>NC_050574.1:91871348-92490348 GCF_011100635.1 Trichosurus vulpecula | reverse complement strand
CTTGACTTTCTTTTTTTAATGTATTTTTCTTTTAATTTATGAAATTAAACAATCATTTTCACAACATAATACAATAAAAAGATGATTGAACAAGAAACTACAAATCTACTATGCACAACTTACTATTCCTTTCAAATATAGAGCAAAATTATGAAATTTCTTTTTTTTCCTTCTTTTTCTTCCCTCCCCCTCAACCTAGAGATGGCTACTATACACACACACACACACACACACACACACACACATACACACATATACATATATAATTATCCTATAAATATTACTATTTATCACTTCTTTCTCTGGATGCAGATCACAACTTTCTTCATACATCATTTATAGTTAATTTGGGTCTTTATAATAGACAAAGTAACTTATTCACTCAAAGTCATTCTTAAAACAATATTTCTGTTACTACATATGAAGTTCTTTTTGTTCATTTTTCATTATTTTGTGAAATTTTCCATGTTTATCTAAAATTATTGAGCTCATCATTTCTTATACCACAGTAGTATTCACTGCAACCATATACCACAGCTTGTTCAGCCATTCCTGAATTGATGGGCATCCTTGTAATTTCCAGTTCTTTGCCACCACAAAGACAGCTGCTATAAACATTTTAGAACATATAGGTTCTTTTCCTTTTTTCCCCTAATAATCTTTGAAAATAGAGCAAGTAGTGGTATTTTTGTGTCAAACATAGTTTAATAACACTTTCAGCATAATTCCAGATTGCTCTCCAAAATGGTTGGATTAGTTCACCATTCTACCAAAAGTGAATTAGTGTCCCAATTTTTCCGTTTCCTTTCCAACATTTTTCCCTTTAACACTTTAATCATTTTAGCCAATCCGTTAGGTATAAAATGATATCTCAAGATTGTTTTAATCTGCATTTCTCTAATCAATAATCATTTAGAGCATTTTCCCTGTGACTACAAATTATTTTGATTTCTTTATTGGAAAACTGCCTGTCCTGTTCACGTCCTTTGACCATTTTTGGTTGGGAAATGGTTCATATTCTTATAGATTTAACAAAGTTCTTTATATATTTTATATATGAGACAATTATTTGATAAACTGTCTATAAATTACAACCTCTTCCCTAATTTTCTGCTTTCCTTCTGATGTTGGCTATATTTGTTTTATTTGCCTTGACTTTCAAGTGAAGTAGATTTAAGTGAGGCAATGTTGCACAAAGTCATCAGGCTAACTTTCTCTTCCAGAGTCATGGAAGTCCAGTGGAAAGACAAAAGTCAAAATGACTGGAGATGGCCTGGATTGCAGTGGATAGCTTTGGTTTCCTACTAAGCTGTAAGCATTCCATAGCACCTGATTCAGCCACCTTCACAGCTCTTGGAACACACTGTTCTCATCTGCCAATTCCACCAGGGGAAATCTTCACGTGCTTGGAGTAGACATCCCCCCAACTCACAGATGAATTTGAGGCCTGTCAATTACCTGTAGCCTGGTTTAGGTTCATCTGCTGAGATAGTTTTACTTGAGTCCACTGTGTATACTCCAGCTTCTTGGAGGCACAGGTGAGAGTTGTATTAGACTGGAGAGGGAGAGACTGGAAGGTATTAGGAGGATATAGAGGGGAGGGAAGGGAAAGGATAAAAAGGGAAGGGAATAAGCCTGAGATCAAATCCAGCTTCAGACACTACCTGTGTGACCCTGGGGAATCCACTTCATCTTATAGCCTCACCTTCTTCAACTGTAAAATGAGGCTAACAATAGCATCTAACTCACAGAGTACAGCATTACTATATCATGCCTGTCATATGCCAGGCACTATGTTAAGTACTTTACAAACATTTTCCCATCTGATCCGTAAAACAACTCTGAGAGATATGTGCTGTTATTATCCCCATTTTACAGTTGAAGAAACTAAGGCAGGAATATGTTAAGTGACTTGCTTAGAGTCACATCGCTAGGAAGTATCTGACATTGCATTTGAGGTCAGGCCTTCTTGACTCCAGCCCATCTCTCTATCCACTGTGCCACATAGCTCCCTCCAAGAGGAGCTATGAAAGATGGAGGTATCTAAAAGAACTTTCTTGATTGGAAAGGAAGAAGGCATCAATTATTAAATTTTATTTGCTATACCTTCTGCTGTGTCTTCTCCTACACTACCTGCTGGCCAAAAGCTTTCAAAATCAATCATAATTGTTTTTTTTATCCTGCTCGATTATGAAATGAGAATCAATGAGTTAGCAGGGAAACCCTTTGTGTCCCTTGACAAACATTGTACATTGAAGATATTCTGTTAGTTTTTATTTTGATCATTTGTTTCAGGAAAGAACAGCTCAAAAATATTTATCTTGTTTTTGTAGTTTCTAAAGCACTGTTCTTACAACCACCAATTGTGACTGTCAGGAAACAATTAGGCCACAATATTTCATAGTATATTCTGGACATATTGTCAAAAATCATCCTGTATTATTCAGTTTTCAAGATGCTATTTCTTTTTAAAGCATAAACTAATCTCATCATGAACATCCTCATACTCATAAATTATAACGTGTAGGTAGCACCCAGTATGTGCCTGGCACTGTGCTAAGTGCTATACTCCTCACCACAACTCTGAGTTGGGTGCTATTATTAACCCCACCTTATGGTTGAGGAAACTGAGCCAAACAGAAGTGAAGTGGATTGCCCAGGGTCACATAGGTAGTAAGTATCTGAGGCTGGGTTTGAATTCTGGTCTTCCTTACTCAAGATCCAGAGCTCTATCCATTCTATTGCCAATTGCCTCTTAGACATTTAATTACAGAGAAGTCAGTGATAAATATTGACAGAGGGAGTTCTCTATAAAAGTCAAACTTCACAAAACACTTTGTGTCCAGGTCATATATCCCTGTATAAGTCAGATGTCCCTATTCTAGGAGGTTAATGCATTCTGCACTGCACTTGGGAATGCACTAGGAAAACTGAGCAAATATCATACTTTAGTTATATCATATATATTAGATATGTAATATATATGATATTATATACATATATAATATTATTCATATTCTGGTTTCTGGGAGGTAGAGTGATGCAGTGCATAGTCTCTGGGCCTGGGAGGGAGAAGAGCTGAATTCAAATCCTGTCTCAGATACTTAATAGTTGTGTGACCCTAGGCAACTTCCTTAATCTCTGTCTGCTTCAATCTCCTTAACTATAGAATGGGGATAATAATAGCAACTACCTGCCAAGGTTTTTGTGAGGATCAAATGGCATAATATTTGTAAATCACTTAGCATAGTGTCTAACCCAGAATAGGTACTTGATAAATGCTTGTTCACTTCCCTTCCTTTACTACTCAAAATTAAACATTTGTTAAAAGGTAAACACTTTCAGATTTCATGAAAATACTAAACCGTTCAGAGAAAAGTATTTGAACCTCTTACTGTGGTCCTGCTCTGTCTCCATCATCCATCCTGTGAACAAGTAGTGAAATAATTTATGATCCTCTGACTCTCCTTATTCTATGATAGTTTGATTGATTTAAGCACCAGATTAGAGAATTCATGGGCCTATGTGTCTTCCCAAATGAATACCAATTGATATTGGCCTAAATTTTAGATGTTAGACTTTGCCCTAACTTTTAGATATAGGCACATATGTTTGGGAAGTAATGTAGAGTAATGGTTGATTGGTTGGTTGTTGTCCTTCATTCTTGAAGAGGACCAAAATGACATCGTTATGCTAGAGTCAAATTACAGTGAGTCTGACTGTGGTTTATCAGCCCAATATGAGTTTGGAATATTCTAGCACAGGTCAAGCACAAATAATCTACGTGAACAGTTGGGGTGGATTCTCTAAATTTGCACATCTCATGTTTCTTTTGAGCTATTTAATTTCTGCTTTGCTCATAAGAACACAGCACTTCCTCTGATGAGGGCATGCTTTGTTGGGTGGACTGGTGCCAGTGTCTCCCATATCATACAATCAATTCCGAAGTTCTTAAGAGAGACCTTGAGAGTGTCTTTGTATTGCTTCTTTTGACCACCATGTGAACTCCTGCCCTGTGCGAGTTCTCCATAATATAGTCTTTTTGGCAAGCATATGTTTTGCATTCAAACAATGAGGCCAGTCCATCAAAGTTGTGCTCTCTGAAGTAGAGTTTGGATGCTTAGCAGTTCAGTTTGAGAAAGGACCTCAGTATCTGGCAACTTATCCTGCCAGGTGATCTTCAGAATCTTCCTAAGACGATTCAAATGGAAGTGATTCAGTTTCCTGGCATGGAGCTGGTAGACTGTCCAGATTTCACAGGCATACAAAAATGAGGTCAGCACAATGGCTCTGTTTTGTTTGGGAATCAGTCTAATATTCTTCTCTCCTATACTATCCTTTGGGGCTTCCCAAATGCTGAGCTAGCCCTAGAATTCATGCATCAACCTCATTATCTATTGTACATCCCTGGAAAGTACACTACCAAGGTAAATGAACTCATCCACAGAATTTAGAACTTCTCTATTTGCTGTAACTGATAGTTCCATGTATGGATGGTGTGGTGGTGGCTAATGGAGCACCTATGTTTTCTTGGTGTTAATTGTTAGGCCAAAATTACCATGATCAGCAGAGAATTCATCCATAATTTGTTGCATCTCAGCTTCAGAGGCTGCATTGAGTGCAGAATCATCTGTGAACAGAAAATCAAGCACCAGCACTCCCTCCACTTTGGTCTTGGCTTGCAGCCTTTTCAAACTGAAGAATTTACCTTCCTTGTGGTAGCTGACCTTGATGCTGTGTTCCTCCTCATTGAAGGAATTTGAGAATATGGCTGAAAACATCATGCTAAAAAGCATGGGAGCAAGCACACAGCCTTGTTTCACTCCATTGGTGAATGGGAAAGCATGAGAGCACATCCATTATCTAGAGCCTGGGCAAGAATGCTGTAATGATATTGACATACAATACTGATGAATGTCTTCAGACAACCAAATTTTTGACATAATTCTCTATAAGCCCTCATGACTGACAGTATCAAAGGCCTTGGTCAGAACTACAAGCATTGTGTATAGACCTGTGTTCTGCTCCTGGCATTTCTCCTGGAGTTGTTGAGCAACAAACACCATATCGACCGTCCTTGGCCTTTCTGAAGCCACACTGGCTCTCAGGTAGATGGCTATCTTCCAGGTGAATGATCAGCCTGTTAAGGAGGACTTTGGAAAGAATCTTGCCAGCAATGACTAAGAGAGGAACCCACTGCCACCTCTGTGATTGCCACAGGACAGTCTATTTTCTTTACCTTTAAAGAGATGGACAATGGAGGCATCCTTGAACTCCTGGGGGATAACCTCCTCTTGCCATATAACCTGGAAAATTTCAGTCAGCTTTTGTATGAACAATGGATGCCCCCCCCCACCTTATAAATCTCAGCTGGAATAGAATCAGCACCAGGTGCTTTGGCTCATGAAAGGAACATAATGGCATTTAAAACCTCTTCTTCAGGTGGACCTTCAGCTGGGGAGGGATTGACTTCGACCTGAGGTAAATGGTCAGTAGCTTCAGCATTGATTAATGACAGTCTGTTGAGAGCACTATGGAAGTATTCAGCCCATCTCCCTAGGATCATGTTCTTATCACTAATCTATGTGGCTCCATTAGCACTGAGTAGTTGAGATTCACTATAGGTCTTTGGCCCATAAACAGCCTTCAGCGCATCATAAAAGCACTTTGGATTGTTACTGCCAGCAAAAAGCTGAATTTCATCTGCCTTCTTACTGAGACAAGAATCCTGCATCTCTCTAAGCTTCCCTTATACTTTACTTTTGATGGAATTAAATGCTGGCTTCTTAGAGATGGATGAACTACCCTTCTGGTAAAACTAGTAGAGTTCTTATTTTTCATTTAGAAGCTTCTGAATTTCCCCATTATTTGCATAGTAATCCTGATGTTTGCAAGTGCTCTGACCCAGATGAACAAATTCAGTGCTGTACACTAAATCTCTGAAAGCTGCCTACTCTTTTCCTGCTCCACTGCTGCCAGATGTGTGTTGACTCAACTTTCTCTCCAAGTTAGCAATAAACTCTTCCTGCTCAGAGAAGCTCTCTAATCTGTTGATATTAAGCCTTCCGGCAGGTGTCTTGTCTTGGTACTACTACGTTTCATGAATGCAAATATTTAGCTTGGAGAGGATAGGTCTGTGGTCAGTCCAGCACTTTGCACCACACATTGCCTTTGTCACTCTCATATCTTCTCTGTCTTTTCTCCTTCCAATCACATAATCTATTAAGTGCCAGTGTTTTCTGCGAGAATGAATCCATGAAGTTTTATTGCGTTTAGGTAAATGCAAGACAATGTTGGTGATAAGATAATGAGATGCACAAGTCTTCAGTAGTAAGCGACCATTGTTGTTTCTGTTTTCAACTCCATTCCTTCTGAGGACTCCCTTAGAAGTCTAGTAGGCTGAGCCTACTCTAACATTATAGTCACCCAAAATTATAAGCTTGTTCTCTTTTGGCACATTGATGATAAGGGTCTGCAGGTTTTCATAACATTTTTTTGACCTCATGAGAGATCATCATAGTGGGAGCATAGGCATTGATGATGGTAGCATGCCATTTTCCTGCAAGTGGCAATTGCATTGTCATGAGCTTGCTGTTCACTCCTCTTAGTAGGCATACAAGCTTGTTGACTAGATGAATTTTGGTTGTAAAACCTACCCCAGCTTCATGGCGTGCCCCTTCACTGTGTATGCTCCAGAAAAACATGTATCCAGCTCCAACTTCAGTAAGCTAGTCTTTATTTGCCAGCCTTGTTTCACTCAGGGCTGCTATTTGGATGCTGTACCTGCTGAGTTCTCTTGCAAAAAGACCTTTTTGTCTTTCAGGTCTACTGGATTTTGTTTTATCTGTTAGTGTGCACACATTCCATGTGCTGATGGTGAGTGGAATTGTCCTTGCAGATGTTTTTTGGTATTTTTTTGTGTTTCAACCAGTGTGGGATCCCCACCTGTTGCAGTAATTAGGTCAGGGTTGAATAAGCAAATAGTTTTTAGGGAACTTTTTCTAGCCCCTTCCTCACACCCGGAGGTGAGCAGTATGATCCTTAACAGGCTGCTTAGACACCCAGGGGGCTGCCAGATCCAACTGATGATTCTAGTGAGAAGACAAAGCAATAGCCTGGGCCACCTGTGGGCAGGGTTGTGACTACAGCTTACAGTGTATCCTCATCTGCTGTTTTGTCACTTGCCTGTCACTACAGGACTTTGAGATAGGTAAAAATGGTAAAATGGTATGGGTGAAGTGTTTTGATTCTTGCATAAATTGAATTTAAGTGAGGCAGAGTTGCATGAAGTCATCAGCCTCATTGTCAGGATGACTGATGATGGCTCAAGATGCAGTGGATGACCTTGGTGTCTTTAATGTGTCTAACCAAGCTATAACTGTCCCACAGCATCTGCTTCAGCTGCCTTCATGGCCATTGGAACAAATTGTTCTTATCCACGCATTTCACCAGGGGAAGTCTTCACATGCTTGGGTTAAACACTCCCCGAACTCACCAATGGGTTTGAGATCCTTCAGTTACCCTGAATCTAGCTTAGTCTGTCTGCCGAAATGTTTTACCAGGGTATAGCTGCTATATACGTTACAGCTTCTTGGATTCACAGGTGAGAATTAGGTGGAGCAGGTGGACACCAAAGGTGGAAAGCAGACCTAAAGAGGGCTTGGCAGCCCCCACACTAGAGCTACTAGTCTTCCCTGCACACACCCTACACCCTCACTTACTGTTATAGATTCCAGGTACTCTGCTAGGTGCCGGGTGTACAATGACAAAAAAGAATTCATCTCTGCTCTCAAGAAGGTTATATATTCTATCAGAGGAAATAATATGTACACAAATGAGCAGATATAAGGTATTTACAATTTTTTTAAATGTACAAAATAGGTAAATTCAAGATAAAGGGGGGTACGTCTAGATAGGGACTGGACCTAGGATTTTATTAATATGGACACCTCTAAAATTAGGAAACTCCCCCTATCAGTACAAGTCACCATCTCCTCTAGAATTTAGTGTCAATGATTTTTCTAGAGCATTGAGAGACTAAATGATTTGCCTGTGGTCACACAACAAGTATCTGTCAAAGGTAGGACTTGAATCCAGGTCTTTATAGCTTTGAGGCCAGCTTTCTAACCAATACACCATGGTTGATTCTGTTCAATATTTAGGGTATAGGAATAGGGATTGGACCTATAATTTCATCTGTTTAGAGAAATATTGCAAGAGCAAACTCTGCCAATGCAGGTTGGCATCTTCTATGCAATATGATAATAGAGAGTTACTTAGAACACTGGGAAGTCAACTTACTTGTCTTTGGTCACATAGCCACTATGGTCAGTAGTAGGATTTGAACCCAGTCTTATTGGCTTTAAGGCCAACACTCTATCCACTAAGCTATATTGCCTCAAGGTCTATACAAACTAAATACGACGTAAACTTTTTTTGGGGGGATGAGGATTTTGGGGAGAATGAGGAAAGGCTTCATGTAGAACACCAGAGTTATATTACTCTGGAGCCACATTGGTAATGCTCATGACCAAAAATATCTGCACAACTCCTGGATGTCCTGGGTTGTTTAGTGAAACACAGTACTCTACTCTGGGCCTTAAAGAGTCTTGATGTGCCTACCAAATAGGACACATGAAAGAATAATTGAATTCTTAAATAGTTATAACTAACTTAAGATATTTCCAAATTCTTCTAGAGAATCTTAATGTTTCAAGGATGGGTAACCTAAGTCCTAAGCTCATTGGTATAGGACTCTCTCATCATTGGTAGAAGTCAATGCCTCATGCCTTTGTGAAGGGTGTGACAAAGTTAGTGGGAATAGGAGACAGGAAGTATTTAAGATCCTAGAACTCTTCAGAACTCATTGGTCTTAGCAGTTGCTGCAGATAGTTCTGGTTTCCAGCTTTGGCAGAGAAGATGGTCAATGACACCTCTACTTCAGATTGCTGAAAAAAGATAAGACCTTGGGAAGACGTTAACATGAGAAGAGCTAGTAGTCTCCATTATGTCTTTGTCCCAAATCTGCTACACTAGAAACTTTATGGAATTTCCCCTTGGCTGAGATCTAGGGCTGTTTTTTGATCAACTAATTTCCTCATTTCCTATGTAAGAATGCCTTCACTGTATTTTCTGTTACATATTCTCCCATTTTTACTTTATCTGGTTTCTGTTTGGCTATTGTCTTAGATAAATGTATTTTTTTGCTACTTGTCATATGTGTTCAGTGTGGAATTGATATTTGGTGAGAAGGGAGTCATCTTGGATATAAAACATGGGTCCTCCTTTACCATTAAGAAATTGCAATCAGAAGTCTAGCTTGAGCCACATTGCTAATAATATTTATGGAAATAAATAGATAGGCAATTGGCTTCCTGCTGTATATTAGTACCAATGAGTAGGACTAGCACCTGTAACAACAATTTGGCTAGCAGCTGCTGTAGGGGTGTAAGACCCTTCAAGACCAGTAACAAGAACTGCCAGCACAGGTTCTTTGATCTACTTTTCTAAGGAGAGCAACTGTAAGGGGTTAACAATCTCACTTTAATCACACATACCTATATCATTCACTTAGTTTAGGGGAAAAAGGCAGCACCCTGAACTTCAGAGCAAATACAAACAAATTACAAACATACATTATATAAACAGAGCAAATAAACACAAATCAACAGACAGGCCTCTTATCTGTCTGACCAAATCACAATAGTCAGCAGAGAAGAACCAATGGGTCTGGGTTAGCAAAGCCAGGAGGCAGTTACAATGGCTTGCCCAGATTCTCAACATTTCTTCCATGAGTGATTCCCAAAGGCAAAATGCCAACCTCTGAGTTTATATACCCTGTTCAGGGTCAAAGGGCATCACAACATGCCACTCAAACCCATGTAAACTAGGCTTTCCCTTGAGGTAAGCAGGTCATCAAAGACTCCTGATTTAATCGAAGAAACAAAGGTCAGACTCATCAAAGGCACTTAATTACCTAAGTATTTCAAAAGAGAAAACAGTGAAAAGGTCCCACCTTAATTACCAATACAGCACCAGGAATATGAGGGCCACAACACAGATAATGAGACCTCTGGCATAGTCACTGATTCTTCATTACATGTCAGGATCATCTCTAGTAAAGTGGTATAGTAGATTGAATGCTTGTTTTAACAACCCAGCTAGCAGCTTCTGTGGGGGCATAAGATCCCCCCACAGCCGGCACCCAGGAGGCTGCCAGGCACGCCGGAAAAGCACAGGTTCTTTTTATCTGCTTAAACAAGGAAAGCACGGTGAAGGGGTTGACCAACTTACTTTAATCCAGCATTCAGTTAGCATACAGACAACATTCATTTAGTTCAGGGGAAAAAACACCAGCATTCAGTTAGTTCAGGGGAGCATACAGGCAAGGATCAACAGACAGGCCAAATACAGATTACAGTCAGCTAGTTCAGGGGAACAAAGAGCCAGTACCCTGAAGTTCAGAACATTCATTTAGTTCAGGGGAAAACAAACCAGCATCCCGAACCTCAAAACCAAAATACAAATAAATTACAAATATCAACAGACAGACCCAATACAATTCATAGTTACCAACATCTGGGCTCAGCCCGAGAGCAAGGGCTGGCCCAGAGTCACGCTCCCCGCTGCTCCCACACTAATCGGAAAAGGAAAGAAAGCTCTTCAAGCTGTCCTCTCCCCTCTTATAGAATTTTTGACATCATCAAGTGCCACCTGAATGACTGGGGTGGATTGGTTCTTGAGTTGGCCCCTTTCTCTAGTGTAGACTAGGTTAACACCCAATAGGGCGTGGCTCTAGAGTCAATACCTCCCCTCAGCCAGCCCTGTGACTCATCACACAGATAAGTTCTCTGTTCCCAGGCATGGGTTTCTGGGCTTCCTGCCCTGGAAGAGGTCACACAGGAAGTTCTCTGCTCCCAGGCATGGCCCAGCAATGCTCAATGAGATAAACTGAGTCACTCAAAGAAAACAAAGGCCACTCTGGCTACAATGCTGGACCTGAGGATAGGAAAATATGAGTTCACATCCAGCCTCAGACATTTACTATCTATGTAAACCTGGGCAAGTTGTTTAACCTCTGCATCAATTTCTCCATCCAGAAAACTGAGATGATAATACTACCTCAAAAGGTTTTTGTGAAGATCAAATGAGATAATATTTGTAAAGAGCATAGCATAGTGTCTGGCATATAGTAGCTACTATTTAAGTCCTTCATTCTTACTTTCTTAGTTGTTTTGTTTTATTTGTTTACCCTTCCTGTACTTCTGTAGTCTGGGGTACTTAAGAAAAAAATTAATTTTTCCAGTCTGGATTTATTTCTTTTCTTTAATTATTTATTTAGTATTTTTAGTTTTCAGCATTGATTTCCAGAAGATCTTGAATTACAAATTTTCTCCCCATTTCTACCCTCCCCCCACTCCAAGATGGCATATATTCTGATTGCCTCATTCCCCAGTCAGCCCTCCCTTCTGTCACCCCACTCCTCCCATCCCCCTTTCCCTTACTTTCTTGTAGGGCAAGATAGATATTTTTTGCCCCATTGGCTGTATATCTTATTTCCCAGTTGCATGCAAAACAACTTTTTTTTGCACATCTGCTTTTAAAACTTTGAGTTCCAAATTCTCTTCCCTCTTCCCTAAGAAGGCAAGCAGTTCAACATAGGCCACATGTGTATCATTATAAAAAACCTTTCCACAATACTCATGTTGTGAAAGACTAACTATATTTTGCTCCCTCCTATCCTGTCCTCCTTTAATCAGTTTTCTCCCTTGACCCTATCCCTTTTCGAAAATGTTTGCTTTTGATTACCTCCTTCCCCATCTGCCCTCCCTTCTGTCATTCCCCCCCCCCTTTTTCCCCTTATTCCTTCTTTCCTGTGGGGTAAGATGCCCAATAGAGTGCATATGTTATTCCCTCCTCAAGTCAAATCTGATGAGAGCAAGATTCACTCATTCCCCCTCAACTGCCCCTCTTCCCTTCCTACAGAACTGCTTTTTCTTGCCATTTTTATGCAAGATAATTTACCCCATTCTATCTCTCCCTTTCTCCCTCTCTCAATATATTCCTCTCTCATCCCTTAATTGGATTTTTTTTAGATATCATCCCTTCCTATTCATCTCACCCTGTGCCCTCTCTCTCTCTCTCTCTCTCTCTATATATATATATATATATATATGTATATATATATATACATATATATATACACATATATATGTATGTATATTTCCTTCAGCTACCCCAGTACTGAGGTCTCATGAATTACATACATCATCTTTCCATGTTGGAATGTAAACAAAACAGTTCAACTTTAGTAAGTCCCTTATGATTTCTCTTGTTACCTTTTTGTGCTTCTCTTGATTCTTGTGTTTGAAAGACAAATTTTCTATTCAGCTCTGGTCTTTTCTCTGAGAAAGCTTGAAGGTCCTCTATTTTACTGAAAATCCATATTTTTCCTTGGAGCATTGTACTCATTTTTGCTGGGTAGGTGATTCTTGGTTTTAATTCTGGCTCCTTTGACCTGCGGAATATCATATTCCAAGCCCTTTGATCCCTTAATGTAGAAGCTGCTAGATCTTGTGTTATTCTGATTGTGTTTCCACAATACTTAAACTGTTTCTTTCTGACTGCTTTCTCCTTGATTTGGGAACTCTGGAATTTGGCAACAATATTCCTAGGAATTTTCTTTTTGGGATCTTTTTCAGGAGGTGATCGGTGGATTCTTTCAATTTCTATTTTACCCTCTGGCTCTAGAATATCAGGGAAGGTTTCCTTGATAAGATCTTGAAAGATGATATCTAGGCTCTTTTTTTGATCGTGGCTTTCAGGTAGTCCAATAATTTTTAAATTATCTCTCCTGGATCTATTTTCCAGGTCAGTGGTTTTTCCAATGAGATATTTCACATTGTCTTCCATTTTTTCATGCCTTTGGTTCTGTTTTATAATATCTTGTTTTCTCATAAAATCACTAGCTTCCACTTGCTCCAATCTAATTTTTAAGGTAGTATTTTCTTCAGTGGTCTTTTGGACCTCCTTTTCCATTTGGCTAATTCTGCCTTTCAAGGCATTCTTCTTATTGGCTTTTTGGAGCTCTTTTGCCATTTGAGTTAGTCTATTTTTTAAAGTATTATTTTCTTCAGTATTTTTTGGGTCTCCTTTAGCAAGTCATTGACTTATTTTTCATGGTTTTCTTACATCACTCTCATTTCTCTTCTCAATTTTTCCTCTACTTCTCTTACTTGATTTTCCAAACCCTTTTTGAGCTCTTCCATGGCCTGAGACCAATTCATATTTTTCTTGGAGGCTTTTAATGTAGGCTCTTTGACTTTTTGACGTCTTCTGGCTGTATGTTTTGGTCTTCTTTGTCACAAAAGAAAGATTCCAAAATCTGAGTCTGAATCTGAGTCTGTTTTCGCTGCCTGTTCATGTTCCCAGTTAAGTACTTGACCCTTGAGCTTTTTGGAAAGGTGTGACTGCTTGTAGAGTAGAAAGTACTTTGTACCAAGCTTGAGGAGCTGTGCTGCTGTTTTCAGATCTACTTCTACACAGCAAGCTCTGCCACACCAGCGCTCCTTCTCCCTCAAGAACTGCCAAACAGGATTGCGGCCCAGGTCCAGGTGGGGCAAAGTAGGCTTTGCTCTCCCACTCTAATCTGTGGCTTAATTCTTCCTACCAGGTGGACCTGGGGCCGTAAGCAACTGCAGCTGGAGCTCTGGAAGTAGCCTCATTGCTGCACCACCTCTGTTGCTCCCAGGGTGGTGGCCAAACACGAACTCTTTTTACTCTGTCTCAGAGCTTTTCCCACTAACCTGCTCTGTTGTCTTTGATGTTTGTTGGTTGAGAAGTCTGGTAACTGCCACAGCTCAATGATTCAGGGCCCTACCACCTGTTCTTCCCAGCTCCCGGTCTGGTTGGTCCTGGTGAGGCCCATGCTGGTCTCTGCTCCACTCTGCTCCCAGCTCCATGTGATAGACCCTTCACAGCATCCATCCAGGCTGTCCTGGGCTGGGGTCCTGCATCCCTGTGCTATTTCGTGGGTTCTCCAGCTCTAGAGTTTGTACAGAGCCATTTTTTATAGGTGTTTGGAGGGACCTGGAGGAGAGCTTAAGCAAGTCCCTTCTTTCCACCCTCCATCTTGGTTCTGAGATCTCTAGTAAGATCTTTTTCAAGAGGCAATCAGTGGATTCTTTCAATTTCTATTTTATACTCTTTGGTTCTAGAATACCTGGGCAGTTTTCCTTGGTAATTTCTTGAAAGATGATGTCTAGGCTCTTCTTTTGATAATGGCTTTCAGTTAGAACAATAATTTTAAAATTATCTCTCCTAAATCTATTCTCCAGGTCAGTGGTTTTTCCAATGAGATATTTCACATTGTCTTCCATTTTTTTACTCTTTTTGTTGTTTTATAATTTCTTGATTTCTTATAAAGTCAGTAGCTTCCATTTGCTCCATTCTAATTTTTAAGGCAGTATTTTCTTCAGTGGTCTTTTGGACCTCCTTGTCCATTTGGCTAATTCTGCCTTTTAAAGCATTCTTCTCCTCATTGGCTTTTTGGAGCTCTTTTGCCATTTGGGTTAGTCAATTTTTAAGGTGTTTATCTTTTCATGCTTCTCTTGATTCTTGCATTTGAAAGTCACATTTTCTATTCAGCTCTGGCCTTTGCATTAAGAATGCTTGAAAGTCCTCTCTTTCAACGAAAATCTGTATTTTGCCCTGAAGTATTATACTCAGTTTTGCTCAGTAGGTGATTCTTGGTTTTAATCCTAGCTCCTTTGACCTCCAGAATATCATATTCTCAAGCCCTTTGATCCCTTAGTGTAGAAGCTACTAGATCTTGTGTTTTCCTGATTGTACTTCCACAATATTTGGATTGTTTCTTTCTGGCTTCTTACAATATTTTCTCCTTGCCCTGGGAACTCTGGAATTTAGCTACAATATTCTTAAGGGTTTTCTTTTTGGCATATTTTTCAAGAGGCAATCAGTGGATTCTTTCAATTTCCATTTTACCCTCTGGTTCTAGAATATCAGGGCAGCCTTCCTTGATAATTTCTTGAAAGATGATGTCTAGAGAGAGGGGGTCACACAGGGTGAGTTCAATATGAAGGGATAATATCTAAAAATAAAATTAAGAAGTGAGAGAGTAATATATTAGGAGGAGGAGAAAGGGAGAGATAGAATGGAGTAAATTATTTCACATAAAAGTGGCAAGAAAAAGTTGTTATGAAGGAAGGGAAGAGGGGGCTGTTGAAAGGGAATGAGTGAACCTTGCTCTCATTGGATTTGGTTTAAAGAGAGAATAGCATACACATTCAGTTGGGTATCTTACCCTACAGGAAAGTAGGGGGGAAGGCGATAAGGGTGGGGGGACAATAGAAGGGAGGGCAGACTGGGGGAGGTGGTAGTCAAAAGCAAACACTTTTGAAAAGGGACAGGGTCAAAGGAGAAAATTGAATAAAGGAGGACAGGATAGAATTGACGGAAATATTGTTAGTCTTTCACAACATGACTATTATGGAAGAGTTTTGCATAATGATACATGTATAACTTATATGGAATTGCTTGCCTTCTCAAGGAGGGTTGGTGGGGAGGGAACAAGGAAAAGAATTTGGAACTCAAAGTTCTAAAAAAAATGTTAAAAAATTGTTTTTACATGCAACTGTGAAATAAGATATATAGGAAATGGGGTATAGAAATCTATCTTGCCCAAAAGAAAGTAGGGGGAAAGGGAATGGGAGAGGTACAGTGATAGAAGGGAGGGCAGACTGGGGAAAGGGGCAATCAGAATGCATGCTATCTTGCTGTGGGGGGAGAGTAGAGATGGGGGGAAAATTTGTAACTCAAAATCTTGTACAAATCAATGTTGAAGACTAAAAATAAATTTTAAAAAAGGAACAAAAGTTGCTGAGAAACTAAAAAACATTATTTGCTGTACAGTATTTGTGGTACTGTAGATTTCATATATTATAAAAGTGAATATTGTCTGGAATCAATGTTTGTTTTTTAACTGAGATGTTAGCACAAAATGTCAGTCACAGAATTCTAAGCAATTACAAGCAAGAAGAAAAGTTTGTAGATTTCATTTTATGGGTTATTTCATGATTATTGTGTTAGGAAAAACACATATTACAGAATTAATATTTTGTTGTAAAGAGTTGTACTGAGAAAAATGTATTTTTGAAATGTCTAGTGAAAAATTACAATTTTTGGTGGTTGTGAGGAACCTAGTCCCCTATTTCCCTGGGTTCAATGTATCAGCATTCATCTTTTTTAGTTTTTTGTTGTTTTCTAGTTTCTACTGAAAAGTTGACAAAGAATCATTCAACTAGAAACTAGAGTCCTATAATAGCTGAATAGCAGCTTTTCCAAGTAGTATCATGCGTGGCCTCTCTGAGGGACTTGTAGCTCTAGAGGCCTAAGACTGATTTAGCACCCCTTAATGCTTGCTGAAGGTTCCACTCAATCATTTTTTAAGAGGAGAGATCTTCCAAAACTTGGGAAAGGAAAAAAATGATGCTGGCATGAAGAATTCTTGAAGTCATGAAGATCCCCATTTCAACTTGTCAAAACCGCTTCTTAGCTACCAGAAAGGGTTAGACTCATATGTTCTGAGCCCACAGAGACACCAAGTGCTCTTGAGCTACTTCGGCTTTTTGTTACATTTCAGTTCAGTTCAATTCAGTTCAGTGAACGTTCATTAAGAATCTGTTGTGTGCAGTACAAGTTGAAAAGGGATTTCCTATGGATAGAGAGGTTCTTTAAATCTTCCTATTTGCCTTGTACTGATTGTATTAATCCCTGGAACACTACAGTCAGCTGAAAGATATGTGTAACCTTTCAAAGGAGTTTGACTTGACCATCCACACAGGAGAGACCAAGTGCAGGAAGACTGTCTATTATCTAAATTATTATGTGTATTTGTATCATCAACCTATAGAGCTTGCTTTATGCATACGTAGGGAATATGAGTACACATGGACAACAAAACAGACCCTTCCTTCTCCTCTGTTTTTAATCCAGTTTCCTAAACAAATGATCTCAAAAATCATAAACCCTGCTCTATCCATCTATGTCAACCTTGGCTACTTTTTGCCTTCCCAGATGTAAGATCTTGAGTGAGGTGGTGCAAAAAGGAACAGAGGAGCTCAAATATCAGGAGTCACACAATCTATTACTTACAGGCAATGTAAGGGTGCAGGCTCCCTTTCCCTACAGGCCCCATGGGATGTGCACCCTGATCAAGTGCTGACATGGCTCAGATCTGATCACAGGGACTGAGTAGGAGGGAAAACCTAGGGACAGGTGATCAGTAAGTGTTCTGGACTGTGACCCTCTCCCTGGCTCCCCAAATATTTTTTGTTGCCCACAAGGGCATTGACTCTATTTACGAGAGTATTATTAAGAAAGTTTGCTAACTTTTCATATCTAGATTATTTAAAGTTTGTTAAGCAGATAGATTACTAACATTAAATTTTAACCCTAAATGTACCTGACCAAGCCAGTTATTGCGTACATAGCAAATTTCCAGTAAATACATGGGACAATCAGTGATCAAACAGAGTATCTTTTATCAGCCGGTACATAGCAATGGCCCTCACACCTGCTCTGGCTCTAGAATCTGAAAACTGATAAATTCCATGCTAGTAACTGGAAAACTGATTGAGGCAACAAAAAAGTAAGAAATAGTCTGTCTAAGTATTAACCATTACAGCAGTACTTGATGAGAGATTAACTTCCTAATAGTGCTGACATTAAGTAAATACATCGTGGCAAACAAAGACTGGGGCACTTTGCTATCTCCTGTTGACTCAGGCATATAGTTTGGGGAAGGTGATTTCTTTCTACACAAAAACAAATGCTAAACATAAAGGAATCATGGCATCAAATAATAGAATGACTTGAAGTAGGATTCATTAACCTTATGACTATGATTACAATCTACTGGTAGGATGATACTTAAAACTCAATAGAACATAAAGCAATATTCAGGACTACTAGTTAGGAATTGTTTATTTCACCTCAATTTTGCAATATCCAAACAACTCAGGTTGCACATCTGCCTAAAAAGTAATCAGACATTGATCAATCTGCTTGTTTTTGTCCATCATCTCCCCTGCCACCAACCAGTTCCAACCTTATGGGACCCAAGACTTCTCTAAATCACAGGATCACTTGTAAGTCTATGCACATCTATCCTGAGAATGATATTAGTTCACCTACTTAGGAAAGGAAACAAAATAAAAATGCTACCAGGGCCAAGAGAGAAATTCATCTAGTTGAATCCTTTTCCATGTGGGGACAGTAGTATAGGTGGGGGAAAATTTCTACACTTCTCTCCACTTTCTTTTATGGAGGGTCAAGAAACACCTTTTTAATTATCTCATGGGAAAATTAAAGGAAGAGGCCAAGTTAGAATCTGTTTTTTCTTTTATGTGAATAGAAAGCTGCCTCTGTGTTGATGTCATCAGATGGAGGGATGAAAAAAAGAATACTGACACAGATATTGCCATGTTATACCAAAATGCTACATTGTATCAAAAGGGATTGCATGTCTCACAGTGGTAGCCCACCACATGACCTGAGGTAGGCACTAAATAAAGCGCTTAAATGGTTAATTGGCACCATTATGTGGAACCACTTTAATATGTTCTTTCCCCAATTAAATATTTGTATTTCTCAGAATATTTATTTACTGCATTTGGCAAAATTTCAATGACCTCTTAAACATATATGTATATATATGAAAAGGTCTGATATGATATATGATACATATGATATTACATCACATCCCATAATTAATATCTTATTATGGTATATTATATTATATTTTATTATACTATATTAGTATAAGTATATTAATATTAGTATAATCAGTGTAATACACTAATATGGTCAGAAAAGCTCATCAATGACCATCTCAGGCTGCCTGTGAAAACCATGTGCTTTTAAAAATTAAACTGAAAAATCAAGTCATAGTTTCCTGCATTAGAAAATCCAGGGCAAAGTATCTCTTATGAAACCTGAAGTTTGTCAGATGACAAAGTACTTGCCAAAACTCTAGAATCCCTTATGATCACAACATCATCAGTGAAGAAGGAAACTACGCGTCAATCTCCCTCAGGTTTGTCTTTAATATTTTCTTTCTGAAGTGTTCATTTATAAGGAATGGGAATTATTGCCTTGTCCATACTCAGTCCTCACCAACAAAGATTATACTGATTCCAGTGCAGTACAAATCTTCTGGCAAAGAGGGTGTGTGTGTGTGTGTGTGTGTGTGTGTGTGTGTGTGTGTGTGTATGTGTGCGTGTGTGTGCAGAAATTAAAATGTCTTAATATTATTAAGGAAATATTTTTTAACCTTGCAGACCTCTTGATAAGGTCTCAGGAACCCCCAGGAATCCTCAGACCACACTTTGAGAACCACTGGAATAACTAATAGTCACCTCCAATATTGAGTCTTTATATTTTACTCTCTGAGAGAATACAGACAATGTGGAATGAATGATTGGATGGTTTGTGTACATGATGGTCAAGTCTACATAGAGAATACAGACTTAAATTTATTCAACATGTACTGTACTATGTATTAGGATAAAAATATAAGAATTGAAGTATTCTTTTCCCTTAGGGAACTTACATTTTGCCCTTGGAGTTGGGGAGAATATGGCATGTATAGATCCAATAAAAGTAAGGAGTGATGGAACAAAGAAAACATTGTACAAAATGCCCTAGGAACCTTGAGGAGGAAGAGAATACTTTCAACTGTGGAAGTCAGGGAAGGCTGCACAAAACAATTGGAACCTATGCTAAGCCTTAAAGGAAGATATTTTGATAAAAGGCAATATCTAACAGTCATGAAGGTGGCTTGTGGAAATATATGGAAGTGGGAGAAGACATGTTGGTTTCGGATAACATCAAGTTTAAGACATCTCAGACTTAGCACATCAAAAACAGAACTCGTTCTCTTTCTCCATATACTCATCTCTCTTCCAAACTTCACTGTTTCTGTCAAAGTTAGCAACATTCTTCTAGTTTCCCATTCTTCCTAAGCTCGTGTGTTCATTACCAAATGTTGTGATTTCTATCTCCATAATATCCCTTATATAAAATCTCTTCTTTCTACTGATACAGCCAGCACTGTAGTTTAGGTTCTCATCACTTTGTCCCTGGTCTGTTGGGGTGACTTCATAAATGGTCTCCCTCTATTCCTGTCCATTTTCCACAAGGCTAACAATGTGGTTTTTCTTAAATGCAGATTTGATTATTTCATCCTCCTGCTCAAACAAACTCTACTAGGTTCCAGTTCCCTCTAAGACCAAATATAAACTCCCTTATTATTTTTAAAGCCCTTCAAAATCTGATCCCAACCTATCTTAACAATTTCATTATATACTTCCCACACTCCTCCATCCATCAAAACTTGTCTTCCCTCTTTTTCTCACATTTGATTTTCCATGTTCTTCTTCCTGGCCTTTGTACTCTCTTCCTGGAATGCAGTTTCTCCTCAAAACTACTTCATAGAATCCTTAGTCACCTTTAACACTCAGGTCAATCAATACCTTCTTCATGAAACATTTTCTAATCCTCTAAACTGGTGCTCCTCTCTTCCCTATCTGTATTTAGTCAATTTATACAGTGTATTCCAGGAATACCAAGAACAGTGCTTTAAACATTTAAAAACTTTTTTTTTGCAAGAGAGTGCTGTGATATGAGTACATGATTTCATTAAGGTAGGAAAATCTCTGTGTGGAATTCATCACTCCACATCATCCTACACTGATTTCATCTGTTTGGAATATCCATGTGCTCTTTCCAATTAAGCATATTAGCAATGATTCTATAACTTCTAGTCTTAGAAAGTTGCTTGGGGATATGGATAAGTTAAGTTAGTTTTCCACGATCACACTGTCAGTTTGGTTTTTTGTTTTTGTCTTTTTGGGTTTTTGTTTTTTGGAAAAAAATAAGTACTTTGCTCAGAATAGGTACTTGAGAACTTTTTGTTGAATTAGAATTTGTTTAGGGCTTAATATTTCTAGGGAATTCCATGGCTCCATTTTGGGAAAGGAAAAGGAGAGGAGGTGATATGCTCATATGACCTCTCTTTTTTCCTTTTTCTTTAATATTAGGAGGGTATAGTTTGAATCATTTGGTCATTTGAGAGTCCGTTAGGCTGCATTCTGTAAATGCCCCAAGTCTTCACTGTGGAAAAGCTGATATCCTGAAGAATCTATGAGCCTATAACAATGCCACACATCTATTCTGTATTTTCAAGTTCATTGGTGATTTCATTACCTCTCTAAAGCTTACATTCACATTTACTGAAGTAATTAGGTGTTCCTGTATAAATTGAACGTCAGGGGGAGAGAATGACTTTCAGACCTTAGTGTTGCAACAATTCGGTTAGCAGCTGTTATGGGGGTGAAAGAGAAACACAAGCCCAATAACAAAGATGCTGCCAACGCAGGTTCTTTTGATATGCTTTACTAAGGAAAGTAGTGTTAGGGGGTTAACAATTTTATTTCAAACCAACATACAAATATCATTCGCTTAGTTCAGGGGAAAAAGCCAGCACCCTGAATTTCAGAGCAAATACAAACAAATTACAAACATACATTATAAACAGACCAAATACAGTTCATAGTTACTAAGACACCATCAACATGTGGGTGACCCAGGAGGCTTTTAGAGAGGCTGCCCAGAATCCCATGCCTCCAGGAGTGAGAGCCTCAGCAAATAGCTGTGTCCTCTCTTTTTATACACTCTTTAGCTGTCATCAAACATCATCTGAGTCACCAGAACTCAGGCTCCTACTATTGGCTCCAGTCTTAGCAACTCCTCTTAGGACCCTGACGGCTTCATGCCCACATAGGCTTAGCACCTAGTAGATAGGGGTTTGGGCCTGAAGCTTTGCACCTAATAAGGCCCAATCAAAGATGCTTAATTTATCATTCTAAAACAGTAAAAAAGTCCCAACTTAATTGGTATTACACTTAGCCAGTGATTTCTTGGAGTTTGTGGAGTTACATATCCGAAATCACTATCCTTCAGTTAATGTTTAAATTGTACAGACTTGCTCATGATGTTACATGATCAAGCTCTGTCTTGTCTTAGCCAAAAGACCCACCTTGGGTGGTCTGATGTTCTCCTCTTTGCTTTGTTTCACCTACAACCATAACCTATTGTTAGAATTGCATTTTAAGGCACACACATGAAATCAATTTGCAAATGTTCAAAAAGTATATTAGCTAATGAGAATTTACCAAAAGCTATGACTCTGCAAGGATGTTTCTTAAATGCTTCACAAGAAGGACAGCCTGTTCAAATTGAGGCCACAATTGGATTCATGCCTAGAGCTATCCAACCTCTTTTGAGTGTCTACAATTCCTTTCATATCAACATGTTCACTCCCCACTCCCCAAATATGAACAAAAAGACATAGCTGGAATAGAAACTCCAGAGGAGGAGTGGCCTGAAGTCTTCAGTCACCCACACTGCAGAGACCTGTTTTGCTTTATATTGGTTTCTCCATTTTTTGACCTTAACTCACTGCAGGGGAGAGGGTTTCATTGTTTGAACATCAAAGGATTCATAATAAAGAGTCCTTTAAAAACAGCTAACTTTGGGACTTCATCTGCACTATGGATACCTTGAGAAGCAGGATCAATGTCATTAATGTTCTCAGAGCAGTGGATGATAGCAAGGGCCTCTGGTAACTGAATAGCAGACAGAAGAAACCCTTATTCTAGCCAAAGCATTTCAATAGCAGGATAGACTCCCAAAGCAAAGTAGGAATCTGTGTGAAAAGTCATGCTGCTACCAGCAGCAAGGCAGCATAGCTGAGTCAGAGCCACCAATTCAAGTTGTGTGAGGCCACATCTTGAGCAATGAGGTTAGATGGTAATAAGGCTGCCCAAATGGTGTAATGATCTGATACCACAGCTACACCAGTATAGTTATTACCATCTCTCAGAAAGGAAGAATCACCGATATATAGAACATAGTCTGAGCTCTGAAGGGGAGTATGAGTTGGGCCACTGTGGGGCTGTTTTCCCTTGTCCACCATAGAAGCATAGTTGTGCAAAGGTTCATTAGAAGTGGGCAGGTTGTAGAGAGCTGTTGAACCAAGAACAGAGAAATACTCAAGTATCACATTTTCCTTCCCTAACAAAGTCACTTCATAACTTGCTAGTTGTTGATCTGTAAAGGCCTGAGTTTGATAATGAAATGAAAGAGCTTCAACCTCATAAGGGTACTGCACTATTAAAGGGGGTTGCATCACTAAATTGCTAGGTTTTTCTTCTAAAAGGTAGTAGCAGCTATGACCTTTGAACAGGGTGGAGTGCCCGAGGCCACAGAATCCAGCTGAGTAGAATAATAGTCTATTGCACATGAAGTGAATTCAAAAGTTTGGGTCAGGACTCCAGAGGCCAGCCCTACCCCCTGCTCATGGACAAAAAGAATAAAAGGCTTGCTGTAGTCAGGGAGTCCCAATGCAAGTGCCAACAATAAGACTTTCTTGAGGTCAGCAAGGACAACAAAATACTCAGGCACAAGTTGTAATGGTTTTGGAACTGAAAGCTCAATCAAAGCTGTAAGAGGCTTAGTAACCTCACTGAATGGTATAACCCACTCCCTGTAGTACCTGGCAGCTCCCATGGTAGCTCACAATTGCTTCCTGGTCTTTGAAACAGATAGCTGCTTAGGGGAAACAGGATGATTACCAGTAGATAAAATAAAACCAAGATATTCCCCCTGAGGGAGGCACCACCATACCTTTGTCTCAGAGACTTTATGACCCTTTGATGGAGTTGAAGAAGAAGATACTGGCTATCCTTCTCTGCAAATGTCAGGTGTGGGTGATGATAATAGGAGATCATCTATACACAGGACCCAAGTCAAGCCCTTGGAGGTAATGAATGCTAAATCCTGTTGTAAGAGCTGGGAAAACATGGTAAGGTTTTCCACATAACTCTTGAGGCAGACAAGTCCAAATCCACTTTATATTCCTCCAGGTGAAGGTGAATTGGCATTGGATATCTGGCTGAATGAGGATACTAAAGAAAGCAGAGGACAAGTCTTTAATTGTAAAATGGGTAGCCTCAAGAAAAAGAAGAGACAATAATGGTACAGTTAAGTACCATTAGATGTCTAGGTACAACATAAGTAATAACAGTGCACAGTTCCTGTACAAATCGATAAACAGGTGTTCTGTCTGGACCTGGCTTAGCTTTCTTAACAAGCAAAATAGGACTATTAAAAAAGGCTTACCTGGAAAATAATATCTTGTTTTCCAAGAGAATCAATAGTAGGGGGGACTCCTTTAATAATTTCTTGAAACAAAAGGTTCTGAGGTATAGATGGTGGAAATCTTCTTTTAGTAGTAATTGTAACAGTGGATTTAAGAGACTCATCATAAGATGAATTGGCCCATAAAGAGTCAGGAATGTCTGCCAGGATACTGGGACTCTCATTTGGCCTTTGTCAGGGTAGTGTAAGACAATACAGGAAAGAAGGATTCTCATCATCATTGGCGAAGTCTTTCAGTATAGGTAACATAGACCAAAAATAATCTGGGAGATGTAAAGACAAAGAATTACCGAGAAGGCATGAGGTAGTAGCTCTTAATTTTCATAATAAGTCTTGTCCCAACAGATTAACTGTCCTATCTCTCCCTTATGCTTTCATGCCTAAGACTATCTTTGAGATCTTACAAAACAATTGTTATTTGGAAATTGAGGACTTGTAAGACCTTCTCTATTCTTAAAATGTAGATCTCATTTTCTGTTCATATATTCCATACAGAAATGCTCCTTTTTATAACAGTAAAAACACACTGGTGTTTCATGGCTTAGAGCTAGGACCAACTGGACAGTAGATAAAATCAAATGAGTTTTCTTTTTAGATTTTTCTTTTGGATTTTTCACTTCTTTGTCCCTTCCTTCATAAAGTTACCAGGCACTTAGCTTCTAAGTTTGCCTACAGTCTTCTCATGCCTCCCAAAGCAGTTCTTATGGAGGTAAGTACAAATTTCTGGCAGTGATCACTTAATATAAGGCAGATTTAAGAATTCTGGGAACTCTTGGGTTTATAGGATCTAATTTGGCATAGCATTTGTTACTCTTACAAAGTTTATCACATAAACAATGGGGAGTTTCATCTTCTTCTTGAAGGGTCTCTTGAAATTTATTCCAATTAACAGAGCATATTGCACATGCTTCCATTCCCCTAAGTATTGTTTGTTTAGCTTGCCTAGTTTAGCCTAGTATGATCAGGTGGATCATTAGAGTCTTATGGTGGGTCTTGTAATGCTCAATTTACAAGACCTTCTTGGCCAACAAGGGCTGCTGCTGATGTTAGCTGCTTTGCTGCTTCTATTATAGCAATTGACAGTAACTTTAAATTGAATTTCTCTTTCTATCTCTTGCTATCTCTTTCTATCTCTGTTGGGCTTTATTTGTAACATATAGGAATGCCAAAGATTTATGTGAGTTTATTTTATATCCTGCAACTTTGCTAAAGTTATTTATTATTTCAAGTAGTTTTTTGCTAGTTTCTCTAGGATTCTCTAAGTATGTCATCATATCATCTGCAAAGAGTGATAACTTAGTTTCTTCTTTGGCTGTCCTAATTCCTCCAATTTCTTTTTCTTGTCTTATTGTGAAAGCTAACATTTCTAGTGCCAAATCGAATAACAGTGGTGATAATGGACATCCTTGTTTCACCTCATTCCTATTGGAAATGCATCTAGATTATCCCCATTACAAATAATGCTTGATGGTTTTAGGTAGATGCTTTTTATAATTTTAAGGAAGGCTTGATTTATTCCTATGCTTTCTGGTGTTTTTAGTGGGCATGGGTGTTGTATTTTGTCAAAAGCTTTTTCTACATCTATTGAGATAATCATGTGATTTCTACTAGTTTTATTGTTGATATGATCAATTATGCTGATAGTTTTTCTAATACTGAACTAACCTTGCATTCCTGGAACAAATCCTACCTGGTCATAGTGTATTATTCTTGAGATAAGTTGCTGTAATCTTTTAGCTGATATTTTATGTAAAATTTTTGCATCCATATTCTTTGGGGAAATTGGTCTATAGTTTTCTTTCCATGTTTTGACTCTTTCTGGTTTAGGTATCAGTACCGTATTTGTGTCATAAAAATAATTTGGTTAAACTCCTTCTTCACCTGTTTTCCCAAACAGTTCATAAAGTATTGTAATTAATTGTTAATTCCCTTGTAAATCCATCTGGCCCTAGACGTTTTTTCCTAGAGAGTTCATTTATGGCTTGTTCAATTTCTTTTCCTGAAATAGGATTAAGTACTTTACTTCCTTTTCTGTTAATCTGGGTGATTTATATTTTTGTAAATATTCATCCATTTTCTTAAGACTGTCAGATTTATGGCCATACAATTGGGCAAAATAATTCCTAATTATTGTTTTAATTTCCTCTTCTTTGGAGGTAAATTGACCCTTTTCATTTTTGATACTGGTAATTTGGTTTTCTTCTTTCTTTTTTTAAATCAAATTGACTAGAGACTTATCCAATTTATTGTTTTTTTTCATAAAACCAGTTCTTAGTTTTATTTATTAGTTCAATAATTTTCTTTATTTCAATTTTATTAATCTCTCCTTTGGTTATCAGTATTACTAATTTGGTAATTAATTGGGGATTTTCAATTTGTCCTTTTTCTAGCTTTTTCAATTGCACAGTAAATTCATTGATCTCCTCTTTCTCTATTTTATTCATGTAAGTATTTAGAGATATAAAAGTTCCCCTTAGAACCACTTTTCTGCATGCCATAAATTTTGATTTGTTGTCTCATTATTGTCATTCTCTTGAATGAAGCTATTGATTGTTTCTATGATTTATTGTTTGACTCACTCATTTTTTAGGATTAGATTATTTAGTTTCCAATTAATTTTTAGTCTATCTTTCCATGGCCCTTTATAACATATAATTTTTATTGTATCATGATCTGAAAAGCATGCATTGACTATTTCTGCCTTTCTGCACTGGATTGTGAGGATTTTATGCCCTAGTACATGGACAAATTTTGTGTATGTGCCATATGCTGCTGAGAAAAATGTATATTCTTTTCTATCCTCATTCAGTTTTCACCAGAGGTCTATCATATCTACATTTTCTAAAATTCTATTCACCTCCTTAAATTCTTTCCTGTTTATTTTGAGGTTAGATTTATCAAGTTCAGAGAGGGGAGGGGTTGAGGTCCCCCACTAGTATAGTTTTGCTGTCTACTTCTTCCTGTAATTCCCTTAACTTCTCCTCTAAGAATCTGGATGCTATACCACTTGGTGCATATATGTTTAGTAATGATGTTACTTCATTGTCTATGGTTTAGCAGGATATGGTTTCCTCCCTTATCTCTTTTGATTAGATCTATTTTTGCTTTTCTTTGTCTGAGATTAGGATTGCTATCCCTGCTTTTTTTTACTTCAGTTGAAGCATAGTATATTCTATTCCAGCCTTTTACCTTTACCTTATATGTATCCCCCTGCTTCAAATGTGTTTCTTGTAAACAAAATATTGTGGGACTATGGTTTTTAATCCATTCTTCAATCAGCTTTGTGGGGGAGTTCATCCCATTCACATTCACAGTTATGATTACTATCTGTGTCTTTCTTTCCATCCTATTTCCCACACATTTATGCTCTTACTTTTTACTTCTTCTCCTCAAAAGAGTTTTGCTTTTGACCCTTACCTCCCTCCTGTTAGCCCCCCTCCCATTTCTTTCCTTTTTTCCTTACTACTTCTTCCCTCCCTTCTAACCACTCCTCCATTTTCTTTCCCCTTTCCCTTCCTACTGCCTGTAGGGCATGTTTGATTTGTATACTTAACAGAGTATGTTATTCCCTCCTTGAATCAAATCTGATGAGTAAAGCTGAAACAATGCTCATCTCCCACCCTTCTTTCTCTCTACTACAATATATTCTTGTGCCTTTTCATGTGATATAATTTACCCTTTTTTGCTTCTTCCTTTCCTCTTCTCCCATTACAATTCCTTTGCATCCCTTAGTTAGGTTTTTATCATCATATCAGTTAATTTATACCCACACCCTCTATCTATGTATATGCCTTTTAAATGTTGTAATAAATATACATTTCTCAAGATTAACAAATATCATCCTCCCATATAGGAATATAAACAGTTGTGTTGTTAATGTGATTAAAGATCTTCCCTGCCCATTCAACAGGCCTCAGGTGGAGCTAGTCAAGCGAAGCTTCTCAGGTGGAGCCAGTTAAGGGAAGCTTATCAGGAGAGGCTTGATTGATACCCTCTACTTACTAGGTATGAAGTCCCAGGCCTACACTATTTTGCTAATGTGAAGCCCTCAGGCCCTAGAAAGAGTATATACCCAGAAGACAGCCATTAAGGAGTGAGAATTCAGGAGTCAGCAGAGAAGCCAGAATTCAGAATTCAGCCAAAGGAGAATGAGCAAAGACTCTGAGTTGACAGAGCTGCAGAGAGAGTGCAGAGTGAGGGGTGGAAACCAGGGGGCTTCGGAGACCAGAGAACTGAGTCGGGAGAGAATGCAGGCAAACATACAGTCAGGATTCATGAGTGTTTAAAGGGAGGCCCCAGCAGAGGGGTAGGTTACAGAGTGACTTCAGTCCCTGCTGTGATGTTGTGCTTTAAGTTCTTTGCTGTTATGATGAAGTGGACTTACTAGTTTTGGGATATAATTGCTATGTTGAATTGGAGTCATTGGTTTGGGGATTTGATCCTCTGGTGTTTCAATAAATGTTTTACTTCTGCCTTCTATATGGAGGATCTCTCATATCCTGTGATACAGAACTATACAGGCATAATCACAAACATCATAGATGTTGTGTTTATTGCCTTAATGGTACAACAGTTTGGCCTTATTGAATGACAAGATTGTTTTCTATTTTTTCCTGTCTACCTTGTTATGCCTCTCTTGGGTCTTGCATTTGAAGATCAAATTTTCCATTGAGCTCTGGTCTTTTCATCAGGAAGGTCTGGAAATCCATTACTTCATTGAATGTCCATCACCTTGCCTGAAAGATTATGCTCAGTTTTGCTGGGTAGTTGATCCTTGGTTGTAGTCCAAGCTCCTTTGCCTCACGGAATATCATACTCCAATCCCTCCTATCTTTTAATGTCAAAGCTGCAAGAGCCTGTGTGACTGGCTGTAGTTCCTTGATATTCGAATTGGATTTTTTTTTGGCTGCTTGTGATATTTTCTCCTTGACCTGATAATTCTGAAATTTGGCTACACTATTCTTTGTCATCTTCAATTTGGGATTTCTATCAGGAGGTGATGGTGGATTCTTTCAATGACTATTTTGCCCTCTGGTTCTAGTATCTCAGGGAAGTTTTTCTTGATGATTTCTTAGAAGATACTGTACAGGCTCTTTTTTTCATCGTGGCTTTCCAGTAGACCAATAATTCTTAGATTTTCTCTCTTGGATCTATTTTCCAGGTCAGTTGTTTTTCCAATGAGATATTTTACATTTCATTCTATTTTTTCATTTTTTAGATTTTGTTTGACTGATTCTTGATTTCTCATAGAGTCATTAGTATCTACTTGCCCAATCCTAATTTTTAACATATTATTTTCTTCAGTTAGCTTTTGTACCTCCTTTTCCATTTAGTCAATTTTTCCTTTTAAGGAGTTATTTTCTCCAGATAGGCTTTGTGCCTCCTTATCTATTTGGCCAATTTTGCTTTTTAAAGAGTTGTTCTCCTAAGTGAATTTTTTTTTCATTTTGTCAATTGTATTTTTAAAATCATTGGTCAAATTTACTTCTACCTCTCTAATTTGGCTTTTTAACTTCCTTCTTGAGCTCTTACAAGAATTCTTTCTGGGCTTGAGACCAGTTAATCTTCCCTTTTGAGGTTTTAGATGTGGGTATAGTGTCAATGCTGTCCTCTTTTGAATTTGTATTTTGATCTTCCCTGTCCCCATTCTATGGTCTTTACTTTTCTAGTTTGTTTCTTATTCATGGTGGTTGCCTTTTTCCTGACTTTTTTTTTTTTAAAGTAGTATTTTCTTCAGTGGTCTTTTGGACCTCCTTTTCCATTTGGCTAATTCTGCCTTTCAAGGAATTCTTCTCCTCATTGGCTTTTTGGAGCTCTTTTGCCATTTGAGTTAGTCTATTTTGTAAGGTGTTGTTTTCTTCAGTGTATTTTTCAGTATTTTTTTGGGTCTCCTTTAGCAAGTCATTGACTTGTTTTTCATGGTTTTCTCGCATCCTTCTCATTTCTCTTCCCAATTTTTCCTCTACTTCTCTAACTTGTTTTTCCAAATCCTTTTTGAGTTCTTCTATGGTCTGGGGCCAGTTCATGTTTTTCTTGGAGGCTTTGGTTGTAGGCTCTATGACTTTGCTGTCTTCTTTAGGCTGTATGTTTTGGTCTTCTTTGTCACCAAAGAAAGAATCCAAAGTCTGAGACTGAATCTGGGCGCGTTTTCGCGTCCTGGCCATATTCCCAACCAACTAACTTGACCCTTGAGTTTTTCAGTGGGGTATGACTGCTTGTAGATTACAGAGTTCTATGTTCTACGTTTGGGGGGGAGGTGCCAGCTCTGTCAGAGCCGCACTCCTCCTTCCCCAAGGACCCCCAGTCCAGACTGGGCTCAGATCTTCGGCAGGCTGTGCACCCCTGCTGTGATCCGCCACTTATTTCCCCCCACCAGGTGGGCCTGGAGCCGGAAGTAACAACAGCTGTAGCTGCCCCACCTCCGCTGCCCCCGGGGCTGGAAGCCGAACCGCGAACTCCTTCCACTCCCGCAGCTTTTCCCACTAACCTTCTCCGCAGTCTTTGGTGTTTGTGGGTCGAGGGGTCTGGTAACTGCTCACGTATTCAGGGCGCTAGGGCCCCCTCCGCCCGGCTTCTGGACTGGATCGTCCACACCGCTCAGGCTGGGCTCTGCTCCACTCCGTTCCCAGCTCCCAGCTCCCAGCTCCCAGCTCCGTGTGGAATAGAGCTCACCCAGAGACTATCCGGGCTGTCCTGGGATGGAGCCCTGCTTCCCTCTGCTGTTCTGTGGGTTCTGCCGTTCTAGAATTGGTTCAGAGCCATTTTTATAGGTTTTTGGAGGGACTCGGGTACGGAGCTCACTCTAGTCCGTGCTTACCAGCCGCCATCTTCTTTTTCCTGACTTTTAAAAGGGATCTCTGCTTCTGGGGCACAGGAGGCTCTCTCCCATGCCTCCTGTCCTGGGAGCTAGGGTTCACATTACTGGCTTTGTGTGCTTTAGACTCTGGTTCTGTCAGCTAGAAGCTAAATAATGCTGTAGCTTACCTGGTACTGAGCTGGAGCTGGCTGATGTGTGTTGAGGCCTGGTGTTTTTTTTTTCCTTTTTTTTATTAAATACATTTTTATTTTTAGTTTACGACACTTGGTTCTACAAGTTTTTGAGTTCCAAATTTTCTCCCCCTCTCTCCCCTCTCCCCTCCCCCCAGTACAGCATGGAATCTGATATATGTTCTACACATACTTTTGCATTAAACTTATTTACACAATAGTCTAGTTGTAAAGAAGAATTATAACCAATGGAATGAATCATGAGAAAGAAGAAGCAAAACCAAAAAAGAAGAGAGAAAAAAGAAAAAAAAAAGAAAGAGAGCAAATAGTTTGCCTCCGTCTGCATTCAGACTCTGTAATTCTTTCTCTGGATGTAGAGTCCTTTGGAGCTGTCTTTGAACTTTATATTGCTGCAAACAGAAAGTCTTTCAAAGTTAGTCATCATAGAAGCAATTTATCTGTGGTTGTGTACAATGTTTTCCTGGTTCTGCTACCCTCACCCAGCATCAGATCATGTAGGGGCCTGGTGTTTCTGAGTTTCACTGGGGTTACACTGAAGCTCACAGAATTAGGTGTCAGGGAGGAGTGGTCTGGCTGCTGCAGGTCGCCTTCTCCCCTAGGACTGGAGAGGCTCAGCCACTGGAGGATGCCAGCACTGATGTCTGCCAATTCCCCTGGCTGTGCGCAGGCATGCCTGGAGTCCTAGTGCTGGAATTTGCTGGCTTCTCCCAACCCCACCCCCACTCCCAGTTTAGGATCTCTTGCTGGTCTGATGAGGTGGGGCTTGCTTGAATGCCTCTGGTCCTGTACCAGACCCCTTTAGTTACAACAAGAGGGACCCTTCCCATTGATCTCCCTAGCCTCCTGAGCTAAAAGACTGCTGTATTCCACTATTCCAGGATTTTTCCTGGGGCAATATTCTCTAGGTTTTTCAAGGTCAACAAGGGGGGCAGTGTGAGCACTTACAGTTTACTCTGCTGTCATGGCTCCTGAAAGTTCAAGTATGTGACTTTCATAAATTTAGTCTGTGGGCTGATATCCCTAGGAGTAGCTGCTGCTGCAGACCCTGTGTTTCTCCTTCACCTAGTTCTGAGAGACTCCTGTCTTGACCTGAGAGTTTTGGGAATCACTGCTGCTGCCGGGGTGATTCAATTCCACTCTGCTATGTCCGAGTGTAGCCCATGCACTCTGCTATCTCCCAGCTAGGCACAATAGATCCTTCATGTCGACCTTCCAGGCCTGTCGTGGCCTGGAAATCCACCACACTGACTCCCAGATACTAAAAGGGCAGGGTTCATTAGCAGAACAGACCTAACATGAACTTCTTGACACAATCTCATATAAAGACACCACTGTACAAATAATCTTTATATATCAGGCACTCAGCTAAGAAAGAATCCTAATTTTAATTTTTGTAAGATGCAATCATCAAAATTGTTAAACTTAAGTCAAAGTAGTTCATCAGATAAATCTCAAGCAGCCTCAGATCAAAAGTTACTTAGTTTAATAGTGCAGACTTTCATTATTCCTGGCTTAACTGGCGGTTTTCCTTGATTCCAGGATTCAAGGAGTTTTTCCCAAGGAGTACCCATAGGAATACTACTGCTGCCCTCATTGCTACCCATAAAGGGGTATTTATAAAATGGGAAACCAGGAGTAATGGTCACAAATGGCTTTAGGAGTATATGTATTAAGAAGCTGTCAAAAGTGGTCTTAAAGTAGTGTTCTCATAGAAGAGAGCAATAGACCTCTGTGGAGCATTTCCCACTGTCTCAGTCAAGACATGGAATTCAAGGATTTCTCCTTTCAGATTACTGTAGGTTGCTATGGCCAATTATATAGAGGCATGGTCTTCAGGACTGCTTTAGAGGGCAAAGCCTCCTACTAGGGTTTTATTCCTTGGGAATTTCTTTCCATGGGGTCATTTGCTTTGGCTGAATCCTTCAACCCTTGCTCTATACTATAACTCAGTTTACCTGACCAAGAAGGCGTGGCTTCCTCAGGACCCTACTCACACACCTGGTTCTTGGCTCAGGTATCTAATAAAGCCAAGAAAAGCCTACTGGTGTCCTTTTGATGGTCTATGGCTTCTCAATTAGTAGCCCTTGCTTTCCAGACTGCTATCACAACACCACGCTCATGACAGCCTCAGGGAACCTGCTACTAATCATAGTGTCAGTATGGTTGACCAGTTTATGCCTAATGATTTATACAAAGGAGGTCCCTGAGGCTGATTCTTATTTATGCGTTTAATCCATTTTAAGAGAGTAAAAGAACTATCAAGAATTTAAGTACTGGCAACTGTCTTTTCAGCTGAAAGCTATTTTGCTTTGCTGAACTGCCACTTGTAAAAAAGGAGTTACTAGTATTACAAATTTTTCTTCAATCCTCCTTATTATAAATTTTTTGCTTTTCTTTTAAGCTAGTGCATAGATCAATTCTAAGATCTTTTAATCTTTTTTGATTATGCTTGTACAGTCACAATCAAAGTGCTCTGAAGATTTTCCTAGGCACAAGAAATGCTGTTCTACTTGCAAAAGAGATTTTTTAGTTTGTTGAAGTAAATCTCCCCATTATTGCAAGAGGTTACTTTATCTGCAACAGAATTTCTCCTCTTTGCCAGAAACTGCTCTATGTAAAACAGAAAGCTTTTATTCTTTTAATCAAAATATCTCATTTAGGAGCTTACCTTCAGCTCAGAGAAAGTTTGGCTTGAAGCCTAGGGAAAAATTTGATCCTTGAGGCAATTATCTTTGGAAAAGTCCCATGATGAATAAATGTTAGCAGAGTGCTCTTAGAAAGTTTTTCTGTGAGGGTGGCCCCTGGAGCTGAGGTCCCACATTTAACTCCTGCCTAGCTTTCCAAATGTCACAATAAAAATCTATGATAAAGAGCCACTGAGGCACAAAGGTCGGAGGATAATCAATTTATTAGTATTACTAGCAGATGCCAATTAAAAGGATCCAAGGCTCCTCAATAGTCAAAGTTGTACCTGACAGTCAGAGCAGCTCTTTTTATATTGTCAAGAGGGTAGTAGGACAAAAATAATACAGTGGTGCAAACTAAGCTAAGACTGTGATTAGTCTGACACATAGGGGAAGGGAGGGCTTACACTTATCTGGACTTAGGGAAAGGATTTCTGTAAACCATGACAGCAGGTAAAACACAGAGTTGACTAACATCCTCTGCAAAGTCCCGAGGTAAGTATGACATCATTAGATTAACTCACATCCACTGGAAAGTCCCATGGTGAGCAAACATCTTAAGGGTGATTTATCTTCTGTCCCACCTCCATGGTAAGCAAAAGCTCAGTCAAGCTCTTACAATTTTTATCAATTAGGCTTATATAATCAAGTCAATACTTGGTTCATGAATATTGATTCCTGTGATTAAATACAATTCATAATCGATAATCAATGAACAATTTTAGTTTAAACTTCATATCACATTACTCCTGCACATTTTACTGCAGAAATCTTTTGTATGGCAACCCTGCTATTGATAGGATTTGTTGAAAAGTGAGTTGGCATCTCTTATGGATAAAAAAATACTAGTTTTCCCTTTGACCAAGAGGCTAGAGCTGATGTATAGAAATGAGATGACCCAAACAGGATAATTTTTACTTGACAGCAATGTCAAAAATAAGGTCATGACTCTAATTTTAAAAATACCATATACAAAGTAAGTATGCTATGATTGGGGCATAAAGTAAAGAAAGGCTGCAGGAGAAGAACATGCAAATGCTTTTGATGAAAAGTTTGTTAAACACCTTAGATACAGAGACACTCTCCCTGGAAGAAGGATTCGAGAAGGAGTCAAGGACAGTTAATAGAAAAAGACTGTGGATAGAACAGAATTTAGAACAAGAAATAACTTTAGGGAACATATTCTAACCATCTACCAAAACAGATGAAGAAATGGAAAGATGAACTCATCTATACCTAAACATTTATGTGAAATGAGATTTTATATATATATATATATATATATATATATATATATATATATATATATATATATATATATATATATATATAGTGTTGTGAATCTTAAAGAATTATATAAATGCTATCTATTATCATTAGCTATTATTTCTTTGGCAGCCAGGTGGCACAGTGGAGAAAGTGAAGGGACTGAAGTCAGGAAGACTCATCTTTCTGAGTTCAAACTGGGCAGCAGGCACTTACTAGCTGTGTGATCCCGGGCATGTCAATTAACCTTGTTTGCCTCAGTTCCTTATCTGCAAAACGATCTGGAGAAGGAAATGGCAAAATATCCCAGGATCTTTGCCAAGAAAACCCCAAATGGGATCACAAAGAGTTGGATGTGACTGAAACAACTGAATAACAACATCATCTCTCTAATTCTTATTCTAATTTTAATGTGCTACTAATATGAATATGATAATACAATGGAATATTTACAGATATTATTTTAATTATATTATTTTAATAAAATAATGTGTTCTTATAGAAAAACATAATTCAGTAAAAACTTTGCTTATGCATTTCTAATTTAACTATGTTTATTGAGAAAAAGAAGTTTATGGAACACAGGACTATAACCAAGGCATCAAGATTCACAGATTTTGGTTTATAGCCTTATAATCATTGAAAGAAAAGTGCTCCAGAAGAAATAAATGACCCCTAGAAGGAATTCAAACATATAGAGTAACACATTGGTTCTCAAAGTGGGCAATACCACCCCCTGGAGGGGGTGGAATGATCCAGGGGGGCAGTAGTAGCCTGGGTTGCAGTTGGGGGTTGTTGAATAAAAATAAAGGGGCAGTAGAAGCATAAGGAAAGAAGAAAAGAGAAGGACATTTTGAAAAACCATTTGTATAAATTTCACTTGTGTAACAGTTAAAATCATAGTGATTATATTATTTTCCAAATAAACACAAAATGTAAGTTATAGCCAATCAGTGGTCAAGTTCACTGACAGATCTTCACAAGCAAGTGTTGGCAGGGGAGCATATCACATATTGTTGGGAAGTCCAGCATGCATTGGCAAGAATATGTATGTGTAATGACTTGTTTACAATATGATACTATGTATTATTATGCTATATAATTATACTATGTATAACTACATTTACATGACACAATATTGTGTCATCAAAATTTCAACGCAGAGAAATGCCCACAAATTTACAAGTTATTAAATTTAAGATTCATCATTCTAAAAATATATATTTTTTGAAATGATGCCAATTAAAAAAAATAAAGGGTTAAAGAAAGTAGATTTCCAGGAGGCTTCTGAGTGCAATTTTTTTTGAAAAGGGGGTGGTGGGTCAAATAAATTTGGGAAACTCTGGAGTAACAATAAAACACCACAGCATGGATCATGTTTCATATCACTACAAGAAAAGAATAATCATTAAATGCACTGTATGCTATTGAACAAATGGTTCTTAATGATAGGGACTTTGAGATAGAGAAAAGTAGATGGATCATGTGGCATGCTTATAGAAATTTCTTTGTTGGTTTTATACTAAGGGTAGTTTTCTATTTTAGGTGAATGTAAAGCTTTGGAAGAAGGAACACATAATGGCTCCCATGCTAGATACCAATACACCAGAAAAAGAGAGTGTCACTCCACAAAATGTACAACATGATGGACAGCTGCCCCCAAATAAGGGTAAAGACATGGTAATGTTATATGTCAGTCAATCAGCATTTATTAAGCATCTATTATTTTCTAGGACCTATTCTAAGCATTAGGGATATAAAGAAAGAAAACAAAATTCCTGTTTTCAAGGAGCTTATAGTCTGTTGGGGGAGACAACATATAAATAATCAGGTATAAACAAGATTCATACAGAATAAATTGGGAATAATCTCAGAGGGAAGGCACTAAGATTAAGGAGTTTTGTGAAATACTTCTTGCAGAAGATGTGGTTCTAGCTGGGATTTGAAGGAAGCCAAGAAAGCTAGGAAATAGATATGAGGAAGAAGAATCATTTTCTCCCTCATGTATGACTACATGAAGAGTTCATGAACTCTATTCCATTCAATTTTAAAAATATTTACTGAGCTAAGGCTGAGTCGAAGGCACTATTACAAAGATTAACGGAATTAACAGAGATGAATATGACACATTCTTGGCCTTAAAGAATTTGAGAAGTATCATGATTTAAATTTGGAAGGAATATCCAAGATTATTGAGTATGATGTCCTACGGTTACAGATGAAGAAATTGATGTCCATAGACATTATGCACTTTACCCGGTACCATACAAATTAAAATTGGCAAACATGGATTTTAACCCATCGTATCTGACTTCAAATCCTGAGTTTTTTTCTCCTCACTGTTGCTGTAATCATGTCCAACTCTTTGTGACCCATGAACTTGTCCATGGGGTTTCATTGGCAAATAGGGGACTTGCCCAGGGTCATAAAACTAGTAAGCATCTGTGGCCAAATTTGAATTCAGATCTTCCTGATTCCAAGCCGCATGCTCTATCCACTGTAATACCCAGCTGCCCTACTGTACCATACAACTTTTATGATCTAATAGTTGAAGAGAGTTAAAAAAGATAAACACATAACTATAATGTATATTATGATAGAAAGTGAAGATATAACAACGAAAACAAATACATTATAATTAGTTCCATAAAAGTGATTTTTTTAAAAAAGGCAATGCCATAGCTATTCTGTAGAAATCAAAATAGTGGTATGGCCCTAGGACATAGTGACCATAGAAGAGATGCCACAGTTTTCTCTTATGGAAAAAATACTAAAATGAGTGGAACACATTCTTCTTCTCTTATCTCTAAACAATTTATTTTTAAATTCTCACCCTCCTAGTCAATGATATGTGAAAGGATTTTAAGGGTCCAAAATACCCAAAAGGGAAAGGTTATGATTAACTCTGACTTCAGCAATAGTAGGTAGAAAGGTGTGATAGAGAAAAAGAAGAAGATTTCTCAGGGCACTGCATATTACTCTCCCTGTATAGTACAGGAAACCGTATCATATATTTGTGTGTCTTTCTGAAAACAGTGTTTCCCATGTACTATGTACTCAGTATGTTTGATGAATGAATGAAAGAATGAATGAACACCTTCCCCCCGATTGTGCTCAGTTCAGTGCAGCTTAATATATTAAATTGAATGAATAATTATTTGATAATTTAAATAATGTTTTATCTGGTTCACTCCTAAACAAAATGATAAGTGAATTATAATTAAAAGAGAAAACTCTTTTATCCACAGAAGGTTATTCAGTCAATTTACAGAAAGAGAAGAGAGAGTACTCTACATCTCACTGTCCTATGACATGTTTGAAGGTGGGGCAGAAGGTAAAATCCAATTCAATTAAAGAAAAATTTATTATTCATCTGGCATTGTATTATGTGCTAAGATAAAAAAGGTAATGATTAAGACAATGCTTCCTAACCTAAGTAGATGAGACTTGTATCTGATTAATAATAAAATTAATTTAAAAATAAATAGTACCCAAGAAGTTAAAAAATAATCTAAAAAAAGTGTTCAGAGAGTTCTGAGAAAGTTGAGATCCCTCAAAATTGGGGGGGGGGGCAGGGAGAAAGAGGATGGGATATCAGAAAAGTAAAGAAATAAGTATTGGTTCTCCTTGAAAGCAATGCCACTCCCACTTCCTTTCATCTCCACAGTTCATGAGGTTGAGGTTCATGAGTCTTTTAGTGAACTTGATTAGTTTTTAGTGAGCTTAATCCCTCTTAGTCCAACGAAGTCATTAGAGCTCTTCTTTTCAATGCTGTTGTTTTATAAATAGATTTATTAGGACACAGATTATGTTTTTCTGTGATTAGTGTTTTACTTGATAATGAGATGGCTCTGTGGATAGAGTGCTGGGCCAGTGGTCAGGAAGACTCAAATTCAAATTTGGCCTCTGACAGTTACTAGTTGTTACCTTGGGCAAATCACTTAAATTTGTTTGCCTCAGTTTAGTATCTTTGCCAAAAAACAAATCCCAAAAAGGTCATGAAGATTACTGAGAGGATAGGGAAGATAGAGGGGGAAAACTTATGGAGAATATTGGATAGAATACGATTACTCGTGCATGTAGAATCGTTTAGCTTTGCATAGAGAAGGGTCATTTCTTCATGTGAGACAAGGGTAAAGAGAGAAATAGTGACAGAAGTCATCTGAGTGCTGTGGAATGAGAAATAGGGAAAAAGAGAAAGAGAATGCCCTTATTTTTTCAATGAAATATGAGGCAAGATTCTCAGATGAAGGGGGAGGGGATGGAGATGCATGGGAGGAATGAAAATGTTTGCAAAAGGTGCTATGTTAAGTGGGAAAGTGAATTGGTTAGAGGAGATATAAAAGCATTGTCTTGCCACAATGGGTGTCTAATGGAGATTAGGTGACATAAATTTGTAACAGAATCACTCAGAATTTCATGATTTGTATGAATACTGACCTCTACCCACAGAACTACTACATGATGACTATTGTGTTGATCTTCAGTTTCAGGATTCTGCTCATTTAGATATATCCAGGCAACTATCTTATTCTTCTGTTCTACCATATCTTTCTCTCAATCAATGAGCCTGGCCATTGCCATCGTAGCCATGGTGAATAACACAAGCCAACATAATCAATCCTCTGTTTCTCATGAGAGTCATCAAGAGGATACAGGAGTAAGTTATTGGCATATCCTTTTTATTACCCTTTCTCCCTGCCCTTCCCTTCCCCCTTTTATTCCCCCTGCCTTCCTCCTTCCTTTCACTTTCCTCACTCCCTCCCTTCCTTTCTTCCTTCCTTCCTTCCTTCCTCCTTTCCTCCCTCCCTTCCTTCCTTCCTTCCTTCCTTCCTTCCTTCCTTCCTTCCTTCCTTCCTTCCTCCTTTCTTCCTCATCTATCCATTAATTCAGTTAGAAAATATTAATTATCTGTCTAGTTTGATATGTTGTGCTAGATATTGATTTACTAAAATATTTGAAGAAACCATGTTGTATTCATATTTTAGTAACTCCTAAAATGTTTACATTCTAGTGTGTATGTGGGTGAGATTAATTATATACATATCTGAATACTTTTCAAATTTATACAAAAAAGAATTTTAATACAAAAAGCTCTAAGATAATAATGGACATCCCAACAGCAATTTAAATTAAGAATTTTAAATACATTATGGCATTTGAGCTCAGATAATAGAAAAATCAGTTTTAGGTATAGGCATAAAGGAGAACTTAATGGACAGATGACATGTGAACCTAGAAGGGTGATTATGATGACAAGTTTAGATTGAAGGGAATAGGCATTTCAAGATATAGTTAACTGAATAAAAAGATCCAGAGCAGAAAGTGATGGGTTGTGGCTTTAATGAATACTCTGTTTGGGTTAGAGTGTTGGATACCTGAGGGAAGGATGTATTATACTGTAGGAAAGGTGTAAAGGAGCCATTAAATGGAAGACTAAGAGATTTGGACATTTTTAGGCAATGGAGAGCCATTAAATGTTTCTCAGCAAATAGAATGGCAGAACTCTGGGAAGCTCTGAGATGGACCTATGGCATAATACACAAAGGATAACTTATGAGAAAAAGCATTGTAAAGACACTACGATATTAGCATCTAGCTTCAATTAAGAGAGTCTGTAACTCATATTATAGCATTCTTGCTTGACTTTCAATGACTGCTACTGGGGATTAAGATAGATTTTAATGACACTCCTCTTCTTGGGAATGGGTAATAGATTTCTAGGTGACACAGTGTGTGGGGTACTGAAATTTTAGTCAGGACGATAAGATCAAATCTAGCCTTAGATGCTTACTAGCTGTGTGAACTTGGGCAAGGAACTTAACTTTTGTTCGCCTAAGTTTCCTCAAGTGTAAAATGGGGATAGTAAGAGTACCTATCTCACAATGGGTTTTTTTTTTTTTTGGTGAGAGTCAAATGAGATAATATTTATAAAGTGCTTGGCACATAGTAGGTGCTCTGTCCATGTCTACTATAGTTACATTCTCTCCCTTTTCCCCTTTGTACATTACTTTGGCCTTGCCTCTCCTGTTTTTCTCTTCTTTAGAGGAAGAGAGAGTAAGGCCAAATTTATTGGCAAGTGTATTTCCCTGGATGAAAGAAAGCTTGGGTGGGGAGAATTCTAGGATTTATATCTATGAAGGAACTCTTGAGATCATCTAATCCAGGAGTGGGGAACCTGTAGCCTTAAAGCTACATGCAGCCTTCAAGGTCCTTAAATGCAGCCTTTTGACTGAATCCAAATTTTGCAGAACGAATCCTTTTATTTTTAGGAGTATATTTTTATTCATCTTTTACGTTTTTATTTTTAAAATGAACATATTTAAAATACCAAAGGAAAAAAAATGTTTCAATGAAATAATCTTCCCAGATTGACATGCAGAATTAGAACATTAATAAATGATAAGGGCTAAACTGACAACTGCTATGCTCATTATTTAGTTCTAACTTCCCTCCACCTGATGGGAGCCATTACTGAACAAGGCTGGTTGGTGAGTATTTGTAGGGGTCGAGTATTCCAGTCTGCTCTCAGCCTTTGACAATGGTGCACTGTGTTTCTGTTTGAAGTGGAATTTGTGAATAGCTGCACAGCTCCACAGTATTTTTAAATTCTGTCTGCTTAACAGCCCTGCATGTCAAAGAAGACCAAGAGAATGCTGAAGAAAGAAAACAGATTTTTTAAAATTAGAATTGTCAATTGCAAGATTATCTTGTTTCTACTAAAGATAAGATGATTTGCTTGCTTTGTGATACTGCAATATCAACAGTAAAGAAATTTAATGCTCATTAGCATTATAAAACTCAGAAGGACCACAAATATTTTAAATTAGAGGGAGAGGCACAAAAGGTTGCATTGCAGAAATTAAAAGATGAAAAGCAAAAGCAGAGACAATTCTTTTAAGCTGAAATAAAACCTGGAAATAACGCCACTGAAGCAACTTATAAAGTAGCTTAGATACTTGAGAAAAAAAGAGAAGGCTTTCAATGATGTAGAAGTTGTGAAAGAATGGATTGTCAAAGTTGTAGGATGCTTAGACTCCAATAACATTACAAAGTACAAACAACTGTCTCTTTCAAGAACCATAATTCATTGGCAGCATGAATTAGCCTTTGACTTAATAGAACAGCTTCATGCAAAACTTTAAAAGGAAAATATATATTATTCAATCGCTTTGAATGAATCAACTGATACTACTGACAGCACAGGTTTTATCATTCGGATTGTAACAGAAGATTTTCTTTGCCACAGAGAGTCACTTTGGGCACTCTTGTGAACAGAACATGGGGAATAGAAATCTTCCACAGCTTTCAAGATAAATATGGTGAAGTTGATTAAATTTGGTAAATTTGGTACAGATGGTGCACCTTCCATGACAGGAAAACATGAAGGCTTTATGGCACAGATAAAAAAAACCTGTATTAACAGATGCAGATGCTCTCATTTCTTTTTGTTGTACCTTGCATCAGCAAAGTCTCTGCACTAAAGCTACTATTTTAAGTGATACTTTGCAACAAGTTATATGTATTGTTAACTATATTCATGCAAATACAACATGGCATCATCAGTTTTGTAACATACTAAAGTTGAACGATGAGGTATTCAGCGTGGATTTGCCATATCATTCTAAAGTGTGTTAGCTATCACAGGAAGAGGTGTTAGCCAAAATTTTGACTCTGCAAGAACAGATAGTTAAATTTTATGAAGAACAGAATCAGCAATGTGAATTATTGAAAGATTTGTATAGGAAGGCTTTATTTCTGTGTGATATCATGTCAAATCAAAATGACTTGAATATTTTTTCGCAAGGTAAAACTAAGTCTATATATGATATGTGGCTAAAAATCGAGGCATTTTGAGAAAAGCTGTCTTTTTCCAAACTATTTCTTCTTCAAAAGAAAATTTTGCATGAACATTTTCCCCAGTTAGCAAAGGTCATTGATGAGCAGGGTGATTCATGTGAGTCATTTGAAAAATACACAGCTATTCACATTAATCCTAAGTAGATATTTAGCTGGAGTTCTTGGAACAAGAAAAGTCTTAGGGATTGGATTGGTAGCTATTGTAGACCTATTGATTGGAGAATTCAATGAAAATTTCACTGACTTTGAAAATCATGACATCACACTCAAATTAACATTTTGGTCTCACCTAGTTGATATCACCAAGGCACCTAAAGAACTATAGATGGAATTGATTGAGCTCTCAGTAGATGACATTTTAAAAATCGTTGTTTGATGCTAAGAAAGATCCAATTGAAATGTAGAGAAATGCAGTAGAATAATCATGCCTTTGGCAACATGCCTGAAGAATGCTTTTTGGCTTTTTAACCACTTATTGCTACAAATCTACATTCTCCTACCTAACCCAAATCAAGATGCCCTTAATGTCACAAATGACTGATACCCATCTAGAGGATCAACTGAAACTATGGACCTCCATGCTGCAACCAAATATTCAAATGCTTTCCAACAAAAAGCAGACATAACAAAGTCATTTAAAAGTTAGTTAACTTTAAAATAAACAAATAGTTTTCACTTTTTGAAATTGTTAAGTACATGGTAGATTTCTATAAAATAATTTACATTTTAAAGTATATCCAGTTGAAGTTTCTTGAATGCAGCCTTATCTGATCACAGCTAAATATTAATATGGCCTTCCAACATGAAAAGGTTCCATACTCCTGATCTAGTCCAACTTGTTCATTGTGTAGATGAGGTAACTAAGGTAACACAGTTGGAGCAAAAGTGTCCACGGTCAGGTATCAGAAAATAAAAGAATCTCAGAAAAGGAAGGCATGTCAAAATTGACATAGTCAAACCTGTAGTAAGTAGTAAACAGTAGAAAAGAGATTTGAACCCTGGGCCTCAGACTCCAAATACAGTATTCTGTGTCCTATACTACAGTATGTCTTTCATATCTCTGGTGTTATTCTGTTTTATACCCTACAGGACTAGCTGAACTATTGAATCTCCCACAAAAGAACCATCAAAAATGATATTTCTATGTCTTTCAGGTTCCTGTGTTTGATTGGAATCCAGAAACCCAGGGGATTATTCTCAGTTCTTTTGCCTATGGCTCTCTATTCACATTAATCCCAAGTGGATATTTAGCTGGAGTTCTTGGAACGAGAAAAGTCTTAGGGATTGGATTGGTAGTGACCTCCCTTCTGACCATTTTAACACCATTAGCCGCATCTCAGGGAATGATTTGGATCATTCTGACTCGAGTGACACAAGGCATCTTCCAGGTACCAAGATACTTTTCATGTAACCCCGAGAAGGTTGTAGAATTATTCAACTCCACTCAGGGATCAAGGATTACATAATTTACTATTTCCATTTCAGGGTCTCATAAATGTATCTTTCCCTTCTTTTTGGACAAAATGGGCTCCTCCCAAGGAACGTGCCCAATTATTTGGAATTCTTTTTTGTGGTAAGGATCCACAATTACATTTGCATTGTGTTCTCATCCTCTCCAAGACTCTCTTTTTTCATATTTAGGTCAGTAGAACAAAGAGGCCAGAAGTTTGGGATAAAAATGAAACTAGAATCCAGAAAACTGTATATTTTTAGATTTGTTTTTTATCAACTAACCTCAGTGCTGTGCTATTTTAAAAAGCTAGTTGTTCATATCTGGGTTAGTCTATAGGAAGTTGTATTATCTTTAACTTATAGTGCCATAACTCTATTCTCTATCATCCAATCAGGTTATCTGGTTTCAAATGTCCTTAGCTTCTTTTTGGGTGGACTCATCTCTCACTCTCTAAGCTGGCTATATATCTTCTATATCTTTGGTAAGTAATTACCTTTCATATCCATGTTTTCTTTTGCCCAAAAGATACTTTCAGATATCTGACATAATGTCTACAATTATCCCATGTAAGAATGTGATAGGTCATTTGCCCTTGAAAGGACCTTAGAGATCTTATTTAGCCCCCTTATTTTATATATGAGGAAAGAGCCTATGTTAGGTAACATGATTGTTTTAATGCCATACATCAAGTTTGTGGCACAATGAGGAGTAGAATGCAGGTTTTCTGACATTGAATCCAAAGTCCTTTATACCGTACCAAGGAAATCTCTTCTACATCATATTTTAAAATAGTATATACTTATCTCTTTTTCACACTTGCCTATAAAGCTGGATTTAAGTCAGTGTCAGTAGCCATGTAGCCACTTTAAGCTCCTTCAACCATGAGGGAAGCCTCACAGACATAAAAAACCATGTTCATGTCATCCCACTATAAGTATCTGGCAATATACAAAAGTTACTTCCCCAGAAGAGCTGTGGATCTCAAAGGGGAGCAAGAAAACCTCAGGCTGTTATCATAGATAGACTGAAAACCTGCCTATATACCAGTGTGCTTCACTCAGATGAATCTAATGAAAAGTTATCAGTCCCACATGCCAATTGATCTCCAGAAAACTATTCCTATGATTCCCAAATAGTTTCCCTTGATGTGGGCATCAGAAATCGAAGTTCAAGGGTCATGCCAAAAAAGGAACCTTTTTTTCTTAAACAAAGAAAAAGTTGTGGGTCAAAATATTGATGGCTTTCTTTTCCAAATGCAGAATAAAGATTATTTCTTTTTTGGTATGTGTATCTCCAGGTCTATTTCAAAACCTATAGAGAACAAATATTTAATAAATGTTTATTGATTGAATGATAAGGTTAGAGATTAGTAAGATAAGGTAAATGAGGTTGGGTGTTTTTGTCCAGGTGCTAACTTTAAGTTACAAACTGCAAACCAATTAAGAAAGTGCTGAAAAGCTAAGGATGGAAGAGACAGCTGGAAAATTAAAGACAAATATGAATACAATTACAAAACACTTTTCACAAATTGAGGACAAATTTTAAAAAATTGGAGAAACATTAATTGCTTCTGGGTAGGCCAATCCAATGTAATAAAAATGATAATTCTACCAAAAATGATTATTCAGTGCCATAGCAATCAAACTACCAAAAATTATTTTATAGAGCTAGAAAAGAATAATAACAAAATTCATCTGCAAAAACAAAAGTCAAGAATATAAAGGGAATCAATAAAAATAAGGTGAATGAAGTTGGCCCAGTACGAGATCTCCAACTCTATTACAAAACGGTAATCATGAAAACAATGTGGTACTGCCTATGAAATAGAGCGGAGATTCAGTGGAATAGATTCAATACAGAATAAACAATTGTAAATGACCATGGTAATCTAAATGTTTGACAAACCCAATGATCCAAGATTTTGGGACAAAAACTTAGTATTTGAAAAAAAATGCTGGGAAAACTAGATATCAGTTTGGTAGAAAATAGGTAAAGACCAATATCTTATGCTATATACCAAGATAAGGTCAAAATGGCTGTATGATAGGCATTTTTAGACAGAAAGGTGATACCATAAGCAAATTATGGGGGAAATGAAAAATTTTACCTTTCAAATCTATGGATAAGGGAAGAATTTGTGGTCACATAAGAGAGAGTGGATCACAGGAAGTAAAATGAATATTTTTATTACATTTAATTGAACAGTTTTTGCGCTAACAACACCCATGCAGCCAAGATGAGAAGGCAAGAAGAAAACTAAGAAAATTTTCATATGATGTTTTTTTTTTTCTGATAATGGCCTAATAATTGAGAGAATTTGAAAGAATATAAATCATTCCCCGATTGAAAAATGGTGAAATGTTATGAGCAGGCAATTTTGTGAAGAAGAAATCAAAGTTTTCTATAGTTATATGAAAAAATGCTCTGAATCCCTGAAGAGTAGAGATATTCAAATTAGAACAATTCTGAGGTACTACTTCATATCTATATGATTGACTAATACGACAAAAAAGGAAAATAACAAATGATGAAAGGAATGTGGAAAAATTGGGACACTGGGTCTCTGTTGGTGAAGTTGTGAATTGATCCAACCCTTCTGGAGAATAAGTTAGAACTATGCCCAAAAGGCTATAAAAATGTGCATACCCTTTGATCCAGCAATGCCACTACAGTGTCTGTATTCCAAAGAGACCTGATGAAAAGGAAAATGACTTTAATATACAAAAATATTTATATTAACTTTTCTAGTGGTGGAAAAGATTTGGAAATTGAAAGGATGCCTGTCAATTGGAGACTGGCTGAACAAGTTTTGATAAATGATTATTAAGGAATAGTATTGTGCTATAACTAATGATGAACAGGATACTATGAGAAAACTCTCAGAAGATTTATATGAACCATTGAAAGATGAAGTGAACAGAGGAACATTTTACACAGTGACAGCAATCTTGTATGATGGTCAACTCTGATTTAACTGATCTCAGCAATATTATTATCCCAGACTTTTCTGAAGGACTTATGATGAAATATGCTATCCACTTCCAGAGAAACAACCGATGGAATTTGAGTGCAGATTGAAGCATACTTTTCTCACTTTATTTTTCTTGCCTTTTTTTGCAACATGGCTATTATAGAAATATATTTGGCATGATTTCACATGTATAATTGATATTATGTTTCTTGCCTTCTCAGTGGGTGAGAAGTATGGGTGGGAAGGAGAAATTAGAAACTCACAATTTTAAAAACATGAATGTTAAAAACAAATAACAGAAAAAATTGAAAAAGAAAGTTAAAGATTAGAATTTTGCCACAGCAATTTGTGGGAAACAGAGAAGGGAGGAAGGGAATTCTACTTGCAAAAGTGCAAAGGAGGCAGGGCAGTTTAATAAAAATAACAATGGATGTAGAATTTTATCCCAAGTTCATATCTCTGCTCCTCCACTTACTAACTATGTTACCTTGGGTAAGTGGTTTAATTTCTCTGGGCCTCCATTTCCTCATTTGTAAAATCTCTGAATCTATGATTTTATGAGAAAAAGGAGAATCTTGTGGTTTTCTTGTAGAATGTATATTGCTTCTCTGTCTTCCAGAGCCATTATTATTGCTATAATTACAGGTTCTTCTCCTTCCTAAAGAGAAATTAAGAGGAAACAAGAAATGCCTTTCCACTCTCCAGTTTATCGGAGAAAATTAAGTGGTAAAAAAAAGAACACTGCAAAACATGTAGGTTTTCAAGGTAGAAAGGACATTCAAGACAGTGATATCAGGGTGGTTTGCCACTTCCTTCTCCAGCCTATTTTACAGATGAGGAGACTAAAGCAAATAGGGTAAAGTGACCTGCCTAAGCCCACAAAACTAGTAAATGTCTAGGGCCAGATTTAGATTCAAGAAGATGAGTTTTCTGACTCCAGGCCCAGCACTTTCTCCCTTGCTCCACCCAGCTGCCCTATGTTGGCCAATACCTAGTTTCTTTCATATTGCTTTCCAGTTTTCTCATCCCTTTTTGTCAAAAAGGTCATAGTTGGTGACTTTCAGTTTAAACATGAGCTTACTTTGTTTATTTGTTTCAATATATTCCATAATTCATCTCTTCCACTGATAGATTTTTCTACTTTTTAATTAGTTATCAAATTGTCTTGATAATCATTACTTTGTCTGAGATCTATTACTGCTAGGCTTCCTAACTTCCCACAACTTTATTTCTGTGTGATTATTCTTGAGATTCCTAAACATTTCTTCCTCCAAATGAGTTGTATTACTATTTTTTTCAAAATTTTGAACTAATCTTTTGGTAGTTTGTTATAGCACTGAATAAATACATTATTTTAGATAGTGTCCTTTTTATTATATTACTGTGGAGCATCCATGAAAATTAATATTACTTCACTTAGCTAGGTGTATATTTTTGTAAAGGATGTTTTATAGTTGTATTTATATAATTTCTCTGTGTATATTAATTGGTAGACTCCTGATATTTTATACATTCTATAGATATTTCAAGTGGAATTACCTTTTCTATTTCTTCTTGCTGAATTTTGTTGATAATACAGAGAAATTCTGATGATTTATTTGGATATAACTTATATCCTGAAAATTTACTGAAATTATTGTTTCCAACAATTTTTAGTTGATTCTCTAAGGTTCTCCAAGTAAACCATCATATAGTTTGAAAAAAATTATACTTTTGTTTCTTCTTTATATTCACATATTATTTCAATTTATTTTGTTTTATTGCTATAGTCAACATTTTTAGTACTGTTTTGAATAGTTTTGTTTTTTTTTTTGTTTGTTTTTTGGCAGGGAAATTGGGGTTAAGTGACTTGCCCAAGGCCACACAGCTAGTAAATGTATCAAGTGTCTGAGGCCAGATTTGAACTCAGGTCTTCCTGACTCCAGGTCCAGTGCTTTACTCACTGTGCCACCTAGCTGCCCCCCAATAGTTTTGGTTTTAATGGACATCTTTACTTTACCCTTGCAATACTGGAATAGTCCCTAATTTATTCTCATTGCATATGATTCTCTCTTTTGGTGTTATATACTGGTTATTATAATAAGAAAAGGTCTTATTGCTATTTTTAATGTTTTTTTAAGAGAAATAGGTTATTCTCTTTCATCCTGTCAAGAGCATGTTCTGCACTTACTGATATAGTTATGTATTTTCACTGTAGTTATTACTCTGGCTGATTATGTTGATAGTTTGTCCAATATTAAAGCAACCTTGAATTCTTGATATAAATAGATCTTATTATGACATAATATTTTTATATGTTGCTGTAATCTCTTGCCTAATGTGTGTGTATGTATACATATACACACATATATGTATGTACAGGGTGTTCCTAAAGTCTGGACACTTAGGCAATTGACAGCAATGTGGAGTTATTGCATTGAGTTCATGTGAATTTTGCAAAGTGCATCAACCTTTGCATCACAAATGATGGAAATCATATTGAAGATATTATTTGTTAATATTCCAATTAAATAAAAATTTCATTCATTTCATTTCTGGAAAATATGCATTTTTGCCTATGTATCCAGACTTTAGAAACACCCTGTATATATATATATATATATATATATATATATATATATATATATATACATATATATATATATATGTAATCATCATCATCATCATCAATACCCATTAGAAACGTTGACCTACTGTTTTCTTTCTGTTTTGATTCACTCTTTCATCTTTTCCTCAGTGGTCTTTTATTAAATATAACTTTATTGCATTCCAATCAATAACATTTTAGTACTTTTACTTTTCTTCATATGTGATTTTCAGTTTTTTGAAGTTCTATCATGCCTCAGTTTTCTAAAATTTTATTCAGATGCTTATCTTTTTTCTTAACTTGTTTTGTTTAGATTTCTTTATTCTGAAAGGAGAACTTTGAAGTCACCAATTATTATAGTTTTGCTATTTCTCCCTGGAGTTTATTTATCTTTTTCTTTAAGTTTTTAAAAGCAATGCCATTTGGCATGTATATCTTAAGAATTAAAATTAATTCAGTCTCTGATGCCTTTCAGCAGAATATAGTTTTCTTGTTTCTTTCTCTTGAATAAGGCTATTTGTACTATTGCCTTGTAAGAGATCAGAATTACTCTCCTTGCCTTTTTAAAATCCCCCTGAAGCATAATAGATTTTGCTATAGCCTGCTATTTTGCACCTGTGTGAATCTTTATCTTTCAAACATATTTTTGTGTGTAAAATCTTGTTGGATTTGGCTTTTTAATTCATTTGTTATCCTCTTCTATTTTATGGTTAAGTTTATCTCATTCCCATCCCTGGTTATCAATTATTTTATATTTTCCTTCTTCCTAATGTTTTATACATTTTCCTCTCTTTACTTCTTGCCATTTTTTTTACCTGAAGCAGAAGATGTTGAGAAAAAGGTATTCCCAGAACCATTGCTCTAGGTTTGATGCAATTTACTTCTACTTCTGCTTCTTTGCCCATTTTTTCTTTCCCTTGCTCAGATCACAATCATAGGCTCTTTCTCTTTTTTCTTTTCTTTTAAATCTCTCTCTGTAATCTATCATTAGAGTTTGTTTTGCTTATGTACAATAGCTCTCTGAATCTCTCCTTTTCTTCCATTTACTTTCTCTCCATTCCTTCACCTTTTTAATGGTGATTATATTTCTTTACTCAAATCTCTGTGTGTATTTTGCCATCCTTTGACCAGACAAGATCATAATAGAGTGAAAGCATTATCTAGTCTCCCAAAATTTCATTGTTGTTTGCATAGAGACTCCTATTATGTCATATAAGGTGACCTACCTATCCTCTTGGGGCAGCTAGGTAGCCCATGGATGGAGTGCTGTGCCTGAAGGCAAAAAGACTCCTCTTCCTGAGTTCCAGTATGACCATATAAACTTACTAGCTATGTGACCCTGGGCAAATCACATAACCCTATTTGCCTCAATTCCTCATGAATGAAATGGTAAACTACTGCAGGATTCTTGCCAAGAAAGCCCCAAATGGGGTCATGAATAATCAGACGTGACAGAAAAACTCAACAACAATAACCTTTCTTCCACCTCCCTTCTCTAGTGTGTTCCTATTTCCTTCCTCTTCTTATCTCCTTTTGATCATCAAAATATTATAAAACCACCCCAGGAGAGAATTGTGGGAAGATGGTAGAATAAGGCAGAACATTGCCTGACTCTCTTATGTCTTCCCCTCCCTAAATAATTTAAAATACTATCCCAAAGTGAATTTTAGAATGTCAGAAATAGCTAAAAGTTGGCTTAAAGCAGTTATCTAGCCTAAGAAAACTTGGTAGTATACTAGGAAATATCTGACCTAGTGGATTGGGGGTATGGCCCAATCAAAGTTTAGATGGCATGGAGTCAACAAACAGCAAGTAATGGGGGGAAGCTTGTGTCAGAGCAACTAGCTTCAGGAAATTTCTTCTCATAAATGGTAATTGGGTCCAGCAACAGATCAGAGGAAAATTGTAGGGGCCCTCATCTCATACTGGAGCCCAAGCACATTGGCCAGACAGCGTTCCAAGCTGTAACATGAAAGGAAGAGTGAGCATATGCCAGTGTGTTTGGAGAGGGGCAGTTCCACTGCTGCTTGGACCACTCAACTGAGATTGATTTTGGGGTGAACTGAAGCTTGCTGCTACTGGAGGGACTGCAGAGAGTGAGAGTATTAGTGGTGGCAGTGGTGCTTGGGGCAGAAAGAAGTACTTGAGGTCACTAAGAGGCCAAGGCCTGAGTCAAAGGAACTCTGACTGTGCCTGACCTTGGATCATAAAATATTAGAAGAAGCCAAAAGTGAAAGACCCCAAGATAGAGGTTTGAAAACAACAGGACAAGAAACCTGAAGCCTGAGACATCACCCCTCATCCCAGGATCAAAGCTGACCCTGATATAAAGTTAACAGCCAAGAAGTAGGCCTTGAAAAATGGGTAAACAACAGAGAAAGAACCTAACAGTAGATAGTTACTACGGTGATAGAGAAGATCAAGGTTCAAACTCAGAAGAAGACAATGAAGTCAAAAGGGCTACTTGTTCCCAGCCAAGGGTCTTGTTGAGGTGCCTCCCTCTGTGGCTTCTTCCCCTGAAGGGACTCCTACTCATGTTCTGCCTTTATGGCCTGCCCCTATTTCAGGCCCTGCAGTATCTACCACCATGGGCCCTACCCCCGAGGCAACTTCTATTCAGATACCAGCCTTGGGCCCTGCCCCCATGGCAGTACCTCCTTCCCTGGCCCCTCTCTCTGAGATGGCACCCACTCAGGTCTCTTTGGTAATTCCCCTTCTGACCCCTACCCCTCCTCAGGTACCAGCTGATCCTTTGCCAGCCAGATCCCCTGGCCTTGCAGTCTAATACAGATCATCCAGACCTCCCCAGGCTCCAATTCCACAGTGCCTTCAAAGCTTTTTCCCCTGAGGGAAGTGCCTGTCTCACCCAGTGGGACAATTAGAATCCATGTTCCAGTCTCCATTTCGGATCTCATTCAAGTTAAAGAGAAACTGGGGAGATACTCAGAAGACCCCACTAAGTTTACTGAGGGTTTTAGGGATCTGCCCCTACAATTTGAGCTTTCTTGGTGTGATTTGCATATCCTCTTATCTACTTGTTGTACCACTGAAGAGAAGCTGAGAATCTGGGAACATGCCCCCAAATTTGGGGATTGTTTGGCTAGCAATCACCCCATAAAATGCCCCCAGGAACAGCTGTTCCCAATAGTGACCCAGGATGGAAGTATCAAAAGAGTGAGTATAGAGGAAAAAGAGATCATATGATAATTTGTCTGTTAGAAGGCCTAAGAACTGCATTTCAAAAGCAAATGAATTTTCAAAAAATTAGGGAGATTACTTAGGGAGAAAAGGAAAACCCTGCTCTTTTCCAAGACAGGCTAGTAGAAGCTATTAAGAAATATACGAATTTGGATCCCAATTCTGTTGAAGGGGCAGCATGTATTTCATTGATCAGTCTGCCCCAGATATTAGGAGGAAACTGCAGAAATTGGCAATGGGACCCTAAACGCTTTAGGTTCAATTATTGGAGATGGTCTTTGGAGTCTTTAACAACAGAGACCTGGTTGCAGCGGAGGAAAGAGAACACAGGGAAAGGGCTAGAGACAGAGAATATGCTCAATTCTTGGCTGCTGTCATGGCCAGGAAAAGACCCCACGAGTGCCCCTCCAGGGCACCCCTGGGAGGAAGCATGTCAGCTTGGGCAGTGGGCCAACCTGCTTTCAATACCACAAGGAGGGTCACTGGTCCAAGGAGTGCCCCTCTAGGGCTCCACCCCCCCCCCCCGAGGAAGCCCCCAGGATTGATGCCTCTAGGACCATGCACAGCATGTGACCAGGAGGGTCGTTGGAGGAAGGATTGTCCCTGAGGTTTGAAAAGTGGTAGAGCCACCCCCCAGTACCCTGTCCTCCAGTCTTCTCAAGATTCAGGAGGGAAAAGCCTGGGGCTTGGCAGTGCTCCCACTTTTTCCACCTCTCTCACGGAGCCCTGGGTAAAATTGAGGCTGAAGGTAAGGTTACCCACTTTATCATGACTACGTTCTCTTGTTTTAACCAATTACTCTAGCCCTACCAATCCTTTGACTCATTGGGTCATGGGCATCAAAGGGGAAACTAAGGGATGTCTCCAGATATACTTCCTCCCTGGCCTAATTGAGGATCTGTTGTTTGAACACTTCTTCCTTATGCTCTCCTCTTGCCCTGTCCCCTTGTTGGGAAGGGACCTGATGGTGAAATTGGGGAGCCAATTTTCTCTAGTTAAACCTCATAACTCCCTTTTCTCTCTGTTTGCCAGACCTTCCCACCTTCTCTCAGAGGTGTGGGAGAGGTCGAGCCAATTGTTTGGGATCAGGGGATTCCTGGGCAAACTACTTCTGCCACCCCAGCCATAGTTCCCCTCTGTCGCCTTAAATAACCAATTAAGCCCAAGGCTTGGGAGGAACTACAGCCATTAATTGCCACTCAAGGCCCTGACTCACTCCCTCTGGAGTGGGGCCCCTACCCAGCACAAGCTTTTCAGACTTTGAAAACTAAATTGACCATCACTCCAGCATTAGCTTTACCTAATCTAGAAAAACCTTTCACTCAGTATGTTTATGAAAGGAGAGGACAGGCTTTGGGAATCCTAATCCAGTCCTTAGGACCTGACCCCAGGCCAGTTGCCTGTTTTTCCAAAACAATTAGACTCCATGGCTGCTACAGCCACTCTAATTGAGGAAGCTTCTAAACCTCTACTTGACCAGTTCCTAGAAGCTCTGACTCCCCATCAAGTTCAGAGCATCCTAGAAGCAGAGGGCCACCAGTGGCTGGCTAGCCACAGGCTCACCAAATATCAAACCTCACTCTTAGATGCCCCTGACCTAATTCTTCAGGTGTGCCACACACTCCTGAACCCTGAAGCAGTGTGGTACACAGAACAAGTGATTAGGGGAGCTAGGTAAGAAATAGTGATCTTTAATTCCCTCCAGGGAAATTGTCTTTTACACCAGGGAAATTGCCCTTTCTCTATACTCCTATACTGTCTGTTTGGTTGTTTGCTTAACCTCCTTGCCAGATTTGTCTCCTCCAGACTCCAAGCCATCGACTTCCAGAGGACTGCTCAGATTATATACCCCTTGAATGGGACCCATTGAGGCAGGGTCAGCTCTACACCCCTTTCCAGCAGGAAGCAGTTTCAGAAGCTGAGACCTTTGTCCCTGACCCCAAAAGAATTTGGGTCCTATTTGTTTGAGGGGGGAATGATGAGGGTACAGTCTCTGGGAACCTCCTTGAATCTTCCCACTAGATCTGGACTTCCCCTGAGGCCATTAGCCTTTCATTATCTAGGCCCAAATCTCTACCTAGCCTGGCCCTCTTTTGTCTAGCTGCTTCCCACCCTTGATCCTGATCAAAACATCCATACCTTAGCCTTCTGTTGTCTTTCATCTCCAGGTAGCCTTCAGCTATTTCCCATCCTGGAGTCTGACCTCACCCCAGTCACCCCAGTCCTCTCTAAACCTCTCCTCTAGTCATCCCAGACTACTCAAGACCACACCTCAATCCCTCCTACAATCATTCTCTATATAAGTTTCATCTTGCCCCCATGAAGGTGCTCAGATTCAAGCATCACAAAGGGTGGGATTTCTTAAGACAACCCATTTTGGGAAATCCTTAATAAACTTTGTCTTTTTCCTTGGAAAAAAATGAGCTACTTGAAAAGTTTCAAAAAAAATGTGAAATGGTCTCAAGCCCCAAAACATGTTCTTGGAAAAGCTTAAAAAGGACTTATAAAATAAAAGACATTGGGGAAAAATTAGGAAAAAAGTGAGTAATGTAAGAAAATTATGAAAAAAGTTAACCAATTAGAAAAAGATAAAAAAAAATACTGAAGGAAACAATTCATTAAATAATGAGTGTTGGGCAGGGGAAAGATAATGACTTCATAAGACATCAATAAATAATAAAACAGGGGGAAGCTAGATGCCTCAGTCAATAGAGCACCAGTCCTGAAGTCAGGAGGACCTGAGTTAAAATCCAGCCTCAGACATTTATTTATGGTGTGACCTTGGGCAAGTCACTTAACAACAATTTCCTCCAAAACTCAAATCAAACAAACAAAAAAAAACAAGAAATAAAACAAAAACTAAAAGAATGAAAAACAAATATTTTGACTTTATCTTGGCATATGGTATAAGTTGTTGGTCTATTCCTAGTTTCTGCCATACTATTTTCCAGTTTTCCCAGCAGTTTCTGTTAAGTAGTGAATTCTTATCCCAGAAGCTAGGGTCTTTGGGTTTATGAAACAGAAGATCACTATAGTCATTGACTATTGTATCTTGTGTATCTAACCTATTCCACTGATCCACCACTCTATTTCTTATCCAATACCGAGTAGTTTTGATGATTGTGGCTTTATAATGCACTTTTAGATCTGATAAGGCTAGGCCACCTTCCCTAGTATTTCTTTTCATTAATTCCCTTAATATTCCAGACCTTTTGTTTTTCCAGATGATTTTGTTATATTTTTCAATCTATATAAAATATTTTTTGGTAGTTTGATTTGTATGGGATAGAATAAGTAAATTAATTTAGGTAGAATTTTCATTTTTATTATATTAGCTTGGCCTACTGTAATGTTAATGGAATATGAAGATCTTCTCAGTCCGTTAACAGGCCTATGTGACCACATGTGTTCAATCACGGAAGTCTTACTGCTTTGAGCTCTGGCTCAGCTTTGATACATCCTGAATCATGTAGAGCCCACTTGCTTAAATGGAAAGTTTGCTTAGGGGAAGCTTGCTTGTAGGAAGGCTTTCGAACCTTTTGGTACTAAGCGAATTAGGCACTGAGTCATGAGGGTTGTGTTGCCTTCTGGCTCAGAGCCTATTAGCCAAAGGTGTATATATATTCTGAGGTGAGATTTTGCCTTAGGGGTTCATTCATGAGAAGGACCATTTGATTTCCTGGTAGAGACTCTGAGTAGCAATTTGTTTAGAGCCCCCCAACTACTCAGATGTAAATGCACTCTTGATCCAGTGATGTGTGTAAAGTGTATAGCAATGTTGCTTTGCTCAGACAATTGGAGTCCTGTCTATTGTTCTTTGCTGATTTCTCTGCTTGTATTTTCTCCACATTCAAGGTGCTGACCTTTCCCCTGACCTAGTAAATTAATTAAATTAAGATTGTTGACTCCTTTAAAAGCTATCTTTCCTTTAAAAGCAGATCAAAGAACCTGCGCTAGCAGACCATCTTGAGGGTGCCAGAGTGCTCTTACACCTACTCATGAGCAACTGATATTATTCCAATTATTTAGATCTGACTTTATTTGTCTGAAAAGTGTTTTTGTAAGTCTGTTCACATAATTCCTTGGTTTGTCTTGGAAGGTAGACTCCCAAATATTTTATGATGTCTACAGTAATTTTGAATGGAATTTCTTTTTATTTCTCTTGCTGTTGGGCTTTGTCAGTAATATATAGAAATGCCAACAATTTATGTGGATTTATTTTACATTCTGCAATTTTGCCAAAGCTGTTTATTATTTCCAAGGAGAATTTAGGTACATGATTTAGTATTCTCTAAGTATGCTATCATATCATTTGCAAGGAGATATGCCTTTTTTTTTTCTCATTGCCTATTCTAATTGCTGCAATTTCTTTTTCAACTCTTATTGCTAAAGCTAAAAGTTTCTACAAAAATATTGAATAATAGTGGTGATAATTAAAATCCTTGTTTCACCCCTGATCTTACTGGAAAAGCTTCTAGCTTATCCACATTACATATAATGTCTGCTGATGGCTTTTTTTCTAATTATTATTTATTTACTTAATATTTTTAGTTTTCAGCATTGATTTTCACAAGATTTTGAATTACAATTTTTCTCCCCATTTCTACCCACTCCCCACTCCAAGATGGCATATATTCTGATTGCCCCATTCCCCAGTCAGCCCTCCCTTCTGTCACCCCACTCCCCCACCCCATTCCCTTTCCCCTTACTTTCTTGTAGGGCAGGATAGTTTTCTATGCCTCATTCACTATATATCTTATTTCTCAGTTGCATGCAAAACAAATTTTTCTTTCGATCATCTGATTTTAAAACTTTGAGTTCCAAATTCTCTTCCCTCTTCCCTTCCGACCCACCCTCCCTAAGAACACAAGCAATTCAACATAGGCCACACATGTATCATTATGTAAAACACTTCCACAATACTCATGTTGTGAAAGACTAACTATATTTCCCTCCATACTATCCTGTCCCCCTTTATTGAATTTTCTCCCTTGACCCTGTCCTTTTTCAAAAGTGTTTGCTTTTGATTACTTCCTCCCCCTATCTGCCCTCCGTTCTATCGTTCCCCCTTTCCCCCCCCTCCCCCTACTTTACTGTGGGGTAATATAGCCAATTGAGTCTGTACGTTATTTCCTCCTCAGATCAAATCCGATGAGAGCAAGATTCACACATTCCCCCTCACCTGTCCCCTCTTCCCTTCCAACAGAACTGCTTTTTCTTGCCACTTTTATGTCATATAATTTACCCCATTCTATCTCTCCCTTTCCCCCTCTCTCAATATATTCCTCTCTCATCCCTTAATTTGATGTTTTTTAGATATCAGATATCATCCCTTCATATTCAACTCACCCTGTGCCCTCTGTCTATATATATATATATATATATATATATATATATATATATATATATATATATATATATATATGTGTGTGTGTGTGTGTGTGTGTGTGTGTGTGTGTGTATATATGTGTGTGTGTATATATATATATATGTATATATGTATACACACACACACATATATATATTTATATATGTATATTAACTTCAGCTACACTAATATTGAGGTCTCATGAATTATACACATCATCTTTCCATGTAGGAATGTAAACAAAACAGTTCAGTAAGTCCTTTATGATTTCTCTTTCTTGTTTAACTTTTCATGCTTCTCTTTTTTTCTTGTATTTTTTTATTTAATATATTTAGTTTTCAGCATTGATTTTCACAAAAGTTTGAATTACAAATTTTTTTCTCATTTCTACCCTCCCCCCACTCCAAGATGTCACTCCACTTCCCTCTTATCCCCCTTCCCCTTCCTCTCTTGTAGGGCAAGATAAATTTCTATGCCCCATTGCCTGTGTATCTTATTTCCTAGTTGCATTAAAAAAAACCTTTTTTTTGTTGTTGTTGTATTGAACATCTGTTTTTAAAACTTTGAGTTCCAAATTCTCTCCCCTCTTCCCTCCCCAACCACCCTCCCTAAGAAGGCAAGCAATTCAACATAGGTCACATGCGTAGCATTATGTAAAAGCCTTCCACAATACCCATGTTGTGAAAGATTAACCATGTTTTGCTCCTTCCTAACCTATCCCCCTTTATTTAATTTTCTCCCTTGACCCTGTCCCTTTTCAAAATGTTTGGTTTTTGTTACCTACTGCCCCCGTCTGCCCTCCCCTCTATCATCCCCCCCTTTTTTATCTTCTTCCTCCTTCTTTCCTGTGGGGTAAGATACCCAATTGGGTGTGTATGGTATTCCCTCCTCAGGTCAAATCCGATGAGAGCAAGATTTACTCATTCCCCCTCACCTGCCCCCTCTTCCCTTCCTACGGAACCACTTTTTCTTGCCACTTTTATGTGAGATAATTTACCCCATTCTATCTCTCCCTTTCTCCCTCTCTCAATATATTCCTCTCTTATCCCTTAAATTGATTTTATTTTTTTAGATATCATCCCTTCATATTCAACTCACCCTGTGCCCTTTGTGTGTGTGTGTGTGTGTGTATGTATGTGTGTATATATATATATATATATATATATATATATATATATATATACCTACATATATACGTACATAGACACATACTTATGTATATATGTATACACACACACACACACACATATATATATATATATGGGTATTCCTTTCAGCTACTATGATATTGAGGTCTCATGAATCATACACATCATCTTTCTATGTGGGAATGTAAACAAAACAGTTCAACTTTAGTAAGTCCCTTATGATTTCTGTTTCTTGTTTACCTTTTCATGGTTCTCTTGATTCTTGTGTTTGAAAGTCAAATTTTCTATTCAGCTCCGATCTTTTCACTGAGAAAGGTTGAAAGTCCCCTATTTTATTGAAAGTCCATATTTTGCCTTGGAGCATGATACTCAGTTTTGCTGGGTAGGTGATTCTTGGTTTTAATCCTAGCTCCATTGACCTACGGAATATCATATTCCAAGCCCTTTGGTCCCTTAATATGGAAGCTGCCAGATACTGTGTTATCCTGATTGTTTTTCATGATATTCAAATTGTTTCTTCCTGGCTGCTTGCAGTATTTTCTCCTTGACCTGGGAGCTCTGGAATTTGGCGACAATGTTCCTAGGAGTTTTCTTTTTGGGATCTATCTGAGGAGGCAATCTGTGGATTCTTTCAATTTCTATTCTATCCTCTGGCTCTAGAATATCAGGGCAATTCTCCTTGATAATTTCTTGAAAGATGATGTCTAGACTCTTTATTTGATCATGGCTTTCAGGTAGTCCAATAATTTTTAAATTATCTCTCCTGGATCTATTTTCCAGGTCAGTGGTTTTTCCAACGAGATACTTGACATTGTCTTCCATTTTTTCATTCCTTTGGTTCTGTTTTATAATATCTTGATTTCTCATAAAGTCACTAGCTTCCACTTGCTCCAATCTAATTTTTAAGGTAGTATTTTCTTCAGTGGTCTTTTGGACCTCCTTTTCCATTTGGCTAATACTGCCTTTCAAGGTATTCTTCTCCTCATTGGTTTTTTGGAGCTCTTTTGACATTTGAGTTAGTCTACTTTTAAAAGTGTTGCTTAATTCAATATTTTTTTCAGTATTTTTGGGTGTCTCCTTTAGCAAGTCATTGACTTGTTTTTCATGGTTTTCCTGCATAATTCTAATTTCTTGTCCCAATTTTTCCTCTACTTCTCTAACTTGCTTTTCCAACTCCTTTTTGAGCTCTTCCATGGCCTGAGACCAGTTCATGTTTTTCTTGGAGGCTTTTGGTGTAGGCTCTTGGACTTTGTTGACTTCTTCAGGGTGTATGTTTTGGTCTTCTTTGTCACCAAAGCAGGATTCCAAAGTCTGAGACTGGATCTGGGTGTGCTTTCACTGTCTGGCCATGTTCCCAGCCAACTTACTTGACCCTTGAGTTTTTCATCGGGGTATGACTGCTTGTAGAGCAAAGAGTACTTTGTTCCAAGCTTGAGGGGATGCACCGTTGATTTCAGAGCTATTTCTATATATAGCCAGCTCTGCCACCCCAGCACTCCTCCTTCCTCAAGAACCACCAACCCGGACCTGACGCAAATCCTCAGCAGGCTCTACACTCCTGCTCTGATCTGCCACTTAATTCCTCCCACCAGGTGGGCCTGGGGCCAGAAGTAACTGCAGCTGTAGTTCTGTAGCTGCACCTCCCCCGCTGCCCCTGGGGTGGTGGCTGAACTGTGAACTCTGTCCCCTGCAGCTTTTCCCACTAACCTTCTGTTGTCTTTGGTGTTTCCCACTAACCTTCTGTTGTCTTTGGTGTTTGTGGGTTGAGAAGTCTGGTAACTGCCACAGCTCACTGATTCAGGGTGCTAGGGCCTGTCCTGCCCAGCTCCTGGTCTGGTTGGTCCTGCTGCCTCCCATGCTGAGCTCTGCTCCCTTCCACTTCATGTGTAATAGACCTCATCCAGCGACCATCCAGGCTGTCCTGGGCTGGATTCCTGCTTCCCTCTGCTATTTTGTGGGTTCTGCAGTTCTAGAATTTGTTCAGAGCCATTTTTTATAGATTTTTGGAGGGAGGTGTTGGGGAGCTCATGCAAGTCCCTGGTTTCCAGCCGCCATCTTGGCTCCACCCTCGGAAGTCCTTATTCTTCTCTTGATTATTATGTTTGAAAGTCAAATTTTCTATTCATCTCTGGTCTTTTCACTGATAAAGCTTGAAAGTCCTCTATTTTGTTGAAAATCCATATTTTTCCTTGGAGCATGATACTCAGTTTTTCTGGGTAGGTGATTCTCGGTTTTAATCCTAGATCTATTGACCTCTGGAATATCATATTCCAAGTCCTTCAATCCCTTAATGTAGAAGCTGCTAGATCTTTTATTGTCCTGATTATTTTTCCACAATATTCAAATTGTTTTTTTCTGGCTGCTTGCAGTATTTTCTCCTTGATCTGAGAGCTCTGGAATTTGGCAACAATATTTCTAGGAGTTTTCATTTTGGGATCTTTTTCAGGAGGCGATTGGTGGATTCCTTCAATTTCTATTTTACTCTGTGGTTCTAGAATATCAGGGCAGCTCTCCTTGAGAATTTCTTGAAAGATGTTATCTAGGCTCTTTTTTTGATCATGGCTTTCAGGTATTCCAATAATTTTAAAATTATCTCTCCTGACTCTATTTTCCAGGTCAGTGGCTTTTCCAGTGAGGGTTTTCACACCGTCTTCCATTTTTTCATTCCTTTGGTTCTGTTTTATAATATCTTGATTTCTTATAAAGTCACTAATTTCCACTTGCTCCAATCTGATTTTTAAGGTAGTATTTTCTTCAGTGGTCTTTTGGACCTCCTTTTCCATTTGGCTAATTCTGCCTTTCAAGGCATTCTTCTCCTCATTGGCTTTTTGGAGCTGTTTTGCCATTTGAGTTAGTCTATTTTTTAAGGTGTCGTTTTCTTCCGTATTTTTTTGGGTCTCCTTTAGCAAGTCATTGACTTGTTTTTTATGGTTTTCTTGCATCACTCTCATTTCTCTTCCCAATTTTTCCTCTACTTCTCTAACTTGCTTTTCCAAATCCTTTTTGAGCTCTTCCATGGCCTGAGACCAGTTCATGTTTTTCTTGGAGGCTTTTGATGTAGGCTCTTTGACTTTGTTGACTTCTTTTGGCTGTATGTTTTGGTCTTCTTTGTCCCCAAAGAAAAATTCCAAAGTCTGAGTCTGAATCTGAGTCCTTTTTTGCTGCCTGGACATGTTTCCAGCCAACTACTTGACCCTTGATTTTTTTGTCGGGGTACGACTACTTATAGAGTAGAGAGTAGTTTTTCCCAGGCTTGAGGGGCTGTGCTGTTGTTTTCAGAGCTATTTCTACACATCAAGCTCTGCTACACCAGTGCTCTTCCTCCTCCAAGAACCACCACCCCAGCTCAGGTCTCAGATCTTAATCAGGCTCTACACCCCCGCTCTGACACGCCACTTAATTCCTTCCACCAGGTGGGCCTGTGGCCAGAAGCAAATGCAGTTGTAGTTCTGTCCTCAGAGCTGCACCACCTCCACTGCCCCCAGGCCAGTGGCCAAACCACAAACTCCTTTCACTCTGTCCCCGTAGATTTTCCCACTAACCTTCTCTGTTGTCTTTGGCACTTGTGGGTTGACAAGTCTGGTAACTGCCACAGCTCACTGATTCACAGTGCTAGGGCCTGTTACTCCTGGCTCCAGGTCTGGTTGGTCCTGGTAGCCCATGCTGGGCTCTGCTCTGCTCCCAGCTCCACTCAATAGACCCTTCCCCACAACCATCCAGGCTTTCCTGGGCTGGAGCCCTGCTTCCCTCTGTTATTTCATGGGTTCCGCAGCTCAATAATTTGTTTGGAGCCATTTGTTATAGGTTTTTGCAGGGACCTGGGGAAGAGTTCACTCACGTCTCTGCTTTCCAGATTCCATCTTGCCTCCGCCTCCATATATGTTTTCTTGAAATGGAAGTTTATTGTTTTATATTGAATCCTCTCATGCTCTGCTGTGTACATCACAATGTTTTATTCTTTTCATATTTTGTACTTAAGTTTAAAATAAATGTAAAAAATTTAAACAACAACAACAACAACAAAAGAAAATGAAATTTAACAGTCCATAAATGAGTTCCCAAAGAAATAAGCATCAGGACCAGAATGATTTGTGATTGAATTCTACCAAACATTTAAAGATCAACTAACTCCAACATTAAATAAATTAGTTGGACCAATAAGCAAAGAAGGAGACATACCAAATTCCTTTTATGAAAGAAATATGGTGCTGATACTTAAGCCTGGAAGAGCAAAAACAGAGAAAAAAATTACAGGCTAATTTCACTGATGAACATGGATACCAAAATCCTAAATAAGATACTAGGGATGAGACTATGACCATATATCACAAAGATTATACATTTTGCCCAAGTGGGATTTATACCAGGAATGCAAGACTGATTCAGTAGAAGGAAAAGTATTAACAAAATTGATTATATCAATAACAAAAGCAACAAAAATCAAATGACTGTGTCAGTAGATGCAGAATATGCTTTTGATAACACACAATACTGGTTCCTATTTAAAACACTTAAAATCATAGGTAAAAGTGGATTTTTTTTCCTGAAAATGATAAGTAGCTGATACTTATTTCTCTACTTTTCAGCAAACGTTGTCTTTAACAGGGATAAGCTAGAATTCTTCTCAATAACATAAGTGGAACAAGGATCCTCATTATTACCAACATCATTTAATATTGCATTAGAAATTCTAATAATAGTGATACAAGATACAAGTGATACAAGAGGAAAAGTGAATTGAATGAATCAAAATGGGCAAGATGATGTGAAGGACAAAAAACTGTTGAAGCAATATTTTCAGCAAAGTAGCAGAATATGAAACAAACCCATATAAATACTCAGCATTTCTTCCATCACCAACAAAACCCTGAATGAAAGAGATAGTAAGAGATGTGCCATTTAAAATAATTGTAAAGAACATAAAATTTCTAGAAGTATACCTGGCAAGAGAAACCCAGGCACTATAAAAACATAATAGTAAAATACTTATTATAATAAAGTTGGATTTAAATAATTGGATAAATATTAATTGTTCATGGATGAGGCAAGCCAATATAATTAAAAAGACATTTTTACTTAAATTAATCTTCTTATTCCATGGCACTCTAAATAAATTATTTTAAAATATTTTATTGAGTTAGAAAAAATAATGATAAAATTCATTTGAAAGAGCAAAAGTCGAGAATATCAAAGGCATTAAGGAAAAAAAACTGTAAAAGAATGAGGTCTAGTAGTACCAGATCTCAAATGGTAGCCAAGTAATTATCAAATCTTTCTGGTAGTGGCTAAAAAATAGTATGGTGGATCAGTGGAATAGAAGGAATACACAGTATATAGCAGCAAGGGGTTATAATAATGCCATGTTTGATAAACACAAAGATTTAAGCTTTTGGGTTAGGAACTCACTATTTGGCAAAGATTGTTGGGAAAACTAGAAAATATTCCTGCAGAAACTAGATATAGACCAATATCTTACACCATTTTTCTAAGATAAAATGGATACATGATCTAGACATAAATGGAAATATCATAAAAAATTAGAACATGGAACATATTACCTATCACATTTATAGATAAAAGAAGAATTTCTAAATAAACCAGATATAGATAGTAGTATAAATTAGATAATTTTGACTAGGTTAAATTAAAAAATATATAAATAAAACAAATGTAGCAAATATTCGAAGGAAAACAGATAATTGGAGAGAAAATTTATAAGCAATATCTTGGATAAAGGTCTCATATCAAATATATAGAGAGATCAGATTTATAAAACATGAGTCATTCTCCAATTGATAGTCAAAGGACAAGAACAGGCAGTTTTTGGACAAAGAATTCAAAGCTACATATTGTCATATGAAATTCCCTAAATCATTATTGACTAGAAAAAAATGTAAATTAAAACAATGGTTTTTTTCAATTTATTTTATTACTTATTTAATACTTTAGTTTTCAATATTGATTTCCACAAGATTTTGAGTTACAAATTTTCTCCCCATTTCTACCCTCTACCCCACTCCAAGATGGCATATATTCTGATTGCCCCATTCCCCAGTCAGCCCTCCCTTCTGTCACCCCACTCCCCCACCCAATCCCCTTTCCCCTTAATTTCTCATAGGGCAGGATAGGTTTCTAAGCCCCATTCACTATATATCTTATTTTTCAGTTGCATGCAAAAACAACTTTTTCTTTCGAGCATCTGATTTTAAAATTTTGAGTTCCAAATTGTCTTCCCTCTTCCCTTCCCACACCCTCCCTAAGAACGTAAGCAATTAAACATAGGCCACACATGTATCATTATATAAAACACTTCCACAATACTCATGTTGTGAAAGACTAACCATATTTCCCTCCATCCTATCCTGTCCCCCTTTATTGAATTTTCTCCCTTGACCCTGTCCCTTTTCAAAAGTGTTTGCTTTTGATTACCTCCTCCCCCTATCTGCCCTCCCTTCTATCATCCCCCTCTTTTTCCCCCCCCTCCTCCTACTTTACTGTGGGGTATTATAGCCAATTGAGTGAGTATATTATTCCCTCCTCTAGTCAAATGCAATGAGAGTAAGATTCACTCATTCCCCCTCACATGCCCCCTCTTCCCTTCCAACAGAACTGCTTTTTCTTGCCACTTTTATGTGAGATAATTTACCCCATTCTATCTCTCCCTTCTCCCTCTCTCAACATAGTCCTCTCTCATCCCTTAATTTGATTTTATTTTTTTAGATATCATCCCTTCATATTCAACTCACCCTGTGCCCTCTGTCTACATATATATATATATATATATATATATATATATATATATATATATATATATATATATACATATACATATATTACCTTCAGCTACCCTAATACTGAGAAAAGTCTCATGAATTACACACATCATCTTTCCATGTAGGAATGTAAGCAAAAAGTCCAACTTTAGTAAGTCCTTTATGATTTCTCTTTCTTTTTTACCTTTTCATGCTTCTCTTGATTCTTGTGTTTGAAAGTCACATTTTCTATTCAGCTCTGGTCTTTTCACTGAGAAAGCTTGAAAGTCCTCTATTTTATTGAAAATCTATATTTTTCCTTCGAGCATGATACTCAGTTTTGCTGGGTAGGTGATTCTTGGTTTTAATCCTAGCTCCATTGACCTACGGAATATCATATTCCAAGCCCTTTGGTCCCTTAATGTGGAAGCTGCCAGATCCTGTGTTATTCTGATTGTGTTTCCGCAATAGTCAAATTGTTTCTTTCTGGCTACTTGCAGTATTTTCTCCTTGATCTGGGAGCTCTGGAATTTGGCAACAATATTCCTAGGAGTTTTCTTTTTGGGATCTTTTTCAAGAGGCAATTTGTGGATTCTTTCAATTTCGATTTTAACCTCTGGCTCTAGAATATCAGGGCAGTTTTCCTTGATAATTTCTTGAAAGATGATATCTAGGCTCTTTTTTTGATCATGGCTTTCAGGTAGTCCAATATTTTTTAAATTATCTCTCCTGAATCTGTTCTCCAGGTCAGTGGTTTTTCCAATGAGGGTTTTCACATTGTCTTGTGTATCTAACCCATTCCACTGGTCCACCACTCTGTTTCTTAGCCAGTACCAAGTAGTTCTGATGAATTCCTGCTTTATAGTACAGTTTAATATCTGGTATGGCTAGGCCACCTTCCATAGCTTTTCTTTTCATTAATTACCTTGATATTCTGGACCTTTTGTTCTTCCAGATGAATTCTGTTATTATTTTATCCATTTCTGTAAAATAATTTTTTGGTAATTTGATTGGTATGGCACTGAATAAATAAATTAATTTAGGTAAGAATGTCATTTTTTCATATTAGCCTAACCTGGCCATGAGTAACTGATGTTTTTTCATTTATGTATATCTGACTTTATTTGTGTGAAAAGTGTTTCATAATTGTGTTCAAGAAGGAGAGTTTCAAACCTTCAGATTATGGGCTGTAGGCCTCATGGGTAGCTGCTCCCACTGCTACAGACTCTACACTGGTGTCTCCTGTAGCTCTGACAGACTCCTGTCCTGGGATGAGAGGCCTGGGGATCAATTGCTGCCATCGCTGGTACTTCTGTCCTGGGTCTGCTCCTACTTCTGCATTTTGCATATCCAACGCTCTCCCAGCACTCTCTCAGATCATTGTGCTGGTTGGTTCCTCTGCTGTTCCCAGTTGGTGTGTTCTGGTGCCCATTCTATACACCTGGCACTCCTGACCCACTCAGTCTGCTAGTGGCTTCTAACTCTTTCAGATCTGCTCAGATTCATTTTGTTAGATGTATCTGACAGAACTTGTGAGAGAGCTCCAGTAGTTCCCTCCTTTCACAGCACTACCTTGGCTCCACCTTGATCAAACCATTTTCAAGAGCAATCTGGATTTCTGCTCAAAGAATTATGAAACTGTGTATAGCCTCTGACCCTGTAATACCAGTATTATATCTGTTTCCCATGGTTATCAGGGAAAATGGAAAAGAATGTGCATGTTCTAAAATATTTATAGCATCTGTCTTTCTGGTGGCAAAGAACTAGCAATTGAGGGGATACCCATTGTGTTTGTCTATCATTACCAAAGACAACCATCATATAAGGGAAATGATGACATATCTTGCAGTTGACTTTGATTTGAGTGAGGGAGGGCTGTGCAAGGTCACCAGCCTCACTTTCTCTTTCTGAGCCATCTGGGTCCAGTGACCAAATATTCATCAGGATGACTGGAGATGGCCTAGGATGCAATGGGAGACACTGGCTCTTTTAGGCCTTTTCATGTACCCACTTAGTGTGAGGTAATACCCATTCAATGAATTGGCCTCTTTAAGAAGTGAGTCAAGGGATGGCCCCTTTAATTAGAAAAAAAGAAAAAAAAATCAAACTGGGAGGGGAAGATCCTTAGGGTTGCTGTTCCAAAGAGAAATAGTTACTATTGACATTCACTCTAAGGCAGGATGGTCCAAAATACAGCCATTAAGCAGAACTTGAGCAGGGACCTATTGTGGTTCCATCTATGAGCTTCAGAGTGAAGTGAGTTTAAGGTTTTGTGAAAGAAATAAAGGGAAAGGAAGGAGGGAGGAGAAAGAAAACAAGAAAAAAAAAGAAAGAATTGTTGTAAAAGCCTGATGTGGTGCTAAAATATGCATATATTCCATTGCTATCCCATTTAGAAGACACCATAAGTTTTTACCTCTAGTTCCTCCATGAATTTGTTTTGTATGTTTTTCTGTTAGATTTATTCAATTTTAAAAGAAGAATATTGAAATCTCTTGTCCCCATTGTGTTACTGTTTATATCTTTCTGAAGATCAGATAATATTGCTTTTATTCATTTGGATTCTAAGGTACTTGGACAGTATAAGTTTATTATTGATATTGCTTTGTTGTCTATAGTTCCTTTCAGCATAATATGATCTCTTTGTTTATCCCTATGTATTTTTTGAAAATTTATTTTTGCTTTGTCAGATAGCATGATTAAAACTCCTGTTTTTTGGATTCACTTGCTGCATAGTATGTCTTTTCTGCCCTTCCTCTAAATTTAATTTTGTATATGGCTTTGTTTGTTAAATGTGTTTGTTTTTTTAAATTAATTTATTTGGGAGAGGATTCTGGGAAAATGGCAAAGTAGGTCAGAAAATTCCAAGCTCTCAAGATTTTTCCCACATAAAAGAGTTAAAATAGCACCTTAAGGTGAACAAAGTGTGGTTGGAGACAAAGAAGAATAGGGGTACAACAAGGATCTTCCTGGGACAGTTTGAGAAGATCTGAAGAAAAATCCCAGGACCAGGTTTGGTCCCTGGGAGGAATAAACACCTCCAGACTAGGTTCCATTTTAACAATAAGTCTACAAGCCACTTAAACAACTAGCAGCAAGGCTTGGGGTGAGTTGGTTTCAGAGACTGCCTCAGCCCCAGCCACTGGAACTTTTCACCCTGGGATAGTGAGGGGAGTCATGGGTTTGAGCCCAGGAAGATTGAGGGAACTACTGCTGAGGAGGAATGCCAGACCCAGCTGTGCTGTGAAGAGAGGTGGTGGTGGGGGGAGAGGGGAGAAGTAGTGGGGCAGAAAGGCACTGGCTGTGGGCATTTACAGGAGGTTGGAATTTTGGCTTTGGTTCCAGGCTAGAGGGGAGAAATGAAGATCTGGGGCAAGAGGCACCATTTCCTATACCCCAGGCCTAGAGATGATTACAAATCTTTTGCCAAGCTGTTGACTCATTTTTCATGTTTTTCTTGCATCAGTCACATTTCTCTTCCCAATTTTTCCTCTACTTCTCTTACTTGATTTTCAAATCCTTTTTGATCTCTTCCATGGCCTGTGACCAATTGATATTGGGGGGGAGGTGGATTTTGGGGAGGAGCTTTGACTTTGTTGTCTTCTTCTCATTGTATGTTTCGATCCTCCTTGTCACCAAAGTAAGACTCTATAGTTTGATTTTTTATACTGTTTGCTCATTTCCCCAGCCAATTACTTGATTTTTTTCAGCAATTTGTAAGGTAGGACTCTGCTTCCAGTGTGGAGAGTATATTGTCCCAAGCTTCAGGGGTTTTGTGCAGCTGTTTTCAGAGATATTTCTAGGGACCTGTTTACTCCTCTCCTGGCATATGCTCTGGTCTCCAAGTGACCACAAGCATTCTTTTCTGCCTTGGAACTGTGAAGAGGCTTCCATCTCTATTGCCACCACAAGTTCCACCATGCCAGTGCTCCTCCTCACCCTGGGACCACCACACAAGACTGTGACCCAGATCAAAGCACCAGCAAAGAGATCCCTGCAATCCCTCTCTGATCAGCTGCTCTATCCCCCCACCATCTGTGGGCCAAGAGCTCTGGAAGCAGCCGCTGCTATCCTTGCCACCCTGGGACTGGACCCTGTTCCTCTCTCACCCAGACCTTTCCTACTGACCTTCTAAGTTGTCTTTGGCATTTGTGGGTTGAGAAGTCTGGAAACTGCCATAGTTGCCAATGATTCGGTACCCTGGGGCCTGCTTCAGGTCCGCTAGGGCCTGTCTCTGCCAGCTTGGACCAAGCTGGGCTGTGCTCCTCTCCCAGACTGGTGCAATGGACCCTTCCTGTCAACCTTCCAGGTTGTCTTGGGCTGGAAATTTGTTTCACTCTGTCATTTTGTGGGTTCTGCTGATCTAGAAATTTTTTTTAGTCATTCTTTAACAGGTATTTGTAAGGGTTTGGGGGAGAGCTCAAGCAAGTCCCTGCTTTTCCTCTACCAACTTGGCTCCAATCGCTTAAATGTGTTTCTTGTAAGCAATAGAATATAGTGTTTTCGTTTTTTTCAATCTTTCACTCTACTGGATTGTTTAATCCATTTGCATTTATGGTTGAAAGAGTTAGAGTTATATTTCCCCCTAGATGTCTCTAATGTTTTATCCCAAGTTATGCTTTTCCTCTTCTTCTGCTGTGAACATAGTATTATATTCCTTTGATTATTTTGCTATGACATAGTAAAGCAAAATACGTAAAGTATAGATGACCCTATTCTCAGTGTTTTTTTTCCCTTCAGTCCTGATCCTCTCCTATCATAAGTTATTTCTTTCCCTTTGGAGTTTTATTAGTATAGGGTTATATCATTTGTCTCCCTCCCCCTTTTAGACTTTCTGTATAATCTAGATTTTCATTCCCTTATTCATAACTTCTATAATTATCTGATATCTCATTTTTTGTATTCCTCATGAAATCAAAGCTTCTAGACTTTCCTCTCTAGGCACTTTCTCATACTGCCTTGTATGGTTTGCTGCACACATTCCCCTTTTCCAATATGCTTCTATCCCAGAACCATGCCAGTTATTTTCTGTGTCAAAGAAGATATTGCCCCATGGTAAAACCCCTAACTCACTATGTTCATGATTATGTAACCTAACACTGATCTATGACTTTACCTAGTTACCTTTTTCCACATTTGCCTCAAAGTCTCCTCCCTGGATTTCTGCTTTCCCCTTCCTCTAGGGGCCAGTTGCTCCCAGGGGTCCCAATCCCCCAGGACAAATAGACTTTTCAAGCAACAAATACCCAGTCTTCATCTAGTGTAAAGTTCTAATATTCCTTCACTGCCCATCATTGTTCACTCATAGATGCATTCATCAGTGGAACCTCTCCAATCACAAAAGTAAGGCACCCTTCATTCCCTCTCCTTTAAAACTCCCCTCCCAACACCTACTCCTTTGTATTCTCTTTTCTATCTGAGACCACAGAGGTGACTTTCCTCTCATTGTTAGCCCTGGTTTTAGATCTGAAATATCATTAACTTCTTTCATCCCTGCTCCATTCTTCCTGCTTTCATGCACTCCCATGTTGTAATGTAGTCCCATAAAAAGAAAGAAAGATTAAGATGAATTTATGATTAAGATATATGTAGAATGTCACCAGGTTCTGCCCGTAATGCTCTCTGTCCATCTCTTCACTCTTATTTCTTCCAGGTTTCTGACTTCAACCTGATCTTCTTGTGTACATTTAGAAAGAAGTTTCTCACTGGTCTCTCTGTTGGTACTTTTTTTTGCTGTTACTGTCCTTGCCTGATGCATTTATTCACTTCTCCTGCATTCTGTTGCTTGGGGATATTCAAGGATCAAATAGTCCCTTTAGTTCTGGTTTTCTAGTTAAAAATGTTTCAAAGTCTTCCTTATTATGGAAAATCTATAGTTTTTCATTCAAACAAAGGCTTGGCAAAGTTGTCAAAATAAAGAACATAGAATAGAGTAACAAATCAAGAATCCCATCTAGTAAGTGTGACTTAAAAATTCCCTTTGGGTTGCACAAAGTTGGGAAAGAGATTCAAATCTAAATGAGAATGGAAGGGAAGGATGAACTAAATTCTCCATAGCATAGAAAGCATATTCAGCAAAGAAACAGCTTTAGCTCAGGTAGGTACAACTCCTGGGTCTCTGTATTTGCTATGGGGATGCTCTAACAAGCAACATGTGTGTTTTTGCACTGGGATTTATACCAAAGTAATAAAAAAAAAACAATTCAGTGGTTCAAGGTCTAGTTTCCTATGACATTTAAGTGTTAAAAAGATTCCCATAGCTTTTGATGGGAAAAAATAGCCTGGTTTGTGTGTGGTAGATATTGGTCCTACCATAAGAGGTTATCACGTAGTCAAGGAAAGAAGAAAAGGCCTCATATCACCAAAACTGAGCTATATCGATCAGCATTTTGAAACAATATGACATATCGGAAATATCTGTATCCTAAATGTAGAAACTGGGCTAATATTGTTGTTTTTCCTTTATACTTGAAGAAGACCAATGACATTGTGATCTGGTGGTCAAGGTACAGTGTGCTTGACTGTGGCCAATCAGTCCAATATGAGCTCAGAAGGCTCAAACACAGTTTGGGCATAAATAGTCCATTTGAACATTTGGGATGAAAACATCTTTAGATTTGCTAACCTCACTTTTCCTTTCTACTGCTTCAATTCTGCTTTGCTCCTATAGTGCAGTGAATTCTTTGATGTGGGCATGCCATGATGGGTGCTTCTGTGCCAGTGTTGCCCATATTTCACAATTGATACTAAAGTTCTTTAGAGACTTTGAGAATGTGCTCATACTGATTCTTCTGACCTCCATGTGAGAACTTTCCTTGTTCACTTTCTCCATAAAATAATCCTTTAGGTAAATGTATGTTTGGCATTCAGGCTATGTGTCCATCAGTGTTGCCCTCTTTGTGGTAGAGTTTGAATATTTGGTAGTTCAGCTCTAGACAGGACCTCAGTATCCAGTATTATCTTGCCAGGTGATCTTCAGAATCTTCTTAAGACAACTCAAATGCAGGGGGTTCAGTTTTCTGGCATGGCACTGGTAGTGTCCAGCTTTCAGAGGCATACAACAATGAAGTCAGTACAACAGCTCTGTAGACCTTTAGTTTGGTATGAAGCCTAATACCCTCTTCTCTTCCACATTTTCTTTTGGATAAACACTAAGCTATCTCTGGCAATGCTTGTGTCAACCTCATGATCTATGTGCACATCCCTGAAAAGTATACTGCAAAGGTTAGTGAACTTATCCACTATTCAAAGTATTCAAAACTTCTCCATTTGAAAGGTTAGTGAATTTATCCACTTTCTCCATTTTTTGTAACCAATGGTTCTATGTATGGAAGGTATGGTGCGGACTACTGGAGAATCTCTGGTTTTTTGTTGTTGACCATCGAGCCAAAATTATCACAAATGGCTGAGCATAAATCCATATTCTATTGCATCTCAACCTCGGAAGCTGTATTGAGTAAATATTCATCTGCAAATTAAACAATCATGCACCAACGCCCTCTCCACTTTAGGCATGGCTTGAAGCCTTTTCAAGTTAAATAAATTTTCCATCAGTGTCATAGCTGAGCTAGTCATTTGTTTTCATCCTTGTTGAAGGTTTCTGACATCACTGAAAACATCATGCTAAAAAGCATGGGAACAAGCACACAGCCCTACTTACCTCCATTGCTGACTGGGAAAGTGTGAGTGCATTGTCATTTATTGAGAACCTGTGAAAGCACATCATCATGAAACTGGTGTAAAATAATCATGAACTTCTCCAGGCAAACAAATTTTTCCATGGTCTTCCACAAGCCCTCATGACTAACAATATCAAAGGCCCTGGTCAGGTTGACAATGTTATGCAAATCTGTTCTGCTCCTCGCATTTCTCCTGGATTTTTCAGGCAGCAAACACTATGTTGACCATTCTACATCCCTTTATGAAGCCACATTGGCTCTTTATGTCTCTTTACCATCTTCTAGGGAAAGAATCAACCAATTAAGTAGGACATACAAGATACTAAAAAGAAGCTCAGATGCAGAGGAGAAGCAGTCCTGTCTTTTTCTACATGTAGAAAAACCTTATAATTGCCATGCAAAGGTTGGGAAGTGGAACAGTTTGAAATTTACACTCTAACTTATGACTTAGAGATTGTCTCACAGTAGCTATTCTCTATCCCTATTATTTGGATACATATGGACATTAGCTGTCTCAGTCTTCCATTTTCTGGTCCATTTTTCTGCCTGGGAAAATGCCTGTATGGAAATAAGAAATAATTTGCATTTTATAGACCAAATAACAACTTTTTGCTTCTTTTTTAGAGGGGATTCTTGTTTAGGAATTGATTAGAATTCAAAGTTCTCCCTGGTCTTTTTAAGCTCGAGATTCTGTGAACAAAAAAGCTGTATGATATTAAACACCTGAAAACTCAGTGATACTATATGGCCCAAACCTATACAATTAAGGCTATATTTAGAGGAGGAGGAGATCAAGGTGACAGATTTTAAATCATCAATGTAGATTGGTTGAGAAATGAAATAAATGAGATGGTTAGCCAAGAAAGAGTAAAATATAGGTAACTCTGTGCATCAGGACTCTATGAGAAATAGTCTAACTTAGGACAGAAACATATTAAAGGCAGAAATCCAACAGCAGTAATTGGATTCTGTTTTTTCCTCCTTCTAGGAATCCTTGGTTTTGTATGCTTTGCTTTTTTCTATTTTCTTGTTTATGACAACCCAATGACTCACCCATATATAAGTGACAGTGAAAAGGAATACATTATTTCATCATGGCCCGAAGAGGTATGTTACTAAAATAACTGATATTTATGTTGTACTTTACAAAGATTCTATATAGCATTTCTCATAATACATCCTAGCAATCCAGTGTTTCATTTTCTTTTCCTCTGGGTCACATAACTGATGATTAATAGAAGTAGCACTTGAAACTGGTTCTACCAATCGTTGTTCATTCCACTATACCATACTGAAGACTCTGCAGCCTTTACTTTGTATTTGTGGCTAGGTTTCTCAAAAGAGGTCAGTCTAATAAGAATGCCCCATTAATTTTATTAAGGATAAAAAAACTGTCCTAACATTTTCAGTCTAAGACTCGATGTTATTTTTCCTTTCAGGCTACCTCTGTTGGTTGGTCTTTGCCTATTAAGGCTATGGCCAGATCCCGAGTACTTTGGGCCATTTTTGTAACTACATTTTGTCTGTCCTGTGCTGTTACCAGCATGTCATTAATGCTGCCAACTCTGATCAGTAATATATTTGATTCTGACATCAGAAATGTGAGTACACAATACCTCCTGCCTATATACTGTCTGAATGATCACTAGTCAGTTCTCATTTGTTCACAATGACACTGATGATACCACAGGATGTGAGATTTGAATGGGACTTCAGAAATTATCTTGCCCAATCTCTGCTTCTTAAAGGAGGAAACTGAGTTCCAGAAGGGTGATGTGACTTGGCCAATATCTCACAGTGAATTAATAACAGACTCGGTATTTGGATCCAAGCAGTGGTGGGATTCAAATAAATTAACAACTGGTTCTCTGCCCTAATGACTATTGAGTGAATGTTGGTGAATGTGATTGAATGTGCGTGTTTATGTGTGCTTGAGAATGTATATATGTGTGTAAGTGAATATATATGAGCGTATATGAGTCTGTGACTGTGTGTGGGTGTGTATTTGTGAGTGTGTATGAATGCGTATAAGTGTGTGAGTGAATTTTGGTGAATGTCTATGTGTGGTTGTGTGTCTTTGTGTGTGTGTATGTGTGTGCATGTGTGCATGTGTGCATGTGTGTGTGTGCATGTGTGCATGGGTGTGTGTGTGTGTGTGTGTGAGTGTGTGTGTGTGTGTGAGTGTGCTTGTGATAAGGCACTGGGCCAGCTCAGAAAAATGGTCTTGTGTTGGGTTGTATACTTGGCATTGTTGTTGTACCCATGGATTCTCAGCCTGGCTTCTCCCAGAGTCAGCCAACACCATCCTGAGATCTGGAGACATCAGGACTAAGGTGAGCTCAGGGCCAGGGAAAAAGTTGGGGTTTCTCTTCAACAGCTTTAGTTACACACAAAGGCCAAGTCTGAGGTACCAAGGACAATCTGACTTTTCAAGACGTCTCCCACCACCATCCCCATCCCCCTCCTCCTTCACCCCGTGCAGCACTCCCTCTGAGCCCTTGGTATCCTTGATTTTCATTACACAAGGGTCCTTCAGTCATCAGGATCAGTTGAGACCAGCTCTGGTCAGGGCTCAGGCCCAGCAAGAAAGAGGCAGGCTGATTATAAGAAAGGCAGATGGTGCTGGTAGAGGGCATGGGGTTGGTAAGGGGTGGGCCAGGTGTGTAAGGGCCAGAGGGTGACAGTGGTCAGGGGTGGTGGCGGGGAAGAGGGCGTGGGGGTGGGGGAGGGAGATGAGTGAAGGCCATGTGTTGAGTGGCTTTCATCATCAGCACTTCTACCTCTTCAAGCTAGGTACGGTAGGAGTGGCAAGCAGGCAGGAGGGAGGCCCTGGGAGGAAACCCAAAGTAACTGCTAGCTTTTTCTCACCTTTACTCTAAGAGAAGCTGTCCCAGTCCTCTAGCTTCACTACTGGCCCCTGGAGGTGCAATTTGGAGGGTGAATCATTCACTAGTAGATGGAGAGGGAGGGAGTAGGGGAGGGTCTAAATCTGTAGCAGCCTCTGCTGCTGCTATCACCCCCCTATGTCCCTCACCCCCACCCCAACAGTGGCAGCTTCTGCTGGGGGGTGTAGCTAGCCCTCCCATCCTAGGCTTGGCTCTCCCCTTCCCTTCCTCCTTTCATCTTGTTCTGGCACTTCATTACTGCATTCCTGCTTTCCCCTGTGCCTGCATCCTGGATCCCATTCTAGGCCAGGACACAGCACCGCCTAGGGGATTGGGGTTATATATTTGTGATTTCCACATTGGATGGCTGCCCAGGCACCCGCCTTAGAGAGAACCCTGATTACAAGTGCCATTTAAACAACCAGTTTGCAGAACTCAACATAAAATTAGGTTTTGGTTCTGCCGATCCAGTGCGAACTGGCTGAATATCATCATCAGATCCAAGTCTTCTAACTCCCAGTCTAGAGTTCTGACACTTCCACTATTTTCCATCAAAAGTGATACTTTTTCTTTCTCTCAGTGTTAAGAACATTAGTAACAGTATATTGAAAATGAAGACAATATAGTGAACTTAAGAAGGTGCTTATTATTGATTTCATTGATCAGTAGAAATCAGTGTCCAGTGTTTGTAGAGTAAATCCTCACCTAGATGGTCGAAACTCTTATTACCCAAAAATATCACCCATACTCACCTGTTACTGTCTGAAATTCACCATTCGAGATTTAATCCATCAGGATTAAAGCTTTCCCCAAAGATCTGTTTTCAAAGTGGAAATACCATGAAGAATGCTGTGATACTGTTATTACTCATCAGCCTGGTACTGTGAATTGATTTCTTGAACCGCTTTCCTTTGTGATATCTAGCAGAGATCTGGGATCCCAAGATAGGAGTTTTACTAGGAAGAGGAAGTAGGAATAATTATGGAGTACTAATCACTGGCAGGCATGGGGCAATCTCAATGGATTAAGAGGAGCACAGAAAATCAAGACCAGGGGTGGGGAATTTGCAGCCTCATCCACATGTGGCCCTCTAAGTCCTTGGGTGTGGCCCTTGATTGAATCCAAACTTCACAGAACAAATCCCCTTAGTAAAAGGATTTGTCCTGGAAAACTTGGACTCAGTTAAAAGGCTATATCTGTATGAAATGAAGACAAACCACAGTCAGTCAATAAGCACATGTTAAGTGCCTACTGTGTGCTAGGACAGACAGATGGGTGGCACAGTGGGTAGAGTGCTGGACCTGGATTCAAGAAGACTCAAGTTCCTGAATTCTAATCTGGCTTGAGACATTTCCTAGCTATGTGACCCTGGGTATGTCTCTTAATCCCATTTACCTCAGTTCCTCATCTATAAAATAAACTGGAGAAGGAAGTGACAAGCCACTCCAGTAGCTTTGTCAAAAAATCTTAAATGGCATCATGAAGAGTTGGACACAACTGAAGTAAGTGAAAAACATGCTAGGAACTAGGATAAATAAGTTCTGGAGATACAAAGAAAGGCAAACAACAGTCCCTGCTCTCAAGGACCCCAATGGGGAGACATGATGCAAACAGCTATATAAAATCAAGCTATGTACAAGATAAATCTGAAATAGCAGAAGGAAAATAAGAAAATAACCCTAGAATTAAGAGAAAATGGGTAAAGCTTCCTGTAGAAAGTGAGATTTCAAATGCCAAGGAAGCTAAGGAATCCAGGATTCAGAGATGGAGAAAAGAATTTTAGGAATAGGGCCCACAGCCAATGAAATTACATAAAATTGAGAAGTGGAATGTCCTGTTTAAGGAAAAGCAGAGAAGCCACTGTCACCAGATAACAGAATACAGGGTGAGGCATAAGTTGTAAGAATATTAGCAAGGTGGCAAAGGGGGTGGCTATGGCCAGCTTTGAACTTCAGAGATTTTTATAGTTGATCCTGGAGATAATAGTAAGCCACTGGTGCTTATGGAGTATAGAGGGGTTGAGGATGTGATCTAGTTAGATATTTGCTTTAGGGAAGTCACTCTGGTGGCTGAATGGAGGTTGTGCTCAATTGGATAAGGACTTATGGCAGAGAGACCAACAAGTAGGTTATTGTAATAATACAAGTACAAGGTTATGAGTGCCTGTATGAGGGTGGTGGCAGTGACAGAGGTGAGCAGAGGGCATTTTTGAGAAATGTTATAAAGGCAGAAACAACAGGTGTTAGCAATAGGTCAGATATGGGAGGTAAGTGAGAGTAAGGAGCCAAGAGTGACACCTAGGTTGGGAGCCTAGGGGACTGGGTAGATGATGACAACCTCAATAGCACTATAGAAGTTGCGGAAAGCTGAGGGTTTTTAGGGAAACATAATGGGTTCAGTTTTTCACATTGCATTTAAGATGTCTGTGTATGGTACATTCAATATGAGCTGTTCAACAAGTAGTTGGAGATTTGAATCTGAGGATCAGCAGAGAGATTAGATCTGGAAAAGTAGATCTGAGAATTATCAACATAGAGATGATAATTGAATTCATAGATTTTGATAAAATCACTAAATGAAATGTTATAGAGGCAGAAGATAAGAGGGCCCAAGAGAGAAACCTATTCATCTCCCAATTTTACCTAATTATGTTCAGCCTTTGTGATTACCACTTTCATCATAAAAATAACTGACATAGTAAAATTTGCAAAATGATTTATGTACATCATTTTATTTGATCCTCAGGAAAAAAATTATAAGTTATGCCTTGTTTCCTCTGTATTCTAAGTGCTGAGAACTTTCTGCTATACCTTGCTACCTGTCCTTTGGATTAGAAATTCGAGTGTTTCAGCACTGCATGTGACTCATTCTATTATTCCTCTTGTGCCCACTTCTCTTTTCACAGAATGGGTTTCTGAGTTCATTGCCTTCTGTTGCTGCAGCAATCATCCTTATTATAGGAAATATAGTAGCAGATCTCTTAACTTCCAAGAATGTCTTCAGACTAGTGGTGATTAGAAAAATCTTTATATCTCTAGGTAAGGACAGTGTCAGTTGATTATGATAAAATTCTTATGTGGGATCTCCAGAATGTCCTCAGTCATTTGAGTGGTCTATGTGTTCTTATTTCCTAGGAATGCTACCAGGAGCAGTGCTATTCATTGCTGTGCCATATGTCAGCAACTACACAGCGGTTAGTTTTATAATATTTTCTTTTGGAATGCAGAGCCTGGGTGTGTCTGGATTACAAGTTAATATTATAGATGTTGCTGCCAGGTAAGACTTCTAAATTTCTTTCTTCTATTTTTGGCAGTGTCGTATAGTAGAAAGAGACCATTTTGAGACAGAAGAGGTTGACTTCAGTTACAATTTTGTGATTTATTGTGGGACTTTGAGAAAATCACTCAACCTAGGTTGAAATCCTGGGTGTGACACGTAATGGTTGTGTGATTTTGGAAAACCAATTTATTCCATTTCAATAAGCATTTCTTTTTTTTAAGTTTTCAAATTTATTTTCAAATTTCAGTACAAAATAAGAAAAGAAAGGAAAACAAAAACATTGCCATGTAAACAGCAGAACATAAGAAAGGATTCAATATAAAACAATAAATTTTTATTTCAAGAAAACCTATAAAATAAATACTACATATTGTTTCCAAAACTATCCAACTTTTCTTTACTTCCTTGTAGGTTTTCTTTTGCTCTCTGCTGGGTGCTTTTTACTTTGTTTTTCCCCCTCCCCGCAGAATGCTACAATTAAGTGAATGCATGAATATATGTGCATACACACATGTACATATGTCCACACATGTGCACACATACACATATATAAATATATACACATATCTATAAAAAACATACATATACATACGCACATATATCCATACTCATATATGTCAAACTATACTATGCTTGTTTCTGTTTGCCATCTGTTTCTCTGAAGGTGGATGGCATCTTCCTTCATAAGTGGAAATCTTTCCTTGTTTTTCTAAATCAATTCTTCTTATGTGTCACTGGATTGCAGAATACATGGGGAACTAGAGGGGGGTGTAAGGTGTAAGAAGGCTGGAAAGGTAGGAAGGTCAGGTTATTTAACAGTTTAAAAGCCAAAAAGAAGCTTTTTTTATTTGATCTTGAAAGTGGTAGGCAGCCACTGGAGTTTAATAAATGTATTTGATATGGCCAGACCTGCACTCTAAGAAGTTCAGTTTCACTGATGAATAAAGGATGGATTGAGGTAGGGAGAGACTTGAAACAGGAAGACCAAGCAGCAAACTATTGCAATAGTCTAAGTGTGAGGTAATGAGGGTCTGCACCAGGGTAATGTCAATATCAGAAGAGAAAAGGAAATATACAGGGTGTTCCTAAAGTCTGAACACATAGGCAAAAATGCATATTTTCAAGAAATGAAATGAATGAAATTTTCAACATTTTCTTTAATTGGAATATTAACAAGTAGTGTCTTCAATATGATTTCCATTATCTGTGATGCAAAGGTTGATGCACTTTACAAGATTCACATGAATTCGATGCAATAACTCCACATTGCAGTCAATTTTCCTTTGTGTCCAGACTTTAGGGACACCCTGTATATTGGATATATTATTAAGGTAGAAACCACAAGAATTGGTAACAGATTCGGTATGAGGGTAAGAGAGAATAAGAAGTTAGCATTAATTCCAGGCTGCAAACCTAGATTCCCTGTAGGGAGGGTACCCTCCATAGAGTAGCTGAGGCTAGCTGGAACATAAAACAGGTAAGTTGGTGTAATATGGTATAAGGCTATAAGATGGGGTGGAAGTGAATTGGGGGAAAACGCTAAATACCAAGTAAGGAAATTAATATTTTATCTTAAATGTAATGCAGAGTCACTCCAAGTTTTTGAACAGAGGGGGAGTGTTTATGAAAGAATAGTGAAGATTATGTGCCTAGAGAAGATTATTTTGACAATGGTAGGGAGTATAGATTATAAAGGGGAAATGCCCAAGAGAGAGAACCTGGTTAGGAAACTATTACAACTGTCAAAGAAAGAAGCAATGCAGGATTGAACCAGAGTAATTGCTGTGTGAGTCGAGGGAGAAAGAGAATTTTAAGAGACATTGTCATGTTTGAATTGATGAGACTCAGAAAGTGATTGGATAGAAAGGATGAGGACTGTGAGGAAAAGAAGAAGAATCCAGATAGCTCCAGGGTTTTGATCTGAGTTGAATGACTGGTAAGAACATTTGGAGGAAAAGGAAGCTGATCAGTTGCCTTAAAGATGGCACATATCTCATAGGCCTTCCCGTAGTCCGACATAAACCTGAACCATAGCACCCTCCACAACATTTGAAGATGGATCATCAAGCTTTTGACTAAAGACCTTTGAGTTACATGGAAAATACTGTATCTTGAGGAAGCCCCTTCCATTCTGTGATAACTAATTTTTGGGAAAGTTTTCCACTCAAAAACCCTAATTTGCATCTCTACAAAGTCCATCTCTGCATTCATTGTTCTTAGTGTACCCCAGGGTAGAATTTATAGCATGGTCAACTTTCATAAGACAACCCTTCAAATACAAGGTGGCAGCTTTTAGATCACCCTTAAGGTTTCTTCTCTAGGCTAATCAGCTATCATTCCTTCAACAGATTCTTATATATTGTGAGCTTGAGATGTTGTTCCATCCCTGTTTTTCCTTTTGCTTAGTTTTGGGAAGCATTGAGGTCAAATGTGTTATTTTATCATTGTAGGGAATTTATAGGAAAGAAATGCCCTTTACCAATGCTGGAGCACCTGTTGTGCAACCTATGGCTTTTGAGAGTTACCTGGGACACTGAGAAGTTAATTGATTAGGCCTGGATGGCACAGACAATAAGTATAAGAGGCAGGATTTTGACCCAGATCTCTTTGCTTTCAGAGTTGGCTCTCCATTGGCTATGCCATAATGGCTCTTGTCCTTTGGACTACCTTCCTCAGTGTCTTCCCTCAAATATATGTAAATTAACTTTATATTATTGTCATTCCTATTATTGGGAAACCAGGTGGCGTAGCAAAAAAAAAAAAAGCACCAGGTATGAAGTCAGGAAGATGTGGGAGTTCAAACTAGGGCTCAGGAACTTACTAGCTATGTGACCTTGGGCAAGTCATTTAACTCCATTTTGTCTCATTTCCTCATCTGTAAAATGAGGACACACCAGAGAAAGGAATAGCAAACCACTCTAGTAATCTACCAAAAAAACTCCATGGAAATAGTCTGTAGGGTCATGAAGAGATGGACATGACTGATTGAGCAAACAGCAACATTACTGTAATGGCATGGCTTAGCCATGAGCACATGAAGAAATATTCATTCCTTCAGCTATTTGGGTTGCCCTTTATTTCTTTAAGGAGCATTTTGTAATTGAATTATATATCTTTTGTGTGTTTTGGTAGGTTGATCCCCAGATACTTCGTGAATTTTGTGGTTGTTTTGAAAAGGATTTCACTATTTATTATTTTTTTGGACTTTATTATCATACAGATACTGTAGTCTATAATTTTGTTGGCTATTAACTTTATTTACATTTATATATTTATAATTTTTTGTTGAATTTCTAGGATTTTCCAAGTATATTATCCCATTATTTACAAATAAGGATAGTTTTATCTTTTCTTTATCTATGTACTTTCGATTTCTCACTCTTGACTTATTAGTGTTGCCAACACTTTCAGAATATTAAATGATAGTGAAGAGAGTAGGCAGATTTTTGACTCCTGTATTTATTGGAACAGGTTCTAGAATGTCACCGTGGCATGTGATATTTGCTTTTGGTTTTAGACAGATAATTTTTATGTTATTAAGAAAAATCTGCCTATGGCTGTATACTTTGTAAGGTTTTGAGAATAAACGAGTGTTGTACTTTGCCCAAGGTCTTTGTACATCAATTGAGATAATCATGTAGCTTTGAGTTTTTTATTTTAAAAAATGATAAATTATGTTGATTGTTTTACTGATGATGAAGCTTTCTTACATCACTGCTGTAAATTCAACTTGGTCATAACAAATAATTTCTTTTATAAATCACTATAGTCTTTTAAGTTTAATTAAAAATGTTTTGAGTTGATATTTATTAATATGATGATTAAACATTTTAAGAGATGTAGTTTCTGGGTAATTTAATCATTTCATTAATAAGGCCAGCACATTATTAATAAAAAGATTGTCACTTGGCCATCTCTCTTGGACCAAACACAATCATGGTGGTGGGCTCAGGGCTTATACATTCTTTTGGAAGAGGAGTGACAATAAACTCTGATTGGTTAGCACAGTGGGAGGTGGCCTATATTAAAATGAGAAACTTAGAAGGCTATCATATTTCCTTTGGACAGAGAAACTATCTCTATACCCAGGCTCCCCCAGCTTTGGAGAATATATGCCCCACCCAAACAAGAAACCTACTCCAATATTATTATTAACAATGTTCTTCAAGAGGCTGATTTTTTTTTAAAATCAGGACTTTAAAAGAAGAGAACTCTGGGTCTCCTCAAATTATTAGTTATTAATAATCATTTCTCTCAATGATATTGGCCTATATTTCTCATTATTTGTTTTTTCTTCCATGTCTTAAGTATTAGGATGATATTTGTCTCAGAAAATAATTCTGTTAATATGCTCTCTTCCTAAGTTTTTTTTTGAGAATAACTTGTATAGTATTGATGCTAAGTGTTCTTTCAAATATGTAAAATTCTCCTGTGAATCCATCATGAGCAGACTTTTTTTATTTTTAAAAAAATTCCTCTGCTAGGTTGTTTACAGGTAGTTTGGTTTGCTTTTATGAGATTTGTTTTTTTAAGATCTCACTATGGTTCTCTGTTGATTTGAGTATTTCATGTTTTTGAAAGTATTTTGAAAGCATTCCTCTATTTCTTTGTTGTTCCCAGTTTTGTTAGCATATAACTGTGTATAACAAGTTTAGATTTTTTTTCTTTTCTTTTGTGATTTCACCTTGTTTGCTATTTTGTTGATTTAATTTTCTGCCCTCTTCTTGTTAAAATATTCTTTAAAGGTTTATCAATTTTATATCTTAAAACACATTTTATTTTAATTTTGTAGTTTTTTGGTTTCAGTTTATTTATTCTCTAATTTTCAATATCTTTTCTTTTGCACTCATTTGAAGTTTATTAATTTGCTGGCTTTCTAATTTTTAAAAATGTAAAAGTTTATTAATCTTCTCCTTAGCTATTTTGTTAATGTATATTTTTAAGGATTTATATTTTCCCCCTTAAAACAGCTTTAGCTATAACCCAGAAAGTTTGGCATGATGTTTTATCATTATCACTTCTTTCACATGATTATTGTTTTAATGATTTGTTCTCTGACTAACTCATTATTTAGGAAGCCATTGTTAAACCTCTATTTGAGTCAGTGTCTTTGGTTTGAGGTTACTGAACCAATTATGATTTTCATTATGTTATGTCCTGTAAAGGATCTATTTATTAGTTCTGCCTTTTTTTATCTTTGTTTGCAATATGTCTGTGCCCCAATACATGTTCAAGTTTTGTAGAATGTCCATGGGTGTTGAGATGTTGGTTCTTAGTAGGTTGACAAGGGAGTAGATGGTGAGCAAGAGGTTGATACTAGGATAGACTACTTTTCCCCTGGAGTTCAGCAGCTCAGCACCCCCTTGGGTGGGGATCAGAGACAAGTGAAGTTTTTTGAGAATTGGAAGACCAGGGTAAGTTTGTAACTTGTGGTGCAGAAGGCATTAAATATAGAGAGATTGGAGATGAGTTTAGGGTGAAATTATTATAGAGAGAAAAGGAATGATAATAATAAGAACAACAAAGATAATGCCAACAATAATAATTAAAACAGGCATTTATATTATGCTTTGAAGTTTGCAAAGCATTTCAGGTAAACCAAGGATAGAAATATAGGGGTTAATTTTGGCATACCAAAAGCAAACCTGATCCTCTGACACTCTAGCAATGAATTTATGGAGAGCTGAAGATGTAGAATGGTTTTGAGATGAGAATGGAAGACAAAGAAGATTCAAAAGGATAGCTTTGATATTCTTAGTAAAATAGTAAGCAAGGCTATGTGACATCATTATGAAAGTAGGTTATCAGCCATAGAGAAACCCATGTGAGACAAGAGGAGACAATTCGGGGCAGCTACTGTGCAGAATAAAAATCAGAGATAAGGAAGTCTCTGATCTTCATTTTTCTTATCTGTAAAATGGGGCAATAATACATTCCCCAATTAACAGAATTGTGAGGAAAATGCTCTTAATCATTAATAGCAGAATGTAAATGTGTTCTCAGGGTGGAGCTACGTGGTTCAATGGATCGTTGGGCCTGGAATCAAGGTCTTAGTTTAAATTTTGTCTTAGACTCTTCCTTCCTTACTTACCCTGGGCAAGCCACTCAACCCATAATTACTTCACTTCCTCATCTGTAAAATGGGGGCACACTGGAAAAGGAAATGGTAAAGCACTCCATCATCTTTGCCAAGAAAAATGCATTGACAAGTCTATGGGCTCATGAAGAGTTGGGCATGACTGAACAGCTGGCCAAAAGCAACAACAGCAACTAAAATATGTTATCATCATTATTATAATTTTCTTACAATTTGATGATAATTACTAATTATTATTTCCTTGTCATGAGAGTTTAATGGACTCTACTGGGGCTTTGGGTTCTGACTCAGGAAATGTCTGTCATCCATGTTCCACAAAATTCTAGTGATAAGTTTGCCAGTTGATTTTAAGCTTTGTAAATATTATATATTTATATGTATTTATACACACATGTGCACACAAATATGTGTATATATGCATGTGTATATGTGTATGTATGTATATATGCACATATATGTTTAAGTATATACAGATATCTGTATAAAAATTTTATCCTTAGAACAACCGTTTGAAATAGGTACTATTGTTATCCCCATTTCACAGATGAGGAAACTAAAGTGGTACACCCCGGTCACATAGTTAATAAATATCTGAGTCAGGATTTAAATTCAAGTCTTTCTGATTCTGAATCCATCATTCTATCCAATATCCCACATAGCTGTCTATATGGTATGAATATATGGGAGGATGACTTTATATTAACAGAATCACTGATAGAGTGGAGGTCTGTGATGACAGTTGTCTCAAACATTCTTGCCTATATTCAAGCAATTGGTGATCCCTCAAATCTATTTGAGAGAAGGTGGGAACTGAACAAAAGAAAAAAAACCTACAACAACCTGACATTGTGTAGAACACTGTCTTGAATGTAGCAAGGATGTGTTAAATATTTCCTGAATTTAATTAAAAAGAGTAGTCATCAACAAGCCAAAATAAAGGTCTGTGGGCTATGTAAAGACATAATAATAATAATGAGAGTTAACAATAGTCTACTATGTGTCAGTCTCTGTTGTAAGCAATTTACAAATGTCTCATTCAATTCTAACAAAAACCCTAGGAGGTAGGTGCTATGATTAAACTAATTTAAGAAATGAGGAAACTGAAACTGAGTGATTTGTCCAACATCACACAACTGGTATCTGAGTCCAGGTTTAAATGGACTCCATGCCCACCACTGTACCATTTTGTACTCCCAGTCAAGTTCCTCCTCCCCCAACCTCTTAGAATCTCTGTATCCTTCAGATCTTTGCTCAAATACCATCGTTTATATAAAATTCCTTCCTAAACACTCAGCTACTAGTCCCTTTTCTAAAATAATTACTTTGTATTTGTTTATGCTTACTTTACATAGCCTTATTAATGGATTATTATTTCTAGTGCCTTCCTCCTTAGTTTTAGTGTCTTCCCTCTGCTGATTACCTTCAGTTTTTACGTATAGTTTGTTTGTACTTGTTCCCATGTTATCTCTCCTTCTTAGATTATGAGATCCTTGAGAGCAGAGACTGTGTTTTGCCTTTCTTTGTATTCCTAGAAGTTCGCACAGAGCCAGAAACACAGTAGGCCTGTGATAAATGTTTTCTGACTAACTGATTAATGTATATGTTGTCTCCATAATGGAATGTAAGCTGTTAGAGTTGGTCACCCAACATATGACAATGTGTTCAGCATAGAAGACTACCTAATTTTGATATTTATTGCCCTACATTTTTGGAAGTGTTCATGCTCTTATGAAACATATGGACTGCAAGTTGCTTTTAATATTATGGGCCAAACATTTAAGCTAGAATGTGTGAAAAACTGTTTTTGTTTCACAGATACAGTGGTTTTGTCTCAGGAATTGTGAACTTTTTTGGAACGCTACCTTCAGTCATAATTCCAAATCTTACTGGATATCTCATTAATCAGGTAAGACACACTTTCTAAAAAAGAATGTAACTTTGCCTAAACCAATCATATTGAAGAGAGAAACATAGCACAGACATGTGAAATGTCCTAAAATACTTTGTGGATGCTGTTAATGAAGTAACAATCAACTGGCTAAAAAAAGATTCCAGAAATTATTGAAGTGAGGCAAATACTTGTTCACAAGAGTTTTTCGTTGAGTAAATGAAGTCTTAAGCATGGAAAGAACTATTTATCAGAACCTGATGAAAGGGGCAATTGGGCCTTAGAGTGGCTTATTTGTAGATCTTACCTTGGGTGAATTTTGATGGAATGTGGCTTTCCTAGGTTTCATTTGATTGTGTTTAATTGGATAGTTATCTAATCTCATAACATTTAATGATAACGTAGGCAAAGGGGGAAGGATGAGCCTGATAGTCATCATAGAGAGAGATGGGTAGATAATTGATTTCTTTCTATGAAGATAATTAGGCACATCCTTCAATAAACAGGTAAATTTTTAATTAAGCTTATATTATGTCCTAGGCATTGAACAACTAGATGGGATAAAAAAAGAACCATAACAAAAAAGATGGTCACTATTCTCAAGGATCTTACTTCATAATAGAAGAAGACAAAATATAAAGGAGAGTAGAAAAGAAGGAATTGAGGCAGAGGAGGGAGCAGAAGGAATATGGATACCTGTGAGTAGGGTGAAAGAAAAGGCAGATAAGAACTTTCATATAGCTTAAATTTTTCCTACCTTAAATTCCCAATTATGACTAATATATGATTGCTGATACAAAATAATATACCATCATTTTATTTATTTTTTTTTGGCGGGGGGTAGGCAGGGCCATTTGGGATAAGTGACTTGCTCAACGTCACACAGCTAGTAAATGTGTCAAGTGCCTGAAGCCAGATTTGAACTCAGGTCCTCCTGATTCCAGGGCCAGTGCTCTACTCACTGCACCACCTAGCTGCCCCTTATACTATCATTTTAAACCAAAAATGCCTTTATTTTATTACTTACTTTTACTTCTAGTCATTCAATGAAAATAACTTGTCTCAAGAACAATAAAGAGAAATCTAATAGCAACCTTTCTTTCCCCTGAGACTCTTACACATCTTCACAACCCGGAGCATTGTTGAGATAAAGAGGTATGAAAAATTTTGGACTGATTCTATTCTGACTTTTCTACCTGCAGGACCCAATAAATGGTTGGAAGAACATATTCTTTATGTCATCCGGCATTGTTTTCTCAGGAATGACCTTCTTCCTAATTTTCGGCCATGCAGAAATCCAGTCCTGGGCTAAAGAGAGAACTACCTTGATCACTCGCTTTTGAGATTTCACAGTTGATGAGATTGTTACGGACATTCAATCCTTGTCAGAAAGCAATTAAGACAATTAATAATTTCAGAATGGTAGAAGGATATTAAAAAAACATACAAAGAAATGAAACTGCATTTCTACTTAACAATAACAAAATCCAGGAGTAAGTAATTGAAAGGGAAATTCCATTTGAGATAATTACAAAATGCTTCAAATATCTTGTTGGTCAATCTACCAAGTCATACTTAAGATATATAAATATAACTAGATAACACCCTTTAAAAAATAAAGAATGAAATTAATTGCAGGAATATTAATTACTTATATTTGTACTACCACAATATAATTTAAGAATACTCCCTAAATTAATTTTCAGACTTCATGTTATATGAATCTAAAAGGTGCCTTGTATGTTCCCACCTGCATTCATTCTCTCTCTCTCTCTCTCTCTCTCTCTCTCTCTCTCTCTCTCTCTCTCTCTCTCTTCCCCCCCCCCACCCTCTCTCTCATTTGATTTGCTCACCCCAAAATGCTTTCATATTGCCAGGTCTGGATTTCCAGAAAACAGCTGTCCTCACATGGTTACACTCAATTCTTTCAAGGTCCTAGGGATAATATCCATGTACTGTGTAGGTGTATACATATGCAATGTGTTTGCAAAGGAAGACACTCCTCTCACAACTATAGCATTTGGACTCCTACCAATGTACTTCCATGTTAAAAAATGAATTACTTACAATTATGATGCCATCAGATCTTAAATATAACCATTTTTACAGTAAGGTAAAAGGTAATCTATACATCACAGATGTTTAATATGAAGGAAATTTGGGAATAACCAGTACATTAAACTCCACATATAAATCCGGGTCACACTCTCCCTTCAATGCATTCAATGTCAAGTGGTGGAGAGTGTTAATATGTCAAGGTGGCAAACAAGTGAGGAAAACACACATTTGCAGGGCACCTTACCTTTCTGGACTGCTGGCTGTGATCTCACTATTCAGCATAGAAAAAGCTACGCTACGTGAAACAAATTCTCCACAAATTGCTGTCAGAGACAGTTTCTTGATGGGCAAATCCTTTACTTTCAAAATGATGACGCATTGATAAGACATTTTAAATTATGATAATCCTTACTTGGATGTTAAAATATTTCCTTACGGAAATATTCTAGGAATATAGTGGAGTAGGTCAGAATTTCTAGGCTTTCCAGACTTCATCTATAAGCAGACAGAAAATCACCATGAAATATATGTAGAACAGCAAAAACAAAGGGGTAAAGCATTTATCCTCTAAGACAACTTTAGAAGACCTCAGAAAAGACAGGACTTCTGTGGGCTGAGGTTTGGCCTGAGTGAAATGTAGGCACCTTTAGGCCAACTCCACTGAATCAATAAACAGTAGGCCCTATGAAGCTCTGTCAGGAAACAATCCTGAAGAAATTTCACCTCATTCATAGCCTCAAGAACTTTCACCTCATGAACATTTTACCTCACAAACTTTCATCTAAGGAACAGCAGATGGCTGAGTGGGGAAAGATTGAAGGAGTGCCTCCCCAACCCCAGCCTGTTTATGGTTGGTTGCTATCCTTGGTTCTCAAAGAAGATGAAAATGATATCACCATGTTAGTCAAGTTACAGAGTGTCTGACTGTGACTGATCAGACAAATATGAGCTTGAAATGCTCTGTCACAGGTCATGCACAAAGAGTCCACATGAACATTTGGGGTGTATTCTCTAAATTTGCCATCTTGCATTTATTTTGAGCTACTTCAATTCTTCTTTGCTTGTAGAGCACAACACCATCTCTGATGAGGGCACACCATGTCACAAATCAATTCCAAAGTTCCTAAGAGAGACCTTGAGAGTGTCCTTGTATCACTTTTTCTGACGACCACATGAGTGCTTGCCCTGTGTGAGTTCTCTATAGAGCAGTCTTTTTGGCAAGCATACATTTTGTATTAGAACAATGTGGCCAGCACATTGTAGTTGTGCTCTCTGCAGTAGTGTTCAAATACTTGGCAGTTTATTTTGAGAAAGAACCTCAGCGTCTGGTATCTTATCCTGCCAGGTAATCTTCAGAATCTTCCTAAGATAATTCAAATGGAAGTGATTCAGTTTGCTGGCATGGCATTTGTATACTGTCCAGGTTTCACAGGTATCCAATAATGAGATCAGCACAACAGCTCTGTAGACCTTTTGTTTGATAAGCTGTATAATACTTCTTTTCTCTCACACTTTCCTTGAAGAGACTCTAGGCAGCCTTTGTTAAGAACCCCCTGGTTTGTAAACCCAGGTGTTGATGCTTCCCTGGTAACTATGAATTGTGATTTGAATAAGACAAGGTCTGTCTGTTGATGTTTCTAATTTTTATTTGCATTTGCTCTGAAGTTTAGGGTGCTGGCTTTTCCTCCTGAACTAAGTGAATTATATATGTATGTTTGATTAAAGTGAGATTGTTAACCCCTTAAAGTTACTTTCCTTAGTAAAGCAGATCAAAGAACCTTGTGTTAGCGGCCTTCTGTGTGCTGGTTGTTGTTGGTCTTAGACAGCCACAGTAGCTGCTAGCAAATTGTTGCAAAATTTTGAAATTCCAAACTATACAGGCATATTCATGGTCACCATTGATATCGTGAATCTCACCTTACTGATACAAGGATGTAGCAGTTGTAATATTAAAAGATCAGAAGTCATGGAACATGATATTCTGGAAGGCAAAGGAGTTAGGACTACAATCAAGAATCATGTACCCAGCAAAGTTAAGCATACTATTTAAAGGGAAAAACTTGTCATTCAATGAAATGGAAAGTTTTCAAGCTTTCATAAGGAGAAAACCAGAATTGAACAAAAATTTTGATTTTCAATATTAATACTGAAGAGAAGCATAAAAAAGAAAAAAAGGCATTAAATAGAGCTGAACTGTTTACATCCCTAAATGGCAAGATGATACTTGTAATTCTTTAAAAAAAATTGTACCAGCAACAGCACAGAAAGATGTACTATACATGGAGAGAAGCTATGGGTATGAGGTGAATTTGAGGGAATGATATTTTAAAAATTAAGGGATGAGAAAGAGGAGTACACTAGGTGCAGAAGGAAGGGAGATGTAGAACGGGGTAAACTATTTCACATAGAGAGGCCTGAAAGACCTATAATATGGAGGAGAACAGGGGAAGGTGGGTGATGGGCATGGCTTGGACCTTATTCTCATTAGTTTGGCTCAAAGAGGGAATAATGTGGGGCAGCTAGGTGGTACAGTGAGTAGAGCACCGGCCCTGGAGTCAGGAGGACCTGAGTTCACATCTGACCTCAGACACTTGACACACGTACTAGCTGTGTGACCTTGGGCAAGGCACTTAATCCCAATTGCCCTGCCTTCCCAGCTTAAAAAAATTTAAAAGACTGAATAATATGTACAATTAGATGAATACAGAAATCTGTCTTACCTGACAAGGAAGTAGTAGGGGAGGTGATTGAGTAAAGGGAGAGGGTACTAAACAGAAGGGAGGGCAAAGTAAGGGAGGTGGTAGACAAAAGCAAAACACTGTCAAGGAGGAAAAGGGTGAAAGGAGGAGAGGACAAGTAGGAGGAAAAATAAGATAGAGGGAAATGCATAGTGATGACAACTGTGAATCTAAATGGGATAAACTCCCATAAAATGGAAGCAGATAACAGAATGGATCAAAAACCAGAATCCTAAAATATGTTGTTTACAGGAAACACACTTAAAGCAGAGAGACACACACACAGAGAATAAAGGTAAGGGGCTGGAGCAGAATCTATTATGCTTCAGCTGAAGTAAAAAAAACAAAACAGGGGTAGCAATCTTGGTCTCAGACAAAGCAAAAACAGATCTAATTAAAAGAAACAGGAAAGGAAAGCACATTTTGCTAAAAGGTACTATAAACTTTGCCCAAAAGACTATAAAAATGTACATACCCTTTGACATAGCAATCCAACTTCTAGGGATGCATCCCAAAGAAATTCTACAAGTGGGAAAAGGGCCCATATGTTCAAAAATATTTATAGCAGCTCTTTTTGTGGTGGCAAAAGAATTGGAAATCAAGGGGATACCCATCAATTGGGCAATAGCTAAACAAGTTGTGATATATGAATGTAATGGAATACTATTGTGCTATAAGAAATGAGGAGCAGATGACCTGCATAATAACCTGGAAAGACTTATATGATCTGATGCTGAGTGAGGGGAGCAGAACCAGGAGAACATTATACACAATTACCGACACACAGTATCTGTGATGACAAACTTTGATAGAAGTGGCTCTTCTCAGCAATGTAAGTTTCTAAGATAACTCCAAAAGACTCATGATAGAAAAAGTGATTTACATCTATTATAGAGCCCGAATGCAGATTGAAGCAAACTATTTGCTCCCCCCTTTTTTGTTTGCTTTTGTTTTTATTTCTGTTTTGTTTCTTCTTTCTTGTAGTTTATTCCATAGGTTATAGTTCTTCTTTACAACTTTACTATTGTGAAAATATGTGTAGTGTGAAGGTATATGTAAAACCTGTATTGGATTGGATGCCATCTTGGGTGGGGAGGGGGAAGGAGAGGAGAGGAAGGGGAAGAAAATTTGAAACTCAAAAACTTGAGGAACTCAATGTTGCAAACTAAAACTAAATTAATTAATAAAAAATGAAAAAAAATAAAAGGTACCATAGACAATGAAGTAATAGCAAGACTAAATAAATATGCATCAAGTCATATATCTTCCATATTCTTAAAGGAGAAATTAAGTGAATTATAGGAAGAAATAGACAGCAAAACTATGCTAGTGGGGAACTTCAACTGTCCCCTTTCAGAAGATGATAAATCCAACCAAAAAGTAAACAAGAAAGAAACTAAGGAGGTTAATAGAATACCAGAAAAGTTAAATATGATAGACCTTTGGAGAAACTGAATGGGAACAGAAAGGAATATACCCATTTCTCAGTGGTATATGGCACCTATACAAAAATTGCCCATGTATTAGCATGTAAAAACCTCAAAATCAAATGTAAAAAGGCAAAAATATTAAATATTTCTGATTCAGATCATAATGCAATAAATTTACCTTCTTTTAAATTTTTTTGTTCAATTTTTTTTTAGTTTACAACATTCAGTTCTACATGTTTTTGAGTTTCAAATTTTCTCCCCTTTTATCCCCTCCCCCTTTGGCCCCCAAGATGGCATGTAGTCCGATGTAGATTCTATATATACTTTAGCATTAAACTTCTTTACACAATAGTGAAGTTGTAAAGAATTATGACCAATGGAATGAATTATGAGAGAGAAGAAACAAAATCAAAAAAGAAGAGAAAAAAAAGAGAGCAGATAGTTTGCCTCAATCTGCGTTCAGACTCTATAGTTCTTTCTCTGGATGTAAATAGCTTTTCCCATCATGAGTCCTTTGGAGCTTTCTTTGAGTCTTGTGTTTCTGAGAAGAGCCAAGTCTATCAAAGTTAGTTATCACGGAATCCATATGTCTGTTGTTGTGTACAATATTCTCCTGGTTCTTCTCCTCTCACTCAGCAACATATCATGTAGGTCTTTCCAGGTTATTATGAAATCCGTATCTTCCCCATTTCTTATAGCACAATAGTATTCCATTACATTCATATACCACAAGTTGTTCAGCCATTCCCCAATTGATGGGCATCCCATTGATTTCCCATTCTTTGCTACCACAAAAAGAGCAGCTGTAAATAGTTTTATACATACAGGTCCCTTTCCCACTTGTGTGATCTCTTTGGGATATAGCTCTAGGAGTGGTATTGCTGGGTCAAAGTGTATGTACATTTTATAGTCCTTTGGGCATAGTTCCAAATTGCTCTCCAGAATGGCTGGATCTGTTCACAACTCCACCAACAAAGTATTAATGTTTCAATTTTCCCACGTCCTCTCCAGCATTTATCGTTTTCCTGTTTTGTCATGTTATCCAATTTGATAGGAGAGATGTGATTCCTAAGAGTATCATTTGGTTGCATTTCTCTAATCAATAGTGATTTAGAACATTTTTTCGTATGCCTATAGATATCTTTAATTTCTTCCTCTGAAAACTGTCTGTTCATATCCTTTGGGCATTTCTCAATTGGGGAATGGCTTGCATTTCTATAAATTTGGCTCAGTTCCCTGTATATTTTAGATATGAGGCCTTTATCAGAGGCACTGGTTGTAAAGATTTTCCCCAGTTTTCTGCTTCCCTCCTAATCTTTGTTGCATTGGCTTTGTTTATACAAAAATTTTCAATTAAACATAATCAAAATTATCCATTTTGCATTTTGTAATGCTCTGTATCTCTTGTTGGGTCATGAATTCTTCCCTTTTCCATAAATCTGGTAGGTAAACTCTTCCATGCTCTTGCAAATTTTTTATGGTATCAGTCTTGATTTCTAAATCATGAATCCATTTTGACTTTATTTTTGGTATACAGTGTAAAATTTTGGTCTATAACCAGTTTCTGCCATACTGTTTTCCAGTTTTCCCAACAGTTTTTGTGAAATAGTGAATTCTTAGCCCAGAAGCTGGATTCCTCGGGTTTATCAAAGAGTCGATTGCTAAAGTTGTTGACTACTGAGTCTTGTGTACCTAACCTACTCCACTGATCCACCACTCTGTTTTCTTAGCCAGTACCAGGTAGTTTTGATGACTGCTGCTTTATAGTACAGTTTAATTTCTGCTATGGCTAGGCTATCTTCCCTAGTATATCTTTTCATTAATTTCCTTGATATTCTGGACCTCTTGTTCTTCCAGATGAATTTTGTTATTATTTTATTAAGATCTGTAAACATTTTTTTTTGGTAATTCAATTGGTGTGGCACTGAATAAGCAAATTAATTTAGTTAAAACTGTCATTTTTATTATACTAGCTTGGCCTAACCACGAGCAACTGATGTTTTTTCCATTTATTTAGATCTGACTTTATTTGTGTGAAAAATGTTTTATAATTGTGTTCATATAGGCCCTGGGTTTGTCTTGGCAGGTAGACTCCCAAATATTTTATAGTTTCTACAGTAACTTTAAATGGAATTTCTCTTTCTATCTCTTGCTGTTGCGCTTTGTTAATAATGTATGGGAATACCGAGTATTGATGTGAGTTTATTTTGTATCCTGAAACTTTACTAAAGGTTTTTATTATTTCAAGTAGTTTTTCACTTGATTCTCTAGAATTCTCTAAGTAAATTATCATATCATCTGCAAAAAAGTGATAAGTTAGTTTCTTCTTTGCCTATTCTAATTCCTTCAATTTCTTTTTCTTCTCTTCATGCTAAAGCTAACATTTCTAGTACCAAATTGAATAATAGGAGAGATAATGGACATCCTTGTTTCACCCCGATCCTATCAGGAAAGCATCTAGCATATCCCCATTACATATAATGCTTGTTGGTGGTTTTAGGTAGATGCTATTTATAATCTTAGGGAAGACTCCCTTTATTCTTATGCTTTCTAGTGTTTTTAATAGGAATGGGTGTTATATTTTGTCAAAAGCTTTTTCTGCCTCTATTGAGATGATTATATGGTTTCTGCTGGTTTTGTTATTGATATAATCAATTATGCTGATAGTTTTCCTAATATTGAATCAGCCTTGAATTTCTGGAATAAATCCTACCTGGTCATGGTGTATTATTCTCCTGATAAATTGCTTCAGTCTTTTTGCTAATATTTTATTTAAAATTTTTTGCCTCAATATTCATTGGGGAAATTGGTCTATAATTTTTTTTCTCTGTTTTGACTTTTCCTGGTTTAGGTATTAGTACCATATTTATGTCATACAAAGAATTTGGTAGGACTCCTTCTTCACCTATTTTCCTAAATAGTCTATAAAGTATGGGAATTAATTGTTCTTTAAATGTTTAATAGCATTCACATGTAAAACCATCTGGCCCTGGAGACATTTTCCTAGGGAGTTAAATGATGCCTTGTTCAATTTCTTTTCCTGAGATGGGGTTATTTAGGTAATTTACTTCCTCTTCTGTTAAACTGGGCAATTTGTGTTTTTGTAAATATTCATCCATTTCCCTAAGGTTGTCAAATTTATGGGCATACAATTGGGCGAAATAATTCCTAATTATTGTTTTAATTTCCTCTTCATTGGAGGTGAATTCACCCTTTTAATTTTTGATACTGGTCATTTGGTTTTCTTCTTCCTTTTTTTTTAAATCAAATTGACCAAAATTTTATCAATTTTATTGGTTTTTTCATAAGATTAGCTCTTAATTTATTTATTAATTAAAGACTTTTGTTGATTTCAATTTTATTAATGTCTCCTTTGATTTTCAGTGTTTCTAATTTGGTATCTAATTAGGGATTTTCAATTTGTTCTTCTTCTAGCTTTTTCAGTGGCAAGCCTATTTCATTGATCTCCTTTTTATCTATTTTATTTATGTAAGCATTTAGAGATATAAATCTTCCCCCGAGAGCTGCTTTTGTTGCATCCCATAAGTTTTGGTATGTTTTCTCATTATTTTCATTCTCTTGAATGAAATTATTAATTGTTTGTATGATTTGTTCTTTGGGCCACTCATTCTTTAGGATTAGATTATTTAGATTCCATTTTTTTTTCATAAAATCAGCTCCTAGTTTTATTTCTTAGGTCTAATGAAAAAAATGCAAAGGATGGTGGCCTAGCTGTACCAGATTTCAAACTATATTATAAAGTGTAACCATCAAACCTATCTGATACTGGCTAATAAATAGAGTGGTGGATAAGTGGAACAGATTAGGTACATAAGATACAGTAGTAAATGACCATACTAAGCTAGTGTTTGATAAATCCAAAGTCCCCAGCCTCTTGGATAAAAACTCACTCTTTGACAAAAAACTGCTGAGAAAATCAGAAAACAATAGGGCACAGACCAGGTGTAGGCCAGCATCTCATATTGTATACCAAGATATGGTCAAAATGGGTACGTGATTTATACATAAAAGGTGACATCATAAGTAAATTAGAAGAGCAAGGAATAGTCTACCTGTTACATCTATGGAGAAGGGAAAAATTCAATAGCTAAAGAACATTACAAAATGAAAACAGATGATTTTAATTATATTAATTTTAAAATAGCTTTTGCATAAACAAAACCAATGCAATCATGGTTAGAAGGAAGGCAGAAAGCTGGCAAACAATATTTACAGCAAGTGGCTCTGATAAAGACCTCATTTCAAAAAATTATAGAGTCAAATTTATAAGAATACAAGCCATTCTCCAAATGATAAGTAGTCAAAGGATATGAACATGCAGTTTTCAGATGAAGAAATCAAAGCTATCTATAGTGATATGAAGAAGTGCTCTAAATTTTTTTAGAGAAATGCAAATTAAAACAACTCTGTAGTACCACCTACACTGATCAGATTGGTTAACATGACAAAAAAAGAAAAAGAGAGAGGATGTGGAAAAATTGGGACACTAATGCGCTGTTGGTAGAGTTGTGAACTGATCAAGCCATTCTGGAGAGCAATTTGGAACTATGTCCAAAGGACTATACAACTGTGCATACTCTTTTATCCAGCAATACCATTAACAGGTCTGTATCCCAAAGAGATCATCAAATAGAGGAAAGGACTACACATACAGAAATATTTATAGCAGTCATTTGTGTGAAGACAAAATATTGGAAATTGAGGGGATGCCCTCAACTGGAGAATGACTGAACAAGTTGTGATATATAAATGTAATAGAATACTACTGTGGTATAAGAAATGACGAGCAGGTGGATTTGGGTCTATCTGTGAAAGGGAAGGAATTTTAACAACTGGCCTATGCCCAATGAATTATCCAACTGTCATAATTCCACAGTATCACACCTTGTATCTGGCTGCATAGTTGCCCTTTGCTCCTAATTTGTCTCTCATTGTTCTCTTAATTATGGCCAAAGAGAGGAGAAGCTAATTTTAGTTTAGACAGCTCTGATTCAAGATGTTATGGAGCTTGTTGATAAAGTGGTACACATGAACCCATCTGCTGAGAGCAGAGAAAGGAATTTGGGAAATGGGAAGAATATAAATATGAAGGACTGATGATTGGATGAGGGTACTAATAATAAAGAAAAATACTTTGAGAAAAAATAGTTCAAATTTCTTTAGTACTAAATAGAACACAGAGGCCTTGAGTCCACTATGTTCCTCTTCCAGTACTCCGGACCCTGGATCAGTGCTCAGAGTTGTGGATGCTCCAGGATGTTCTCATAGGCAGCCTCAGGCATCTTTCTTGTCCCAACCCTGATTCTATTATCTTCCTGTTAGGACATATACTGTACCATGATTAGATGGAAGAGTGAGAGTGACCTTTGGCGGCTCTCAAAAAAGGAAATATATTCCACATACGATGTGGAAATTTGGTTCATTGCAAGGTCTGTATTACCTCATTTGTTTTAATGTTTTTATCCTGATGGGAGGTCTTATTCTTACCTGGAGCCATGTATGGCTATCCAGCAGACTCCTACAATTCTAGTTGTGCTCTTTTTTTATTTTGGGGAAGGACTCTCTTCATCTTGTACTTAGGCTTAGAGTTTCAGTTGACCCTATGGCATGTAAAACCATTAAAATAATTCCTACTGTGGGGCTCTATGCCAACTTCCACAATTAGTTGTCTCTGATTTCTGATATTGTGTCCTAGTGCCTCTTAGCATCTCATAAGTCTCAGGGATCAGGATATAATATGTTGTCTTTAGCTCCCTCCTAGGGAGGCCATAAACAGAGGGATTTTGTCCCCAATTTGATCCATTCCTGAATTATCAAAGACAGATATTAAAGGAAACCAATATCCCCTTCAATGAATGAGCCTTAAATTCTAGTGGCTTTCATGATTCCTGGCTGAAAAAGAGTGTTCTTACATCACTTGAAAATGGTTCAAAATGGTGAACAGTGCAGTGACTATTAGAAACATTAAAGAATTAGTGCTCACATACTTACGGATTGCCACTAAAATCTTTTTGGTTTTAGTCATATTTAGGTTCAATGTGGAGAGAGAGGGAGAAGGAGAGAGAGAGAGAGAGAGAGAGAGAGAGAGAGAGAGAGAGAGAGAGAGAGACAGAGAGACAGAGAGAGATAGAGAGACAGAGAAAGATAGAGAGACAGAGACACAAACACACACACACACAGACACATACATACAGACACACACACACATACAGACAGAGAGACAGAGAGATGGAGAGAGACAGACATACTGACAGACAAAGACAGACAGACAGGCATAGACAGACATAGAAAGGTACAGACATAGAGACATACAGAGACAGACACAGAGATAGACAGAAACAGACAGATACAGAGTCAGAGACAGACAGACAGGGGGCAGATTGAATGGACATTGAATGCAATTCCTATCTGAACAAGAATCTCCTGGGCAATATAGCTGTTAAATGATCATCTAACTTTTGTTTGAAGATATTCAAATAAAGGCATCCTATTACCTCATGAAGTATCTAATTTTATTTTTGGATAGCTCTCATTGTTAGAAAAAATTTTCCTTACATCAAGCAAAGATTGCCTCCTTACAACTTCCAATAAGTTCTCCTAATTTGGGGGCCAAAACATCCAAAAAGTCTCATTCGTCTTCCACCAGATATCTCTTCCCACGTTTTGACAGTACATAGGATCCCCTTAAGCAGTTCTACCCTAGAAATAGCTCATCTAGAATCTTAGTCATTTATAAATTTTCGATTTGAGCATTTGCATTTTTGAAATCCACAAATGCAACAAGTTATGGTTTGATTTATAGTCTTAAGAAAGTGATGAAGAATGTGTTAATAATGCAGTTTAAGCTTCAAAGTATATTAAATTTAAATTTTATTTTGGAGAGATAGCCTTAAGTCCCCCTAACCCCACATAAACCCCAACTAAACTAAACATTTGAGTTTTAAAGAAGCTCAGATGCAGATAGGCAAAGTAAACAGGAAAAGGAATCATTCTAAGGTCAAGTAAAAACAAACAAAGATTTTTGAAAATGAATAGCATCAAAAGATGAGAAAAAATTGACAGTGGAAAAATATTGCAGATGATAGAGTCGAAATGGCAGAGTAAGAGAAGCATTATAACCTAGCTTGCCTACCACACCTCTTCACCAAAGATCTAAAAAATGCACCATATTGAATTCTGATCGGGAAATCTAAGAAAAACTCAGTGAGTCATTTTTTTACCCTGCCCAGACTGACTTAAAGAGATAAAGGGTTCTACAGATATTGGGGACAGAATCTGGCACAAAATGGAACAATGCACTACCTAGAGACTGAAAGAAATCTTAGCCTAGGTACCAGGGAGAATGAGATCTCAGGGGGTCCCTGCACTGGCAAAGAATGCAGGAATGGGTGTCATTTTGCAGTTCTGTTGCCCAATTCCCAGTTCCAGGTTATAACACACATTAGAAAGGAACTGTCCCAGAGTTGTGGTTTTTAGAGGGGGTCCCAACTGTACACTGAGCAAAGAAAAAGTTCTCAAAACAGGCAGCTATGTGACTCTGATTTCAGGAACAGAGCCACTATTTTCAGCCTATCTTGAGATGGAAGCCTTCAATGGAATAACCAGAATGGGAGTTGGAGACCAAAAAAAAGCCATCATTTCAGTCACTTTGAACCTTCAGATCTTTGTAGTGGATAATAGTGGCTGAATCTAGCAGCAATCTTCTAAAACTTCCATCCACGGACAAGCCAACAAACATAAATCTGAGTCAGGAACTTGCAGAGCTCAGGGCAAGAGGACAGGAAGTATATCTTATTCCAGATTACATCATTTTTGGAGCACTGAAAACTTTTAGGCCTCTTAACCTGAGCAGTGAAAGCAGTGCAAGGATATAAATATTAATCCTAATATTTATCCTAAATATTTCCCCCAAATGCACACAGAGCTCAGAATTAACATAAAGCCCAAAATCAATATGTAGGTTAGAGGAATGACGAAACCAAAAAAGAATCCTAATATAAAGAGCTGTTATGGAGACAAGGAAACTCAAGACAGAAAGCTGGAAGAAAATAATGTCTTGAAAATAACACAACCAAAGCCTATAAGAAAATGCAGCTTGGACAAATATCTGATAAGAATTATTGGAAGAATAAAAAGAAGAGTTTAAAAAAGGAGCTAAAGATGATTTTCAAACCAAATGCTAGACTTCTAGGTCATGTGAACATTATCATGGTGGGCTAGACGTTCTCTCTGATCCCCGTGTTCTCTCAAACCTATCCAAAACAGAAGAACAAAAGATAAAGCCAATTCAACTCTTTCCGTGGTCTAAAAACCCAGAATCTAAAAGAAGATAAAAATATTTCCCCCCAAATAGGAACTGACAATCACTGACACTGAGCTCACACATCACCTCTTCTCACATCTTGTGCTAATCTTCAGTGAAGTTACACTAGCAGACCCAAGGACACAACTTACTTCAAAATACACCCGTGCACCCTGATTTTCCCTCTCTTTTTCCAATGTGATGGAGTAATCAGATCAAGGCTACAGTAGTTTGCTTGGGTCTTGATAGCTAGCTTGGACACAACCCTTAACCTGAAAGCACCAGTGATGCAAAGTTCTGAACTTCCAGCACTGGTGGAAATAGACTTTGAGTTGCCAATGCTTGGCCAGAGAACTGAGGAACAGAGAAAGTGAAATAGGTCACTATGATGTGACACTATGCGTGTATGTATGTATTTGGGTGAGGGAGCTTTGCAGGACACTTATCAAGTCTGAGAGATAAGGCACAGCATCCAACTGGAGCCAATTCTGACTATCCAAAAGTCACTTGGGAAGAGACCTAGGGTGGTGAATTGCCCAGTGTGAGAAAAGAGTGAAATGCTTTGAGATCCAGCCAACAAGGAAACCACAATCAGAGAGAAGGAAGTCAGAAAGTGAGTGATAATGAAAACAAGGGGGAAAAACTGAAAGTACCAGATTTCAGGTAGAAGAATCTATAAACATTTGTTAAGTGCCTACTACATGACAGGCATTGTGATGAGTACCAGGGATATGAAAAGAGGTAAATTATAGTCCCTGCTCTCAAGGAGCTTACAATCCACTGCAAAACTGAAAGACTTTGAACATAAACAATCAAATTAATTAGATATTGGTGTGGTTTCCTTTTTTCTGCTGAAGCTCATTTTACAGATAAGGAAACTGAGGAAAACAGGATCACACAACTAGTAAACATGTGAGATCAGATTTGAAGTCAGGAAGATAAGTCTTCCTGACTCCAGGCCTGATACTTTATCCACTGTGAAACCTAGTTGCTCAAGATGATAGAGGCCCCTTTTAAAATAGAATCATTCTTATTCATCCTGTTATTGCCAATAGAGAGGGAAGTAAAGTACAAACCTAACAATTTCATTTACTTACTATTAGATGTTACTTTATAGGGAGAACATATTTTCCCTAAACCCACAGTGTTTAGCTTCATCCAACTCCTCCACAATACTTAAGTGTTTGCCCTTTCTACTGCCCTTTTTTGTGATGTCTTCCCTCAATTAAATTGTAAGCTCTTATTTCAGGAGGTGCCCCAACAATGATTTACCCCATTCCTGACTCCATGGTGCAGACTTTTCCCCCTCTTCCTTGCTAGCTGTCTCTTCTACCATGCTCATGTACAGGTATTCTTTCTTTCTCCCAATTCCCCATTCCCATTTTCCAGCTTTCCTTTACATATTCCTTCATGTGAAAACTCCTAGAAGAAAGGGCCCACCTTGTTTCTTTGTATTTGTGTTCCCACTTCTTATAGAATCAGGCCCAGATTAAGGGCTTAGTAAATGCTGTCTGTCTATCTATCTATCTATCTATCTATCTATCTATCTATCTATCTATCTATCTTTCTATCTATCTATGTATCTATCTATCTATCTATCTATCTATCTATCTATCTATCTATCTATCTATCTATCTATCTTTCTATCTAGCTATCTGGCTATCTATTCATCCATCTATCTATCCATCTAGCTGTTATCTATCTGCCTATCATTAAAGACCCTGGATTCACCCAGTTGCCGTGTGAAGCTGGGCATAACTCTTTTTTGAAGTCCACTTTCTTTAGAGGTGTATACTTAGTACAGTTTCATTGGAGAACAAATCTGCAGAAAATTGTTTGCCACAGCTTTGAACTTCAGCAATTAAGTTTCAAAAGCTCACGGCTTCCTGCTACTCACCCCTTAGTTTCAGTCCATTATTGCACAATTGAAAGTATTCCAGCTCAAACTCAGGGCAAAATTTAAGGAGTTTGGAGAGAAAATTTAAACATCTATTCTCTTCAAATTGATAAGTAAAAGTCTAGTGCTCTGAGGGAGAGAAAAGACAGCAGTTTTGAAAAGGCAGAAAACGGCGATTTACAAAAAGAGATCTGTTAAAAAGAGTCACAGAAACCTGCTTTTTACAAATTTCAAAGATGTTTCAAAAAGTTAGTTCTCTTCATGGTCACCTGGTATTTACTAGAAGCCTCCTTCCTTAGATTTCTCTTCAGCAATGTAAAACCCATTGTTGCCCCTTTGTAATCTGTCTAGTTAGAAAAAGGAACATTGAGGTTAGTGATATTTTAATGTACAATAGTCAGTCATTCAGTCAGTCAATAAACATTTATTAAGAGCCTACTAAGTGCCAGGCACTGTGCTAAATGCTGGGGATAGAATGAAAGTCCAAAGATAGTCACTGATCTCCAGGAACTCACAATCTGATTGAGGAAACCAATATGCAAGTAACTGTACACAAACAATCTATTTACAAGATAAATTGGAAATAATCACCTCAAGGAAGGCAATATAATTAAATAATTTGAAAAGGGTTCTTGTAAAAGGTGGAATTTTAGCTTAGTCTTCAAGGAAGTCAAGGAAGCCAAGACATGGTGTTGAGGGAGAACATTCTGGGTCTGAGGGAAAGCCAGTAAATATATCCATAGTCAGGAGATGGAGTGCCTTGTGAGAGGAAGAGCAAGGAGACCATTGCCACTGAATGGAAGAATAAATTGTGGAGAAAGGGGAGTAGTAATGCATAAGAGGACTGGAAGGTTGGGGCAGGGAGGGGATGTTATGAAGGGCTTTGAATGCCCAACAGGATTTTATATTTGATCCAGAGGTAAACTTTGAGTTTATTGGCAGGGTTGGGGTGGGAATGAAGTGATAGGTTTTGTACTTTAAGAATATCATTTTGACATCTGAGGTGAGGATTGATGTGAGAGGGGAGAGGTTTGTGGCAAGCAGACAAATGAGCAGGCCATTGCCATAATTAAGTTGTGGGTAGATGAGGGCCTGTACTAGGGTGGTGGTAGCAGTGTCAGAGGAGAGAAAGAGGCATAGGAGAGAGAGGTTACAAAGGTGAACTCCACAAGTCTTAGTAACAAATTGAGTATGGGGGTGTGAGAGAGAGTACAGAGTTGGGGATGATACCTAAGTTGGGAGCCTGGTAGACTGGGAGAATAGTGGTTCTTTTTACAATGATAGGGAAATTTGAAAGAAGGGAGGGTTACATTATTCGTTCATCCAACAGTTTTTGAAAGTCTGCCGTGTGCTAGACTCTGCTTAGTTCTAGAGCAGTAGATCCAACCTGGAATGTGTGAACTTCTAATTATTGAAAATAATTTGATGTTTCTACTTCAATATAATATTTTGATACTTCCTTTGTAACCTTTATGTTTTAGTTTATGCATTTAGAACCATAGGAAGGGTTACATAGGCTTCTTCAGACTGCTAAAGGGATCTATGACACACAAAATGATTAAAAATCCTCGCACTAGGGAGACAAAGATTACCCCAGAATTTCACTGGACCATGGTTGATTTGTGAGGCACCATTAAACCACAGCTTCGGTCAGAGGAAATGGATTCAGAAAAAGTCGGGACATAGTGACAGTTTAATTAGAGGGTTGAAAGGATTTCCCCCTTTGAAGACCATAAACTCTTTTTTTGTATCATCATTACAGTAATGCTGGATTTTCTGGGACAGTGTTGATTTTATGGATACCATTCCATTTCCACTGAAACCACCAAAATTCCATAGAGGTGACAATATTTTGGCAAATAATAACTGAATGATACGTCAGTAAGTACTGCAGCAAACACATTTTTCAGTTCCAAATGACTGAGAAGCAAAAGAGGTAGAGAATCATAGGCTAAAGAAACATTACAATCACTTATGAAAATTTATTTGTATTATATACATATATAGTTCCATATATAGTATAGACACATATGGTGCATTAGGTGCCACATTAGGAGGTAGTGCTTTTAGTCACAAATCCCAAGACTATACTTTGCTGCATGAAGTAATAGACCACATCATTTTCTCAGTTTGAGGGACATGTGTAAAAAAAAAAACCCTGTAAGACCTTGTATCTCAATTTTTGGTTTGAAAAATATGGTGATTGTCTATGTACAACTGATCTTGTGGATCTTATGGATTAGATCTTACTAGGTCCTTAGATCATAAATATATGTGGGGGATGGGTCCAAAGGGTTCTTTCTCAGCTCTTGGGAAACTAGATAAAGCATAATATACCCTTCTTTTTCTTCTTTGCAAAGGGGAGAATAAGCAGTCTGTAGCAGCTCTGCCTCTCATGCTTTTGAGATTTATCACCAAGAACCAGTCAATGAACTCAAAATTTTATTCCAATGAAGTCTTAGTACTCTATCTTTTTCATCCTAAGCCCTGGACACGCTGCATGGCCTGGAGACCCACTTGACATGGGACCCCCAGGAACAATGGAGGAATAACTGGGGGCATCAGAAACAAAGGCAATTCAATGTTGGCCTTACTCTCCCCATTTTAAACTCAGTCCTAGTCTTACCCCTATTAAAATATTTCCCTGTCCACCCTTTCCACAGGGCCCTTTGAGAGCTCCTTTTTGCTGTATTGACATGGAAAGATCTAGATTTGGAATCAGAAGAGCTGACTCTGAATTATACCTCTACCACATGCCTCCTTTTGACTTTGAACGAATTGCTTCATCTTTCTTTGTTTTATGTTGCTACCCCCAGTTTCTGGCTTCAGCAAACATCCGGTAATTCATGTTTTACTTCTTTCTCATATGTGGAAAAGTAGGCTCAGTCATCACTTTTTTAAAACCCAGAGTTTTATACTAGAGAAAATCAGGACCCTAACCTACCTGTATACAAGGACATGACTAATGAGAGAGGTCCTCAAGCACTTCCATTTGGGGATATGATCTATAAGGCCTACTGCAGTCTTTAGTGTAGTTTAGATTTCACAATAGCTAGAACGCAGGTTGATAGAGAAAGCAACACCCAGAAATGGAATCTCCTAGCACTCTCTTTTTAGACTTGGGAGAACTCTTAGCTCCTCACATAGATTATGACGTTTATGATAATTTCTTCCCATTTATGTATTTTGCTTTGGCCTTTCCAACTTTTTTTTGGTGAGGGAACAAGGTATCACCTTTTGCATCCATTCCCAAATCGATTGGATAGGATTTTTTTTTTTTTTGAAATTTACAATTGGTTGAAAGAATGAAGGATAAAAATAAAGAAAATAAAGGGAGAAGGAAATGAGGTACTCTGGTTCATCCTGTAGCTGACTTCCCAAGTTTATAATGCTCCATATAGAAATAGGGGCTTAGGCTGTGGTCTATGTGACCCACTAATACTATTAGTATATTCTTACAACTTAAGCTCCTATTTCTCTACATCACTGGTCTCTATCTATCTATCTGTATATATATATATATATATATATATATATATATATATATATATATATATATATACACACACACACACACACACACACAGCTACATATTGTACAGGGACCTCATCATTTGAGAATGCAAGAGTAAGAAACAGTACAACAAAATGAAACCATGCTAACTTAAAAAAAAACCACAAATATACCAAATATGTCAGACTTACTTCAATCTTCTAAAGACAATTTCCAAACTTAAAAGCTTGGCATATGAAGATGTAATAAATAGATTCTCCTGGACCTATTTTCCAGGTCACTTGTTTTTCCAATGAGGAATTTTATGTTTTCTTCTATTTTTTCATCCTTTTGATTTTGTTTGACTTATTCTTGATGCGTATAGAGTAATTACTTTTGACTTGCCCAACTCTAATATTTAAGGAATTGTTTTCTTCATTTGGCTTTTTTTTCACCTTCATTGCCATTTGTCCAGTTGTACTTTTAAAGGAGTTGTTTTTTTCCAGTGGATTATTTTCACATGTAGGCATTTTGACATTGCTGTCTTCTTCTGACTGGTTGAGCTTCCCTGTCACCATAGTAGCTTTCTACAGTCAGGGCTCTTTTCTACTTTTTTGCTCATTTTTTGGCCTATTTTGTGACTTTTAAAGTTGAGTTCTGCTCTTGGGGCACAGGGGACATTGTACCAAGCTTATCATGTTGGGGGGACAGGTCACAGGCTTTATTTGATGGGGCCTGAAGTGCTGGCAACTTGCCCACTGTGCAAGAGTGGCATGGCCCATTTGTGCCTATTGTGCAAGGGTTCTGGATTTGGCAGTTTGTCTTCTGTGCTGTGGCTGGAGGACTCACAGCTGGCCTGTTATACCACTGGCCTGCTGAGAATGTGCCAAGGGGTCTTGGTTACTGGTCCCTGCTATGGCTGAGCCGCTTGCTGGCTTACCTAGACACTGCCTGCACTGGGCTGTGCTCCTCTTTTGCTCAAGAGAGACAGAATTTTCTGAAGTTCTTCTAAGTTATCTTAAGCTAGAGAGTTGTTTCACTCCATCTTTTTGTAGGTTCTGTCACTCCATAATCCATTTAGAGGCTTGATTTAGCATTGTTTCTGAGGGGAAACTGAGGAGAGCTGAGGCAACTTCCTGGCTTTTCTCCGCCATCTTGGCTCACCCTCCCCAGAAATTCTATGTTTCCTCCAGCTAAAAACCATAGTCCATGAGCCAGAGGGGGCAATTCAAAGCAAAGGCATTTAATGAAATAGCATATTAAGAAGTTACAACAGCACATGTTCCCCATAAACTCAGGGCACACTTTTCCAGAAATGTGCCAGGGGTGGGGAACCTGCAGCCTTGAGGCCACATATGGACCTCTAGGTCCTCAAGTGTGGCTCTTTGACTTAATCCTTTGACTGAAACTTCACAGAACATATCCCTTTAATAAGAGGATCTGTTCTGTAAAATTTGTACTCAGTCAAAAGTCTGTACCCAAGTGGCCTTGAAGCTGCAGGTTCCCCACCCCTGGACTATAGACCGTCATTGGGAAGAGTAGAAACACCTAAGAAATATGCAAAGAAGACCTATGTTTAGGGAACTTTTTGATCAGGGAGATACATGGAAGAATAGACATATTGAATAAAATTGGCCAAGGCAGAAATCCATCTAGGAAGCATGAGAGACAAGGACACATATCTGGAGGGGTAACTGACACATCCAATGTAACAGAACCATCAATGTTTCTAATGTTGTTACTACACTATTTCCTTTGGGCCAATTCCCCATTGGTCTTTGATGATTTGCATTCTTTGCTAGAAACATAGGGATTATCCTGTGCTTGTCTTGCGTAATTAACTTCTAGATTCTAGAATGACCTTGAGTTCTTAGCTGATATGCTACCTCTTCCCCACATGAGGAAAAGGGGGCTCAGACATCTTTCTTTTAGGTTAAACCCAGAGGCTTGGGCTATAACTTTTTTGAAAGTCAAGGCCCTTCATATATCTAGTCATAACAATAGGCAAAAACTTGTAGTAGGTTGGCTTTCTTTATATCATAAGGAAAGTCTGTTAGTTCTCAAAGCCTTGGCTATAATTGGCATTTTCTCTCCAAAGGGATAATTCCTTACCCTAGCAGCCAAGCTAATAGAACTCAGAATAGCCGGTCAGTCAGAACAGCTATATAGCCTACTGGTTTTAAGATTATTTATTTACACATTTGTTTATTTTTAAAGCATTTATAATATATTTAGAGACACTTGGGTTGCACAATGGGTAAAGTACCAGGTCCAGAGTCAAAAAGATTCATCTTATTACACTCAAATCTGGCCTCAGACATCTACTGGGGGGGGTGACTCTTGGCAAGCACTTAAACCTCTTTGCCTCAGTTTCCTCATCTGTAAAGCAAGTTAGAGAAGGAAATGGCAAACCACACCAGTGTCGTTGCCAAGAAAACTCCAAATTGGGTCATGAAAAGTTGGACATGATTGAAGAACAATAATATATTTTAAAATATCAATTTACATAGTATGATGTGCCTATTAATTATCAGTAGAATAATATATAATAATATACAAAGCCCATTTGCATGGGCCTCTGTTCATTGGTGGAGATTTATATTCAACATCCCATACTTCTGTGAGAGATGGAGTTGGAGAGAGGTAGAGAGAAGCAACATCTTGTTTTCTAGCATCTGGCTTTGAGAGAGAAGATACATGGTTCCAATTTCTTTTAAGGTTCTTGAAGAGAGAGAAAGACTTTGACAAGAAGCTAAAATGTAGAGGAGTTGGTAATATTTATTGTGTCCTAATGTCCATTTTACTTTACTAAAGACTTTGAGGAGTTTCCCTTTGGGTGAGATCACAGACTCTCTCTCTCTCTCTTAGTTGATCTAAGGTATCTTGCTCTTAAACAGGAAAGCTCATTTACTCTGTATTTCATGTTACACTCTCCTATGTGTGGTTTATCTGATTTCTGTTTTGCTACTGACTTGGATAAATAGGTTTATCTGTTATTTTCTGTTTTTGTTCATTGTGGAATGAGCATCTGGTGGGAAAGGAGTCAAGCCTTGAAAAAATTTATCTTGGGATATTACTTCCCCAGTGAGGGATATTGATAAAGGGTAAGGTTTGAATCTAAAAATTATTTCCCTTAGACCAACAATATTTAAGGGAACAGATAGATATAATTTTGCCCCATTTCTTACTCTTTCTCAGGAAAGCAGAAAGCCAACCTCTGGTCCCAGCCTCCTGTTTCTCCTCCTGGTAGGAATAAAAGTCTCCTTTGGAGAATGGTAGGGAGAGTAGATTCTAGAGTTACCTATTCTGGCCTCCCTGCGAGCCACATCTAGATAGTCCTACGTGGCCACACATAACCTACATGGACAAAACAGTGTCATCATTTACAACTTGCAAATATGCAATGTTAAATGATTGGATTAACATTTTTAATTATTAAACAATTTAAGCTTACATATGTGTATGCATGTATAGATATAGGTACAGATATAATCATGTCTGCTTCCCTCTCTCTTGCATATGAAACCATGAATCTACTATAAATAACTTGTTTTTAATCTAAGTGTACACCAAATTAAAGATGCTAGTACCAAAACTATACTTCTTGTCTGTATCTTCTTTGACTCTCTTCTGTACATACTTTAAAATGCTTCATTGACACTTTTTTCTGTTCTGCTTTTTTTGATATCATTATTCTTTTTGTCCCCTTCTTTTTTGAGTTATTTTTAACCTTTTCTTGCTCTCTAAGGACAGGAGTCTATCAGAAATCTCAGTCTGTTTTGGGCTCAGAAACTCTGCTTAAACCCTAAATGCTAAGTTGCTTTTGGGCAGCTAGGTTGTATAGTGGATAGATGGGCCTGGAGTCAGGAAAACCTGAGGTCAAACCTGGCCTCGGACAGTTCCTAGCTGTGTGACTCTGAGTAAGTCACTTACTCAATTTCCTCAACTATAAAATGAGGATAATAGCACCTACCTCATAGGCTTTTCATCAGGAACAAATAGGATAATATTTACAATGTACTTAGCACAGTGGCTGGCATATAGCAGTCACTTAATAAATGCTGATTTCTTTCCCTACTCATTTAGTCTCCTTTTAGTAAGTGACCTTATAACAAACTGCCAATGGCTCTCTGTGTCTGAGATCTACCACATAGTCTTGAATCCCAGTTTTGTATGGAAAAATGTAGAAAATTTAAAAAAAAATTTCAGGTATATAGAACTGTATTCTTTACTTCAAATATAAATTGACTTGATTAAACCTTTCCTTCATTCCACATCCTCAGTTCTCTTCTACTGAGCATCAATTCATATCTTCTTCAAGGATATGATGATTTCTTTGGAAATGGCAACCTTACAGAATCTTAGAAATTCATTTTTATTTACACCTTAAAAATGTTCATAGGCAGGAACAGGGAGATACCAAAGAATATCTGTATTAAAAATATCACCAGTTGAAACAAATTCTGATTGTAGGGTGGTTGGCCCTGCCTGAACCCTTTCTTCAGAATGAGGTTATCCAAGAGACTCTTTAGGGGCACTGAGACCCCAGGGACTCCTAAGGTTAAACAAAGGAGTTGAATGGTTAGATCCCTCTTCCTCAAGATAGAAATGATTCTTTTAAAATCTTGCTGGTGTGACAGTAGAGAACTGTATGCAAGGAATATAGGAACCACAGCGACAACTCCTTTTTCATCCTAGAACTTATTCTTATTAGACATAATCATGGACAGATCAGTGAGGAACCATAGGAGAGAGTTAGGAGGTGGACCTCTGTTTTCACAACTTTCACGAAGGTCAAGACTAGGAAAAACGTGGTGAAGAACTACAGGCAGAAAGATGCCAGCCAATTCTTATGAGAAGCTTCAGGTAACTTTCTGGGAATCAGAGAAGGCTCCTTATGTAAAGTCTGAAGAAAAGGAGGAGCAGCGGAGTCTTGGTACCCAAAGAGATCTTAATCCATCACAATTTCTCATTAGTCATGGCCTATCAAAAGCAAATAAAACAAAATTTGGTTTTTTATGTAATTAAGAAATTTTTACACAAAAATTAGTGAGAAAAATGAGAAGAGGAACAGATAAATAAGAAAAAAATATTTGCACTACATTTCTATGATAGGTTTAATTTCTAAAATATATAAGAAAAAGATTCAAATTTATCAGAAAGGAGCTATTCCCCAAATGACACATGGTCAGTGGATAGGAACAGTTTTCTTTTTTTTTCACTTAATAGTATTTTTTTCCATTTACATGTAAAGGTAGTTTTCAACATTCATTTTTGTAAGTTTTTGATTTCCAAATTTTTCATCCTCCCTCCATTCCCGTCCCCCTCCTCAAGATATCAAGCAATCTTATATAGGTTATACATGTGCAATCATGAATACAACTAAATTTGTGAACAGAACTCTCTAGGAAAGGGAATTAGGATCTATTTAACATCTACTATGTGCCTGGCACTATGTTAAGTGTCATTAACATTCCATGAACATTCATCATCGATAAAAAGAGAAGTAGACCAAGACTTAAGTTAGAAAGTTGATTTTTAAAATTTTTAAACTATTTTTTGAATATCTTTGTTCTAGATCTCTTTAAAAAAGTTTTTTTTTCAGTTTAGAAGCATCCATAGAGTACTGAATAGAGAACTGGCTCTGGTTTAATCACTTCTAATACTGTTTATAACTAGTTTGTGGGCAGCTAGGTGGCACAGAGGATAGAGTGCCAGGCCTGGAGTGAGGAAAATGCATCTTTGTGAGTTCAAATATGGCCTCAGAGACTTGCTAGCTATGTGACCCTGGGCAAGTCACTTAACCTTATTTGCCTCATTTTTATCATCTGTAAAATGAGCTGGAGAAAAAAATGGCAAACCACTTCAGTATCTTTGCCAAGAAAACCCCAAATGGAGTCATGAAGAGTCAAATACAAATGAAATGACCAAACAATGTAGCTGGTTTGTACATGGTTGTTTGTATCTTGTCTCCCCTATTAGATTATGAGCACCTTGAAAGCAGGGCCTGTCTTTTACCTTTCATTTTATCAATACTCCTTAGCACAGTGCCTTACACATAGTAGGCACTTTATCAGTATCTATTGCCTGACTTTCTTTGGAGCCAAAATGACTACGTTCAATTTTTGCCTTCAACAATACTGATTTCATGACCCTGGGCAAATTATTTAACCTCTCAGTGTTCTAGGCAGCTATCTAAGGCTATAAATTGCAAAGAATGTGAGGACCTGCATTGAAGAGAGTTTCTATATCTGGAAGGAAGAAAACATGAACTTATTAAATACTGATTACTTTACAGATATCTCATTCAATTTTCCCAATAACTTTCAGAGGGAGGTGCTATTATTATTCCCATTTTCAGTCAAGAAAACCAGAAGTTAAGTGACTTGTCCAGGGCCACAAAAGTAGTAAGTGTTTGAGGCTAGATTTAAACTCATCTCGACTCAAGGCCCAGTAGACTTTCCATTATACCACCTACCTGCCTCTGGGAATTTCCTGTATCAATGAGATCACAGGACTTATTCCTAGTCCTTTTCCATTTATTGAAATAATCACATTAAGAGAGGCAGAGCCAAGATGGCAGAGTGAAAGCAGGGACATACTTAAGCTCACTCACAAATTCTTTCAGATACCTCTTAAAAAGTGAATCCGAACAAATCTGAGAGAGGTAGAATCCACTAGGAGACAGAGTGTGGCAGATTTCCAGCCCAGAAGAGTCTGGGAAGTCAACAGGAAGGATCTGTTGAACTAGGCTAGGAGTGCACTATGCACGCAGAACTATACCTGACCATACCTGAGTGGGGGTAGGCCCAGTGGGCTGAATTGTTGGCTGTGGTGGCAGTCTGATCCCCAAGCCTCTCAGTGCAAGACTGGAGTCTGCTGGAGCTAGATGAGACAGAAGTGCAGAGCCTACAACAGGAACAACAGCTATTCCTGGGGCTATCAGCCCACAGCCTAAAGGTTTGAAACTCACTTTCTTGAACTTCTGGAAGCCATGAGGACAGAGTAGACTGTAGGTGCTCTCATCCCTCCCTTGCTGACTTTGAATAACCCAGAGAATACTGCCCCAGGAAAAACTCTGGAATAGAAGAGCCAGAAGTAGGGGCATAGCAGTCTTTTAGTTCAGGAAGCTAGGGATATGGTTCTCTCTTGTGGTGGCAGAAGGAGACCAGTGCAGGAAGAGAGGCAAGTCCCACCTTAGCAGACCAGTGGGAGTTCCTGAGTTCTAGGGGGGGAGGAGGCAGCAAGCACCAACACCAGGACTCCAGGTATGCCTTCCCAAAGCTAGGGGAATTGGCAACACAGATGACAGCTGAGGCCACCAGTGCTATAGCACAGCCATAGGGGAGGAGGAGAATTCCAGCAGCCAGATCATCCCTCTCCCACACCTCCTGCTGAAAGATTCAGTGTAACCCAAGGGAAACTCATAAAGACTTTACAGGGCCTCAATCCTTGGCACCCAGCAGCCAGTGCCAGCTCAGCACCAGGGGAGTTGCAGCACTATATAGCTTCTAGTTGACAAAACCAGAGGCCATAGCACACAAAGCCAGTAACCACGTCCCTAGTTCCCAGTACAAGCAACTTGGGACAGTGGCCCCTGTACCCAAGAAGCAGAGATCCACTTTAAAAGACAGGAAAAAGGAAACCACCATGAAGAAGCAAACTAGATAAGAGAAAAGACCACAGAATCTTACTATGGAGACAGGGAAGATCAAAATACAAATTCAGAAGAGGACAGAATTGACTCTATGCTCACATCTGAAACCTCAAAAGGGAATATGATCTGGTCTCAAGCCCAGAAAGTATTCCTGGAAGAGCTCAAGGAGGACTTTATTTTTTAATAGATTTATTTTTTATTTTTAGTTGACAACACTCAGTTCCACAAATTTTGGGGTGCCAAATTTTTTCTCCCTCCCTCTCCTCCCCCCTCCCCCAAAGATGGCATGTAATCAAATGTAGGTTCTACAAATACCTTCACATTGAACTTATTTACATAATAGTCCAGTTGTAAAGAAGAATTATAACCAAGGGGATGAATCATGAGAAAGAAGAAACAAAGCCAATAAAGAAAAAAAAAGAGAGAAAATTGTTTGCCTCAATCTGCATTCAGACTCCATAATTCTTTCTCTGGATGTGCATAGCTTTTTCTATCATGAATCTTTTGGAGCAGTCTTTGAACCTTGTATTGATGAGAAGAGCCAAGTCTATCAAAGTTAGTCCTTACAGATACTGTGTGTCTGTAATCATGTATAGTGATTTCCTGGTTCTGCTTCCCTCAATCAGCATCAGTTCATATAAGTTTTTACAGGTTGTAATGAAGTCTATCTGCTCCTCATTTCTTATACCACAATTGTATTCCATTACATTCATATACCACAATTTGTTTAGCCATTCCCCAATTGATGGGCATCCCCTTGATTTCCAATTCTTTGCCACCACAAAAAGAGCTGCTATAATTATTTTTGTACATATTGGTCCATTTCCTATTTGTGTGATCTCTATGGAATATAGCCCTAGGAGAGATATTGCTGGGTCAAAAGGGTATGCAAATTTTTATTGCCCTTTGGGCATAGTTCTAAATTGCTTTCCAGAATGGCTGGATCAGTTCACAACTCCACCAATAATGTAACAATGTTCCAATTTTCCCATATTTTCTCCAGGATTTATCATTTTCCTGTTTTGTCATGTTAGCCAATATGACAGGAGAGATATGGTACTTAGCTGTTTTGATTTGCATTTCTCTAATCAGTAGAGATTTAGAGCATTTTTCATATGGTTATAGATATCTTTAATTTCTTCTTCTGAAAACTGCCTATTCATATCCTTTGACCATTTCTCAATGGGGGAATGACTTGTATTCTTATAAATTTGGTTCAGTTTCCTGTATATTTTAGATATGAGACCTTTGTCAGAGATGCTGGTTATAAAGATTCTTTCACAATTTTCTGCTTCCTTCCTAACCTTTGTTGCATTGGCTTTGTTTGTACAAAAACTTTGCAGTTTAACATAATTAAAATGATCCATTTTGCATTTTGTAATGCTCTCTACCTCTTGTTGGGTCATGGATTCTTCCCCTTCTCCGTAAATCTGACAGGTAAACTATTCCTTGCTCTCCCAAATCACTCATAGTATCAGTCAAGGAGGACTTTAAAAGCCAAGTTAGAGAGGTAAAAGAAAAATTATAGAACCTATCAGGAGAAAATAACTCCTTGAAAAGTAAAATTGGTCAAATGGAAAGAGAGGTATAGAAGTTATCTGAAGAAAACAATTTGTTAAAAACTAGAATTGGGCAAGTGGAAGCTAATGACTCTATGAGGCATAAAGAATCAGTCAAACAAAATCTAAAGAACAAAAAAAGAGAAGAAAACAAAATATCTCATTGGAAAAACAACTAATCCGGAAAATAGATCTAGGAGAGATAATAAAAGAATTATTGGTCTACCAGAAAGCCATGATGAAAAAAAGAGCCTGGACAGTATCTTCCAAGAAATCACCAAGGAAAATTGTCCCAATGTACTAGAACCAGAAAGTAAAATAGTCATTGAAAGAATCCACTGATCACCCCTTGAATGAGATCCAAAATTGAAAACTCCAAGGAATATTGTAGCCAAATTCCACAATTATCAGGTCAAGAAGAAAATATTTTAAGCAACCAAAAAGAAAGAATTTAAATACCAAGGAACTACAATCAGGATCACACAAGACCTTGCAGCTTCTACATTAAAAGATCCGGGGGATTGGACTATGATATTCTGAAAGACAAAGGAGCTTGGACTACAACTAAGGATCAACTATCTAGAAATATTGAGCAAAATCTTTCAGGCAAGGAGACGGACATTCAATGAAATAAGGGTACTACAGACCTTTCTGATGAAAAGGCCAGAGCTCAATGGAAAATTTGATATTCAAATACAAGACTCAAGAGAAACATAAAAAGATAAACAGGGAAAAAAGAAAAACAACCTTGTTATTCAACAAGGGCAATTGGTTTACATCCCTACATGTGAAGATGAAATTTTTAATTTTGAGAATGGTATAGTAATTACAACATCTAAAAGGGATATGCATAGGGTGTGCCTACAAATTAACTGATGTGATGATAAAAACCTATTTAAGGACTTGTAATGAGAGAAGAGGTAAGGAGAAGGCAAAAAGGGTAAATTACATCACATGAAGAGGGACACATAAACATTATAGTAGAGAGACAGAAGGGAGAGAGAAGAACAGGGTTTGAGTTTTACTCTCATTGAATTTGGTTCAAGGAGGTAATAGCATAATACTCTGTTAAAGTATAGCAATCAAACTCACCCTACAGGCAGTAGGAGGCAAAAGGGGAAAGAAAATAGGTGGATGGTTAGAAGGGATGGAAGAAGTAGTAAGGGAAAAGGGTAAGATAAAAGGTGGGGCTTACAGGGAGGGAATATTGAGGGAGGTAGTGGTCAAAAACAAAACTCTTTTGAGGAGGGGAAGGGAGAAAGAGAAATAAAAGCATAAACAGGGGGGAAATAGGATGGAGAAAAAGATTGAGTAATTATAACTGTGAATGTGAATGGGATGAACTCTCCCATAAAACGGAAGCAGACAGCAGAATGGATTAAAAACCATAATCCTACAATATGTTGCTTACAAGGAACACATTTGAAACAGGGTAAAGGCAAAAGGCTGGAGTAGAATATATTATCCTACAGCAGAAGTAAACAAAGCAGGGGTAGCAATCCTAATCTTAGACAAAGCAAAAGCAAATTGATCTAATTAAAAGAGGAAGGAAACTATATCCTGCTAAAAGGCACCATAGACAATGAAGTAATATTATTACTTAATATTTATGCACCAAGTGGTATAGCATCCAGATTCTTAGAGAAAAAGTTAAGGGAGTTATAGGAAGAAATAGACAGCAACATTTTACTACTTGGGGACCTAAACCTCCCCCTCTCTGAACTTGATAAATCTAACCTCAAAATAAACAAGAAAGAAGTTAAAGAGGTGAATAGAATTTTAGAAAAGGTAGATATGATAGACTCTGGAGAAAACAGAATGGTGATAGAAAGGAATATACCTTTTTTCTCAGTGGTACATGGCACATACACAAAATTTGTCCACGTACTAGGGCATCAAAACCTCATAATCCAGTGCAGAAAAGCAGAAACTGTCAATGCATTCTTTTCAGATGATGATGCAACAAAAATTATTTGTAATAAAGGGCCATGGAAAGACAAACTAAAAATTAATAGGAAACTAAATAACCTAATCCTAAAAAAATGAGTGGGTCAAACAACAAATCATAGAAATAATTAATAACTTCTTTTGAAAGAATGACAATAATGAGACAACATACAAAAACTTATGGGGTGCAGCAAAAGCAGTTTTAAGGGGAAGTTTTATGTCTCTAAATGATTACATGAAAAAAATAGAGAAAGGGGAGATCAATGAATTGGGCATGCAACTGAAAAAGCTAGAAAAAGAACAAATTGAAAATCCCCAATTAAATACCTAATTAGAAATACTGAAAACCAAAGGAGAGATTAATAAAACTGAAATAAAAAATGTTGAATGAATAAATAAAACTAAGAGCTGGTTTTATAAAAAAGCCAATAAAATTGATAAACCTTTGGTCAATTTGATTAAAAAAAAGAAAGAAGAAAACCAAATTACCATTATCAAAAATGAAAAGACTGAATTTACCTCCAATGAAGAGGAAATTAAAACAATAATTAGGAATTATTTTGCCCAATTGTATGCCCATAAATTTGGTAATCTTAGGGAAATGGATCAATATTTATAAAAATATAAACTGCCCAGATTAAGAGAAGAGAAAGTAAAATATTTAAATAACCCCATATCAGAAAAAGAAACTAAAGAAGCCATCAATGAACTCCTTAGTAAAATATCTTTAGGGCCAGATGGATTTACAAGCAAATTCTAGCAAACATTTAAAGAACAATTAATTTCCATACTTCGTAGAGTATTTGGGCAAATAGGCAAAGAAGGAGTACTACCAATTTCTTTTTATGACACAAAGATGGTACTAATAACTAAACCAGGAAGAGTCAAAACAGAGAAAGAAAATAATAGACCAATTTCCTTAATGAATATTGATGCAAAAATTTTAAATAAAATATTAGCAAAATATTACAGCAATCTATCATGAGGATAATACAGTATGAACAGGTAGGATTTATTCCAGGAATGCAAGGCTGTTTCAATACTAGGAAAACTATCAGCATAATTGATCATAGCAACAGTATAACTAGCAGAAACAGTATGATTATCTCAAACACCCACTCCTATTAAAAACACTAGAAAGCATAGGAATAAATGGAGTTTTCCTTAAAATGATAAGTAGCATCTACCTAAAAGCCTCAGTAAACATCATATGTAGTGGAGATGAGCTGGATGCATTTTCAGTGAGATCAGGGGTGAAACAAGGATGTCCAATATCACCCCTGTTATTCAATTTGGTACTAGAAATGTTAGCTTTAGCAATAAGAGAAGAAAAAGAAATTGAAGGAATTAGAGTAGGCAAAAAAAAACTAAGTTATCATTTTTTTGCAGGATATAATAAACTCACATAAATCCTCAGCATTCCCATATATTACTAACAAAGCGCAACATCAAGAGATAGAAAGAGAACTCTTATTCAAAGTCACTGTAGACACTATAAAATATTTGGGAATCTATCTACCAAGGCAAACCCAGGACCTATATGAACACAATTACCAAACACTTTTCACACAAGTAAAATCAGATCTAAATAAAAGAAAAAAAACATCAGTTGCTCATGGTTAGGCCAAGCTAATACAATAAAAATAACAATTATATCTAAATTAATTTATTTATTTACTGCCATAACAATCAAACTACCAAAAATATTTTATGGAGCTAGATAAAATAATAACAAAATTCATCTAGAAGAACAAAAGGGAAATTAATGAAAAGAAATGGTAGGGAAGGTGGCCTAATTATATCAGATATTAAACTATTATAAAGCAGCAATCATCAGAACTATTTGGTATTGGTTAGATGCAGTAGTCAATGACCATAGTAATCTGCTCTTTGATAAACTCAAAGAGTCCGGTTTCTGGGATAAGAACTCATTATTACACAAAAACTGCTGGGAAAACTGGAAAATAGTATGGCACAAACTGGGCATAGACCAATATCTTACTCTGTATAACAAAATAAAGTCAAAATGGGTTCACAATTTAGATATTAGGCTGATAACATAAGCAATTTTGGAGAGCAACAAATAGTTTACCTGTGAGATTTATGGAGAAGGGAAGGATTTACATTACAAAACGCCAAATGGATAATTTTGATTATGTTAAATTGAAAAGTTTTTTGCATAACCAATGCCAATGCAACCAAGATTAGGAGGAAAGCAGAAAATTGGGAAGGAATTTTTACAACCAGTGTCCCTGATAAAGGCCTCATATCTAAAATATACAGGGAATTGAGTCAAATTTACAAGAACACAAGTTGTTCACTGATAGATAAATGATCAAAGGATATGAACAGCCAGTTTGAGAGGAAGAAATTAAAGATATCTATAGTCATATGAAAAAATGCTCTAAATCACTATTGATTAGAGAAATGCAAATCAAAACAATTCTTAGGTACCACATCTCTCCTGTCACATTGCTTAACATGACAAATTAGGAAAATGATAAATGCCGGAGAAGATGTGGCAAAATAGGAACACTGTTACGTTATTGGTGGAGTTGTGAACTGATCCAGCCATTCTGGAGAGCAATTTGGACCTATGCCCAAAGGGCTATAAAATGTGCATACCCTTTAACCCAGCAATTCCACTTCTAGGGCTGTACCACAAAGAGATCACACAAATGAGAAAATGACCTATACATACAAAAACATTAATAGCAGCTCTCTTTGTGGTGGCAAAAAATTGGAAATCAAGACAGTGCCCATCAATTGAGGAATGGCTAAACAAGTTGTGGTATATGAATATAATGGAATACTATTGTGCCATAACAAATGAAGAGCAGGGGGGCAGAGCCAAGATGGTGGCTGGAAAGAAGGGACTTGCGTGAGCTCCCCCCCCCCAGGTCCCTCCAAAAACTTATAAAATGGCTCTGAACAAATTCTAGAACTGCAGAACCCACAAAATAGCAGAGGGAAGCAGGGATCCAGCCCAGGACAGCCTGGATGGTTGCTGGGTGAAGTCTATCACAGATGGAGCTGGGAATGGAGGTGAGTGGAGCACAGGATGGGCAGTACTAACCAGACTAGAAGCCGGGCAGAACAGGCCCTAGTGCCCTGAATCAGTGAGCGGTGGTGGTTACCAGACTTCTCAACCCACAAACACCAAAGACAACAGAGAAGGTTAGTGGGAAAAGCTGCAGGGGACAGAGTGGAAAGAGTTCACAGTTCGGCTACCGCTCTGGGAGCAGCTGGGGTGGTGCAGCTACAGAACTACAGCTGCAGTTGCTTCTGGCCCCAGGCCTGCCTGGTGGGAGGAATTAAGTGGCAGATCAGAGCAGGAGTGCAGAGCCTGCTTAAGATCTGAGTCAGCTTCAGGTTGGTGGTTCTTAGGGAAGGAAGAGTGCTGGTGTGGCAGAGCTGGATGTATAGAAATAGCTCTGAAAACAACAGCACATCCCCTCAAGCTTGGAACAAAGTACTCTCTACTCTACAAGCAGTCATATCCCAATGAAAAACTCAAGGGTCAAGTAAGTTGGCTGGGAACATGGCCAGGCAGCGAAAACAGACTCCGATTCAGTCTCAGACTTTGGAATCTTTCCTTGGTGACAAAGACCAAAACATACAGCTAGAAGAAGTCAACAAAGTCAAAGAGCCCACATCAAAAGCCTCCAAGTAAAACATGAACTGGTCTCAGGCCATGGTGGGGAGGGAATTTGGAACTCAAAGTTTTAAAAAAAGATGTTCAAAAACAAAAAAAAAAAGTTTTTGCATGCAACTAGGAAATAAGATACACAGGCAATGGGGTGTAGAAATTTACCTTGCCCTACAAGAAGGAAAAGGGGATGGGAGGGGAGTGGGGTGACAGAAGGGAGGGCCAACTGGGGAATGGGGCAACCATAATATATACCATCTTGGAGTGTGTGGGAGGGTAGAAATGGGGAGAAAATTAGTAATTCAAACTCTTGTGAAAATCAATGCTGAAAACTAAATATATAAAATAAATTAAATTAAATTAAAAAAAGAAAATAAAAATAAAAACAAAAAGAAACCTTAAAAAAAACAAATGAGGAGCAGAGAGACTTCATAATAACTTGGAAATACTTAGATGATCTGATGCTGAGTGATGGGAGCAGAACCAGGAGAACATTATACACAACTACAAACACACTATATCTGTCATGACTAACTTTGATAGACTTGACTCTTTTCAGGAATCTAAGGTTCTAAGAGTGCTCCAAAAGTCTCATGATGCAAAATGTGATCCACATCCAGAGAAAGAACTATAGTGTCTGAGTGCAGATTGGAACAAACAAGTTGCTCTCTCTTTGTTCCTTCTTTTTTTTTCATGACTCATTCCATTGGTTATAATTCTTCTTTATAACTTGAGTACTGCAAAAATAATTTTAATCTGTAGTCATATGTAGATGCTATATAGGATTTCATGCCATTTTGCAGGTGCAGGAGGGAGAAGAGGAAGGGGGAGAAAATTTGAAACTCAAAAACTTGTGGAACTGATTGCCAACTAAAAATAAAAAATAAATTAAAAAAGAAAAGAATCACATTAAAATATATTGGAGAATGACAGACCTTCTTGACCCTACCCCTAGTGTGTTTAAATTGTGTTTTGGGGATATTATATAAGTTATAGGAAAAGGCACTATCAATTATCAGTGTAAGCTGATCTCTTAACCATAAAATCACAAAGTTCATAGTTAAGAGAGAGAAGGGAATAAGAAACCATGGCTAGAACTGAACATAGGCACTGTACTAACAAAATCCATGCTCTTGCATAAAGCAAAAGGCTTAGCTGTCAAATAAACAAATTCCAAAACATAGGAATTAACCCAGACCTACCCATTTAACTTTTTTCAGTGCAATCATTACACTTTGAATGGAAAAAAAGGTAAACTAAACACCATCTACTTTAGCTCTGGCAGTAGCCAGGAACATTTTTTTCATCTGCAGAAAGTAAAGTGTTGGCTTCCTTTTCATATCTATTATGCCAAAGTTGAGAGAGAACTATAACAGGCTGGATTGGAGTATGCAAGGATTTCTTTTGTCAGGGACATGCATTTTGTGCAAAAACATCCCAGTCTGTCAGAGTAAAAAAAAAAAAACAGTTTCTGCTTTAGGTACAAAATGTAGCTAGCATTGTTAGAAAGGGTAATATCCTGCATATTTGTTCTGGTTGCTCTATATTCTCTGAGAAAAGACATTACTCATAATTTTTTTTTCTTTTCTTGTTTCTGAGGGTACTACTGTAACTCTTTGTAATCCTGCAGAAATCCCATTTTTTACTGGCTCCCTTCTTCTCTCCCACTTGTACCACTCTGCTTTAGACACTCACTAGCTCTTGGCTGAACTACGATAATAGCTTTCCAGAGCCAAAGTTAATCATTTTGTTGCCCGAGGAAAGCTGTAATAAATATAACCTCAAAATAGCTGGGAGTGGTGGTGGTGTAGAGATACAAGCATGGTACTCAATGAGTCAAGGAGATAGAGATTTTAGGACATCAGTACCTCTAGGGAAAACTTATAAACATGAAGGTACTACAAGGGAAGCTGCCACCCTGGGAAAACTCACCCTGATATGCAGAAGGAGGTGTGGAAATTGTATCATCTGGTAGCTTTCTATTTTTAACTAGTCATTTTTTGGTTGATTCTGGATTGTTAAAAAAGTAAAGACATATCAAAAGGGAAATGGAAATTTAGAAATTTCACAATCTCTCAAAATTGCTATTCAAAATTTTTGTATCCTCTAAAATTCCTGGGCTAAGACCCAGTCACCTATCTCTAGTTATGCCTCTGTAGAATGGGAAAACTTTATTGTGTTGTTGAAACCTATTCCTGAATGGCTGAAAAAACAAACCTGTTGCTTAGAGACCAGATTTGTTTAATGCTTAACTCAGCACATGGTTTATGCTGACCAGAAACCCATTATATCTCAAAATTTATGTAAGGAATGTGAGGATTTTTCTCCCACTATACAACTCAAGTGACTCACATGTCTTATTTGGAAATTATGTTTATGCTGTTCAATTAGCTACTCTTTTCTTATTCCTGTGTTTGAATCCTATATGATGTGTAACTTACAGATACTCAGCGGTAGTGAGCTACTTCTTTTATAGCTTTTCCCTCTTTTGCATGACTTCTTTATATATTACTTCAGTTTATTTCTAAGTATAAGTATTAATAAAAGTTTCAATCCCCTCACATTTTTTTTATAAAATAGAAAATTCTTAAACTCACATTTAATACCCATCATAATTGAATTCCAGCTTCATTTTTATTCTCTTCCAGATGAACTTACTAGCTGTTTATCAAATTCTGGTTATTATTCTCATCTCTTTGATTTTACTGGACATCATTCACAGCTGGAATGTATAGGCTGATGATCTCTGCCTTTCCTCCTTTAAGATTTAGTTCAGGACAAAGCTAGTCCATGAAGTCAGTAAGTCAGCCAATTTATATATGCTTATTGATTGGCTGACTAAGGCTTTTTTGATCCTTTTGACAACTTTAAGAAAATATCTTATTTTTAATTTATGGAACAAAACAAGCATTTCCATAATGTAGTATAAAGAAAAGATGATTGTACATGAAACGACAAATCTATTATGTACAGCTTGCTCTTTCAAGTATATAATAAAATTATCATGTAAATTTCATTTCTCCCTCTTTTTTCTCCCCCCCATCCTAGAGATGGATACCATTAGATACAAATATCTCTATATATGCAAAAGCATTCTATACATACTTCTATTTATTAGTTCTTTTTCTGGGTACTGATAGCATCTTCCTTCACACATCCTTTATAGTTCAGGTATTTATAACAGTCAAACTTACTTAGTCACTCAAAGTGATTCTTAAAACAATATTGCTGTTATTATATACAAAGTTCCCTTGGTTCTGCCCATTTCACTTCATTATTTCATTCAAATCTACACATGTTTTTCTAAGATTGTTGAGGTTATCATTTTTTATAGCCCGGTAGTATTTCATCACAATAATATACCACAACTTGTTTAGCTTTTGTCCAATTGACAAGCATCCCTGCAATTTCCAGTTCTTTGCTACCATGAAGAGAGCTACTATAAATATTTTAGAGCATACAGGTTCTTTTCCTTTTCCCCTAATCATTTGGAAATATACCTAGCTGGGTCTTTGGGTGTAATTCCAGATTGCTCTCCAAAATTGTTGAATCAGTTTACAATTCCATCAACAATAAATTAGTGTCTCAACTTTGCCACATCCTCTCCAACATTTGCCACTTTCACCTTCAATCATTTTAGCTAATATGGTAAGTGTAAAATGATAGTTCAAGGTTGTTTTAATTTGCATTTCATTGAGCAATAGTGATTTAGATTTTTTATGACTATAAATTGTTTTGATTTCTTCATTGGAAAACTCCCTCTTCATATCCTTTGACCATTTATCAGTTGGGGAATGACTTGTATTCTTAAGATTTTTACAAAGTTCTTTAGCGTTTTCAATTTTTTTTAATGCACCCTTCCCCCCATATCATCCTATCTCTTATAGCCATTATTTGTAAACAGATTGTGGACACCTTCTTAAATCTCCCCCTACCAAATCTAAATTCTTTTCAGGTAGACGCTATTTCATTTTTGTCTTTATATTCTCATACTCTCCCAAAGGATTTTGCGCATGATTTTTGATTAATAAATATTTGTTGAAATAATAGTGATTTCACAAACCAGCATATCAAAATTATGGAACTGATTGGTATTTTCTAATTCAGAGATAATAGTTTACTTAGCTTTCTCCTTCTAGTTTGCTTTTACTCTTCCTCCTCTCCCTCTTACTCCTCTTTCTTTTCTTCCTGCCTAAATACATTTTGGCTTTTATTCTTAACTAAATTTATTTTGATACGTTAATATAATGGAATATTACTGTGCTGTTAAGAAATGATGAGAATGCTGAATTCTCTGAATACTCAACATGAAGTAATTTTTATCAAATGATGCAAAGTGAAATAAACAGAGCAAATACATGAAGTGAATAAAACAATGTAAATTAAAATAATAACTTCAAAAAAAATGAAACAAAGTATTACAGAACTATAAAGGCTCTTGGTGCCAAAGAAAGATATTAGAAGATACATTTCCCCACTCCTTTGCTGAAGTAGGAACTCCACAGATGTGGGAGATTGCATATAATATCAGATTTTTTTTCAATGAATTGCTTGATTTTTCTGAATTTCTTTTTTTTTTTCTTCTTTTGAAAAAGCCTTTCTTGTAGTGGATGGTTCCATAAGAGAAGGGAAGAGGGACACATAGGAGGAAATTTAGGTAATATAAAAAATCTTTTGTTTTTGGCACATTATAAGCACTATATAAAAATTTATTCTCTTTCCTTTCCCTTTGAGAGAATGCATCACTTCAAAGTTAAGTCCATTATCTTTAGTGCTTGACTATGTGCCAGGTATTGTGCTAAATACTGAGGATAGATATTCAAGCAAAGAAAAAAGAAAAATGTCCCTTCCCCAAAGGAACTTGTATTCTAATCAGGGAAAACAACACACAAAAGGGAGCTCAAGACCATGGGAGCAATGGGGGTGGTAGAAGACATTGTGTACATAGTGGCAAAGTCCAGAGAGTCAGAAACATTCTGGAAGGGGATTGAAGAATGGTCATTCTATCTCTTCCCTGACAATATAGGCCCAAATGGAAAAGAGTATATGTCAAAGTAGAAAAAAAGTAGTAGAAGAATGTTCCAGTTTGAGAATGTAGCTGAGGCATTGTGGTAAAGTCCAGAAAACCAGAAGCAAATGCAGTGGGGAAATGAGTAACATTTAAAAGCCTTAAGTTTTACCCTGAAACAAACAAGAAAACAGGTAATGGGTGTTGTATTATACATGGAAATCCTCATAATGTTGGAAGACCTAGAAGAGGCACCTCATCTTACAGCTTCATCCTTTGTCAAGTATTTATGGGAGAAATCCAATTAAAATAGAAAAGAATGAGGAGGTATAGATGGGTAGCTATAACATTAAAGGGAGCACCCACTTCAGTGAAGGGATATTATTTAAATAGAATATAGAAGAATTGGGCAGAAAATTTAAAGAGACTTTTCATTTACCCTCTAATGAAGCAGAGGAAAAGCCATCAAGTTGCTACTGCATCCTGGAAGTGCCATGTAGCTGAGGCTTAAGCATATTTTCACTTGAACATTTTGCTTATAGCTATAAATAAATTTGGGTCTAAGAGAAATCAAAATGAATCCAGTAGCAGACGAAGAAAAAGGCCAGTAGACTGGCCAATGAGCTTTCTGTGACAGAAGATATGTCTAATTATGAGAAACAAAACCCCCAAACTGACCAAGTCACATTTGATTTGATGGTCACATACAGACACTGCTCACACGGAGCAGGTCCTAGCACTGTGTCTCACACACATTAAGTGCCTTAAGAATGGTTGCTGAATTAAATTCTCAGAATGCACAGTCCCAGAGAACATGGATTGCTTTTATATAGGTGTCTCTAGCTCCTGTCACAGTGGGAGGCATTTAATAAATACTTGTTGAATTATATGGACCACAGCCATGTCTCCTTCCTCAAAATTTTCACCGCATTTTTTTGCATTTCTCCTACATCCCTATCACATTCTGCATTGCATTACAGCTATTTCAATATGTGTCTTTCATGAAAAGGTTCTTAAAGAAATAAGAAACAGGCCCCTATAAGACTGCGAACTTCTTGAGGGCAGGAACCATATTTTGCCTCATTTTGTATCCTCATCACTTAGCACAGTACCTGACACATAGCAGGTGCCTAATAAATGTTTATTGACTGGCTTTTTTTCTTTGAATCTGCAAAACCCAGTGCAGTCAGTACCTTGGGCAAAATAGGCACTTAGCAAATGTATTTTGGAAATAAACTGAATTGAATTTCATTGTGTATAGTAAGAAAAAGGTTAGGAAAAGAGAGCAAGCACCACTGAAGTGAAAAGGAAGAGAACTGGTACTTTTTGGTCAGGCTCCAAACTAGCTAATTCATATTATTTTGGGCAAAAGTCCTGTGCTAGAAGTAAGAGGATACTCTAATTCAATAGGTCTTATTTTTATAGGAGCTTTTAGAAATATCAGTGGCTCCCTCAAACTGATATTTTTCTATTTCAGAATGATTTCCTATCATTAAACTTACATTAATTTTCCACAAGATGGCAATATAAGAATCATAATATAGCTAATTAATAATGAGTGATTTGACTTTGCTTCAAGATAATTACTTCTTTAAAGGAGGATGAGGTCCCTTGTAATTATAAGCTTTCACTTGACAGTTTGAATTTCTTCATGGTGACATATTAATGCTTCAACCTCATCTTTTAGGGTTCCCGCCTGATTTTTGTCACTGGATTAGCCATCTTGATTAAAAAATATATAGTCAATTCAAATCAACTCAGTAAGCATTTAGTAATCCCTATATTTCAGTCACTGTGGCAAAGTCAAAATGGGGATATGATCCCCATGCAGGGTCTATTTTTAAAAACTGATTTAAAAACTTACAGAATAGATTGTGGTTATTTTGGGATTGCATAGATAACCTAAATGAACATTTTTTTTCTTATCAGAGGTCCTACCACTAACACATATTTAAGGGATTAGAGAAGCCCTGGCAAAAGAAAGGATATATTTCTGTTACATTAGACACTATCTAGAAAAGAAGTATAAAACATACCCTGGGGACTTCATACAGTCCACAAAACTCCTGATTATAGACTGAATCAGATTAAAATGTAATTGAGAAATACTTAATAAAATGAAGAAAAATATGGTAAAAGATGGTCATATGTGGTTTTTTAACTTAGTGTATGGCCCAAAGAATTCTAAGTTTCTGAGGAATTCTCATTTCAAGTCTCCACCTTATGTAGCCTGATCAAACCACACGTCTTGGTACTTCTATAATCCCCTAACTCCCACAAAAAAGTGTGCCTTTCCAAATTTCCTTAATGATCTAAATATTGATTGATTCCACATGTAAAAATGGATTGAACTAAAAATCACCTTGAGTAGGTCTGTTAAAAGACTAATAAATAGTACATAGGAGAAGATAAAATTTACAATTTCAAAACTAATGTACCATAATTTTCAAGCACACATAAAGTCTTAAACTTATTTTGGTTATTGATAAGTAGCTATTAATATTATAATTGCTGATAATATCATTGCAATATATTTGACAACCCATCATGTTTCAAATTCTATTTAAAGATTGAGTTGTCTTCTATATGCATAAGCACAAAAGCATATTTCACTGCAATAGCCTCCAGTTTTATAATTAACTTAGGCATCTTAAGCTCTCTTTTTATTTCTTTCATTATTCACCTTTGAACTATTCATTGAATTATTCATACATGTATCTTGCCAAAGGGTGAAAAATTATCTGAAACAAAATTAGAACTTCAGTCTAAGGGCAAAAGTCAAAAATGTAAACAAATCCTTTGTAAAAATAAAAACTTAGTGGTAATTTAACCCTAATTTAGAAAAAAAAATAAAACTCAAGGTATCATGCAGGAATAGGATTCAGGAGATCTGGATTCTTATCCAATTTCTGACATTGATTAATTATATAACATTGGGCAAATCACTGACTTTCTCTTGTCCTTAGTTTGCATACCTATAGAATGGCAGAAGGGGGTAGGAGGGGGCAGGCAGAACCCTAGATGACTTCTGAGCTCCATTCCTCAAGTCTATATTTCTCTGGGAATTGTTACCGATGTACTTCAGGGCCCTTTTCTGGGGGTCAGTGGATGTGTAGTTCTTACTTGACTGGTCATGATGGTGATGATGATGACAACTGTAACAGAAGCTGACTTTGTGTAACACTTTGTAGCTTACAAGAAATCTTACTCAAAACCATCTCATTAAATAGGTGATACAAGTTATGCCACCATTATGCCTTTGCACAGGTGGTCACCCATCCTTGGGATGTACTCCCTCTTCACCTCAGCCTAGACTTCTTCAAAGCTCATCTCAAACACCACCTGCTACATGAAGCCTTCTGTTCTGGTCCTACCAACTACTAGTGCCACCCCCTCTCCCTGAAATTAGCTTGTATTTCTCTTGCATGAATTTTGCATCTGCTTAGAATCAAAATATCATAATCATCAATTCATAGATTTAGATTTGGATGGGAGGCCATCAAACTCCTTCTCCCACCCCCTGTTTTACAGCTAAGGAAACTAAAACACAAAAATTAAATGATTTGTCCAAGGCCACACAGCTATAGCAAATGCTTGAATTATGATTTGAACTCAGATCTTTCTGACTCCAAGTCCAGTGTCCTATCCACTTGTATGTGTCTATATATATTTATTCAAGTGGATACATTTATTTATGTGTATGTATGTATCTGTATATATACACATACATACATAAATACATACAGTTTTCCTCATAATGTAAACTCCTCGAAGGCAGAAACTATTTTGATTTTTGCCTTGGTATCCTTAGTTCTACAAAGCTAACTAAATGCTTGTTTTTGGTTGAATCCCACTTAAGAGGGAAAGAAAATAAAATTCAGTAACATCTTTGATGTCATCAAACCAGTAAGTGGAGGTACTGGTTTTCAAGCCTATGGAGCATGTGACCAGCATTCTTTCTATTATGTGAACCCTGCAGCCTCAGCGATTAGGTAGATGATAAGCCAAACATTGAAAAACAGAAAAACATTTAAAGATCAGAGTAAAAGCTGTGATTATGATTCACAGAAATGTGTTTCTAAGCTGACAACTATATTACATGAAATTATAATATTAAGACATTGTAAACTCGAGTTCATCTCTTGATTGGTTGAAAAGACGACTACTTGCTTTCTGAGGTACTATTACAAATCACTCACAAAACCATTACTTCCTACATCTTTAGTAAAGGATCAGTGATTGCTACTTCATGACTTCATTACACATGTATTCATATGGTTAAGAATCAAGCCAGTAGGCCATTGCATTGCTCTGACACTTTCCTCTCTGATATGTATGTGTGTGTGTGTGTGTGTGTGTGTGTGTGTGTGTGTGTCTGTATGTTTGAGACAAATCTGAAGTCACTTCAATAATCCAGGCCAACATATAATCGTTTTGTTGAATTATCCAGATAATTGCCTCACTTGACATGTATCTATACACTCTAAGTTTACTAAGTGGATATTGTTGTCATCATTGTCATTGTTCAGTCATGTCCAACTCTTCGTGACCCCATCTGGGGTTTTCTTGGCAAGGATACTGGAGTGGTTCACCATTTCTTCTCCAGCTCACTTTACAGATGAGGAAACTGAGGCAAACAGGTTAAGTGACTTGCCCAGGGTCACACTGAGGCTACATTTAAACTCACAAAGATATGTCTTCCTGACTCTAGGCCCTGTGCTCTATCCACCATGCCATCTAGCTGCCCCAAGTGGAAATTATGCATTACTATGCATGAACATTTTCCGTGTTGCAATAATGAAAACAGAAGGGAATTTTAGAACTGAAATAGGCAACAGTGATTAGTTAGTTAGTAAATATCAGTGTGAATCCCAGTTGTTACTTACTAAATGTGTGGACTTGGGTAAGTTACTTTTGGATGCCTACCTTTCCTAACATGTAGCATAAAGGGGTTTTTCTATTTACCTTTCCCTCTCCACCTAAGAATGTAAACTATGAGGCAGGGGCTTTTTTTCTCTAAATAAACCTTTTAAAAAGAATTCCCGAGTCTAGCACAATGCTTTGTATATCACCAGCACTTAATAAATGCTTTTTGGATTGGATTAGAAGGGGTTGGATTCCATGATCGCATTTTTCTTTTCCAACTTAAGAATCACAAGGTTAAAATTATAAGAAACCTGTCAGGTCCCCCTAGTTCAAATTCTGTTATTTTACAGATAAAGAAGATGAGGTCCAGGAGAGTTTAAGTGACTTACGTAAGGTTATATGTAGAGTAAGAGGCAGAGAAGGGATTTGTGCTGGGGTCCTCTGATTTCCAGTCTGGTACTCTTTTCATTGTATCATTTTGTCTCATTTTTATTACAGAAAGGGACTGGAATAAAGAAGTCCCAGGTGGGTAAACTCCTATCAATGCAGGTCAGCACTTTCTCAGCAATTTATAGTCTTAGACAGTTAGTTAGATCATTAAGACGGTGAGTTTCCCAGGCCACACAGCCAGTATGAGTCAGAGACAGAGTTTAAGTTCATGCCAACTCTCACTTAATAAACAATAGAATTGTCACCATAAATTGCACCTCTAGACTGTCACACTCGGGTTCAGGACGTCCTGTTAAAATCCTCCATCAGACAATTACTGACTTCATAACTCTGGGCTAGTCACGTAACTTCTCTTGGGCTCAGTTTCATCATCTATAAAATGAACACCCTCTAAGTTCCCTCCCAGCTTCAAAACTTGTATATTTATGAGTCTTTGATGATCTTGTGATCCTATGCTAAATTCGAGTTTCTGAAGGGGAAAAAGGAAGTCTCACCAGGGAGTTTGCAGATGACGCCCGGGATTGACTTTTATCATTAAAGAATGACTTTTTAAAATTTTGTTTTGCAATTTTACTTATTATCTTTTCATTCCTAGGGATAACTTAACATGTATCACAAGTAAAAGCTGATTTTTTGTGTATATGAAATAAAGAAATTGCTCTTTCCTTCTCAACTAATTGGAATTTTTGTTATCACTGTGGTTGCTGTAGCAAACTGATCTTCTGGACATTTTCCCACATATGAAACTGGCCAAGGAGAAGCAAACATCCTGGTGGTTTTACAATGGAGCGAAAGAATTAAAAGTTCTCCTACCTAAGATGAAGCCAAAACATTCTATCCAAAGCACTTGGCACAAATAGGAATCAAAGGCTCTCATGAACTAGATTAAGAAAGAAAATTCATTTGATACACTGAAAAAGTATTGGTACCAGTGACTTTAAACCCATTTTGGTTACTTTACTCTGCAATTTACTTAATTCCTTAATTACTTACCCTGCCCCAGGGAGAAATACAGTTGAAAATAAACTTAAAGAAGTTAGGATATAGATGAGGCTTCGTTTTAATTCCAAGTACTGTCCTTCTCTTTCCAGTGCCCATCCCCATCCCTGCCAAGGAAGTACAACAGATAGATAGTGGGAGGCTGTCAGCTCAGCACCGACTCTGCAACTTGTTGATTAGGTCTTAGAGTTTAGTTTCAATATTTAGTTTTAACTACTTTCAATTTTCAGAATATCAAATAGATACCACGTGTAATGATATATAATTTTTCAGATTATCTCTCCTTCATTAACAATGATCTTTAAAAACAATGATACTCTGAGTTTAAGATTATTTGGTACAGCTTTCTATAGCATTTTAGATGAGGAAACTGAGGCCTACTGAGTCTTAAAATCTTGCTTAGGTCATACAACTTGATACTTTTAGGAACAGACAAGCCTTGAACTACGATGGCTTTATTCTCAATCCAATATACTCTTTACTATACCATGCTGCTACTTGTATGCATGATTAGCCTGTTATATGGAAATGGTGATTAAGTCTAACCAATTAAATATGTATATACATATACAATATATGTACACATATGTAAATTTAAAATAATCACATACACACATATTTAGTTCTTTTTTTGCACATATTTAACTCTTGTAACTTTTGTTTTAAGGCTGTTAGAAAGTTGTATCCTTGATTGACACTTTGCCAACACAGTTATGGCCTGATTCTATTTCATATTAGGTTTTCCTGGTCTTCTAAAGCTGACTGAGGAGAATCACAAGGGAGGGCTGCATGCTTGATTAAAAGACTTTCAAAGTTGGAAGGAACTTCAGAAGCCAACCTGAACAAGAATCCTCTTGTGCAACGTACCTAATAAGTTGTCATCTAGCCTTCAATTGAAGAACTCTAGGTAGCTAGGTGGTACAGTGAACAGAGTGCTAGATTTGGAATCAGGAAGTCTCAAGTTCAAATCAGGCCTCAAACACTTATTGGCTGTGTGATCCTGGGCAAAACATTTAACCTCATTCTGCCTCAATTTCCTCATCTAAAAATAAATATAGGAATAGTACCTATCTTTCAGGGTTGTTGTGAGGATCAAATAAAATAACATATTTAAAGCACTTTGCAAACCTCAATGCTATTATTATCATTTATTTATTGTTGTTATTTTTACACTGTCTACTACTCTCTATGGAGGAAGCCCATTATACTTTTAAACAACTCTAATTTCAAGGAATTTTCCCCCTCACATAAAGCATAAATTTCACCACACTGTTCTTACTTCTGCCCCATGGAACCAAGCAGAATGAGTCTAATACCTACTACATGACCTGCCTAATATCTTCTACATTAAAACCATTTAAATACTTGATAATAACTATTATGTTCCCATGAAGTCTTCTCTACACTAAAATTTCCCTGTTCCTCCCACATTTCCTCGTTCAATGGGATTGGATTACCTCTAGACAGGGACTAAAGAGAGTATGGATCTAGGGGTAAGGAAGAATGAATTTAGTTTAGCTCCTAGCAGTGATATGTTGTTTGATGTTTAACAATTGGCTCTCAAAGAGGTGAAAACATTACATGGGACACACTTTTAAGTTTAATCTTCAATTAGCATTTTCTCCACTATATTAAGTATAGACATTCCACAGAGCAAGAAATCAAGCCCAGTTTTTAGTTTTTGGTTATTTCCAAGGTCTAAATGCTCACACTGAAATTTAAATATTGGCTTTCTCAAGTTAGTTGGAACATACTCCTGGTTTCTATTAAATAGATAGATCCTTAGGAAGGGATCTCAAACCACAGAGTTGAAAAATACCAAGAACATTAATGTTGTGGTGAGTTTTCAGTCATCTACATGCAAATTGGGTCAATATCATGAGCTTTAATGCCAGAGGAATAGGGGAAGTTCTAAATTGGATGCATTGCCTGGCCAGGTGAAGACAAGAGAAGTCAGTAAGGAGTTTTCAGTCAGTCAAAAATGGTTAGGCCACCAGCTAAGAGCAGCCTCAAGAAGCAAAGAGGATCAGCAACAGTAGTTCCCAGGGTTGGGGGTGGGGAGGAAGCTGGCAGGAAGAGACAATCAGCCTATGAAATATTTTTTATATTTAAGAACTTCTTAGAGCAAGTAGCCAATGCAGGGGCAGACATAGAAAGAAGCAATCTGAAATGATAAGACATAAAATATTTTCAAAATAGTCAGGCCAAGACATTGGTAGCAGTAAAACTGCTATTTCTGATTTAGCATGTAAAAGAAAAGAAAAAGGGAAATGCATAAAAATAGAGAAAACTATAAAAATTCATTCACCAGTTTTAGAAATTGAAACCAACCCAGCCACAATCTATCATTTCTGAGAAATGAAAACAATTTTTGCTTTTATTTTTGGGTGGTTGGTCATATAGCTCATGCTTCTGAACCTCTGCTCCTATTTAATAACCCCTTTCTCTGTCTGGATTCATAGCTTCCCACCGAATAAAATCTTTAATGTACATCACTATGTTCATTTGAAATAGAAGTCTGAGTAATTTTCCCAGTTATATTCTCTGCCGAGCTTAGCAGCACCACTACCTCCATGCAATTTTTATCTCCAAAGGCCACCGTAATGACATTTGAGGAAATCACTTTTTCACCTTTAAAAAGGCAAGGTTTCATTTTTCCATCATATTCTTTTTAGAATGAACTTAACTTATTAACTTTTAAAATTCCAGTACACAAAATGATGAGTTTGAGTGTGACAAATATTCATTTCCAAAGATGGATATTGTCCAAGTCTCACATTTTACAGGTTAACCAGTTGATAAACACTTATTAAACACCTACTATGTGCTAGGCATTATACTAAGTTCTAGGGATACTAAAAATGGTCCCTGCCATCAGGGAAGGTACAATCTAAAGGTGGGGGAACAAGATGGAACATATTCCAAAAGCATGCAAGTGATGAGGAATGAAGAGATACCTGAGGAACTCTCCTTCAATAGAGTCTTTGGAAGGACACCTTTTCTCTGCCATCCAGCCCTTCAGTCACAGGGCAGAAAGTACAGATGAAGGGTGAGTACCAAGACTGATGCAATTTCACAGGATGATGAATTTCTTGTTAATAAAGTTTCCTGGGACGTGATGGAGTAGAGTCCAAAAGAGTGCAGCTGACGGGAAATGAAAGTTAGGTGAGTAACCTGAAGCAGCAGCTCTCTTCATTTTGATTCATTTCTTTTTTTCTCTTTATTTTCTTTCAATCATCTGTCCTGGAATATTCTCCCTCCTCTTTCTGCTCCCTGACATCCTTTAAGGATAAATTTAAATCCCTTCTTCTGTAAGAGGACATCTATCCTCCTCCTTGGTGCTTTTCATTTGAGATTACCTCAAAGTTACCCTGTATATATCTTGTCTATATAAAAGGCTTATACCTCGAGATGCCCCAATGGCCCAGTATATATTGAGCTGTGGGCTTGGAATCAGCTTTTTGACACTGTTACTAGCTGTTTGACATTGAGCAGGTTACTTAACCTTGCTTTGCTTCAGTTTCCTTAACTGCAAAATGAGGATAATAATAGCTTATACCTCCCAGGGTTCTTGACACGATCAAATGAGGTAAGCACATGGCACGTACTTAACAAACCTTATCTACTTTTCTTCTTTCCCTGTATGTAAATAATTGTTTATTAGAATGGGAGCTCCTTTGGGGCAGGAGCACTTTTTGCCTTTATATCCTCAGCATAGTGCTTCATATATAGTTTGCTTAATAAATATTTTTAACTGAATGACTGCCTGATTTAAAGGAAAATTGATGGAAACATAACTGGTTTGTGCAGCAAAAAGATCATTTTTAGAACACTGTCTCTGTTTTTCACTTGCCTGAGGTCAAACAACTAGCAAGTAGCTGAGACAGCTGTTTGACCTCAGGCAAGTAAATAGTAGAGACAATATTCTAAAAATTATCTTCTTGATATAAAAAACAGCTATGTTTCCATCACTCTTAATTTAATTTAATTTAATTGGTTTTATGATAGCCCTGGGATATTGATATCTTTAAAAGATAATATTTTTATTATAGGAAATTTCCTGATGTGAAGAATCCTTTCTTACATGCAACTCTTCTATATTATTATTTCAAATAGTTGTCCCAGATGTTTAGATTAAGTAACTCGATGATTGTCACAGCAGCTAATGAGTCAGAAACATAACTTAAGCCAGGGGCGGGGAATCTGTGGCCTAGAAGCCATATGTGGCCCTCTAGAGTCCTCAAGTGCAGCCCTTTGACTGAATCCAAACTTCTCAGAGTAAATCCTTTTTTTATGAAGAAGATTTGTTCTATGAAATTTGGATTCAATCAAAGGGCCATGTTTGAAGACTTAGAGGACCACATTTATTCTGTAAAGTGGCCTCTATTCTTTAATATGGCCTCTAGGCCACAGATTCCCCACCCCTAACTTAAACTCATAAATTCTCGACTCAAAGGCTAGCCATCTGCACACTAAGCCAGAGTGCCTCTCACTTAATATTGTGGGAGACAGAAAATTTTCAGAGGAGTTTATTACAGAAAAGCAGGTTAAACAAAAGCTCTCTCTCTCTCTCTCTCTCTCTCTCTCTCTCTCTCTCTCTCTCTCTCTAGTGTTGACCTCTACCTGAACCTAGCCAGTGAGTGGAATTCTCTTACTTCTCTTTATGTATTGTATAACATCTAAATGTTGAACCATTGGACAGAATCTACTATGCAGGATCAAATTGTTCAACTGATTCTGTGAAAAAGAACTCTATTTCATATATGATGTATTGCTTTGGACTGGCTCAATTAAGTAACTGTTCAGAGCAAGTCCATGATGACAGAAACTCCCCACATAGCTGGGCCACTCTGCAGGGGTTTTATAGGTGCCATTTCTTGCTTTTTGAAGTGCAAGCTACTTTCCACTTATACTTTTATATAATTTTAATAATGTCCTTTTTGCTACTACAACGTAGCTCTCCATTTCCTTGGTGTTTCTACAATCCACAAATGTTGACCTTATCCAGACGAGAAACATTATTTCCAAAATATTTATAGGCAGACAACTAATTAATACAAGAATTAATAACATATAATGTCAATATATTATGAAATTCTCTACTAATGGGGTCAGTTTTCTGAAATTTTAAGTATATTCAATTTGGTACTTAAAGTATTCTTAATTCTTTGAAAACAACTTATCTAAGGGTAAGTAGTTCTATTGGAAAATGGCATTAGCTTACCATTATATTAATCCAAAACATAAACTCTTTCATGTAAAACCAATAATCTCTCTCCTGTTTGATTCTTCCTCACACTTGGTGCTTTATTTAATGTTTTCTACATGTAATGAAGAAATTAATTGGTAAATGATCATTCTCTTAAAGCTGTTAAATATGCCTACTGACTCATAGTTGAATCAACTTTCTACTGACAGAATTTTAAAATCTATTTTCCCCTAATTTTTCTTACTTTTGAAACAATTAACCTTATGCTTTATTCCACAGAGATCTTAATTAATTTCACTGTGTAATGATATGGGCATTTTTTTTATCTCTCCCTCTTATAAACATTCACAGTACTTTGTATCTTTTTTTATATCATTTTATTTTTTAATTAACAAGAATTTATTTTCTGCCACTCATACCAAAGGAAATAAAAAGAAACAAAATCCTTATAACAAATATATATATATATATATATATACATATATATATATATGTATATATATATTCTCATTCTGCATTCTGAGTCAATCATATCTCTGTCAGGGTGTGGGTAGAATGCTTCATCATTTACCCTCTGTAGTTATTGTCGATTACTGTGTTAGTAAGAATTCTTAAGTCTGTGACAATTCTTCATTTTTACCATGTCACTGTTATAGTGACAATTATTTTTCCTATCCTACTCACTTTATCCTCCACATGTTTGTACAAATCTTTCCAGGTTTATTTGAAACTGCCTTTTTGTCATTTGTTATAAATGATATTATTGTTTTAAATTAATATGCCAAAATTTGTTCAGCTATTTGTCATGACTAATAAAATTAGACCTTACATTACAATTGTTTGTGAAGTGCCTTACTAGCATATGAATATGAACACTGTAAGACTCTAAGTTCCTTGAGGACAGAAACTGCGGCTTATTTTTCTTTTACTTTCACAATACTTAAAAGAGCACCCACCAGGTAATGAGAATTTGAAAAAAATCTGTTTAATGAAGGATAGATAACTTCAATTCACTTGACCAATTATGAAGCATCCATTCTTCATTACATTCAAGGCACATGGTATACTGAGTCAAGAGTCAGAGGACCTGAGTTCAATCCCACCTGATATCTGCCTACCGTGTTAGCCTGGGCAAGACATTTAACCTCTTTGGCCCTCAGTTTCCTCATTTAAAATGAGAAGATTGGATTAGATGACCTCTGGGGCCCCTTATAGCAATAGGTCCATGAACCTAGGCACTGTATGGTTGAGCTGTCTGCAACAAAAATACACAAGATTAATTCTTTGTAGATGAACTCTAGAGAAATAAACTGCAGTCGTATGAAACTCAAATATGAAGTGAAGAAAAGGATAGGGATCAGTGCCACTCCAGAAAAAAGAAAGACATATTTCCCTTGGTACTGCCACAACTCATCATCCAGTCTGAATATCAGAGGTGAATGTAAGGATTTTTACTTTCTGTGGCAATCACCAGGAGTTGGACCTACCTCTTTATACCCCACAGGGACAATTTACCCTTGAAGAGTGACTGTTGGAATGCATTTGTCCTCTGTTGGCATGAGCTTCCTATTAGATGCTCCCTTGCCAGCTTTCCACTCACAGGGCATGTTTGCTTTGGAAGAACACAATTTGCTTACCTATTCATAAGTAGGGGCAGAATGGTGAAGTGGAAAGAGTCTTGGACTTGGAATCAGATTCTGCAGCTTTGAGTACTAAGTGCCATTTATTAACTGTTACGTTGGGCAAAGCTTCTGGCTTCTCTGAACCTCAGTTTTCCCACTTGTAAAATAGAAAAGAGACTCAGTTTCCTCTTCTGTAAAAATTATAGAATGGGGCCAGATATATAAGTTCTCCTTCAGCTCTAAACCTGTGATTCTGTCATCTTAAAATGTCATACTTTACCTGCCACAAAGGGTTATTATGAAGAAAGCTCTTTATAAATGATAACTAGTAAGTGTAATTTTCAGTAATTCTCCTAGTAAGGGAACCATTCAGTTTTGATAAGCTAAGTGTACTCCATTGATCATTTGTAATGAAAAATTTATTTTTTATTTTTAGTTTACAACACTTAGTTCCACAAGTTTTGGGGTTCCAAATTTTCTCTCCCTCCTTCTTCTACCCCCTCCCCACCAAGATGGCATGTGATCCAATGGACATTCTACACAGACCTTCACAATAAACTTATTTACATAATAGTCCAGTTGTAAAGAAGAATTATAACCAATGGTGAATCATGAGAAAGAAGAAACAAAACCAAAAAAGAAGGAAAAAAAGAAAGCAAATAGTTTGTCTCAATCTACATTCAGACTCCATAATTCTTTCTCTGAATGGACATAGCTTTTTCCATCATGAGTCTATTGGAGCTGTCTTTGAACCTTGCATTGATGAGAAGAGCCAAGTCTATCAAAGTTAGTACTTACAGATGCCATGTGTTTGTAATTGTGTATAATCATCTCTTGGTTCTGCTCCCCTCACTCAGCATCTGTTCATATAAGACTTTCCAGGTTATAAAGAAGTCTGTCTGTTCCTCATTTCTTTTTTTAAACCTTTTCATTATTATTTAATATCTTTTAGTTTTCAGCATTAGTTTCCACAAGATTTTGAGTTACAAATCTTCTCCCCATTTCTACCCTCCCCCCCACTCCCAGGTGGCATATATACTGATTGCCCCATTCCCCAGTCATCCCACCCTTTGGTCACCCCACTGTCCCACCCCCATCCTCTTTCCCCTTACTTTCTTGTTGGGCAAGATAGATTTCTATGCCCCATGGCCTGTATATCTTATTTCCCAGTTGCATGCAAAAACAACTTTTTTTGAGCATCTACTTTTAAAACTTTGAGTTCCAAATTCTCTCCCTTCTTCCCTTCCCACCCACCCTCCCCCAAAAGGCAAGCAGTTCAAAATAGGCCACACATATATCATTATGCAAAACACTTCCATAACAGTCATGATGTAAAAGATTAACTGTACTTCCCTCCATCCTATCCTGTCCAAAATTTGTTCAATTTTCTCCCTTGACCCTTTCCCTTTTCAAAAGTGTTTGCTTTTGATTACCTCTTCCCCCACCTGCCCTCCCTTCTATTATCCCCGCTTTTTTATCCCCTTCTGCCTACTTTCCACACCAATGGAGTGTGTATGTTATTCTCTCCTCAAGTCAAATACGATGAGAACAAGATTCACTCATTCCCCCTCACCTGCCCTCTCTTTCCTTCCAACAGAGCTACTTTTTCTTATCACTTTTATGTGAGATAATTTACCCCATTCTATCTCTCCCTTTCTCCCTCTCTCAATATATTCCTTTCCCATCCCTTAATTTAATTTTATTTTTTAGATATCATCCCTTCATATTCAACTTACCCTGTGCTTTCTGTCTATATATATATATATATATATGTATATTCCCTTTAACTACCCCAATGCTGAAAAGGGTCTGATGTATTACACACATCGTCTTTCCACGTAGGATTGTAAACAAAATAGTTCAACTTTAGCAAGTCCCTTATGATTTCTCTTTCCTGTTTACCTTTTCATGCTTCTCTTGATTCTTGCATTTGAAAGCCAAATTTTCTATTCAGTTCTGGTACTTCTACCCACTACATCGCCTTCCTATTACTTGCCTACCCCCATCTTTTTTCCCCTTCCTCAACCCCACCAAAGGCTACAATGTAATTTAAATATGTTTCATGATTTATACATACACATACAGATATATACATACACTTATACATATATACATGCATATATAGACATATACTTTCCCAAACATACTCTACCACTGATCTTTGTTTTTTTGAGTTGTAGGATTGGTACAGTCACTGTATGTAGGAAGTGAATATGTTATGCCATTTTATAGGAGGGGAAGCCATTCCAGGCCATTGACAAAGAAGAATTTCCAATTATAGGAGAACAAAAATCATTGATTTAGAGCTGGAAGGGGACTTGGAGATTTTTTACATAGAGAAATAGTTTCATAGAGTTTAAGCAACCTGGACAGGTAGCAGGTGTCTGATGTATGATTTGAACCCAATCCTTCCCACTGCAGATTTAGTATGCTTTCCACTCTCTCACACTCTTGTTGTCTTTGTTGTGAATTATTTTATCCAAGTGCCTGTATCTAGAGAATGATTTTTTTTCAGAATGTTTGGTTTTAAGCAGGAAAAATATCATCTCATGAAAAATAAAGCAAAATGAAGAGCATAAAACAGGACAAATTAAATTAACACTAATTTGTTTTGATTGTACACAATAAATATTACTGAACAAGGAGATCGGTTAAGAGGAAATCAGAGGTTTTATTCTCCTTTGCAAACACAATTGGAAGAAACAATGATTTAGAAAAGTACATAAGCAAACACAGATTAAAATAAAAGCTGACTTTCAAGTAAAACATCCCTAAGCCCTGGGCAAGATGGCAAGAAGTGTAAATTCTCAAGAGGGGAAGAGAATTTCCTGGTGAAGAACATGTCAAATAAAGGCAAGAGATCATTATGCCCAGAATGCTAATGTGTCAAAGTTGTCCAAAAGTATTAAATGATGAATGATACCAAAGTATAAGAGAATTGAACAAAACAGCAGCTTGCTCAGGGGCAGTGTCCTCAACTAAACATAACATGAGCCAAAATGCCACTCCACTTGCCAGACTGAAATTTCTTTTTTTTTTTAAGTCACGGAAGAACATCTTATTGCATTGGTTGTTCTTTTATTTTTAATTTATTTTTTATTTTTGGTTTACAACACTCAGTTCCACAAGTTCCAAATTTTCTCCCACTCGCTCTCCTCCCACCTCTATGCCAAGACAGCATGTAATACAATTTAGCTGCTACATATACTTCACATTAAACTTATTTACATAATAGTTAAGTTGCAAAGAAGAATTATAACCAATGGAATGAATCATGGGAAAGAAGAAACAAAATAAAAAAAGAAGAAAAAAAAGAGAGAGAGCCAATAGTTTGCCTCAATCTTCATTAGACTCCATAATTCTTTCTCTGGATGTAGATAGCTTTTTTCCATCATGATTCCTTTGGAACTTTCTTTGAACCTTCTATTGCTGAGAAGAGCCAAATTTATCAAAGTTAGTCATCACAGATACCTTGTGTCTGTAATGGTGTATAATGTTCTCATGTTTCTGCTCCCCTCACTTAGCATTAGATTACATAAGTCTTTCCAGGTTATTATGAAGTCCATCTGTTCCCCATTTCTTATAGCACAATAGTATTCCATTATATTCATATACCACAACTTACTTATCCATTTCCCAATTGATGAGCATCCCCTTGATTTCCAATTCTTTGCCACCACAAAAAGAACTGCTATGAATATTTTTGTACATACGGATCCATTTCCCACTTGTATGATGTCTTTGGGATATAGCCCTAGAAGTGGTATTGCTGGGTCAAAAGGAATGCACATCATTTAAAAAAAATATTTTTAAAATCCGTTTTTAGTTTTCAACATGCATTTCCACAAGATTACAAGATTTTGAGTTACAAATTTTCTCCCCATCTCTACCTTCCCCACCGCACCCCAAGATGGCATGTATTCTGATTGCCTCTTTCTCCAGTCTTCCCTCCATCTATCACTCCCTTCCCCTCATCCCCTTTACCCTTACTTTCTTGTAGGGCAAGATAGATTTCTATACTCCATTGCATGTAAAAACATTTTTTAAACACTTGTTTTTAGGACTTTGAGTTCCAAGTCCTCTCCCTTCTTCCCAACCTCCTTGAGAAGGCAAACAATTCAAAATAGGTTATACATGTATTGTTATGCAAAACACTTCAATAATACTCATGTTGTGAAAGACTAACTATATTTCCCTCCATCCTATCTTATCCCCCTTTATTCAATCTTCTCCTTTGACCCTTTCTATTTCCAAAAGTATTTGCTTTTGACTACCTCCTCCCCCAATCTGCCCTCCCTTCTATCATCCCCTCCCTCTTATCCTCTTCCTCCCTACTTTCCTGTAGGGTCAGATACCCAAATGAATGTGTATGTTATTCTCTACTTAAACCAAATCCAATGAGAGCAAGGTTCACTCATTCCCTTTCACCTGCCCCCTCCTCCCTTCCTTCATAACAACTTTTTCTTGACACTTTTATGCGAGATAATTTACTCCATTCTATTTCTCCCTTTCTCCTCCTCCTAATATATTCCTCTCTCACTTCTTAATTTTATTTTTTAGATATCATCTCTTCATATTGAACTCAGTCTGCACTCCCCCCATATATATGTGTGTATATATATATGTACGTATGTATGCATGTATGTATATTCTCTTCAACTACCCTAATACTGAGAAAGGTCTCATGAGTTACAAATATCATATTTCCATGTAGGAATGTAAACAGTTCAACTTTAGTAAGTCCCCTATGATTTCTCTTTCCTGTTTACCTTTTCATGCTTCTCTTGATTCTTGTATTTGAAAGTCAAATTTTCTATTCAGCTCTGGTTTTTTTTTTCCATCACGAATGCTTCAAAGTCCTCTATTTCATTGAAAATCTATATTTTTCCCTGAAGTATTATACTCAGTTTTGCTGGGTAGGTGATTCTTGGCTTTAATCCTAGATCCTTTGATCTCTGGAATATCATATTTCAAGCCCTTCAGTCTTTTATGGTAGAAGGTGCTAGATGTTGTGTTATCCTGATTGTGTTTCCCCAATACTCAAATTGGTTCTTTCAGGCTGCTTGCAAAATTTTCTCCTTCACCTGGGAACTCTAGAATTTAGCTACAATATTCCTAGGAGTTTTCTTCTGGGGATCTTTTTCAATGGGCAATTCGTGGATTTTTTAAATTTCTATTTTACTTTCTGGTTCTGGAATATCAGAGAAGTTTTCCTTGATAATTTCTTGAAAGATGATGTTTATTTTCTTTTTTGATCATGGCTTTCAGGTTGTCCAATAATTTTTAAATTATCTCTCCTGGATCTATTCTCCAGGTCAGTGGTTTTTCCAATGAAGTGTTTCACATTGTCTTCCATTTTTTCATTCTCTTGTTTGTTTTTTTTTTTTCTTGATTTCTCATAGTCACTAGCTTCTACTTGCTCCATTCTAATTTTTGAGGCATTATTTTTTTCAGTGATCTTTTGGACCTCTTTTTTCATTTGGCTATTTCTGTCTTTTAAGGCAGTCTTCTCCTTATTGGCTTTTTGGACCTCTTTTGCCATTTGGGTTACTATATTTTTAAGGTCTTATTTTCTTCACCATTTTGGGGGGTCTCCTTTAGCAAGCATCACTGTCATTTCTCTTCCCAATTTTTCCTCTACTTCTTTTAGTTGGTTTTCCAAATCCTTTTTCAACTCTTTCATGGCCTGAGACTAATTCATATTTTTCTTGGAGGCTTTTGATGTAGTACCTCTGACTTTTTTGACTTCTTCTGGCTGTATGTTTTATTCTTCTTTGTTACCAAATTAAGATTCTATAGTCTGAGTCCTTTTACACTGCGTGCTCATTTTCCCAGTCAATTACTTGACTTTTGAACTCTTTGTCAGGGTATCACTGCTTTCAGAGTCGAGGGTGTTTGTCTTAAGCTTCAGGGGTTTTGCACTGCTGTTTTCAGAGCTATTTCTATTCTGAGGTGTTATGATACTCCTCTCCTGGCCTGTGCTCACGTCTGTGAGTGCAAACACTCTTTTCTGCTATGTAACTACCAGGAGGCCTCCTTCTCCACAGCCACCACAGTCTCTGCCACCCCAGCAATCCTCCTCTCCTAAGAACCAGGAAAGAGCTCCCTACACTTCTGCTCTGATCAGCTGCCTGATTCCCCCACTATCTCTGGGCCTGGAGCTCCAGAGGTAGCCACCATTGCTGCTGCTGCTGCCTCTGCTGTAGCCTCCTCTGCTGTCCCAGGGCTGGGGCCAAACTGTGCCCTTCTCTCACCCAGGTCTAACAGATTTCCCACTTACCTGCCATGTTGTCTTTGACATCTGTGGGTTGAGAAGTCTGGAAACTGCCACAGTTGCCAGTGATTCAGTGCCCTGGAGCCTGCTCCTCCCAGTCTGCTCTGGCCTGGTGTGTCTAGGCATGGCCCATGCTGGGCTGCACTCTACTCCCAGAATGGTGTGATAGACCCTTCCCAGTGACCATCGAGGCCTTCTTGGGCTGTAGACTTGTTTCATTCTGTTATTTCGTGGGTTCTCTAACTCTAGAATTTCTTTAGAGTCATTTTTACAGGTTTTTGGAGGGGTTTGGGAGAGAGCTCAAGTGAGTCACTGTTTTCATGCCACTATCTTGGTTCTGCACCTGCTATGCACATCTTTATATCCATTTGGGCATAGTTCCAAATTGCTTTCCAGAATGGCTGAATCAGTTCACAACTCCACCAACAATGTAACAATATTCCAATTTTCCCACATCCTCTCCAGCATTTATCATTTTCCTGTTTCTTCATGTTTGCCAATCTGCAGGAGAGATGTGGTATCTTAGAGTTGATTTAGAGCAATTTTTCATATCACTATAGATATTTTTAATTTCTTCCTCTGAAAACTGCCTGTTCATATCTTTTGGCCATTTATCAATTGGGGAATGACTTGTATTCCTATAAATTTGGCTCAGTTCCCTGTATATTTTAGAGATGAGGCCTTTGTCAGATATACTGGTTGTAAAAATTCTTTCCCAATTTTCTGCTTCCCTCTTAATCTTAGTTGCATTGGCTTCGTACAAAAAAAAATTCAATTTGACATAATCAAAATTATCTATTTTGCATTTAATAATGATCTCTAGCTCTTCTTTGATCGGAAATTCTTCTTTCCTCCAAAAATCTGACAGGTAAGCTATTCCTGTGCTTTTCCAAATTGCTTATAGTATCAGCCTTTATATCTAGATTGTGGACCATTTTGCCTTTATTTTGGTATATGGAGTAAGATATTGGTCTATGCTCAGTTTCTGACACACTATTTTCCATTTTTCCCAGCAGTTTTTGTAAAATAGTGAATTCTTAACCAAGTAGCTGGATACTTTGGGTTTATCAAAGAGTAGATTGCTATAGTCGTTGACTACTGTGTCTTGTGTACCTAACCTATTTTATTGATCCGCCACTCTATTTCTTAGCCAGTACCAAGTAGTTTTGATGATTGCTGCTTCATAATACAGTTTAAGATCTCAGATGGCTAGGCCACCTTCCGTAGCATTTCTTTTCATTAATTCCTTTGATATTCTGGACCTTTTGTTCTTCTAGATGAATTTTGTTATTTTATCCAGTTCTGTAAAGTAAATTCTTGGTAGTTTGATTGGTATGGCACTGTATAAGCAAATTAATTTAGATAAAATTGTCATTTTTATTACATTAGCTCAGCCTAATCATGAGCAACTGGTGTTTTTTCCCACTTATTTAGGTCTGACTTTATTTTTGTGAAAAGTGTTTCATAAGTATGTTCATATAGGTCCTGGGTTCCTAATTTTGCCTCCAAGATAAAGGTGAGGTTTATTTTATTTTTTTTAATGCAATTTATTTATTTAACATATTTGGTTTTCAGCATTGATTTTCACAACAGTTTGAATTACAAATTTTCTCCCCATTTCTGCCCTCCCCCCCCCACTCCAAGATGGCGTATATTCTGGTTGCCCTGTTCCCCAGTCAGCCCTCCCCTCTATCACCCCCCTCCCCTCTCATCCCCTTTTCCCTTCCTTTCTTGTAGGGCAAGATAAATTTCTACGCCCCATTGCCTGTGTATCTTATTTTTTAGTTGCATACAAAAAGTTTTTTTGTTTTTGAACATCTGATTTTAAAACTTTGAGTTCCAAATTCCCTTCCCTCTTCCCTTCCCACCCACCCTCCCTAAGAAGTTGAGCAATTCAACCTAGGCCACACATGTATTATTATGTATAACCCTTCCACAATACTCATGTTGTGAAAGGCTAACTACATTTTGCTCCTTCCCAACCCATCACGCTTTATTGAATTTTCTTCCTTGACCCTGTCCCCTTTCCAAAGTGTTTGTTTTGATTACCTCCACCCCCATCTGCCCTCCACTCCATCATCCCCCTGCCTTTTATTTTTTTTTTTTCTTCCTCCCTCTTCTTTCCTGTGGGGTAAGATACCCAACTGAGTATGTATGGTATTCCCCCTCAGGCCAAATCTGATGAGAGCAAGGTTCACTCATTCCCCCCTCACCTGCCCACTCCCCTCCTCTCCTAGAACTGCTTCCTCTTGCCACCTTTATGGGAGATAATCCACCCCATTCTATCTCTCCCTATCTCCCTCTCTCAGTATGTTACTCTCTCATCCCTTAATTTCATTTTATTTCTTTTAGCTATCTTCCCTTCATTCTCAACTCACCCTGTGTCTGCTCTCTTTCTTTTACATATATATATATATATATACACATACATACACATACATACATATACACATAGATACATGCATACATACACATTCACTTATATATATACATAAACATATATATATGCATATATATATATATGCATATTCCCTTCAACTACCCTAATACTGAGGTCTCATGAATCATACTCATCATCTTTCCATGTAGGAATGTAAACAAAACAGTTCAACTTTAGTAAGTCCCTTGCAATTTCCGTTTCTTGATTACCTTTTCATGCTTCTCTTGATTCTTGTGTTTGAAAGTCAAATTTTCTATTCAGTTCTGGTCTTTTCACTGAGAAAGCTTGAAAGTCCTCCATTTTATTGAAAGTCCATATTTTGCCTTGGAACATGATACTCAGTTTTGCTGGGTAGGTGATTCTAGGTTTTAATCCTAGCTCCATTGACCTCCGGAATATCGCATTCCACGCCCTTCGATCTCTTAATGTAGAAGCTGCCAGGTCTTGGGTTATTCTGATTGGGTTTCCACAATATTCAAATTGTTTCTTTCTGGCTGCTTGCAGTATTTTCTCCTTGATCTGGGAGCTCTGGAATTTGGCAACAATATTCCTAGGAGATTTCTTTTTGGGATCTATTTGCGGAGGCGATCGATGGATTCTTTCAATTTCTATTTTGCCCTGTGGCTCTAGAATATCAGGGCAGTTCTCCTTGATAATTTCCTGAAAGATGGTATCTAGGCTCTTTTTTTGATCATGGCTTTCAGGTAGTCCAATAATTTTTAAATTATCTCTCCTGGATCTATTTTCCAGGTCAGTGGTTTTTCCAAGGAGATATTTCACATTGTCTTCCATTTTTTCATTCCTCTGGTTCTGTTTTATAATATCCTGATTTCTCATAAAGTCACTAGCTTCCACTTGCTCCAATCTAATTTTTAAAGTAGTATTTTCTTCAGTGGTCTTTTGGACCTCCTTTTCCATTTGGCTAATTCTGCCTTTCAAGGAATTCTTCTCCTCATTGGCTTTTTGGAGCTCTTTTGCCATTTGAGTTAGTCTATTTTGTAAGGTGTTGTTTTCTTCAGTGTATTTTTCAGTATTTTTTTGGGTCTCCTTTAGCAAGTCATTGACTTGTTTTTCATGGTTTTCTCGCATCCTTCTTATTTCTCTTCCCAATTTTTCCTCTACTTCTCTAACTTGCTTTTCCAAATCCTTTTTGAGTTCTTCTATGGTCTGGGGCCAGTTCATGTTTTTCTTGGAGGCTTTGGTTGTAGGCTCTATGACTTTGCTGTCTTCTTTAGGCTGTATGTTTTGGTCTTCTTTGTCACCAAAGAAAGAATCCAAAGTCTGAGACTGAATCTGGGCGCGTTTTCGCGTCCTGGCCATATTCCCAACCAACTAACTTGACCCTTGAGCTTTTCAGTGGGGTATGACTGCTTGTAGATTACAGAGTTCTATGTTCTACGTTTGGGGGGGAGGTGCCAGCTCTGTCAGAGCCGCACTCCTCCTTCCCCAAGGACCCCCAGTCCAGACTGGGCTCAGATCTTCGGCAGGCTGTGCACCCCTGCTGTGATCCGCCACTTAATTCCCCCCACCAGGTGGGCCTGGAGCCGGAAGTAACAACAGCTGTAGCTGCCCCACCTCCGCTGCCCCCGGGGCTGGAAGCCGAACCGCGAACTCCTTCCACTCCCGCAGCATTTCCCACTAACCTTCTCCGCAGTCTTTGGTGTTTGTGGGTCGAGGGGTCTGGTAACTGCTCACGTATTCAGGGCGCTAGGGCCCCCTCCGCCCGGCTTCCGGTCTGGATCGTCCACGCCGCTCAGGCTGGGCTCTGCTCCACTCCGTTCCCAGCTCCCAGCTCCCAGCTCCCAGCTCCGTGTGGAATAGAGCTCACCCAGAGACCATCCGGGCTGTCCTGGGCTGGAGCCCTGCTTCCCTCTGCTGTTCTGTGAGTTCTGCCGTTCTAGAATTGGTTCAGAGCCATTTTTATAGGTTTTTGGAGGGACTCGGGTACGGAGCTCACTCTAGTCCGTGCTTACCAGCCACCATCTTGGCTCCGCCCCGGTGAGGTTTATTTTTAATGGAAAATTCTAATAAAGACCACAATACAAGAACTGGATTAAAAAGATAAATAATGGCAACTAAATAAAAATTTCCAATGGTGTATAGACATTTGGGGAAAAAAGCAAAGAACAGTCTTACCAAATTCTTTTTAGGATATAAATATGGTACTGATACCTAAACCAGGAAAAGTCAAAAACAGAGAAAGAAAATTACAGACCAATTTCCCTAATGAATATAGATGCAAAATTTTTAAATAAAATAGTAGCAAAAAGATTACAGCAACTTATCATGAGAGTATTACACTATGACCTGGTGGGATTTATACCAGGAATGCAGGCCTGGTTCAATATTAAGAAAACTATCAGCATAATTGATCATAATAACAACAAAAGTAATCGAAAGTATATGACTATCTCAAGGGACGCAGAAAACAGGTTTTAACAAAATATAAAATCTATTCCTATTAAAAACACTAGAGAGCATAGGAATAAATAGAGCCTTTCAAAAATGATTGTGTCTACCTAAAACCATCAGCAAGCATTATACATAATAGGGATAAGCAATAAGATTGGGGGGTGAAACAAGGGTGTTCATTATCACCACTATTATTCAATATGGTACTAGAAACATTAACTTTAGCAATAAGAGAAGAAATAGAAATTAAAGGAATTAGAATAGGCAAAGAAGAAACTAAGCTATCACTCTTTGTAGATGACATGATGATGTACTTAGAAAATCCTAGAAAGTCAAGTAAAAAGTACTTGAAATAATGAACAATTTTAACAAATTTGCAGGATATAAAATAAATCTACATAGATAATGATCATTTCCATATGCTACTAACAAAGCCCAACAGCAAGAGATATAAAGAGAAATTACAATATTTGAGAGTCTACTTACCAAAACAAGCCCAGGAATTATATGAACACAATCACAAAACAGTTTTCATGCAAATAAAGTCAGATCTAAATAAGTGGAAAAATATCAGTTGTTTATGTGTAGGCTGAGCTAATATAATAAAAATGACAATTCTATATAAATTAATTTACTTATTCAGTGCCATATCAATCAAACTACTAAAATTTATTTTATAGACATAGAAAAAATAATAACCAAATTCATCTGGAATAAAAAAGGTCCAGATATCAAGGGAATTAATGAAAAGATTTGTAAGGGAAGGTAGCTTAGCCATACCAGTTCTTAAATTGTATTATAACCAGAAATCATCAATACTACTTAGTACTGGCTAAGAATAAGAGTGGTGGATCAGTGCAATAGGTTAGTTACACAAGGCACAGTAGTCAATCATTATAGCAATCTAAGGTTTCATAAACCCAAACACCCTAGCTTCTGGGATGCAAAGTCACTATTTAAGAGAAACTTCTGGAAAACTGGAAAACAGTATGACAGAAACTAAGCATAAACCAATATCTTACAGTGTATACCAAAATAAAATCCAAATGGGTACATGATTTGTACATAAAGAGTGAGACTATAAGCCAATTGAAGAACAAGAGATAGTTTGCTTGTCCAATTTATGGGGAATGGAAGAATTTCTGACCAAAAAAGAGATAGAGAACATGGTGAAATTCAAAATGGATAATTTTGATTATATTAAATTGAAAAGTTTTTTTTCACAAACAAAGCCAATGCAAGCAAGATTAGGAGGGAAACAGAAAATTGGAAAAGAATTTTTACAACAACCAGTGTCTTTGATAAATGCATAATTTATAAAATATATAGATAACTGAGTCAAATTTATAAGAATACAAGTCATTTCCCAATTGATGAATGGTCAAAGAATATTAACAGGCAGTTTTCAGAGGAAGAAATGAAAGCAATCTATAGTCATATGAAGAAACTCTCTAAATCACTACTGATTAGAGAAATGCAAATCAAAACAATTCTGAGTGCCACATTTCTCCTGTCAGATTGGCTAACGTGACAAAATGGGAAAATTATAAACGCTGGAGAAAACGGAAACACTAATTCATTGTTGGTGGAGTTGTGAACTTATCCATCAATTCTGGAGAGGGATTTGGACCTATGCCCAAAGAGCTATAAAAATGTGCATACCCTTTGACCCAGAAATACAGCTTCTAAGGCTGTATCCCGAAGAGATCATAAAAACAGGAAAAAATATCCACATGTGCAAACATATTTATATCAGCTCTTTTTGTGGTGGCCAAGAAGCGGAAATAGTAGAAATAATTGTGGCATATGAATATAGTGGAATACTATCATGTTATAAGAAATCATGAACAGCTGGACTTCAGAAAAACCAGAAAGATTTATATGAACTGATACTGGGTGAATTGAGCAGAACCAGGAGAACATTGTACACAGTGAGAGCCAGATTTTGAGATGACTGACTTTGATAGACAGCTCTTGTCAGCAATTCAAGGATGTAAAACAATTCCAGAAGACTCATGACAGAAAATACCATCCACATCCAGAGAAAGAAATATGGAGTCTGAATGCAGACCAAAGCACACAATTTGCTCTTTTTTATTGTTTTTTCTTTCTCATGGTTCCTCTCATTCATTTTAATTCTTCATATACAACATGCCTAATGTGAAAATATGTTTAATAAGAATGTATATGTAGAACCTATATTGGATTGCATGCCATCTTGGGAGGGAGGAGGGGGGGATGTGGAGGAAACTTAAAATTTATGGAAGTAAATGTTGAAAACTGAAAATAAATTAATTACCTTACAAAAAAGACAAACTGGGAAAATGCATGAATCTGAAATTTGTTAACTGGGTGATCTTATGCATGTTATTATTAATTCCTTAATTAGATGTGACTGGTATACAATGCCCATGGTGAAAAAGTGCCTGATTTCTCTGTAAGGTAATTTGGAAATGCATTCAAGAGGATCAAAGTCACCTGATCAGTAATGGGTTTCTTTCAAGTTTCAAATTGATAAATTTTTGTATCAGGTATGTCAAGCAACTTTTTATAACGTGGGTGTTAGAGTATGAACTGAAAGAAACTTAAGGTGGTAGAAAATTGTTTAAAACCAGTTATGTTATTTTATCAGCCCTGCTAACCCTGTTTTATAGTGTTTTATAACTGTCATTTAGGGAACTATATTGTTAATTATTGTTTATAATTAAGAGGAAGTTATATCTACAACAATTTGACTATCACTTATGAAATTTGTAAGATTATTAACAAAGTTATCTGGGTTTATTGTCATAATGCTAAAACCTAAAATTCATAATTAAAAAGAGGGAATGAGTCAAAAGCCTTATCTGAATTGGTTCTGTCCATTCAGAGCAATCTACCTTAGGATAAGAGGGAGTGTGGCAAGGTTGGTCTATTCCACCTTGGGGGTGGGGGTGTCAAAGAACACATCCCACAGCAGCTCTATGGGTAGATGATGTGGATACACTTAACTCAATTCCCTTAAGAAGACAGCTAAGGTCACCTCTGATGTAAGGATGTAGAGGGTACCTGGAAGCCCCATGAGTCAGTTACAGTATACTGGGGTCCTAAAAATAAACAAACTGTGTCCACTCTGGTAAATACCAGAGTGAAATGCACAATGCTGTACAGGAACCCTGAAAAGAGATCCTGGCATATGGGTAGTCATAGAAGGATATAGGGGGAAATTCAGTCAGGGCAGGGTGGAGAACATATGGCCTTGAGGCCACATGTGGCCCTCTTGGTGCCTGGGCATGTACTCTTGACTGAATTCAAGTTTTACAGAACAAATCCTTTTATTAAGGGAATTTGTTCTATGAAGTTGGATTCAGTCAAAGGGCTGTACTTGAGGATCTACAGGGACACATGTGACCTTGAGGCTGCAGGTTCCCCACACCTGAATCAGGGCAAAACAAACTAAGTTAAGACTGAAAATAGGGGACTTGCCACCCAGTGAGTATGTGATTTACATCAGTCCAGAGGAAGAACAAGGAGGGAGTGGGCAGGTAGGGGTTTCAGGCTCAGCCACTTCTCTGAGGTCCCTATAAATTCCCCTTATTTTGTAAATTTTCCAGATTCCTGGAAACCATCTGTGTGGCAAACCCTGGAAAAGAGCTTGTTTGGGTTATGGAGTTCCTAAACAATGAACGTGGCTTGCTGAAGATTTTGCAAGTTTGTGTATAATATAGAAATGATTTCTTGGGATTGGTATTTACACCAGGACAAATTTAAACTCAAAAAACAGAAGAGAAGAAAAACAAATGAAAGATGTTAAATAAAATCTGTTATGTTTTTGAGTCCTGGCAAAATTTTCTTGCTTATTGGATTAGGAGGGCAGAGTTTATAATCTCAAAGAGGATCATATACATGTCTGAAAGGTTCGGAACTGCCGGATATAAGAAACTCTCAAAGTAGAAGGCAGAAGAATCAAAACATATATTTAGGCTCCACAGTAACCAACCCATGAACCAGCAACCCCATTTTGATATATTGATCAAAAGCCTCCAGGCCCAATAAGTACGCCTTGAAAGAGTAACCAGGAGGCTACAGAGAAGCATGATTGCATAAAGCAAAATCATGCTTCCCCCTCTATGGTAAAAAGATTACCCACTGGCCTGAAGTCCTTGTTCAGCTTCCTCCCGTAGGTCAGCTCTGCCACTGGCAGCTCCTGCTTCAGCTGTGGCTGTGGCTGTGGCTGTAGCTATAGCAGCCTCTGGCTCCAACGGGAGCTGCTTTTAACCATCCGGCTTCTGTGGGGGTGTAAGGTGGGGGGGGGGGGGAAGCACAGGTTCTTTCAATCAGCTTAAGCAAGGTGAAGGGGTTGACCGGGAAAGCACAGGTTCTTTCCATCAGCTTAAGCAAGGGAAGCAAGGTGAAGGGGCCGACAAGCTTACTCCAGTCCAACATACAAACAGCATTCAGTTCAGGGGAAAAAGCCAAACTAGTCAAGGGCACTTGTTGACTAAGTGCTAAGGAGCCCATTTTTGGTTGCCAACACACTTATTTCAACTCCATGAGAGTAAAAATAACTGTATCTGGCCATAAGCCATGATTAGTGAAACTTTCTGTTTGAAATAAAAGCTCTTCAGATTGAAACTGATTTTGTTTTGAGGCTTCAATTCAGGTATAGTTGTCTGATGGATCATTAAGTCTGTAATCCACTGTTCAAGAGAAGTATCACAAGCTACTCAGAGGGAATATGATCCTGAAGGGTCACAGATGGAGGTTGAATCTGGGTAAAAGTTAAGAGGACAACCTTGGCGTTATCCTAGGTGGGGTCATCTTGACTCAGTTTCCCCATTGTATTCCTTTAGAACAGGAATGTTTCCTACCTGACTATTCCTGACTATGTGGTGGAACTATTACTGAATGATTGGTTGCCAAACTGTGGCTCTTACCTGAAATCAAACAGAGCTAAGGATGCTTTATCCTGCCACATATATGTGCCTTTATATTTAAGCCTGAAGGATTGGTTTGATGCTGGTATAATCACTTCCCTGCTTTTTCTTTTTATAGCAAATTTCTATAATCAGAGCACGGGATCAGTAGAAAATATGGACTCAATGCAAGGGAGATCTTGCTGTTTTCAATCTGAAAGCATAGTCATTTCATATCCCGAACAAGTAGTTAAATTTATTATTTGCCTGCTAATGTTTACATAGTCATGTATGAGATTAAATCCCTGAAATAGCTCATTCTTTCAGAATGCTATGAGAATAATTTGAAAAAAATAAAATGTGGAACCTGTGTCTATTAATTTTTTGGGGTGGAAGTCAGAAATTCCTTCTGTTTTAAGGACTAGAAGTTTAGCACCACTAGTCATCTTAGTGAAAAGTATTGTTTGTATAGTATCTATTCCGTTTGAATATGATTAACAGCCAAACATGTTCTACTCAGTTTATAATTGGAGTAAAACTGGCCTGTTTTAAATAAATTCATTAGTGTAACAATTGAACCTAGGGGTGGAAAGCCTCTACCCACAATAGGGTTGCTACTTATGTTTTTATATAGAGGACTGAATCTTTAATAGCATCTAAACCTCCTAAAGGAATTAAAATTAGAGTGGAAAAATGTGAGAAAGCAACAAGATCAGACAATCCTGTATGTCAAATGTAAATGATTCTGAAATGGGACAGGTAAAGACTTAAATTTTCTGATATTTCAAGTGAACTATGGGTTCCTAGTCTTATGTTCCCTTTTTACCTCTTTTATTGATCATAATAGAACTATAAAGTTCCAGCTGGTTTTTACCACATGAACTAGTTATTGGAGAAGTAAGATTTGAAAGGCTATACTAACTTGTATTTAGATCTGTTTTGTAAAAGATTTGAGGCAGAACATCTAAGGAGTCTCTACAAGTAACTTGGAACCAGAAAAACAATTCAACTGAAGAGCTGCCCCTGAGGATAAGACATTTTCCAGATTGCCCTAATAAAAGATGTTCCAGTGACCAGACAACTACATGGGATGTCTCAATTCCAAGATGAATTTTGCTGATTAAATGAGCATTGGGAGTGGGTTAATGGTGATTCCATACAGGGTTGAATAACTGAATGTAGGGGTTGTGAAAAGTTTGACAACAGTGACCAAAAATTAATTCAAAATCAAATGCATAATGAATCCAAGGTGTTTCTGGTAGTGCTATCATGCAACTTCATTGTAGGCTTGGTTCTGAATATAAAACATGTGCACTTTGCACTGCACATGCCATCCTGTCATCACACTGCGCAACACCAACAAATGCTGCCAGAAAAACATTGGATCAGATTTGAGACTATTGCATAACTGTACAGTGTTTTTACTGTAAAGACAAAGCTTTCTACTCTCACAGAAACATAATAGTTTAAGTATAGAAAATAAATATTTTTAATATTTTCCTACCATCATTCCTCAGCACGTACCAAATTTGTATGTCTTTTACATTGTATTGTATTACAATGTTTGATTTCAAAATTGCTATCTCCTTTTGCAGAAAGCTAAGTGTTTAAGAGCAGCAAGTAAAGACAAAAGCCCTTTAATAATCACTATCACCACTGTATGTGTATGTAGGAATGAACATCAATTTTTAAAATAAGGCACAAATGTAATTTCATAAACTAAAGCTAGTGTTTATTGGAGAACTTATTAGCAATATTTATTTACATTTTAGGACAAATGTACTTTTCAGTTATGGATAAGTGGCTAAATTTAGATAGAAGAGGTAAAAATCCTGATAACAGTGTGGCAGAGTCTTCACTACCATGTTGTAGTACACCTAAATTGACAAGAAAAAGAAAATATTTTGAACGACTTTTGTAATACGAATTTACTTTTAATAATGATGATGGTGTGGAGAAACCTCTTTGCTTAATTTGTAATGAAGTTTTGGCTGTGGAGAGCATGAAACCAAACAAAATAAAATGACATCTTAATATCAACCATGCAGCATGCTGCAATAAGCCAGAAGAATATTTTGAACAACTTTTAAATCTTTAAATAAAGAAAAACAGTATTTTGAGAAATATGTTACTGTCAATTAAAAGCATGTAATTCCATCTTAGAAATTTTTTTTATTTAATTGCAAAGCCTAGCAAGGCCTACCCAAGAGAAGATCTCGTGTTACCTACTGCAATTAAAATATCCGACATAGTTCATAGGAAAAAGTAACAGGAAGTAATTCATAAAATTCCTTTATTGAAAGATAGCTTCCAAAACAATTTCTGAAATTAGTAATGACCAATCCCAGCAGTTAATTACCAAGCTGAAGGACAGCCTAAAGTTTGCAATTCACTGATGAAACAAATTATATTTCTAACATGGCACAGTTGTTATTTTATGTAAGATACATTTATGAAAGAATCCTGCATGAGGAAATATTGTTTTGTCACCTTTTGGAAGAGAAAACAAGAGGGGAAGATACATTTCTTAAAGTTGATGGATTTTTCAGAAATGAAGGTTTACAGTGGAACAACAATGGGTGGAAATGTTGGATTTGTAGCAAAAAATAAAGCTGATGGAAATGAATATATCACTTTTACTCACTGTGTGATCCATCAGGAGGCACTCATAGCTAAAAAAATTTACCAGAGTTAGATGTTGTGCTTTGTGATACTATCAAAATCCTTAACTTCATCGTAAGCCATGCCCTTAAACTTAATGTTAAAAGATAAAATTGAAAGTTTTAATTAAAAAAGTTATAATATGAAAGAATAGGGTGGAAAATGGTTCTTTAGAAATGTTTCCAGATACAAATGATTTTATAATTGAAAATAGCCTCCCCAAAAATTTAATTGTAAGAGTTACAATTGATCCTCTGAAGTGCCTGGAGACACAGTTTGAGAAGCACTTCCCTTCAAATTCTGATTCTAAAAAATTGAGTTGGGCTCATAAACTATACTCAATTGAACTAAAAATGTCAGTCCCCTGCCATTAAAAGTTTAAGAAGAATTTGATAAGTTATCAAGTGACACAGGTTTAAAATGAATTTCCTAAAAAAAAATTAAATAAAATTTGGCTGGGTATTAGGAGCAAATTTCCAATAATTTCTAAAATGGCCCTAAATATAGTTCTATGATTTTGTACTACACATTTGTGAAAAGTGGCATTCTCAGCATTGATGTTCATAAAATCAAAATATCAATCAACTCTGAAAAAATCATTGAAGATGCTTTACACCCTGCAGTATCAAATATTCAAACAAGATTTAATTCTTTATGTAAAAATAAGCAAAAACATTCATCTCAATAGTACTCAAATTTATTTTTGTCTTTGATAAATGGCAAAAATTGTATGTATACCAAAGAATTGTTTTAAAATAAATTTCTTTATGATTTATTATCAGTAAATATTTGATTTGTATGCCTATTTTGTGTAGCTATATACCTGGGGTTGCATAAAAATTTTTTGTGTGAAAAGGGGCTGTGAGTGGAAAAAATTTAAGAAGCCCTGAAATAGAGGAATGAGGAATGATAAAAATAGGGGCAGAAGGATAGTGAGGAAAATAGGAAGGAGAAAAATATACAAGTAATTATAGTATAGAACATGAATGGTATGAATTTACTTATAAAATGGAAACTGTTAGCATGTTAAAAATGTGAATTCAACAATATGGTACTTCCAGGAAATGATATAAAAATGAGAGGTATGCACAATTATAAAATAAAGGTCAGGAGTAGAATTTATTATGTAAAAATATAGAGATAGTAATCATGATGTCATACAAAATTAAAGCTAAAAATTGTATTTAATCAAAAGAGAAAAATAAGGAAACTATATTGTGTGTCAGCCATAATAATCAATTGTTTTAGACCATATAAAATAACTAGACAGCATGAAAAAACTGAGAATATACCTGCCAAAATAGAAAAAGGAACTATAACTTTTGTACAAAGTTAGATCTAAATAATTGCTGTAATATTATTGTGCTTGGGTAGGTAAAACTAATATAATAAAAATGGCAATTTTACCTAATTTGTTTATGTAATGCTATCTCCATTAAATTATTTTAAAAATGACCTTACTGAGTCAGAAAAAAAGACAGGGTTGATTTGGAAAGCAAAGGGTCAGGAACTTCAAGGAAACCAGGAGAAAATGATGTGAACTAGATTCAGTAGTATCAGACCTTTAATCATCTTATAAAATGAGAGCAGTGTCGAAGTATAAAATGGATAATTTTGATCATTTTAAATTAAAAGTTTCCTGTATAAATAAAGCCTATGGAGCCAAGAATAGAAGAAATGCAGAAAATTTTGGAAGGGAAAAAAAAAGTCTTAGAAAATCCTCCAGAAAGAATGCAATTGGGTTGGAATGTTTTTGTAGTGTAGAAAATGAGCAGGTGGCTTTAGACAAATATGGAAAGACTTGATTTATGGAGGAAGATTTTATCTGCCTTCAGAGAAACAGATAATAAGTGGAAATGAGAATAATACAGTTTTACATATATGTGTAATTTGTGGATATGTATGTACATGTATATATGTATGTATGTATAATATATGTGTGCTGTGTGTATGGATATATACATGTCTGTCTCTGTCTGTGTATGTATATGTACATACATCTACACACACACACACACACACACACACACACACCCTTGATTGTAGCCTTTGAAGTAGGTAGAGGAGCAAAAATTGCAGAGCAGAGGACAACAGAAAATGTGAAGAAGCAAAAAGAGAGACAGCTTTGAAAATAATGTGTAGTGAAAACTGCCTGTTCATATCCTTTGACCATTTTTCAATTGGGGAATGACTTGTATTCCAATAAATTTGGCTGAGTTCCTTGTATATTTTAGAGATAAGGCATTTATCAGAGACACTAGTTGTTAAGACTTTCTCCCAATTTTCTGCTTCCCTCCTAACCTTTGTTGCATTGGCTTTATTTATACAAAACCTTTTCAGTTTAACATAATTAAAATTATCCATTTTGCATTTTGTAATACTCTCTATCTTTTTTGGGTCATGAATTCTTCCCTTTCTTATAAATTTGACAGGTAAACTATTCCTTGCTCTCCCAAACTGCATACAGTATCAGCCTGTATTCCTGAATCATGAACCCATTTTGACTTTATTTTGGTATACAGTGTAAGATAGTGGTCTATGCCCAGTTTCTTCCATACCATTTTGTAATTTTCCCGGCAGTTTTTGTGAAATAGTGATTTCCTAGCCAAGAAGCTGGATTCTTTAGGTTTATTAGAGAGTACATTCCATTCCACTGATCCACCACTCTGTTTCTTAGCAAGTACCAAATAATTTTGATGACTGCTACTTTATAGTACAGTTTAATATCTGGTATGCCTAGGCCACCTTCCTAGCATTTCTTTTCATTAATTCCTTTGATATTATGGACCTTTTTTTCCAGATACATTTTGATATTTTATCCAACTCTGTAAAATAATTTTTTGGTAGTTTGATTGGCATGGCACTGAATAAGTAAATTAATTTAGGTAAAATTGTCTTTTTTATTATATTAGCTCAGTCTAACCTTGAGCAACAGTTGTTTTTTCCATTTATTTAGATCTGACTTTATTTGTGCGAAAAGTATTTCATAATTATGTTCAGACAGGCCCTGGGTTTGTCTTGGGAGGTAGACTCCCAAATATTTTATAATGCCTACAGTAACTTTAAATGAAATTTCTCTTTCTATCTCTTGCTGTTGGGCGTTGTTAGTAATATACAGGAATGCCACAGATTTATGTGGGTTTATTTTATATCCTGCAACTTTGCTAAAGTTTTTTTTTTATTATTTCAAGTAGTTTTTACTTGATTCTCTAGGATTTTCTAGATAAATCATCATATCATCTGCAAAAAGTGATAACTTAGTTTCTTCTTTGCCTATTCTAAATCCTTCCATTTCTTTTTCTTCTCTTGTTGCTAAAGCTAACATTTCTAGTACCAAATTAGAATAATGGGGTGATAGTGGACAGGAAGCTTTCAAAGGAAGAAATTAAAGATATCCATAATCATATAAAAATGTTCTATATCACTATTGATTAGAGAAATACAAATCAAAACAACTCTTAGGTACCACAACTCTACTGTCAGATTGGCTAACATGACAAAGCAGAAAAATGATAAATGCTGGAGAGGATGTGAGAAAATTGGAACATTGTTACATTGTTGGTAGAGTTGTGAAATGATCCAGCCTTTCTGGAGAGCAATTTGGAACAATGCCCAAAGGGCTATAAAAATGTGCTTTCCCTTTGGCCCAGCAACACCATTTCTAGGGCTATATCTCAAAGAGATCAAACAAGTGGGAAAGGAACCTGTATGTATAAAAATATTTGTAGCAGCTCTTTTTGTGGTGGCAAAGAATTGGAAATCAAGGGGATGCCCATCAATTGGGCAATGGCTAAACAAATTGTGGTATGTTAATGTAATAGAATGTTATTGTGCTATAAGAAATGAGGAGCAGATAGACTTCATTATAACCTGGAATGACTTATATGAACTGATGCTGAGTGAGGGGAGCAGAAACAGAAGAACATTATATATCATTACAGACATATGGTATCTGTAATGACTAATTTTGGTAGACTTGAATCCTCTCTTCAATGCAAGGTTCAAAGACAGCCCCAAAAGGCTCATGACAGAAAAAGCTATGCACATGCAGAGAAAGAATTATAGAGTCTGAATGCAGATTGAGGCAAACTTTTTGCTCTGTCTTTTTTTTCCTTCATTTTTGGTTTCATTTCTCCTTTCTCATGATTCATTCCATTGGTTATGATTTTTCTTTACAACCAGACTACTTTATAAATAAATTCAATGTGAAAGTATATGTAGTATCTACATTGCATTTCATGCCATCTTGGAGGGGTAGGGGGAAGGAAAGGGAGGGAGAGAAAATTTGGAACCCAAAAACTTATGGACGTGAATGTTGTAAAGGAAATATATATATATATATATATATATATATATATATATATATATATATATATATATATATGTATATATATTATCTATATCTATATCTCTATATATCTATATCTATCTATCTATCTAGAAATCTATACATATATACATAAACAATGTGTAGTGGAGGCTGAGCCAAGATGGCAGAGTAAAAGTTGGGACTTGCTTGAACTCTTCCCCAAATCCATCCAAACACCTGTAAAAACAACTCTAAACAAATTCTAGTGCTACAGAACCCACAAAATAACAGAATAAAAGAAGTCTCCAGCCCAAGACCAAGATGGTCACTGGGAAAGGTCTATCACACGATGCTGGGAGAGGAGTGCATCCCAGCATGGGCCGTGGCAGCACAGACCAGGTTTGAGCAGACTTGGTAGAGTAGTCCTCAGGGCACTGAATCACTGAGCTGTGGCTGTTTCCAGACTTCTCAACCCACAAACACCAAAGACAACTTAGCAGGTCAGTGGAAAACTCTGTTAGACCTCAGTGAGACAAGGCAAGGTCATGTCCCAGCCCCTCAGCAGCAGAGGAGGTGGTTCCAGGAGCAGCAGCAGCAGCAACAGTGACAGCTGTTTCTGGAGTTCTAGGACCACAGAGAGTAGGGGGAATCAAGTGGGTGATCAGAGTGGGATTTAGCGATCTCTTTGCTAGTGCTGTAACACTAACTAAGGTGGGGCCTTTTTATTGTCTTAGAATGCTAAATTAATTAAGTGTCTTTTATTGAGTCTTACTAGGTGCAAAGCCACAGGCTGGTTAGCAAATTAGTTGGCTAGTTTGAGAGAGGTGGGAAGCCCCCAGGGCCCTAAGGAGAGTTGCTAAGACCAGAGTCAATGGTACGTGCCTAAGTCCTAGTTAATCAGATGACATTCTAGTCCATCGGGTGATGTCTAAGGACTGTATAAAAAGAGAGAATGGAGTTGTTTGTTTGGGGTTCTCATTCCTGGAGGTGTGTTGATGTGAAGACTCTGGGCAAGCCTTTGTTAAGAGCTCCCCAGCTTGTGAACCCAGATGTTGATGGCTTCTTGGTAACTATGAATTATGATCTGATCTGTTTATATTGTATATATTTTAATTTGTTTGTATTTGCTCTGAAGTTCAGGTTGCTGGCTTTCCCTCCAGAACCAAGTGAATGATATTTGTATGTTGGATTGACATAAGATTGTTAACCTCTTTACATTGTTTTCCTTAGTAAAGCAGATCAAAGAACCTATTCTGGCAGCATTCTTGTTTTTGGGCTTCTGTTGGTCTTTCACGCCCGCAACAGCTGCTAGCCCATTGTTGCTACAAGTGCTGAGGCAGCATTCTTTTGCTTTACCCTACTTGGATCTGGGTCCTGGTCCTTGGTAGTGGTCTTGGGGTGAGGAGGAGTACTGGTGTGGCAGAGCTTATGGCTCTGGAAAGGGAGTCCTCCTAGCAGTCCCAAGGCAGGAAAGGGTGCCTGAGGTCATTCAGAGACTAGAGCACAGCTCAGTAGAGGAAGAAACACCTCTCCTTGGATCATACCATCTTGGAAGAACTGAAAATTTTCAGGTGTCTAAAAGTAGCTCAGAAAACAGCTGTGGTAAACCCCTGAAGCTTGGGACAGAGCACTCTCCAGTCTGGAGGCAGAGTCATACCTTGACAAAGAGATCAAAAGTCAAGTAATTGGCTGAGAAAATGAGCAGACAGCATAGAATCTTATGTTGGTGACACAGAAGATCAAAATATATAGCCAGAAGAGGACAACAAAGTCAAATATCCTACATCAAAAGCCTCAAAGAAAAATACAAATTGGTTGCAGGCCATGGAAGAGCTCAAAAAAGATTTTGAAAATCAAGTAAAAGATATAGAGGAAAAATTGTGAAAAGAAATTAGAGGGATGAAAGAAAATCATGAAAAATGAGCCAATACCTTGCTAAAGGAGACCCCCCAAAATACAGAAGCAAATAACACCTTAAAAATAGACTAACCCAAATGCCAAATGAAGTTCAAAAAACCAATGAGGAGAACAATGCCTTAAAAATAGAATTGGGCAAATGTAAAAGGAGGTCCAAAACCCAACGAAGAAAATAATTCCTTGAAGTTAGAATGGAACAAATGGAAGATAATGACTTTATGAGAAATCAGGAAATTATAAAACAGAACCAAAATAATGAAAAAAAAATGAAGACAACATGAAATAGCTCAATTGAAAAACCACTGACATGGAAAATAGATCTAGGAGAAAGAATTTAAAAATTACTGGACTACCTGAAAGCCATGATAAAAAAAGAGCCTAGACATCATCTTTCAAGAAATTATCAAGGAACACTGCCCTGATATTCTAGAACCAGAGGGTAAAATAGAAATTGAAAGAATCCACCAATCATCTATTGAAAAAGGTCTGAAAAAGGAAAACTCCTAGGAATATTGTTGCCAAATTCCAGAGTTCCCAGGTCAAGGAGAAAATGTTGCAAGCAGCCAAAAAGAAACAGTTCTAGTATTGTGGAAACACAATCAGGATAACAAAAGATATTACAACTTCTAAATTAAGGGATCAGAGGGCTTGGAATATTATATTCCAGATGCCAAAGGAGTTAGGATTAAAACCAAGAATCACCTACCCAGCAAAACTGAGTATAATACTTCAGGGTAAAAATTGGATTTTCAACAAAACAGAGGACTTGCAAGTGTTCTTGATGAAAAGGCCAGAGCTGAATTGAAAATTTATACTGAAAATACTAGAATCAAGAGAAGCATGAAAAGGTAAACAGGAAAGAGAAATCATAAGTTACTTACTAAAGTTGAACTGTTTTGTTTACATTCCTACATGGAAATATGATATTTGTAACTCATCAGACCTTTATCGGTATTAGGGTAGTTGAAGGGAATATACATACACACACACACACACACACGCACATATATATGGACAGAGGGCACAGGGTTGTTGAATATGAAGTGATGATACCTAAAAAAAATAAAATTAAAGGGTGTGAGAGGAATATATTGGGTGAAGGAGAAAGGGAGAGATAGAATGGGGTAAATTGTCTCAAATACAAGACACAAGAATAAAAAACTATTATAATGGAAGGGAATCACCAAAAGGGTGATTTTTCTTGATTTCCCAGGTAACCAAACTGTGGTATCATTGAAAGCAAAAGAAAATACATATGCATTATCAGTACATGCAATATGCTTGGCACTTTAAATAGCATTACCTGTAGGATGCCTCATGGGTAATATATTTAAGTTATATGTAGGACATAGCACAAGCCCAACTTGAGTACATATATAATCATGGTATACAAAAATTGATCATAAATGATGAAGTAAACCATGTCTAACTAATAGGGCAAAGCTAGCTATCTATAACAACATTAGAAATAAACATACACATAAAAATATCTGGGTATGTATATGTATACATGAACACATGTATATGTATATGTACATATTCGTATTGTATACATGCCTACATATTGTGCATAATACACATATTTGTATTATATGTATGCATATATTATGTGCAAATCCATTCAAATGCATACAAATATGCATATATATACTTATGTGAATGGATATACAGATATACACCCACCTATTAAAGCTTAAACTGCACTAAAAAATTCAGTACACACCTTGTAGAGCTTATAAAAAGCATTAGTGTATACGTAAATAAATGATGAGCAAAACAATTAATAGGGACATCACTAATGTATGAGCCTATCACAGCAGGTTATAAAAGCAAAGTAATAAGCAAACAAACCCAACCATTCATTTATTTTTTTTCAGCATAGGCCACACATGCATTATTATGCAAAACACTTCCACAATAATCATGTTGTGAAAGACTAACTGTATTTCCCTCCATCCTATCCTGTCCCTCTTTATTCAATTTTTTCCTTTGATCCTGTTGCTTTTCAAAAGTGTTTGCTTTTGACTACCTCCTCCCCCAATCTGCTCTCCCTTTTATCATGTCCCCTTCTTATCCCCTTCCCCCCTACTTTTCTGTAGGGTAAGATACCCAATTGAATGTGTATGTTATTCCCTCCTTAAGCCAAATCTGATGAGAGCAAGGTTCACTCATTCCCCCTCACCTGCCACCTCTTTCCTTCCAACAGAACTGCTTTTGCTTGCCACTTTTATGTGAGACAATTTACCCCATTCTATCTCTCCCTTTCTCCCTCTCTCAATATATTCCTCTCTCATCCCTTAATTTAATTTTATTATTTTAGATATCATCCCTTAATATTCAATTCACCCTGTGCCCTCTGTCTAATATATATGTATATTCCCTTCAACTACCCTAATACTGAGAAAGGTCTCATGAATTACACATATGATCTTTCCATGTAGGAATATAAACAAAAAAGTTGAACTTTAGTAAGTCCCTTATGATTTCTCTTTCCTGTTTACCTTTTCATGCTTCTCTTGATTCTTGTGTTTGAAAGTCAAATTTTCTATTCAGCTCTGTTGTTTTCATTGACAAAGCTTGAAAGTCTTCTATTTTATTGAAAATCCATATTTTGCCATGGAGCATTATACTCAGTTTTGCTGGGTAGGTGATTCTTGGTTTTAATCCTAGCTCCTTGCACCTCTGGAATATCACATTCCAAACCCTCTGATCCCTTAATGTAGAAGCTGCTAGATCTTGTGTTATCTTGATTGTGTTTCCATAATGCTCAAATTTTTTCCTTCTGGCTGTCTGAAGTATTTTCTCCTTGACCTGAGAACCCTGGAATTTGGCTACAATATTCCTAGGAGTTTTCTTTTTGGGATCTTTTTCAAGAGGCAATCAGTGGGTTCTTTCAATTTCTATTTCACCCTCTGGTTCTAGAATATCAGGGCAGTCTTCCTTGAAAATTTTTTGAAAGATGATATCTAGGCTCTTTTTTGATCATGGCTGTTATGTAGTCTAATGATTTTTAAATTCTCTGTGCTAGATCTATTTACCATGTCAGTGATTTTTTCATTGAGCTACTTCACATTGTCTTCCATTTTTTCATACCTTTGGTTCTGTTTTATAATATCTTGATTTCTCATAAAGTCACTAGCTTCCACGTGCTCCAATGTAATTTTTAAAGTAGTATTTTCTTCAGTGGTCTTTTGGACTTCCTTTTCCATTTGGCTAATCCTGCCTTTCAAGGCATTCTCCTCCACGTTGGCTTTTTGGAGCTCATTTGCCATTTGGGTTAGTCTATTTTTAAGGTGTTATTTTCTTCCATATTCTTTGGGTCTCCTTTAGCAAGTCATTGACTTGTTTTTCATGATTTTCTTGCATCACTCTCATTTCTCTTTCCATTTTTTCCTCTACTTCTCTAACTTGCTTTTCCAAATCCTTTTTGAGCTCTTCCATGGCCTGAAGACGAATTCATATTTTTCTTGGAGGCTTTTGTTATAGGCTCTTTGACTTTGTTGACTTCTTCTGGCTGTATGTTATGATCTTCTTTGTCACCAAAAAAATGATTCTATAGTCTGAGTCCATTTCCGCTGTCTGTTCATGTTCCCAGCCAACTACTTGACCCTTGAGCTTTTTGTCAGTGTATGACTGCTTGTAGAGAAGAGAGTACTTTGTCCCAAGGTTCAAGAGCCTTGAACTGCTGTTTTTAGAGCTGCTTCTACTCCACCATCACTGCAATCTCTGCCACAGCAGTGCTCCTCCTCCCCCCAGAACTGCCAACCAGGATCATGACCCAGATCCAAGCAGGGCAAAGCAAGAGAGCCTGCCTCTGTGACAACAAAGTGCTCCTTGCATTTCTGCTCCAATTCACAGCTTGATTTCTCCCACCATTTTAGGCAGGGACTCTGGAAGCAGCTGACCCTGGAGCTACCACCAAGCCACAGCCATCCCACCTCTGCCTTCCCAGGGCTGGCCCCAGACCTCTCTCACCCCAGTATAGAAGTTTTCCCACTAACTTGCTTGGTGGTCTTTGGAGTTTGTGGGCTGAGAAGTCTGGAAATTGCCACAGCTCAATGATTCATGGCCCTCAGGCCTGCTCTGCCTAACTCCTGGTTTGGTTGGTCCTGGCTTGGCCAAGGATGGGCTGTGTTCCACTCCCTGCACTGTGTGATAGATCCTTCCCAGCAACCATCCAGGCTGTCCTGGGATGGAGACTTGCTTCCCTCTGCTATTTTGTGGGTTCCACAGCTCTAGAATTTGTTCAGAGTCATTTTTATGGGTTTTTGGAGGGATTTGGGGGAGAGCTTAAGCAAGTCCATGCTTCCCAGGCTCCATCTTGGCTCTGTCCCACCCCCCCAACCATTCATTTGTTAATAGCTGTGACAATGAACATATAAAATTACCTTCCAAGTACACTTCTCATGGGGAAACATAAGTATTGTATCCTGCATAGGTTTGAAACTATTTCTTCAGGTTACTTGGAACATCATAAATTAATCCAGTGATTTTTAATGGGTCTAGATCCCCTATTAATAACACCTAAACTAATAGATCATATAGGTTAGCCATCAGAATCATTATAAATTTTTTTGTATTCATCTGACTGATAGCAGGGATGTTAGCTTTCAGGATATTTTTGCTCTGTAGATTATATTCTGTACCCTAGGTATTACTGTTGTAGTTGTAGGCAAGAAAGGAGTTACCTTTGGGTTTAGTCCTCTCCCATATGCTACATAAAGTGTCCTTCCTTGGAAACATTATAGTGTCATTACAATGTGTTTGCTTAAAACACACTTTCCAAAAAAACTGGTGGGAGGGAACTAGAGTGCAGGAGAGAGATGAGAGCTGGATATGTAGATTTGACATTCATTTGAATAGAGATACTAATTTAACACCTATGAGCTGATGAAATTATAGAAAAAGATAAGAAGAACCAAGACAAAGTCCAAGGATACACCAGTATTTAGTGGGGAAGGGCATGGTTGATAACTGAACAAAACAGATTGATAAGGAACAGCTACTTTCTAATAAAGGCTTTCCTGATTCCCCCTCCCATCTGTCATTCTCTTCATTGCCAAATTTTCTTGTGCTGCTTGCATTTACTTACATATATACTTAGTTTTTTCTCTTGACTAAGTTTTAAGCTCCTATAGATCAGGGATAGTTATTCTTTTGTCTTTATGTCCTTATAGTAGAAACTTAATAAGAGTTTTTTAATGGATTGACTGATCAAACTTTGGGTTTTTTTTAATAATTTTTTATTTTTAGTTTAAAAACACTCAGTTCTACAAGGTTTCAGTACCAAATTTTCTCTCCCTCCCTTATTTTCCCCCTCCCCCCAAGACAGCATGGAATCCAATATATGTTCTACGTATACCTTTGCATTAAACTTATTTATATAATAGTTAAGTGGTAAAGAAGAATTACAACCAATGGAATGAATCATGAGAAAGAAGAAACGAAACCAAAAAGAGAAGAGAAAAAAAAAACAGTGAGCAAATAGTTTGCCTTAATCTGCGTTCAGACTCCGAAATTCTTTCTCTGGAGGTAGATAGCTCTTTCCATCATGAGTCCTTTGGAGCTGTCTTTGAACCTTATATTGCTGAGAAGAGTCAAGTCTATCAAAGTTAGTCATCACAGAAGAAATATGACTGTGGTTGTGTACAATGTTCTCCTGGTTCTGCTCCCCTCACTCAGCATCAGATCATGTAGGTCTTTGTAGGTTATTATGAAGTCCATATGTTCCCCATTTCTTATAGCACAATAGTATTCCATTACATTCATATACCACAACTTGTTTAGCCATTCCCCAATTGATGGGCATCCCCTTGATTTCCAATTCTTTGCCACCACAAAAAGAGCTGCTATAAATATTTTTGTACATACGGGTTGATTCTCCACTTGTGTGATCTCTTTGGGATACAGCCCTAGAAGTGGTATTGCTGTGTCAAAGGGTATGTACATTTTTATAGCCCTTTGGGCATAGTTCCAAATTGCTCTCCAAAATGGCTGGATCAGTTCATAACAGCACCAACAATGTATTAATGTTCCAATTTTCCCACATCCTCTCCAGCATTTCTCATTTTCCTGTCTTCTCATGTTAGCCAAACTGACAGGAGAGATGTGGTACCTAAGACTTTTGATTTGCATTTCTCTAATCAATAGTGATTTAGATCACTTTTTCATATGACTGTAGATATCTTTAATTTCTTCCTCTGAAAACTGCCAGTTCATATCCTTTGACCATTTCTCAATTAGGGAATAACTTGTATTCCTATCAGTTTGGTTCAGTTCCCTGCATATCTTAGAAATGAGGCCTTTATCAGAGACACTGATTGTAAATATTTTCTCTCAGTTTTCTGCTTCCCTCCTAATCTTCATGGCATCAGCTTTGTTTATACAATAACTTTTCAGTTGAACATAATCCCAATTATCCATTTTGCATTTTTAGTGCTCCCTATCTTTTGTTGGGTGTTGAATTCTTCACTTTCCCATAAATCTGACAAGTGAACTATTCCTTGCTCTCCCAAATTGCTTGTAGTATCAGCCTTTATTCCTAAATCATGAACCCATTTTGACTTTATTTTGGTATACAGTGGTCGATGTCCAGTTTCTTCCATATCATTTCCCAATTTTCCAAGCACATTTTGTGAAATAGTGAATCCTTAGCCCAGAAGGTGGATTCTTTGGCTTTATTAAAGAGTAGGCTGCTATAGTCATTGACTACTGCATCCTGTGTACCTAACCTATTCTATTGATCCACCACTCTGTTTCTTAGCCAGTACCAGGTAATTTTGATGACTTCTGCTTTATAGTACAGTTTAATATCTTGTATGGCTGACTGATCAAACTTTGTCTCATCCCAGCACAGTGTTCTGCAACCAGTAGGTATTTAATAAACATTTGTTAAGTGAATCGAAAATAGCATCAGAGAGCAGAAGAAACTCTATTTCCTAATGCCCAGTCTGGGGTGGGGGAATTGCATACAAGAGTTTGATGACAAAATTGTATACTTTCAAGTTCAACCAAGTACAATTTGTATAGTACCCTTAGTTATGTTCAAGTTTAAAACTTAAACTATTCTATAGTGTGTTTTAAATGAGATCTTTGAATAACTCCCACTATATTTATTCTCTTCCCTTTCAATTATAGCAGATTTTGCAGATGTGAAACCAGATGGATCTAGAAGTTTTTTAAATGATGTCTTAAAAACTATGTAATTAGTATGTAAAGTAAAATCTTCTCTCAATTAATTACTCTTTTCAGTTATATAGGAAAGGCTTGAGAGTATATTATTAGTTACTTTGTATTATTTATGTTTAGTTTGGGGGGAAAGCTTCCTTTGTAGACAAATTACCTCATTTGCCCCTATTTCCAGAATACTCTTTATAAACTGGATCAGTTTCTCCTAGTATACAGTGGGGAGAGTGAAATTACTAATCTACCTGAGTTACATTCAGAAATAGCTTCCTAAGTCATATGTATTCAAAAAGAATTTTGAGAAATACAATTATACTTTATTATCGTTAATGTTTAGCTGTTTTCACTTGTTTCTGACTCTTCATGGCTTCATTTGGTGTTTTCTTGGCAGAGGTACTGCAGTAGTTTGACACTTCCTTTTCCAGATCATTCTACAGATGAGGAAATAGAGACAAAAGGGTTGTGACCTTTTCAGAGTCACATAACTAGTACGTTTGAAGCCAGATTTCAGCTCAGGAAGATGAGTCTTCTTGACTCCAGACATGGCCATTTATCCACTGCACCACCTAGCTGCCCCTAAGTACAATTAAACATTACTTACCACACCAAAGAAGCTTAGAATAGAAAGGGAAGTTCAATAGGGTACTCTTTTTCTATTCTTGGGACACTATGGCTTTCTTGATACAGTTAAAAATTGAGTTGGCTTTTTCTTATAAAAAATTATACATTAACTTTTCCAATTATGTGTAAAAACAATATTTAACATTCTTTTGTTAAAATTTTGAATTCTAAATTCTCTAAATCCTTACTTGCCCTCAAAAGAAAGCACTTTAAAATATATTATACATGTACTGTTATATAAAATATATTTCCATAGTTGCCATGTTGTGAAAGGAAGCACAGAACACAAACACACACACACACACACACACAAAACAAAGAAAGTTTAAAAAAATACAGTCCTCAATTTGCATTCAGACTCCATCATTCATTCTCTGGAGGTGGATAGAATTTTTCAATATAGTTCACTCAGAATTGTCTTGGATAGTTGTATTTCAGAGAATAGCCAGATCATTCAGAGTTGATCATCAAAAATTTTGCTGTTACTGTGTTCAGTGTTCTCCTAGTCTGCTTAGTTCACTTTATGTTAGTTAATGTAGGTCTTCCAAGGTTTTTCTGAAACTTCCTGTTCATCATTTCTTATAGCACAATAGTATTCCATCACAATCATATACCACAGCTTTATCAGCAATTGCACAATTGATGTGCAAGCCTTCAATGTCCATTTCTCAGCTACAACAAAAACATCTGCTATGAGTATATTTGTGCATATAGGTACTTCTTCTTAATCTTTTTTAGGTGCATATCTACTAGTGGCATTGCTGGGTCAAAGGGTTTATGCAGTTTTATAGACCTTTGGTCATAGTTCCAAATTGTTCTCCAGAATGGTAGGATCAGTTTACAATTCCACCAAGAGTGCATTAGTGACCTATTTTCTTTCATGTTCCCCCCAACATTTGTCATTTTCCTCTTCTGTCATATTAGCCAGTTTGATAGGTGAGGTGGTATCACAGAGTTGTTTTAATTTCCATTTCTTTAATCATAGTGATTTAGGGAATTTTAATATACCTATAGATACCTTTGATTTCTTTTTCTGAAAACTTCCTCTTCATATCCTTTAACCAGTGGGGAATGACTCATATTTTTATAAATTTGACTCACCTCTCTATGTATTTGAGAAATGAGGCCTGTACCGAAGTAACTTGTTGTAGATTCCTCTCTTTCCCACTTTTCTGTTTTCCTTTTAATTTTGGCTGTTTTGCTTTTGTTGGTACAAAACCTTTTCTATTTTGATATAATCAAAATTATCTATTTATATTTCATAATGTTCTTTATTTATTGCTTCATCATAAATTCTTCCTTTCTCCATTGATCTTGCAGGCCAAATATCATAGGCTCCCTTAATTTGCTTATTATATCTCCCTTTATGTATTAATCATGTACCCATTTTGACCTTATTTTTGTATAAGGTATAAGATATTGACCTATGCCTTGTTGTTGTTGTTAAATCATTTCAGTAATGTCCTACTTTTCAAGACCCAGTTTGGGGATTCTTGGCAAAGATAATAGATTGGTTCACCATTTCCTTCTCTGCTCATTTTGCAGATGAGGAACTGAAGCAAATAGTCAGGTGACTGCCCAGGGTCACACAACAAATAGGTGTCTAAGGTGATATTTAAACTCAGGAAGATGAATCTTCCTGACTCCAGGCCCAGCATTCTATCCATGCTACCACCTGGCTGCCTATTCATTCTAATTACATGAATAGACATCTCTAATTACAGGTAAGCAGTACCTAATTTGGCAAAAGCACTCTATCTACTGTGCCACCTAGACCACTGGTCTATAATTAAGTTCTGCCCAAACTTCTTTCCAGTTTTCCCAGCAAATTTTCTTAGTGAGTTCTTGTCCCAGAATCTGGGATCTTTGGTTTTGTCAAATACTATGTTCATTTGCTAATGTGTACTATCATGTACCCAATCTATTCAAATGATCTGCCACACCATTTCTTAGCCAGTTCCAGATTTCCAGATTGTTTTAATGATTACTGCTTTGCAATACAGTTTGAGATCTGGTACTGCTAAGCCACCTTCCTTCACTTTCTTATTGATTTACTTGGTATTCTTGACCTTTTGTTCTTCCAGATGAATTTTGTTATTTTTTTTTCTAGATCTACAAAATAATTTTTGGTAGTTTGATTGTTATCGGACTGAATAAGTAGATTAATTTAGGAGGAATTGTCATTTTTATTACATTGGCTTGGCCTACTTATGAACAATTAATATTTCTTCAATTATTTAGATTTAACTTTATTTGTAGGAAAAGTGTTTTATAATTGTGACATGTAGCTTCTGGGTTTGTCTTGCAGGTAGAATCTCAAGTGTTTTATATTTTCTACAGTTAATTTAAATGGAATTTCTCTTTCTAGCTCATGCTACTGGACTTTGTTGGTAATATATAGAAATGCTGATGAATTAGGTGGGTTTATTTTATATTCTGTATCTTTTCTGAAGTTTTTAATTATTTCAAGCAGTTTTTTGGTTGATTCTCTAGGATTCTTTATACATTCATATCATCTGCAAAGAATGATGGCTTTGCTTCCGCATTGTCTATTCTAATTTCCTCAATGGCTTTTCTTGTCTGAATAATGGTGGTGATAATAGGCATGTTTGCTTCACCTCTGATTTTATTGGGAAGACTTCTAGTTTATCGTTATTATAAATAAAGTTTGCTTGATGTTTTTAGATACATGTTACTTATTACTTTAAGGAAAACTCCATTAATCTTATGCTCTTGTGTTTTCTTAATTGGAATGGGTGTAGTATTTTATCAAAAGCCTCTTCTGCATTATTGATATGATCAATTATGGTATTAGTTTTCTTAATTATTGGACCAAACCCTGCATTCTTGGCATAAATTCAACCTGGTCATAGTGTGTGATCTTTGTGTTATGTTGCTGTAATCTCCCTGCTAGTATTTTATTTGAATTTTTATGTCAATATTCATTAGGAAAATTGGTTGATAACAGGGATGGGGAAACTGCAGCTTTGAGACCACATGCGGCCTAACAAAATACCACGTTCTGTAAAATTTAGATTCAGTCAAAGGGCTGTACTTGAGAATCTAGAGGGCCACTGTGGTCTCAAGGCCTCAGGTTTCCACTCCTGATCCATATTTCTTTCTGTTTTTGTTCTTCCTGGTTTAGGTATAGTACTATATTTGTGTTGTAAAAGGAATTTGTTAGACTTCTCCTTTGCTTATTTTTCCCAATAGTTTATATAGTATTGGAATTTACTGTTCTTTAGATGTTTGGTAGAATTTCTAGTGAATCCATCTGACCTGGGGGATATTTTTTGGGGGGGCTCAATGATAGCTTGTTCATTTCCTTTTCTGGGATAGGGTGGTTTAAGCATTCTATTTCCACTTCTGTTAATCTGGCAATTTATATTTTTGTAAATATTCATCCATTTCACTAAGTTACTTTTGTAACTAACCCTTTGACTCATACTAACTGGCAGCTCACTAAACTATAAGATTATTTTGGGGGGTAGGGGGACAATCTACTATCTAGTCACATCTTTACCCCCTTGTTTATTGTGATTTTAAAAAACTCTACATATAACTTTTTTACTGCATCGGATTTCATCTTATTCGACTTGAGCCTAATGTTCTCAAGTGTCAAGATTTTAAAAAAAAAACATTGATATTATCATCCTATGTATTAGCTATCTAGCATTGTTTCACCTCTGTATTTGATAAACATTGTGCACATGTCTTAATTCCGTAAAGGGGATGAAGTACAAATCCCTGGCATATTAAAAACCATTAATGACTAGTTTTCATGTCTGTCATTTAATAAATTCTACATCCATCTAAGTTATATTTTGGATTAACCTAAATCTTTACATCTTTTTTGTCAAAATAACATGAATGATATTGTCAAATATTTCCATCAAAATCTAGGTAAATATAAGTGCTGTATTTTATAAAAGACTTTAACATTTTTTTATAATGACATTTTAAAACTCATTTTTCTTGTTTACATAACTATGATTATTCTTTTTAAGTGTAGAATCATCTTAATATTCTTGGTATAAATCCAATTTGATCATAGAGATTAGATCTGTAATTTTCTTGATGTAGAAAACTTTGGTATGAGGAAACTCTTTACTGGATCAAATGTTGCTACATAAGGTAGAGTTGTTTATGGTAGTCTTGTACATGAATCTCTTAAATTTATTGACACAAAGAGTTTAGATAGAACAGAAGTCTCAAGCACCTGACCCTCACCAACATCCAGCTTGCAGAGCTCCATAACTTAGCCTGAACCAGATTAAAATGTAATTGGGAGAATTTAACAAAATATATAATTTATAGGAAAACATAGATAATACTACATTTTGAAATTAAATCAATAAGCAAAGCCCTAATGTAAGGACTAGTGTTCCCTATCTCCATATGAGTTTGACACCACTGGCTTAGAATATATGAGATATTAAATGACTTGCCTACTGTCACACTGCCAGTATATGTCAATGGCGGGACTTGAACCCATGTCATCATGGCTCCGTCTCTAATGTTTCTTTTATATAAAACTTTTGTGTCAATAGTCATTAGTTATACTCATTTATACATCTCTTAATCTACTTTATTCTCCTCCATTGGGTATCAGAGTTTGTTAGTGTTTTATTCTCAATTATTAAAATATATAATATGTATAACTCTTTAAAGTTTGATGGAAATTCACTTGTAAATTTTTCTGAAATAGGTTATTTTCTTTTGTAGTTTATGTATGAGTTCCTTGAATTTTCTTTCTGAGATTACATCATTTAGGATGTCAGTTACTGTTTTATTAATCAGAATATTTTGCAATTATGCATTTATTTTTAAAAGTTGTTAAAATAATTTATGTTCTGATGAAAATTGCATGCTCTCTTAACTGATAAACCTCATTCACTTTTAAAACTCTTTTTTCTAATACTAATATTGCCTCTTCAGTACCTCTTCATTTTGTTCTTGTTTTCCTTTCACTGATTTCTTGATGTATTTTCCCTTCATATAGGTCATGAGTCTGTGTTTGTTGGGCTGTGCTTTGGTTCATTTTCCCTTGTAAAGTCAAGGGAATCATAAATCATGTCACATGTTCTTGTTTTGCCACCACCAAAATGGGTTCTGAATCCAAAGAGAAAAAATGATATATGGAGTCATCTTGACTGGTTTTTTTCCCTCAAATTTCAGGCTTAAATACTATGACCTTTCCAGGATAAAAGACATTTATAACCATCTGTTTATGATAATGAATTCTGTTTGTCATGACTTGCTGGTTCAGATGGCCATGACATCATTCATGGAGGCAATGAACTCCCAGAGCATCAAGAGAGGAAAAAAAATGTATTTCTTCTTTTTTAGTATCACATCATACTCAACTCTACCCTAAACTTTATTTCGAAACGCCCAATTACTAGTAACAATTTTAGAGGTACAATTTACGTTTCCTCGTATTAGAAGTAAACAGTCTGTCTTTATTAGGTCTCTTGTATTTTAGTCTTTGATGTTTACCTTATATTTCTCTTATATCTTGTATGTCAAATTTCTATTGATTTCACGTCTTTGTGCAATGAAATCTTGCACAAAGTCTGGCAATTCATTGAATATCCTTTTTCAAAAAATTTATGATTAGCTTAACTTTGCAGGGTATGATATTTTTGGCTGCAGTACCAGTTCTTTTGCTCTTCGATATATAGTGTTCCAAGACCTGTGGTCTTTCAGCATACCTGTTCCTAGGCCTGTATGATTCTAATTGAAGCTCCACCACATTTAAATTGTTTTCTTTTCTTGTTGCATATAATATTTTCTTCTTGAGCTGGAGGTTTTGGAATCTATCTATGATATTCCTATAGGTTTTCCTCATAAGATCTCTTTCAGGCAGTGATCAGTGGATTTTTTTTGTCTATTTCGACTTTCTCTTCTTGTTCTAAAACTTCAGGACAATTTTATTTAATTATACTTGTATTATTGTATCAAGATTCTTTTTTTGATCATAGCTTTCAGGTAGTCTGATTATTCTTATATTTCTCTTCTTGATCTTTTCTCCAGATTGATTGTTTTTTAAAGAAATGGTTCACTTTGTCTTCTATTTTTTTCATTCTTAATATTTCATTTTATTATTTCTTGGTTTCTTATAACTTTGCTGGGTTCTCCTTGTCTAATTCTAATTTTAAAGGAGGAATTTTCTTCCTTAAGATCCTGGATCACCTTTTCTAGGTGTTGGAACTTTCTTTTCATAATCTTGATTTTCTTGCATTGTTCTCATTTTTTTTTAAAATTTCCCTTAATCTCTCATTGTGATTCTTAAATCTTTTTTTAAGTCCTGTGAATTCTTTGGGCAGGTGACCATTTGAAATTACTCTTTTGAGTATCTTCCTCTGAAGACAAACCCCAGTATTCTCTACAACCATAAGTAACTTTTTATGGTTTGGGCTCTTTCACCCTCACCTGCTCATTTAAAAAAATTATAGCCACTGTACATACACACTGCCTGTGTAAAAGGGTAGCTTGGACTAGACAATATTGCAAGTCCCTTCCATTCCTTTATCAAAGTTCCTTTGATAAGGGGCACTAGCTCTGGTAGCTAAATTGCCCGATTTGTGCACACTTCATATCTCTCACCTCTAAGCAAGCTCTCTCTATATATATTTATATGCATCTGGCTTAGTGATAAAAAAAGAAAAAGAATAGGCTGGAAAAAATCAATGAACAATGAAAAAAATTCTGACAAAAAGAAACTTATTATGGTGACAAGAAGATCAACACACACTCAGAAGAAGTTATAAAAGTCAGAATATCCTACAACCAAAACCTTTAAGAAAAAATATGAAAGGTCTCAGGCCAGGGAAGATCTCAAAAAGGATTTGGAAAAATCAAGTAAGATAAATAGAGGAAAAATTGGTAGAGAAATGAGAGTAGTGCAAGAAATCATGAAAAACACATCAACATCTTGGTAAAGAGATGCAAACATACTGAAGAAAATAACACATTAAAAAAACAGACTGGGAAGTGGTGGAGCCAAGATAGCAGAGCAAAAGCAAAGACTTGTTTGAAGTCCTTCCCCAAACTGAAAACAAGTTCTAGGAGCAGTAGAACCCACAAAATTACAAAGTGAAACAAATTTTGGGCCCAAGACAACCTGGAAGGTAGACAGGAAGGGTCTGTTGCACCAGTCTGAGATGGGAAAACAGTCTAGCATGGGCCCCACTACACAAACAGTGCCCTGGAAAACCTGGAGCCTGCCTCAGGGCACTAAGTCATTGGCCACTGTTGCAATTTCCAAACTTCTCAACCAGCACCAAAAACAACTTTGAAGGTCAGGAGGGAATGTTTCTTGCACCTGGATGAGAGAGGAGCATGGTCAGTCCCCAATCCCAGGGTGATGTGGCTCTCAGTCCCAGACAGACAGTGGAAGGAGTGAGTGGCTGATCAGAGGGGTATTGTAGGGATCTCTTTGCTGGTGCTGAGGCAGGATCCTCTTGCTTTGACCATGCTTGATCTGGGTCCCAGTCCTGGGTGGTGGTCCTGGGGCCAGGAGGAGCACTGGCATGCTGGGGTATGTGGTGGTGGTGGGGAGGGAATCCTCCTCACAGTTCTAAGGCAGGAAAAGAATGCTTGTGGTCATTCACAGACCAAAGCATAGACCAGGAGAGGAGTAACACTTCTACTTTGATCATACAACCTTGGAAGAACTGAAATTTACAGGTCTCTAGAAGTATCTCTGAAAACAGATGCACAAAACCACTGAAATTTTGGACAGTATGCCCTTCCACACTAGAAGCAGAGTCCTATCTTAACAAAGAGCTAAAAAGTCAAGTAATTGGTTGAGAAAATGAGCAAATAGCAGAAAAAAACAGACTATACAATTTTACTTCGGTGACAAAGAAGATCAAAGTAGACAGAGAGAAGACACCAAGTCAAAGTTCCTCCATCCAAAAGAGTCCAAGAAAAATTTGAATTGTTCTCAGGCCATGGAAGAGCTCAAAAAGGATTTGGAAAACCAAGTAAGAGAAATAGAGGAAAAATTGTGTAGAGAAATGAGAGTAGTGCAAGAAAATCATGAAACATGAGTCAAACAACTTGCTAAAGGAGACCCCAAAAAAAGGGTGAAGAAAATAACTCTTTAAAAAATAGAGTTACCAAATGGCAAAAGAGGTCAAAAAGCCATGAGGAAGAAGAATGCCTTAAAAAGCAGAATTGGTTAATGGAAATGGAAGTCCAAAAGATCACTGAAGAAAATAATTTCTTAAAAGTTAGAATGAAGCAAATGGAAGCTAATGGCTTTATGAGAAATCAAGAAATTATAAACAAAACCAAAAGAATGAAAAAGTAGAAGACAATGTGAAATATTTGATAAAAACCACTCACCTGGAAAATAGGTCCAGGAGAGATGATTTAAAAAATTGGTGGACTACCTTGAAAGCAATGATAAAAAAGCCCTAGACATCATCTTTCAAAAAAATTATTAAGGAAAACGGGCCCTGATGTCCCAGAACCAGAAGGGGAAAATAAAAGAATCCACTTATTGCCTCCTGAAAGTGATCCAAAAAGGAAAACTCCAAGGAATATTGTATCCAAATTCCAGAATTCCCAGGTCAAGGAGAAATATTGCAAGCAGCCAAAAAGACACAATTCAAGTATTGTGGAAACAATCAGGATAACACAATACTTAGCAGCTTCTACATTAAGGGATTTGAGACCTTGGAATATATTCTAGAGGTCAAAAGAGTAGAATTAAAACCAAGTATCACCTACCCAGCAAAACTGAGTATAATTCTTCAGGGAAAAAATAAACATTCAATGAAATAGAGGATTTTTAAGCATTCTTGATGAAAATAACAGAGCTGAATAGAAAATTTGACTTTCAAATGCAAGAATCAAGTGAAGCATGAAAAGGTAATCAGGAAAGAGAAATCATAAGGGACTTATTAAAGATAAACAGTTTACATTGCTATGGGGAAAGATGATATTTGTAACTCATGAGATCTTCCTCAGTGTTGGGATAGTTGGAGGGAATATATATGTGTATACACACATATACACATATACACATATTATATGTATATTTAAATTTCTTTACATATATGTAGAGATAGACAGAGAGAAAGACAGAGAGAGACAGAGACAGAGGTTACGAGTGAGGTGAAAGAAGATTATGAAAGAATGGTATCTTGAAAACAAAATTTCCTTCCATTGTAAAAGCTTTTTTCTTGACTCTTTATGTGAAATAATTTGCCCCCTTAAGTCAAATCTGATGAGAGCAAGATTTACTCATTCCCTTTGACCTGCCCCCTCTTCCTTTCTATTGTAATTGCTTTTTCTTGCCACTTTTGAGTGAGATAATTTGCCCCCATTCTACCTCTCCCTTTCTCCACCCAGTACATTCCTCTCTCACCCCTTAATTTTGTTTTACTCTTGTCCTTATTGTTCTATGTCTAACCTATTGTTTGAAAGCTGTTCCACACTGAGAAAAAAAAAATTGTCTCACTGAAAGTTCTTCCTAATGTTCATTTATTCTATAACTATTTATGTTTCTCCTCTCTACCCTTGAATAATGTATACATAACCCTTTTACCATTTGAAATCTCTTTGAATATTTGAAGAAAGTTATTTAGGGTCCATTCCTCTTCCCTTCTTCTATCCCATCTAAACCAAGTCTATTCTTAATGTTAACAACACATTATTGGTCCTCTTATGACATAGCCATGCAGAATCAAAATAAACCTTTGGATATCCCTTTTGTTAGTATGCACTGCAATATGCTGAATTGATTTATCAAAACATTAATGTCTAAAAGTCCTAGAGAGTGGGAGTTCTTTTCATTAAAATATCTTTCATTTTATCCTTTTATTTGTTGCAACCTAGTTGCAACCCTTTCTTCCATTAATAATAGTTCTGATTACATGGTTACAGTTTCCCCAAATAATTCAAATTAGTCTTCTTTGGATAACCTTTAGTTTCTCCGTAGATTTCCTAAAATGGTTAGCCTTTAATGGCGTATTGGCTGATTTGTGCTGTGGGAAATTGGAGCCCATCCGTGACCTTACCTAAGGAAGTGTTTGTTCTAGGCTTTCAATAACTATATTAGGGCCATAATTCTTTATGAATGGGAATTATTGATTAGGGATGTTTTGCAAAGAATGGTTTATTAGAAAAATCAAAACATTCCACCTATATATCATAAAATAGTTTTTAATTTAAGTCAGATTCTGTATTTATACTCTATTGGAATTTATCTCCTACCTATTATATTTTCTTTCCTCACTTTCACCTGTAAAACAAGCTGATTTACTTTTTTCCAGAAAGCAGTGATACTAAATCTAAGTCCCTTATTTCACTACATACTATGAATCTGTTAAGTCACATTTCAGTATAGTGATAAATGTAGTTATTGTATGAATTTATTATACATTTTTCTTTGATGGTGTGTATCAGTTATAAAGCTATCTTTAATAACAATGGAAGTAAAGCATTGTCAGGGCTTGAATAAATTATGGAAGGCAGCCAGCAGGATTTGAGGTATTTTGATGAAAGAAGCTTATGTTGTACATGTGTGCATTAATGTATATGTGTGTGTGGGGGAAGTAGGAAGCAAGAGAGAGGGAAATATATATTCAGAAAAGCAGAGAAACAGCCAGAGATTTTGTTCTATGTGTTTTTTTTTTCTTTTGGTACAAGCAGTGAAGGTTAGAATAGAAAAATTATCTCACAGTGAAATTTCACTCCAGTGTCCTCAGAATGAGGTTTTAATTAAAATGTTTTTTTTAATCTTTAAAACTTGAGTCTTTTAGAGCCTATAATGTCTATAAGCTGTGGGATTTGAAATGACCTTCAGTGAATGAGAATAGTCATGGCCACATACTATGGAAAAAACTGTGACTAAATCATCAATACTGCCATTATTCTACTTAATCATTTCATCCAATGAAGCACTAAAAACAATGTCAGAATCTCAATTCCTACAACATTTGCCCATGGCTACAGTAGCTGGAGACTGTGTTGATTGTCTTATGCCTCTGAGGAAGAGGATTTAAAGATGACTAAAAAACCTAAGTTTCTCTTAATATTTTAGCCTGAAGTTTATACCACACATTAGATTCCTTTGGGGTGCTATGAAACAAGATGAGTGATAATTGATTATAAAGGCACTATATTTATTATGGAAAGGAAATGTAGTTAAATGGAAGGTAAGCCTTCCAGAGCATTAAGGTCAGAAATAGAATAAGAACTTCAAGTATTTAGGAGTACACTTCCAGAGGGAACAATTTAAAGAAAATGCATTATAACTATTAAATTTCATTTGGGTGTGCGTTAACATGAAATAATAGAAAGTGTACAGTTAAGATAACCTTTAAAATAGAAATGAGTTCCAAGGCAACTACTCTTATCTAGAAGTACATTCATTTTAGTGATCTAGTAGGACATCACTGAGTATTTTAAACCACAGACAATCTTTCTTGTGAATGCTTCAAAATCATAAAATTTTAGAAATGGGAGGAACCTTACTGACAGATAATCAAATACAACCTTGTTGTTTTAAGATGAAATAACTGTGGTCAAAGACACTAGATTTTCCACACTTATGTAGTTAGATGAAGACAGAAATAGAATTATAATATAAGCTTCCTGGCTCCTAAGCCACATTATCTACTTTGCCTTCAAGTGAAACATCAGGTTTAGTGATCAAGCAATATAACTTGATTATAATTGGTTTATTCTGCTAAGTCAAGTAGGACCTACTTTCTATGTCAAAAATTGAACATTTTATTTTTAGGTTACCAGCTTTAAAAATGTCAAAAAGAAAAAAAAATACTTCTTCAAAAAGAAAATAAGCTTGTTTTTTGACCAGTCATTTCATAACTCCTAATGAACAAAGTTCTTCTTCTAACGATGATCAACAAATGTCTTACAACTTATATTCTTAGATAATTGAGTGGATAGTGAAAGGTTAAGTGACTTGCAAAGGTCACAAAATTTGTGTTATGTCAAAAGATGACATATTAAATTAATTTTGGCTAATTATTTTGCTGACACATTATCATGGCAATTAATTCTTGTCCTACCATCAGTTTTCATATTATGTTAAAAAATTTGAGTATGTTTTCTGTCAAAGCAAATTTGTGCCAGTCTACATAGCACATAAAATGTACCCTCTTTACACAGTGAGCCAGCCCTACTGGTGTCACCATGAAGAGGAAGGTCACTATAGGTCATTACTCATCCACTCATTTCACCATTTCTGCCAGAGCAATTGGAAATGGAACAGGACCTCTAACACAGCTATGTATTAGCTGGTGAAAAAAAGAGGGTTGGGAAGGGAAGAACAGTAGTTTTGTGATACTGTTTCATTCACCAGTGTGCATTATACCAACATAGTTCTAGTAGTTTAGAAAGGAAATTCAAGTAAATTAATCATGTAAGACGTATCATCTTTAAGACTCTGAATATAAAGAAAAGTGACGCAAACCTTATCCTTAAAGACCTTGCATTCTAGTGGTGGGGACAGATATGGCATTTACATAAATTAAATACAACATATCTAAGACAAATAAAAAACCTTGAAAAACCTAATTTGACAAGCACTTGTTAAGCATCGATGTATGAATATAACTCTATTAGCTGCTGGGGATACAAAGGCAAAACAGAAAATATTTGATTTTCTTGGAGTTTGCATTTCACTGGTGGATACAACATGTAAATAGAGGTTTGGGGACATGCAGGGTTGGGGACAAGGATGTTAAAATATATAATGTAATAATTATTGGCAGAAGGGAACATTGTTGTAAAAGGCTGAGGAAGAAAGCATTCAGGGAGAAGAGGTGGGAAATCATGTTAAATACCATAAAGAGGGGGAGAAGGATAAGTCCGAGAAAAACAAGGGGTTTAGCAATTAAAATATTTTTTTAGTTCAATTGCCTTTATTTTTAAAAAGTTAATTGATTTTGTTTTAGTTTACAACACTAAGCTCTACAAGTCTTTGAGTTCCAAATTTTCTCCCCTCTCCACTCCTTTATCCTTCCCTTCCCAAGACGGCATGTGATCTGATAGAGGTTCTACATACCTTCACATTAAACTTATTTTCCCAATAATCAAGTTGTGAAGAGAATTATAACCAATGAAATGAACCATGACAAAGATGAAACAAAACCAAAAATCAAATCAAATTGAAAAAGAGCAAATAGTTTGCTTCGATCTGCATTCAGATTCCATAATTCTTTCTCTGGATGTGGATAGCCTTTTCCAACATAAGTCTTTTGGAGCAGTCTTAGAACTTTGCATTGTTGAGAAGAGCCAAGTCTAACAAAGTTAGTAATCTCAGAAGCAATATGTCTGTGGTTGTGTACAATGTTCCCCTGGTTCTGCTTCCTTCACTCATCATCAGATGATATAAGTTTCTCTAGTTTCTTATGCAGGCCATCTGCTCCTCATTACTTATAGCACAATAGTATTCCATTACATTCATATACCACAATTTGTTTAGCCATTCCCCAGTTGATGGACATCTTGATTTCCAATTCTTCGCCACACAAAAAGAGCTACATGCAGGTCCTTTTCCCCCTTGTATGATCTCTTTGGGATACAGTGCTAGAATGGAATTGCTGGGTCAAAGAGTATGCACTTTTTAAAAATTTCTTTTATTTTCTATTTAATATTTTTAGTTTTCAACATTGATTTTCACAAGATTTTGAGTTACAAATTTCTCCCCTATCTACCCTCCCTCCCACCCAAGATGGCATGTATTCTGATTGCCCCTTCCCCAGCTGGCCCTCTCCTCCCTCATAGCACTCCCCGCCCACCCTTGTCTCCTTTCCACTTACTTTCTTGCAGGGCAAGATAGATTTCTATACACCATTGCCTGCACATCCCATTTCCCAGTTGCATGTGAAAACAACTTTTTTTTGAACATTTGTTTTTAGAAATTTTAGCTCCAAATTCTCTCCCTTCTTCTCTCCCCCTACACCCCTCTTGAAAAGGCAAGCAATTCAACATAGGCCACACATGTACCATTATGCAAGACACTTCCATGATAGTCATGTTATAAAAGACTAATTACATTTACCTCCATCCTATCCTGTCCCCTTTTATTCAATTTTCTCTCTTGACTCCATCCCTTTTCAAAAGTGTTTGCCCTTGACTACCTCCTCCCAAAGTTTACCCTCCCTTCTATCATCCCCTGCCCTTATTCCCTTCTCCCCTACTTTCCTGTAGGGTGAGATAACAGTTGAGTGTGTATGTTATTCCCTCCTTAAGTCAAATCTGATGAGAGCAAGATTCACTCATTCCCTTTGACCTGCCCCCTCTTCCTTTCTATTATAATTGCTTTTTCTTGCCACTTTTGAGTGAGATAATTTACCCCATTCTATCTCTCCCTTTCTCCTTCTCCCAATATATTCCTCTCTCACCCTTAATTTAATTTAATTTTTTTATCCCTTCATACTATCCCTTCATATTCAACTGACCCTGTGCCTTCTGTCTATATATATGTATATTCCCTTCAACTACCGTAATAACAAAAGGTCTCATGAGTCACAAATCTTTCCGTGTAGGAATGTAAACAAAACAGTTCAACTTTAGTAAGTCCCTTGGGATTTCTCTTTCCTGTTTACCTTTTCATGCTTCTCTTGATTTTTGTATTTTAAATACAAATTTTCTATTCAACTCTTTTCATTGAGAATGCTTGAAAGTCCTCTATTTTGTTGAAAATCTGTATTTTAACCTAGAGTATTATACTCAGTTTTGCTGGGTAAGTGATTCTTGGTTTTAATCCTAGCCCCTTTGGCCTCTGGAATATTATATTCCAAGCCCTTCGATTTCTTAATGTAGAAGATGCTAGATCTTCTATTATCCTGATTGTTTTTCCACAATACTTTAATTGTCTCTTTCTGGCTGCTTGCAATACTTTCTCCTTGACCTAGGAACTCTGGAATTTGGCTACAATATTCCTAGGAGCTTTCTTTTTGGGATTTTTTTCAAGAGGCAATTGGTGGATTTTTTCATTTTCTATTTTACCCTCCGGTTATAAAATATCAGGGCAGTTTTCCTTGATAATTTCTTGAAAGATGATGTCTAGGCTCTTTTTTGATCATGGCTTTTAGGTAGTCCAATAATTTTAAATGTCTCTTGGATCTATTCTCCAGGTCAGTGGTTTTTCCAATGAGAAATTTCACATTGCCTTCCATTTTCTTTATTTTTTTGATTCTGTTTTTAATTTCTTGATTTCTCATGAAGTTACTAGCTCCTACTTGCTCCATTCTAATTTTTAAGGCAGTATTTCTTCAGTGGTCTTTTGGACCTCCTTTTCCATTTGACTAATTCTGCCTTTTAAGGCATTCTTCTCCTCATTGGCTTTTTGGAGCTCTTTTGACTTTTGAGTTAGTTTATTTTTTAATGTGTTATTTTCTTCAGTATTTTTTGGGTCTCCTTTAGCAAGTCATTGACTTGTTTTCATGATTTTCTTGCATCACTCTCATTTCTCTTCCCAATATTTCTTCTACTTCTCTTACTTGATTTTCCAAATTCTTTTTGAGCTCTTCCATAACCTGAGACCAATTCAAATTTTTCTTAGAGGCTTTTGATGTAGGCTCTTTGACTTTGTTGACTTCTGACTGTGTGTTTGGGTCTTCTTTGTCACCAGAGAAAGATTCTATAATCTGAGTCCAAATCCTTTTATGCTGCTTGCTCTTTTCCCAGCCAATTACTTCACTTTTGAATTTTTTTCATGGTATGATGGCTTTCAGAGTGGAGAGTGCTTTGTCCTAAGCTTCAGGGGTTTGGCACTGCTCTTTTCAGAGCTGCTTCTATTCTGAGGTGGTATGATACTCCTCTCCTGGCCTATGCTCTGGTCTGTGAGTGTAAGCACTACTTTCTGCCATGTAACTACCAGGAGGACTCCCTCTCTACAGTCACCATGAGCTCAGCCATGCCAGTGCTCCTCCTCCCCCAAGAACCAGGACTGTGTCCTAGATCCAAACAGGTCAAAGCAAGAGAATCCTGCACAAGAAATCCTGAACAAGCAAAGCACTCCCTTCACTCACGCTCTGATCTGTTGCTTGATTTCTCTCACTGTGTGGGCCAGGGGCTCTGGAAGAGGCTGACACTGGAGCTCTAGAAGTACCTGCCAGAGCTTCCTGATGCTGCTATTGGGCCACCTGTGCCTCCCCCGGGGCTGGGGCTGGATCACACACTTCCCTCACACAAATCCAGCAGTTTTCCCACTAACCTGCTCTGTTGTCGTTTTCATTTGTGGGTTGAGAAGTCTGGTAACTGCCACAGCTCAGTGATTCAGGGTCCTAAGGCCTGCTCTGCCCACCTCCTGGCCTGGTCTTTTGAGGAGCAGACTAAACTGGCCTGTGCTCAGCACCAATCATTGTGCAATAGACCCTTCCCAGGGACCATCCTGGCCTCTTGAGTGGAGACTTGTTTCCCTCTGTTATTTCATGTGTTCTCTGTCTCTAGAATTTGTTCAGAGTCATTTCTTAAAAGTGTTTGCACAGGTTTGGGGTAGAGCTCAAGCCAGCCCCTGTTTTCAGGTCACCATCTTTGCTCCACCCCTTGGTATGGACATTCTTATATCCCTTTGGGATAGTTCTAAATTGTTCTCCAGAATGACTGGATCAGTTCACAACTACACCAACAATGTAGTAGTATTCCAATTTCCCACATGTTCTCCAGCATTTATCATCTTCTTGTTTTGACAGGTTTGCCAATCTGACAGGAGTGATGTACCTAAAAATTCTTTTGATTTGATTGCATAGAGATTTGGAGTATTTTTTCATATGACTATATATGTTTAATTTCTTTCTCTGAAAACTGCCTGTTCTTATCCTTGGACCATTTATCAATTGGGGAATGACTTGCATTCTTATAAATTTGGCTCAGTTCTCTGTATATTTTAGAGATGAGACCTTTGTCAGAGACAAATTTTTCCCAATTTTCTGCTTCCCTCTTAATCTTGGTTGTATTGACTTTTTTGCACAAAACTTTTCAATTTAATGTAAGAAAAATTATCCATTTTGCATTTTATAATGCTCTCTATCTCTTGTTTCATCATATATTTTCCCTTTTCCATAGGTCTGACAGGTAAGCTATTTCTTTCTCTACCAAATTGCTTATAGTATCATCCTTTATTTCTATATTGTGAACCCATTGTCACTTTACCTTGGAATATGAAGCAAGATATTGGCTTATACCCAATTTCTGCCATACTATTTTCTTGTCTTCCCAGAACTTTTTGTTGAATAGTGAGTTCATTCTCATCCAGAAGCTGGATTCTTTGGGTGTAGCAAAGAGTAGATTGCTATAGTCATTGAAAAGTTTTTGTAGGATTATGGTTTTTAATCCATTCTGCTATCTGCTTCTGTTTTATGAGAATGTTCATCCCCTGCACGTTCAGAGTTATGATTTCTATCTGTGTCTTTTTATCCATCCTATTTCCCCCTGTTTATGCTTTATTTCTCCCTTTCCCCTTCTCCTCCTCAACAAAGTTTTGCCTTTGACCGCCGCCTTCCTCAGTTTACCCTACCTCTGTATTCCCCTCCCTTATCTTACCATTTCCCACTTGCTACTTCTCCTCTCCCTTCTGACCACCTCCCTCCCTTTTTCCCCCCTTCCCCTCCTACTTCCCGTAGGACAAGTTAGATTTCTAAACTTATCAGGGTATTTTATTCCCTTCTTGAACTACATCAGATGACAGTAAAATACAAATACTGCTCTTCTCCCTCCCTTCTTTCCCTCTACTATAATACATTTTTGTGCCACTTCTTTTGGTGTAATTTACCCTTTTCTACTACCTCCTTACTGCTCCTCTCATAGCCCTCCCTTTATATCTCTCTTATATTTTATATCTTTACATCAGTTAATTTATACAGGCATTCACAACCTATGTATATCCCTTTCAGTTGTCAGAATAGCTGTAATAGCAGTCTCAAGACTGACTTATATATGTGTATATATATATATATATATATACACACACATGCATATTTGCATGTATATATATAGACACATATATACATATATACACATATACATATATATACATACATATATATATATACATATATATATATATACACATATACATATAAAACATACATAAGATATAATCCCACATAAAGGTGTAAACAACCTGCCTTATTGGTTAATAAGGTTTGTGGGGTTTTTCCCCCAGGTTACCTTTTTATGTCTCTCTTGAGTTTTGTATTTGGAGATCAAATTTTCCATTGAGTTCTGGCCTTTTCATCAGGAAGGTCTGGAATTCCCTTATTTCATTGAATGTCCATCGCCTTGCCTGAAAAATTATGCTTAGTTTTGCTGGGTAGTTTCCTTGGTTGTAGTCCCAGCTCCTTTGCCCTTCGGAATATCATATTCCAATTTCTCCTGTCTTTTAATGTGGAAGCTGAGAGATCCTGCGTGGTCGTGACTGTAGTTCCACGATATTTGAATTGCTTCTTTTTGGCTGCTTGCAGTATATTCTCCTTGAGTTTATAGTTCTGAAATTTGGCTATAATGGTGTTTTCAGTTTGGGATCTGTTTCAGGGGGTGATCGGTGAATTCTTTCAATGACTATTTTGCCCTCTGGTTCTAGGACCTCTGGGCAGTTGTCTTTGATAATTTCTTTGAAGATACTGTCAAGGCTCCTTTTTTCATCGTGGATTTCCGGTAGACTAATAACTCTTAAATTGTCTCTCCTGGATCTGTTTTCCAAGTCAGTTGTTTTGCCAATCAGATATTTCACATTATTTTCTATTTTTTCATTCTTTACATTTTGTTTTACTACTTCCTGGTGCCTCATAGATTCATTAGCTTCCACTTGCTCAACTCTAATTTTTAGTGAGTTAGTGTTTTCATTTTGTTTTTGAGTCTCCTTTTCCATTTGGTTGATTTTACCTCTCAGGGTGTCATTTTCTCTCTTTAGATTCTGTATCTCCGTAGCCATTTCACCAATCTTTTCTTTAGGGACTTGATTTCATCTTCTTTTAGCTCCCAAATTTGGTTTTTAAAATCCTCCTTTAGCTCTTCCAGCCATGCCTTTTTGGCTGGAGACCAGTTCATATTACTTTTTGAGGTATCAGACATGTCTATAGTGTCATTTCCGTTCTCTTCCGTATTGATATTTTGATCCTGTCTGTCTCCATAAAAAGAATCTATTGTCCTCGTTTTTTTTTTTTTTGTGTTCTTCTTCATGTTGGTTTGCCTTTTGTTGGCTTTACCCCGAATTTCTAGCTTTGGGCTCTCTGTCCCAGCTTTCTTCTTCTGGGGTTTGTGAGTGTAGAATTATACCTTCAGTTTCCTGAGGTGTGGGGGAGGGGTCTGGCTCCCTGGCGTCTCACTCCCTATGGGTGCTCTCCAGCACTTGCTTTTCTGCAGTGGTCTCAGCTGTTTGTTGTTTGAGCTGATGACTGGTGCTTCCCCTGGGGGAGCAAGATTACGTCTGGGCTCCCGGTTGTTGACCCCTGCCTACTCTGCCCCTCTGGGACTAATGAGCTTCTAGTATTTGTCCTGTGAGGCCCCACTACTTTCTCCTCTGTTTCAGTTCTCTCTTTTTTTTTTTCTGAGGAATTCTCTGGGTGAGGGGGGGAGGGATTATAGCCTTTTACCTGGCCATTGAATCTTCCGGAAGTTCAAGAAGCCGAGTTCCTGAGCTTTGGAAGCGTCAGGAGTGGGTGTTTTCATGGCCGGTGGCGTTGTGCTGCCTCTCATCGCTCCCCAGATTGCCGTCCTGTGTTGGGAGTCCTGGGGATCTCCGCCGGTTTTGGGAGCCCAGCTTTCTCCCCGCCTGTCTCCCACGTGGATTTCCCCGCCGGCCGCTTCCGCTTTGGTCTGGAGCAGCTCTGGAGCCAAGCAATCTCCAAGCCTACAGGATTGTGTCTTCAGCCTTTCAGACTCTCCCGGCTCGGAAATTGGCCCCACGCAGACTGCTCGCGGTTTCTGACTCTCTCAAATCTGTTCAAATTCACTTTTTTAGGGGAATCTGACAGACCTTGTGAGAGAGCTCCGGTAAGACACTGCCTTCATGAGGCCATCTTAGCTCTGCCCTGAAAATTGGGAGAAAATCTTTGCAACTAGTATCTCTGATAAAGGCCTCATTTCCAAAATATACAGGGAACTGGGTCAACTATATAGGAATACAAGCCATTCCCCAATTGAGAAATGGTCAAAGATATGAACAGGCAGTTTTCAGAGGAAGAAATTAAAGCTATCTATAGGCATATGAAAAAATGCTCTGGATCACTACTGATTAGAGAAATGCAAATCAAAACAACTCTTAGATACCACATCTCTCCTGTCAGATTGGCTAAAATAACAAAACAAGAGGATGACAAATGCTGGAGAGGATGTGGGAAAATTGGAACATTGCTACATTGCTGCTGGAGTTGTGAGCTGATCCAGCCATTTTGGAGAGCAATTTGGAACTATGCCCAAAGGGCTATAGAAATGTTCATACCCTTTGACCCAGCAATACCACTTCTAGGGTTGTATCCCAAAGAAATCACACAAGCGGGAAAAGGACCCATATGTACAAGGATATTTATAGCAGCTCTTTTTGTGGTAGCCAAGAAATGGAAATCAAAGGGATGCCCATCAATTGGGGAATGGCTGAACAAGCTGTGGTATATGAAAGTAATGGAATACTATTGTGCCATAAGAAATGGGGATGATACGGACTTCGTAACAATCTGGAAAACCTACACGATATAATGCTGAGTGAGCAGAGCAGAGCCAGGAGAACATTGTACACAACCACAGATATATGGATTCTGTGAGGACCAACCCTGACATACTTCGCTCTTCTCAGCAACGTAAGGTGCAAGGACAACTCCAGGGACTCACGATGGAGAATGCTATCTTCATCCAGAGAAGAACTGTGAAGTTTGAATGCAGATTGAGGCACACTTCATGCTCGCCTTTTTTCTTCTCTTTTTTTTTGTTTTTGGGATTTTTTCTTTTTTGGTTCTGTCTCTTCTTTCTCATGATTCACCCCATTGGTCATAATTCTTTTCCACAACTTGACTAGTGTATAAATTTAATTCAATGCAAAGTTATACATGGTAGTTATATGAGATTCCATGCCATCTTGGGGAGGGAGGGGGAGGGAGGGGAGAAAATCTGGATCTCAAAATTATGTAGAACCGTGTGTTGTAAACTAAAAATAAAAAAAATTAATTAAAAAAAAAAGAAAAGTTTTTGTACAAAAAAATCCAATGCAAGTCATTCCCAATTGCTCTATGAATTAATTTTTGGTAGTTTAATTATTATCACACTAAATAAGTGAATTAATTTAGGTAAAATTGTCATTTTTATTATATTAGCTTGGCCTACCCAAGAGCAACTGATGCTTTTCCATTTATTTAGATCTGACTTCATTTGTGTGAGAAGTGTTTTGTAACTGTGTTTTTCTAATTCCTGGGTTTGTCTTAGCAGGTAGACTCCCAAATATTTTAGTGTCTACAGTAACTTTAAATGGAATTTCTCTTTCTATCTCTTGCTGTTGGGCTTTGTCAGTAATGTATAGGAATGCCAAGGATTTATGTGTATTTATTTAATATCGTGCAACTTTGCTAAAGTTATTCATTATTTCAAGTGCTTGTTTTCACTTGATTCTCTAGGATTGTCTAAGTATATCATCATATCATCTGCAAAGAGTGCTAACTTAGTTTTTCTTTGCCTATTCTAAATCCTTCAATTTCTTTTTCTTTTCTTATTGCTAAAGCTAATATTTCTAATACCAAATTGAATATAGAGGTGATAATGGATATCCTTGTTTTGCCCCTGATCTTATTGGAAATGCATCTAGTTTATCCCCATTACATATAATGCTTGCTGATGGTTTTACGTAGATGCTTTTTATTATTTTAAGGAAGACTCCATTTATTCCTATGCTTTCTAGTGTTTTTATTAGGAATGGGTTTTTATTTTATCAAGAGCTTTTTCTGCATCTATTGGGATAATCATATGGTTTCTGCTAGTTTTGTTGTTGGTATGATCAATTATACTGATAGTTTTCCTTATATTGAACCAGCTTTGCATTCCTGCAATAAACCTTACCTGGTCATAGTGTATTATTCTTGTAGTAAGTTATGTAATATTTTGCTAATATTTTGTTTAAAATTTTTGCATCTAAATTCATTAGGGAAATTGGTCTATAATTTTCTTTCTCTGTTTTGGGCCTTCCTGGTTTAGGAATTAGTACTATAATTGTGTCATAAAAGGAATTTGGTAGGACTTCACCTTGACTGTTTTCCCAAATAGTCTATAAAATTGTAATTAATTGTTTTTTATAAGTTTGAAAGTTGTATATCCATCTGATTTTTTCAGGGAGTTCCTTGATGGATTCTTCTATTTCTTTTTCTAAGATGGGGTGATTTCAGTACTTTATTTCCTCTTCTGTTAATCTGGCCTGTTTATATTTTTGTAAATATTCAGCCATTTCCCTAAGATTACCAAATTTATGGGTGTACAATTAGGCAAGATAATTCCTAATTATTGTTTTAATTTCTTCTTCATTGGAGGTGAATTCACCCTTTTTATTTTTTTATCTTTTTTTTTATTTTTAAATTTATTTAACATATTTAGTTTTCAGCATTGGTTTTCACAAGATTTTGAATTACAAATGTTCTCCCCATTTCTACCCTCCTCCCCCACTTCAAGATGGCATATATTCTGGTTGCCCTGTTCCCCAGTCGGCCCTCCCTTCTGTCACCCCACTCCCCTCCCATCCCCTTTTCCCTTCCTTTCTTGCAGGGCAAGATAAATTTCTATGCCCCATTGCCTGTGTATCTTATTTTCTAGTTGCATGCAAAACTTTTTTTCTTTTTGAACATCTGTTTTTAAAACTTTGAGTTCCAAATTCTCCCCCCCCTCCCTTCCCCCCCACCCCTAAGAAGTGAAGCAATTCAACACAGGCCACATATGTATCCTTATGTATAACCCTTCCACAATACTCATGTTGTGATAGACTTACTATATTTTGCTCCTTCCCAACCCATCCCCCTTTATTGAATTTTCTCCCTTGACGCTGTCCCCTTTCCAAAGTGTTTGTTTTTGATTACCTCGACCCACATCTGCCCTCCCCTCCATCATCCCCCCCTTTTTTTATCTTCTTTCCTGTGGGGTAAGATACTCAATTAAGTATGTATGGTATTCCCTCCTCAGGCCAAATCTGATGAGAGCAAAATTCACTCATTCCCCCCTCACCTGGCCTCTCCCTTCCTCCCTCAGAACTGCTTTCTCTTGCCACCTTTGTGCAAGATAATCCACCTCATTCTATCTCTCCCTATCTCCCTCTCTCAATATATTCCTCTCACATCCCTTAATTGCTTTTATTTCTATTAGGTATCTTCCCTTCATCTTCAACTCACTCTGTGTCCTCCTCTCTCTCTCTCTCTCTCTCTCTCTCTCTCTCTCTCTGTGTATATATGTATACACACACACACACACACACACATATATACATACATACACATTCACTTATATATATACATTAACATATATGTATTATATGTATATATATCCATATTCCCTTCAGCTACCCTAATACTGCATGAATCAGACATGTCTCTTTCCATGTAGGAATGTAAGCAAAACAGTTCAACTTTAGTAAGTCACTTACAATTTCTTTTTCTTGATTACCTTTTCATGCTTCTCTTGATTCTTGTTTTGAAAGTCAAATTTTTATTCAGTTCTGGTCTTTTCACTGAGAAAGCTTGAAAGTCCTCTATTTTATTGAAAATCCATATTTTGCCTTGGAGCATGATACTCAGTTTTGCTGGGTAGGTGATTCTTGGTTTTAATCCTAGCTCCATTGACCTCTGGAATATCGTATTCCAAGCCCTTCGATCTCTTAATGTAGAAGCTGCTAGATCCTGGGTTGTTCTGATTGTGTTTCCACAATACCCAAATGCTTCTTTCTGGCTGCTTGCAGTATTTTCTCCTTGAACTGGGAGCTCTGGAATTTGGCAACAATATTCCTAGGAGATTTCTTTTTGGGATCTATTTGAGGAGGCGATCGATGGATTCTTTCAATTTCTATTTTGCCCTGTGGCTCTAGATTATCAGGGCAGTTCTCCTGGATAATTTCTTGAAAGATGATATCTAGGCTCTTGTTTTGATCATGGCTTTCAGGTAGTCCAATAATTTTTAAATTATCTCTCCTGGATCTATTTTCCAGATCAGTGGTTTTTCCAACGAGATATTTCACATTGTCTTCCATTTTTTCATTCCTTTGGTTCTGTTTTATAATATCTTGATTTCTCATAAAGTCACTAGCTTCCACTTGTTCCAATCTAATTTTCAAGGTTGTATTTTCTTCAGTGTTCCGTTGGATCTCCTTTTCCATTTGGTTAATTCTGCCTTTCAGGGCATTCTTCTCCTCATTGGCTTTTTGGAGCTCTTTTGCCATTTGACCTAGTCTATTTTTTAAGGTGTTGTTTCCTTCAGTGTATTTTTCAGTATTTTTTTGGGTCTCCTTTAGCAAGTCATTGACTTGTTTTTCATGGTTTTCTTGCATCCTTCTCATTTCTCTTCCCATTTTTCCTCTACTTGTCTAACTTGCTTTTCCAAATGCTTTTTGAACTCTTCCATGACCTGGGACCAGTTCATGTTTTTCTTGGAGGCTTCTGTTGTAGGCTCTTTGACTTTGTTAACTTCTTCTGTCTGTATTTTGGTCTTCTTTGTCACCAAAGAAAGAATCCAAGTCTGTGACTGAATCTGGGTGCGTTTTCCCTGCCTGGCCATATTCCCAACCAACTGACTTGACCCTTGAGTTTTTCAGTGGAGTATGACTGCTTGTAGACTAGAGAGTTCTATGTTCCACGTTTGGGGGGATGCGCCAGCTCTGCCACACCAGCACTACTCCTTCCCCAAGAACCCCCAACCCGGACTGGGCTTAAATCTTCAGCAGGCTGTGCACTCCTGCTCTGATCCACCACTTAATTCCTCCCACCAGGTGTGCCTGGGGTGGGAAGCAACTGCAGCTGTAGCTGCCCCACCTCCACTGCCCCCACCTCGAACTCCTTCCACTCCCACAGCTTTTCCCACTAACCTTCTCTGTTGTCTTTGGTGTTTGTGGGTAGAGAAGTCTGGTAACTGCTGCAGCTCACTGATTCAGGGTGCTAAGGCCTGCTCCAGCTGGCTCCTGGTCTGGTTGGTCCGCACCGCTCAAGCTGGGCTCTGCTCTGCTCTCCTCCCAGCTCCCAGCTCCCTGCTCCGTGTGGGATAGACCTCACCCAGAGACCATCCAGGCTTTCCTGGGCTGGAACCCTGCTTCCCTCTGCTGTTTTTTGGGTTCTGCAGTTCTAGAATTGGTTCAGAGCCATTTTTTACAGGTTTTTGGGAGGGGGTCTGCAGGGAGCTCATGCTAGTCCCTACTTTCCTGCCACCATCTTGGCTCTACCCGCCCCCTTTTCATTTTTGATGCAGGTAATTCATTTTCTTCTTTCTATTTTTATCAAATTGACCAAATGTTTATCAATTTTCTTTTTTTCATAGAACCAGCTCTTAGTTTTATTAGTTCATAGTTTCCTGGATTTCAATTGTATTAATCTGTCTTTTTTTTTTCAGTATTTCTAATTTGGTATTTAATTGAGGATTTTCAATTTGTTCTTTTTCTACCTTTTGAGTTGTATGCCCAATTTATTGATCTCCTTCTTTATTTAATTCATGTAAGCATTCAGAGATATAAAACTTCTCCTAAGAACTGCTTTTGCTGCATCCCATAAATTTTGGTATGTTTTCTCATTAGTGTCATTCTCTTGAATGAAATTACGGATTGTTTCTGTGCTTTGTTGTTTGACCCATTCATTCTTTAGCATTAGATTATCTAGTTTCCAATTCGTTTTTAGTCTATCTTTCTATGGACCTTTATTACAAAATTTTATTGCATCATGATCTGAAAAAGATGCATTGACTATTTCTGCCTTTCTGCCCTGGATTGTAGGGTTGTTGTGCCTTAGTAAGTGGTCATTTTGTGTATGTGCTATGTAGCTGAGAAAAGGGCATATTTTTTCTATCCACATTCAGTTTTCTCCAGAGGTCTATCATATCTACTTTTTCTAAAATTCTATTCACCTCCTTAACTTCTTTCTTGTTCATTTTAAGTTTAGATTTTTCAAGTTCAGAGAGGAGGAGTAGATGTCCCCCACTAGTATAGTTTTGCTGTCTATTCTTCCCGTAACTCCCTTAACTTCTTGTCTAAGAAGTTGGATTCTATAGCACTTGTGCATTTACTTACTTCACTGTCTATGGTGCCTTTTAGCAAGATATTTTTCTTCCTTATCTCTTTTAATCAGATCTATCTTCACTTTTGCTTTGTCTGGGATTAGGATTGCTACCCCTGTTTTTTTTTTTTCTTCAACTGAAGCATAATATTCTACTCCATCCTTTCACCTTTACCCTGTGTGTATAGCCCTGTTTCAAATGTATTTTTGTAAACAACATATTGTAGGATTATGACTTTTAATCCATTCTGCTCTCTGCCTCTGTTTTATGGGAGAGTTCATCCCTTTCACTTTCAGAATTATGATTACTGTCTTTTTTCCATCCAATTCCCTGCCCATTTGTTTTTGTTTCTCCCTTCCTCTCTTCAAAAGAGTTTTGCTTTTGACCACCACCTCTCTTCATATTTCCACCCTTTCAGCCCCCCCTTTATCTTACCCTTATACCTTTACTCCTTCTTTTCTCCCTGCTAACCAACCCCCACCCCCTTTTCTTTCCCTTCCCCCTCCTATTGCCTGTGGTACAAGTTTTATTTCCAAACTTACCAGAGTATGTTATTCCCTCCTTGAACCAAATCCAATGAGAGTAAAGCTCAATGAGTGCTCTTCCCCCTCCCTTCTTTCCCTCTACATTACATCCCTTTTCATGGGATGTAATTTAGCCTTCTCTACCTCTTCCTTACCTTTTCTCCCAGAACAATCCCTTTTGCATCTCTTAATCATGTTTTTATCATGACAACAGTTAATTTATACTCACATCCTCTCTCTATGTATATCCCTTTTGATTGTCATAATAACTATGCCATTCTCAAAATTAACATATATATATATATATATACTTACGTGTATATATATGTGTATATATATATATATATATATATATATATATATAAACACACATAAATCAATATAATCCTCTATAAAAATGTAAACAGTTTGCCCTTATTGAATAACAAGGGTTTTTTCTCCCTGTTTACCTTTTTATGTCTCTCTTGAGTTTGTATTGGAAGATCAAATTTTCCATTGAACTCTGGCTTTTTCATCAGGAAGGTCCAGACTTCCCTTATTTCATTGAATGTCTGTCTCCTTGCCTGAAAAATTATGCTCAGTTTTGCTGGGTAATTGATCCTTGGTTGTAGCCCAAGGTCCTTTGCCTTGCAGAATATCATATTCCAATCCCTCCAATCTTTTAAAGTAGAAGGTGCAAGGTCCTGTATGATCCTGGCTATAGTTCTGTGATATTCAAATTGTTTCTTTCTGACTGCTTGCAATATTTTTTCCTTGACCTGATAATTCTGGAATTTGGCACCAATATTCCTTGGAGTTTTTAATTTGGAATCTCTTTCAGGGGGTGAATTCTTTCGATGACAATTTTATCCTCTGGTTCTAGGACCTTAGGGAACTTTTCCTTGATGATTTCTTGGAAGATTCTCTCCAGGTTCTTTATTTCATGACTTTCTGGAAGACAAATATTTCTTAGATTATCTCTCTTGGATCTATTTTCCAAATCAGTTGTTTTTCTGATGAGATATTTTATGTTTTCCTCCATTTTTTCATTCTTTAGATTTAGTTTGACTGATTCTTGATGCCTCATTGAGTCATTAGCATCTATTTATCCAATTCTAGTTTTTAATGAATTGTTCTCTTCATTTAGCTTCTCTACCTCTTTTTCCATTTGGCTAATTTTACTTCTCATGGAATTATTTTATCCAATTAGGTTCTGCACCTCCTTAACCATTTTGCCCAATTTTACTTTTTAAATATTTGTTTTCATCAGTGAATTTTTTTCCATTTTTCTTTACCTTTCTAATTTCATTTTAAAACCCTCCTTGAGCTCATCCAGGAATGCTTTTTGGGCCTGAGACCATTTCACATTCCCTTTTGATGTTTCAGATATGGGTATAGTGTCAATGCTGTCCTCTTCTGAATTCATATTTGATCTTCTCTGTCACAAGAGTACAATTCAATGTTTTTTTTTCTTTTTTTACTTTTCCAGCTTGCTTCTTTCATGATGCTTGCCTTTTTCCTTGCTTTTTAAAGTGGATCTCGCTTCTGGGGCAGAGGGGGCTCTGTCCCAAGCTTCTTGTACTGGGAATTGGGGTTATTGTTATTGGCTTTGCATGCTGTGGCCTCTGGTTTTGTCAGCTAGAGGATATATAATGCTGCCGCTCACCTGTTGCTGAGCTGTAGATGGCTGGTGTGTGTCAGGGTCAAGACCAGGTGATGTCTTTTCCAGTTTCCCTGGAGTTACTCTGAAGTTCTTGTTGTGAGGTGTGGAAGAAGAGTGGTCTGGCTGCTGGAAGTCTCCTTTTCCCCTAAGGCTGCACTATAGCATGGGTAGTCTCAGCCATTGTCAGTGCTGGTGTCTGCCAGTTCCCCTGGCTGTGTGAAGGCACATCTGGGGTCCTGGCATTGGTGCTTGACATTTCCACACCTCTAGTGCTCAGGAACTTCCTGCTGGTCTGCTTAGGTGGGGCCTGCTGGGATGTCTCCCTTCCTGGACTGGTCTTCTTTCTGCCACCACAAGAGGGGCCCATCTCCCCAGTTTACCCAAGCTAAATGGGTGCTGAGCCCCCACTTCTGACTCCACTATTACAGGATTTTCTTAGGGCAGTATTCTCTGCATGAGGAAGGGAGGGATGAGAGTCATTTTACTCAGTCATCATGGCTCCTGGAAGTCAAGAAGGTCAGTTTCAAACCTTTAGACTGTGGGCTAAAAGTCTCAGGAGTATCTGTTGCCATGGCTGCAGGCTCTGCCGCTGCTGTCTCACCTAGCTCCAACAGATTCCCATCCTGGGATGAGGGGCCTGAGGATCACCACCCCAGCTGGAAATTAGGCAATTCAACCCTGGGCCTGCTCTAGCTCTTGCTCTAGTATGGTTTAGTTCTGCGTGCCCAGTGCTCTCCCAGCCTGGTGTGTTGGCTGGCTTCTGATGCTGCTCCTGCTCTGGAGTTGTCAGGTGGTGTGGTATGGTGCAGTTCGTGTGCCTCTCCCAGTCCACAGATCTGTCCTTTTGACCCTTCAGACTCTCCTCAGCTGGAAATCTGCCACACTGTCTTCTAGTGGCTTTTACCTCTCTCAAATCTGCTCAGATTCACTTTTTTAGAGGTATCTGACAGAATATGTATGAGAGCTCTGATAAATCACTGGCTTCACTCCACCATCTTGGCCTCAAACAGGTAAAATATTATTGATAACTTTTGTAGGAGATCAATTTCAGTTGAAAGTAAGGCTAAACATCAGATTTTAAGATTAAAAATGAGTGAAAACAAAGGAAATGGAAGCAAAAGAGAAGATGGATTTCAGTGTTGGCCTTTGAAAAAGAGAGAGATATAGGAGAATACTTTAAGGGGATGGTAGGGTTAATTGAAGGATTGGGCAAAGAGACTTAAACATCTTTGGTGGCAGCAGGGAAAGAACTAATAGATAGGGAGAAATCAAAAATTCACAAAGGAAAGAGATTGGAAGTATTGAAGTGGCAAGCTCCCAGAGAGAAGAATTACTGTAAGATAGGAGATGACTGAAGGGTGTGATGTTAAAGCTTTTTGAAGTATAGAATAAAAATGAATTCACACCAGGTGGCTAATGTAACAATTCAGCTAGCAGCTGCTGTGGGGGTGAAGACCAACACAAGCCCAACAACAAGAATGCTGCCAGCAGAGGTCCTTTTGATCTGCTTTACTAAGGAAAGTAACGTTAAGGGGTTAACAATCTTATTTCAATCCAACATACAAATATCTTTCACTTAGTTCACAGGAAAAAGCCAGCACCCTGAACTTCAGAGCAAATACAAACAAATTACAAACACACATTATAAACAGACCAAATACAATTCATAGTTACCAAAAAACCATCAACATCTGGGCCGACAAACTGGTAGGCTCTTAGAGCAGCTGCCAGAGTCCACGCCAACACTCCTCCAGGAGTGAGAGCCTCAAACAAATAGCTATGTTCTCTCTTTCTATGTAGTCTTTGGAAATCATCGAATGACACCTGAGTGAAAGAACTTAAGTGCCTCCTATTGGCTCTGGTCTTAGCATCTCCTTTTAGGACCCTGAAGGATTCAAGCCCACATAGGCTTAGCACCTAGTAATTATGGGTTTGGGCCTGGGACTTTGCACCTAGTAGGGCTCAATCAAAGACACTTAATTAATTTAGCACTCTAAAACAGTAAAAGAGTCCCAACTTAATTAATATTACAGTGGCCTCTATTTTTCTCAGCAAAGAAGAGAATGGGATCCTCTCTTGAGATCTAGGGGAAGAGGTCTTGTCTCATCAGGGAGAATATTTCTATTGATCTCATCTTAGAAACAGGCAGACAGAATGAAAAGAATAATGCAAGGCTTAAGGAGAGATGAAGAAGATTTGTAATAGCAGCTATCAGTAGTGCAATAGGGAGTACATTAGGCATGCATAGTGATAGGATAATGGTCATGGATTTCAAGAGTGCAGAGTAGTTTATAATCGGACTGTTCAAACATAGTGCCAAGTATGTGAAAAGAGGAAATGAAAAAAAAAAAGAGTAGAGTTGAGGCACTGACCAAGGATAGACTAGGAGGCAGAGTGATAGGAGGTCATGGTAATCTTGATAGGTGGTCCAAGCTTTAACCATAACAAGGGAAGAATTTTCTTATACCGGGGCACAGCTGTAATACACAGCAGTCACGGTCCTAGCCTTATGCAGTGGCTCATGGATCTAAGGGACATTATAGGAAAGGATTTCCTGTCACTTAGGCACCCCTGATTTCTTAGGTGAAATCAAGATGTCCTCTATGTAAATCTGTAGTAGAGGAAAGGGCTTCCTTACCACTAAAGCACATAGTTCCGTAATCTGGTCCTTGATTTCTCCAGAGAATCAGGGTGGCAGTGAGACTGTCTATTCTACTCTGTTTAAAGATGTATGGTTGCCAGGAAATATAGTCTTAGCTTTGATCTGTGTCTCAAAATAAATGGAGGCACTGGTGCTTCATGATTAGCCCATTACCCATTTGAGATATTTTAATTTCATTGGCATTTATCACTACCAGGGACTGGTAGTAGTTGTGAATAGAGATGAAAGGCCACGGGTATAACCAGCAAAACCTATAGGAAGGAATAGAGATGAAGAAAGTAAGGGAATACCCAATAGATGTCCCACTAATGGAATTAGGTAATACATGGAAGAAGGTAGAGCTCATCCTGGGTTATCTGAGGATAGAAGATAATTATACTGCCATGAGCCTGACAGTGATTGCTCCTCTGACTAGAAATTTGAGCAAGGTTTTTATAGAGATCTGACCATCTGCATAGTAGTAGGAGCCTATCTATAAGCATAGTACAAACAAAAGACTGTTCTGCCTATGGGCCTCTTAGGCAATGTTGGCTTTATTAGAAGAAACATGGTATGAGAAGGTCTGATGGTCTTATATCAGGAAAGAGGGTAAGAGATGATCATATTCCAGAGTACACAGCCAGGGTGGGGGGAGTTCAGGAAGCTAGTTGGTAAGTGTCCACAGCAAAGTAAACCTGCCATAAATCAGAGATAAAGGGCCTGCTCTCCAGAACTCCTCCATCCTGGTCTGCCCTAGCATGGCCTATGCTGGGCTGTGCTTCATTTCCAGCATGGTGCTATAGACCCTTCCCAGTGACCATCCAGGCTGTCCTGGGCTGCAGACCTGCTTGCCTCTGTTATTTCATGGGTTCTGTAGCTCTAGAATTTGTTCAGAGCCATTTTTACAGGTGTTTGGAGGGATTTGGGGGAGAGCTTAAGTGAGTCCCTGTTTTCCAGATGCCATCTTGGCTCTGCCCCTGAGCATAATATTTTTAAGGTGGAAAAATGGATAGTCAATCAAATACTGACCTTCAATCATTCCTGATGAAAAGAGCAGAGCTGAACACTAAATTCAGTCTTCAAATACAAGACTGAAGAGAAGCAAAAATGGAAAGAAGAAAGAATGAAGAGAATGTTATTCAATAAGTTTAAACTGTTTATATCCCCATACAGGAAGATGATACTTATATCTTGAGAATTGTATTTTTATTAGGGAAGTTAGAAGGGGTATACATAGACAGAGATTTTAGGTATAAATTAATTTTGATGTAATGATATAGACTAGTGGGGGACCTCAACCTCCCCCTCTCAGAACTAGATAGATTTGACCACAAAATAAACAAGAAAGAAAGTAAAGAATTGAATAAAATCTTAGAAAAGTTAGATATGGTAGACCTATGGAGAAAATTGAATGGGGATAGAAAGGAATATATTTTATTCTCAGTGGCACATGGCACCTACACAAAAATTGACTATGTATTAAGGCATAAAAACCTCATAATGAAATGCAAAACACTTTTAACACAGTGAAAGTTGATCTAAATAACTGGAAAAATGTCAATTGTTCATGTGGAGACTGAGCTAATATAATAAAAATGACAACTCTTTCTAAATTAATTGACTTTATTTATTCAGTGCCATACCAGTCAAATTATAAAAAAAATTCTTCTATAGAGCTAGAAAAAATAAGAACAAAATTCATCTGGAAGAACCAAACATCAAGAATATCAAAGAAATTAATGGAAAAAAAAAACTGCAAAGTAAGATGGCCTAGCCATACCATATCTAAAACTATATTGTAAGGTGGCAATTATCAAAATTCTTTGATACTCACTAAAATGTAGGGTGGTGGATCAGTGGAATAAATTAGATACACAAAACACAGTGGTTAATGATTATAGTAATCTGCTGTTGGATAAACCCAAAGACTCCAGGTTCTGGGATAAGAATTCATTATTTGATAAAAATTGTTGGGAAAACTGGAAAATAGTATGGCAGAACCTAGACAAAGACCAGCATCTTACACTGCATATCAAGATAAGGTCAAAATGGGTATATGATTTAGACCCACAGGGTGATACCAAAAAAATTAGGAGAATAAGAAATAGCTAGCATTTTTAATAAAGGCATCATTTCTAAAATATATACAACTGATTCAACTTTATAAGAATACAGGTCATTCCCCAGTTGATAAATGGACAAAGGATATGAACAGGCAGTTCTCAGGTTCAGAAATTAAAGCTATCTATATTCATATGAAAAAAGCTCTAAATCATTTTTGATTAGATAAATGCAAATTAAAACAACTCAGGTAGCATCTCACACCTACCAGGGTGGCTAATATGACAGAAAAAGAAAATGATGAGTCTTGGAGAAGATGGAAGAAAATTGAAACATCAATTCACTGTTGGTGCAATTGTGTACTAATCCAATCATTCTGCAAAGCAATTTGGAACTGTGTCCAAAGAGCTTTAAAACTGTATATACCCTTTGATTCAGCAATACCAGCAGCACACCTGTATCCAAAGAGATCATACAAAAAGAGAAAAGGACCCACATGTATAAAATTATTTGTAGCAGCTTTTTTTGTCATGGCAAAGAATTAGACATTGTGGGGTTGCCCATCAGTTGGGGAATGGCTGAAAAAATTGTGGTATATGAATATAATGGAATAGTATTGTGCTATAAGCAGGATTATACTCTACAACAAGGTGGAATTTATAGTAGGAATGCAGGATTGATTCCATGTTATGGGAGCTATCAGCATAATTGACCACATCAATAACAAAAATAACATAAACTATATGATTATATCAATAGATGCAGAAAAAGCCTTTAACAAAATATAGGATCCACTACTATTAAAAATACTAGTGACCTTAGGAGTAAATGGAGCTTTTTTAAAATCAAAAGTAGTATTTATCATCAAGCATTATCAGTAATGGGGATAAGCTAGAAGTCTTCCCAATAAGATGCCCATTATCACAGCTATTATTCAATATTAACTAGAAATGTTGGCTTTAGTAATAAGAGAAAAAAAAGAAATTAAAGGAATTAAAATAGTCAATGAGTAAATAAAACTGTTACTCTTTACAGATATGTTGGTACACTTAGAGGCCAACTAAAAACAGTTTAAAAATTAACTTTAGCAAAGTTTCAGGATATAAAATAAACACACATAAATCATCAGCATTTCTATATATAATTCAGCATGTATAATTAATATACACATATGTATATATGTGTATGTATATATGTATGTACATGTATATGTATATATGTATGCATGTGTATCTGTGTGTGTGTGTATATACATATATATATATATATATATATATATATATATATATATATATATCAGCAGCAAGAGATAGAAAGAAAAATTTCATTTAAAATAACTGTAGACAATAAAAAATATTTGGGAGTGTACCTGCCAAGAGAAAGCCAGGAACCATATGAACACAATTACAAAAGATTATTCACACAAATAAAGTCAGATCAAAACAATTGGAAAGAAAATAAAAGCCAATATGACAAAAATAAGAATTCTACCTAAATCAATTTATGTATTCAGTGCCATGTCCACCAAATGACCAAAATTATTTTTAGGGCTATAAAAATAATAAAATTCATCTGAAGGACCAAAAGGTAAATAATTTCAAGGGAATTAATGAAAAATGCAATGGAAGGTGGCCTAACTGTACCATATCTAAAACTATATTATAAAGTAGCAGTCATGAAAACTCTTTTTTTACTGACTAATAAATAGTTGTAGATCAGTGGAATAGGTTGTGTACACAAGACTAAGTAGTAAATGACTATAGTAATCTAGTGTTTGATGGAACCAAAGAACTCAGCTTCTAGGATAAGAACTCATTATTTGGCAAAACTGCTGGGAAAACTGGAAAACAGCATGGCAGAAACTAAGTATAGACTAACATCTCACACCATATACCAAATATAAGATCAAAATGGGTACATGATTTAGACATAATGGGTAATACCATAAGCAAACTAAGAGAGCAAGGGATAGTTTACTTGCCACATCTATGGAGAAGAGAAGCATTTATGATCAAACAGAGAAAGAGAAGTATGAGATGTAATATGGATAATTTTGATTATATTAATTTTTTTAAAAAACAATGTAACCAATATTAGAAGGAAAGCAGAAAGCTGCGAAATTATTTTTTCCACAAGTGTCTCTGATAAAAGCCTCAATCCTCAAATATACAAAGAAATGAGTCAAAATATAGGAATACAAGCCATTCTCCAATTAATTAATGATCAAAAAATATGAATAGGCAGTTTTCAGATGAAGAAATCAAAGCTATCTATAGTCATGCAAAAATTCTGTAAATCTCTATCGAATAGAGAAACATAAATTAAAACAACTCTAAGATACCACTTCACATCTATCAGATTGGCTAATACAATAGAAAAGGAAAATGATGAATTTTGGAAAAGATGGAATAATCGCGACACTAATGCATTGTTGGTGGAACAACCAATCATTTTGTAGAGCAATTTGGAACTATGCCCAAAGGGCAATCAAACTGTGCATTCCCTTGAACAAGTGTAACAATAATGTTGCTAGTATCTCCTGAGGAGGTGAAAGATCCAACTAGACAAGCACACATAAGGGCTGCTAGTACAGGTTCTTTGACCTGCTTTTCTAAGGAAAGCAACTTTAAGGTCTTAACAATCTCACTTTTATGAGACATACATATACCATTCACTTAGTTCAGGGGGAAAAGTCAGCACCCTGCCCTTCAGAGCAAATACAAATAGAAATTACATATATACATTATATAAACAGAGCAAATAACACAAACCAGTCTATCCATAGCAATATATAGTTACCAGAGAAACACAAACATCTGGGTTTTTCCAAAGGTGTGGGGGGCTGGGGGTTAACAATGCCTGCCCAGAGCTTCATCTAGTCAAATCACAGGACATTCTTCCAGTGAGTGAGAGCCCCAAACAAAATTCTAACCTCTGAGTTTATATACCCTTCTTAGGGCCAGAAGGTTTCACACCTAATCAGCAAAAGGGTATGGGCCTAGGGCTTTGCACCTAGTAAGAATTAATCAAAGGCACTTGGTTACCTTAGCATTCCAAAAGAGAAAACAGAAAAAAAGGTCCCACCCAGCTTAATATTACACTAGCAATACCACTACTAGGTCTGTATCCCAAAAAGATCATAAAAGAAGACAAAAGGACCTACATATACAGAAGTATTTATACCAGTTCTTTTTATGGTGGCAAAGAATCAGAAATCAAAGAGATCTCCATCAATTATGTAATGGGTAAACAAGTTATGGTAGGTGAATGTAATGGACTATATTGGGCTATAAAAATGATGACCAGGTGGATTTCAGGAAAACTTGGAAAGACTTACATGAAGTGATTGTAATGGCAAGCAAAGTGGTACTTTTCACTATTTTTTCTTTTGGTGTTCTCAGCACTAAGCCAATCAAGTGCCTTTGATTGAGTCTTACCTTCAATTGAATCAAGAGTCTTTGTTTGAATGAAGAGTTGTTGATTGGAAACAGTATATATTGCATTGCTTAGAGGGAGAAGGAGAGGGAAGAGAGAAGCAAAGCTGAGAGAGAAAGAGAGAGAGAGAGAGAGAGAGAGAGAGAGAGAGAGAGAGAGAGAGAGAGAGAGAGAGAGAGAAAGTCTATGTAGGTAGCTAGGGGAACTTGCTTGTGGGGAAGCCTAAGAGAAAGACTCTTTGTGATGCCAGCACTCTCTGTTTATGTTAATTTCTCAGATGGAAGTCCTATCTGTTGGTCTGTGCTAATTTCTCAGACAGAAGTTCCGTCTGTTGTTCTGTATTAACTTTTCAGACAGAAGCCCTGTCTGTTGGTCTTTATGAGTAAATTGAGATGATTGTGTTGATAATGTTTGTAAATATTGTTGTAGCCCTGTTAAGCTTTGCTTTCCCAGAAATAGAAATTTCAGGCAGGAGTCCCTGGATTCTGCTGTCAGGCAGGAGCAGAAAGAACTTGGAGTGGAGCAGTGTCCATGAGCTGACACAAGGAGCAGGAGCAGAGAGCTGCCTGCATGTGAATCCAGGCAAGAGCTGGGAGTGGTCAGTCCACAGAGGAAGTGCCATGGGACTTGGAAGTCAGCCTCAAGTCAAGATAAAAGACACTTTACTTGGAAACTCTGTACTGACTGAGGAGATTATAACTTACTATCACCTAGGGGTGTATGGTGTTCGTATTTTCTGTTACCCCTTAAGGATGATACATTGTGCTAGGGAAGATCTTGGTCTGGGACATCTTGTTTATGTAAACAAGTATTTTGGAGAATGTTACTGAATAATGTTTTGCTTAAAGATGTTGCTATAAATGTTATGATTTAGCTAACTGAACAATGTTTAGTTCCAAATAAAGGGAGAATTCATTATACTATGCGATTAGACCCTTAAAGCTATTCACAGCAGCAGTCCTCAAGTGCACTGCCATGATTGGTTTTACAGTGATGCTAAGTGAAGTGAGCAAAATAGTAACAGTAAAATCAACCCTATTTGACTTAGCTTTTCTCAGTAACACAATGATGCAAGACAGGTCCAAAAGATTCATGATGGAAAATGCCATACACATCTGAGAAAGAAATGATAGAATCTGAATGCAGATTGAAGCATACTATTTTCACTTTCTTATGCTTTTCCCCCTTTTGTTCTGTTTCTTCTTTTACAACATGACTAATATGGAATATATTTTACATGATTCCAAGTACATAAACTTTATCAAATCACTTACATCTTAAGGAGGGATACAGAAAATCTGGAACTCAAAATTTTATATAAAACGAATGGTCAAAACTCTTTACATGTAATTGAAAAATAAAACAAAATTTTATTTTTTTTTAAAAAAGCACTTTGGAAAAACCTTTCAAAAAACTTCTGAGTTTTTTCAGAAGGTAGATCCCAAAATTGTTTGAGGTTCAATTCAGACCTAATTGGAGTCAAGGAGTACTTTATACCCTATGTCTGATAGAGAATAGAGGCAAGTCCTTTTACTCTTCTGTAAGAAAGTCAGTTTTACAAAAGACAGTGTTATTCCCAAATTGCATTCCCAAATTGTTCTGTTTTATTTTTTTCAGACACAGACCTGAGGAAAGTAGTTTAGGAAGGGGAGAAAGAAACAAGTCTGTGATGATAGGTTAGATATGGAAGAGGACAGTCTTCACATGTCAAACAGAATAATTTGTACTTTACCTTAAAGGCAATAGAGAGTCACTGAAGATTCTTGAGCAGGGGAATGATAGACTAAAGATTTGTATTTAGGACAGTTGTTTTGGCAGCTGAATGGAGGATGTAATAAAAAAGAGAATACAGGCAGAGAAAACAATTATGATTCCTTCTGCTTCCCATACTCTAATCTCCCCCTCCCCCACCCCAATGTGCTTTATTTCTGTCAACAACTTGACAAATTATTTCCTTTGAAGCTCAAATTTACAGGGATACTTTCAGGGAAGGGCAGAGCTGTAGTGTTAAGTCATTTGCTTTTTGGAATACACTATTCTCTTCCCTTCTGTCATTTCTTAAGATTATAAAATAAGCTTATGCTCTTTTAATTTGCTTTTCTTTGTATTTGAAAATCTTTCTCTTGGCTGCTTGCAGTTAGTTATTTTTCATTAATCATGCATGTGTGCTTTATTGACATCAGTCTTACACAGTTTGACCTTGATAAGGTAATAATAAATTGTATTAGTTTCCCCACATTTAGGTAGTTCTATGTCAGCTGAGTGCTTGATTTCTTTGTCATACACATGTTTTGTTGCTCTTTTCTTGTGTTTTTAATCCTGCGAGTTTTTAAAAATTTCAAGGAATTTAGGAAAACTTGTTACTATTAAGTTGTACACTCCCATGCATATCGAACATATTATAGGCAGAGGTTCTGTCAGGAAGTCAAGTATTACAAAAAATTATTTAAGCTGACAGTAAAACAGAACCAATTACAAAAAAGCACAAAGGAGAGTGTACTTGAAATGGGAATAAAAAAAAACAATGCCAAGAGCCAACAAATTTTTGCAACAGAAGAGTGTCATTAATCTCTGGAAACTACAATGAATATAAAAAGACTTTTTGAGGAACTTGTCAGCTGAAGGGAGTATTAAGTATTCCTCTGCAGTGTTATATATGCTTCTTGCAGCTGGAAGAACTGTAAAAAGACCAGTAAAACAAAAAAAAGAGAAAATTTAAAACCTTGATATTACTTGCTATGGGGGGAATTTTTTCAGAGCTGTGACAATGCAAAGAATGAAGCATGTAATACTGGAGAAAAAAGATAATTCATACTTATGAAAATAATTATTTCATTCAAGGGTATATCAAAACTATTGTCAGAATAAGTGTGGACAGACCTATGAGACCTAGTCATTGATATCAACTTATAAAATGTCCATCCAACATATATTTTAGGGGTTTTTATTTCTAGTGGACCAGCAGATCTCATCCTTATTGATAAACTCTGCAAAATATGTTGAAATAGTGAGAACCAGAATTGCCCCATAATTTCAGAAATTCCAAAATGTAGATGAAATACAACATCATAACCTCATACCATACAACATGTTTGGAAATGGCAAGACATCTATCTAAAATATAGAAATACTTCAGTGGTCAAGAGATCTAGTTAATATCTAGAGATGCACCTATTTCACACTTCATTAAAATCATGTGAGAGTGGAGCCAAGATGGCAGAATAAAGAAAGCGATGTGCCTGACTTCTCTCAAATTTATCTCCAATTAACTTTAAAATAATAACAAATTCTGGAGTGACAGAAACTATAACAGGGTTGGATGAAACACTTTACCAGTCCAAGACAGCTTCGAAGTTTAGAAGGAAAGGTCTGTCTCATTGGGGTGAGAGTGGAACATAATCTAGTGTAGGCCATGCCCTGGCAGACAATCCAGCAGCAGGCCTTGTGGGTGACTAATTCAGCAGCAGTGGCTTTCAGAGATCTCTACCCACAGTTGGTAAAGGAGTTAGACAATTGGTCAAAAGGAGGTTACAGGGGACCCTTTGATGGCACTGGGTTCAGGACTTTGTTGCATTGTTCATATATGGTTCTGGTCACAGTCCCAGGGCAGAAAAAAGTTCTGGCAGTCACTCACAGACCAGAGCACAGGCCAGGAGAACAGTGAACTCCCCTCTCCTTAGATCATACCACCTTCTAGCAACTTTAACATAAATTTATGTCAAGAAAAGAATGAAATTGATGAAAAAAATGATCAAATAACAACAACAGCAACAACAAAGAACCTGACCATAGGAAGTTACTATAGAGACAGGAAAGTTCAAGATACAAACTCAGAAGACAACAAAGTCAAAACAGCTACATAAAGCCTCAAAGAACATGTGAATTGGTCGCAGGACCCCAAAAATTCCTAGAAGAACTCAAAAAGGGTTTTAAAACTCAAATAAGAGAGGTAGAAGAAAAATTTAGAAAATGAATGAGAGTGATACAAGAAAATCATGAATAAAAGACAACAGTTTGGTAAAGGGGACACAGAAATACTGAAGAAAATAACACCTTTAATACAGAATATGACAAATAGAAAAAGAGGCACAAAAATTAATTGAGGAAAAGAACTTCTTAAAAAGCAGAATTGACCAAATGGAAAAGGAGATTTTTAAAAAAACTTAACAAAGAAAATAATTCCTTAAGAATTAGAAAAATTAAAAAAATCCTTAAAAATTAGAATTGAACAAGTGGAAGCTAATGACTTCATGAAACATCAAGAAACCGTAAAACAAAATCAAAAGAATGAAAAACAGATGAAAATGTCAACTCTCTCATTGGAAAAACAATTGACCAGAAAAATATATCCAGGAGAGATAACTTAAGAATTATTGGATTACCTGAAACAAAAAATTATCAAAGAAAACTGCCCTGATATCCTAGAAACAGAAGTTAAAATAGAATTTGAAAGAATTCACCAATCACCTCCTGAAGGAGATGCCAAAATGAAAATGCTGAAGAATATTATAGCCAAATTCCAGAGCTTAGCACCTAGTAGCAAATGGGTGTAGTCCTGGGGCTTAGCACCTAAAAGCAAAAGGGTATGGTCCTGCGTACAAGCAAGCCTATCCTAATCAAGCTTCCTTTAACTAGCTCTACCTGGGGCCTATTGAGTGGGTGGGGAAAATCTTGCATCACCTTAGCACCACCATAACTTTTAAGAAATTTATCATCATTAGGGCAATTGAATGGAGCTTACATAAACAGAGGTAAAGAACTTGATTTGACTAAAACAGGATGACATCTAAAGATAAAATGAAGGGGTGAGAAAGAGGGATGACTATGATGGGATGATATCTAAAAAATATAAAGAATGAGAAAAAGAGATTCATTGGGAGAAGGCAGAAAGGAGAGGTAGAATGCATTGGAATTGGCTCAGTGAGGGAATAACATCAACATAGCATTCACACTCAGGTGGATATACAATTTTAACTTATTCTACAGGAATGTAAGAGGAGAAGGGGATAAGAGAAGGGTAGAAAAGAGGGCAGATTGGGAAATGAAGTGGTAAGAAACAAACACTTTTGAAGAGGGACAGGGTGAAAGGAGAGATAAGAGAGGACAAAGATGAGTTAGACAGACAGACAGAGAGAGATGGAGAGAGAGAGAGAGAGAGAGAGAGAGAGAGAGAGAGAAAGAGACAGACAGAGAGAGAAAGAGACAGACAGAGAGAGACAGAGACAGAGAGAGACAGAGAGAGAGAGACAGAGAGAGAGAGAGAGACAGAGAGAGACAGAGAGAGACAGAGAGAGAGACAGAGACAGAGAGACAGAGAGAGACAGAGAGAGAGAGAGAGAGAGAGAGAGAGAGAGAGAAGGATAAACAGGGAAAATTGGATGGAGGGAAATACACAATAATTGTAACCTCAAAGACATTTCTGATAATGGCTTTGTTTCTCAAATACATAGATAACTGAGTTAAATTGATAAGAATACAAGTCATTCTCCAATTAATAAATGGTCAAAGGATATGAATAGGCAGTTTTCAGACAAAGAAATTGAAACTATCTATAGTCATATGAAAAATGCCTCAAATCCCCATTGATTAGAGAAGTGCAAATCAAAACAACTCTGAGGTACCATTTCATACCTCTCAGATTGGCTAACATGACAGAGAAGGAAAGTCACAAATGTTGAAAGGGATACAGAAAATATTGGGACACTAAGGCACTTTTGGTGGAATTGTAAACTGGTCTAAGCATTCTGGAAAACAATTTGGAATTATGCCAAATGGGTTTCAAAACCATGCATACCTTTGGACCCAGTGACATCAATACTAAGCCTGCATCCCAAAGAGAATTTTTTAAAGAAAAAGTGCCTACACATACAAAATCTTTTACAGCAGCTCTGTTTTGTAATGGTAAAGAATTGGAAATTAAGGGAATGCCTATCAATTGGTGAATGGCTGAATAACTTGTGGTGTTTTGTTGTGATGGAATACCATTGTGCTATAAGAATTGATCAGGATGCTTTCAGAAAAAAATGAAAGACTTAGATGAACAGATAGAGTGTGAATCGAGCAGATTCAGGAGAACATTGTACAGTAACAGCAATATTGTATGATGATCAACTCTAAATGACTTAGCTTTCTCAGCAATACAATGATCTAAGACAATTCTGAAGGACTTATGATGAAAAATGCCCTCACTCTCTAGAGAAAGAACTTATGGAGTTTATATGCAGATCAAAGCAGACTTTTTAAACTTTTTTAAATTTTTAGTCTGTTTTCTTTCAAAATACAATTAATATGGAAATATGTCTTCCACATGTATAACCTATAGCAAAGTGCTTGCCTTCTCAATGAGGGCATCTCAATGTGGGGGAAAGAGGAGGGAAGGAGAAAATTTGGAATTCAAGATTTTTTAAGAAAGGAAGACAGATTGGGGAAGGGGGTAGTCAGAAGCAAAACACATTGAAGGAGAGACAGGGTGAAAAGAGAGAGAGAATAGAATAAACAGGGGAATAGGATGGAGGAAAATAAAGTTAGCAATATTAATCGTGAAAAAAAAATTTGAAGTTCTCTCAAGACTTCATTTCTCAAACATATCAATGACCGAGTCAAATTTATAAAAATAAGAGCCATTCTCCAATTGATAAATGATCAAATATATGATCAATTTTCATATGAAGTAATAAAAGCTATCTATAGCCATATGAAAAAAAATTCCAAATCATTATTGATTGGAGAAATACTATCCAATTCTAGAGAAAGAACTGTGGAGTCTGAATGAAGATCAAAGCAAAACTATTTTTTCTCTCTCTTTTTGTTTGTTTTGTTTCTTCTTTCTCATGTCCCCCCATGCTCCAGTTATAATTGTTCTTTACAAAATTACTAATGTGAAAATGTTTTATATAATTGTACATGTATAGCTTGTATCAGATTGCATACCATCATGGGGAGGGAGAGAAAATTTAGAAATGAAAATCTTATAGAAGTGAATGTTGAAAATTAAAAAGAAGCAAATAAATAAAATTATATGAAGAAAGAAAAGCTGACTAGGAAATGGAAGTGGCTGACTTGGCCTGCTGCCTTCCTGCCCCAAGAGGCAGCCCAGCTAGAACAGGAGGAGCCCTGTGGGAGACTGCCTTAACATGTGGAGTGCTGTGCTGAGGCCAGAAAAGCCCACACCATGAGGATCTGCAGCAAAGGCCATCATCCAGCAGATGGGATCCATATAAAAAAAGAGAAAAATAGACAATTTTTGAAAACTTTGAAAAAATGATGACAAAACAAAAATGTCTAAGTATAAGCCACTCTGGGGGAAAGTTTTTTTTTTCTTGATTTGTCATCTATTGTGATCCTGAAACACTGGAAAATGATCTGAAGGAACTAGGAGGGAGATTTGGAGAATTTCTCAGCAAAGATGTTGGTTACCTCATTTTAAATAAAAAGGAAGAAAAATATGCTCAGACATTGGGGTGTATTTTTCCTATCCCAAGTCTGAAATCAACATATACAGGAGGAAGTACTTCACTTCATCCTACCTGTGATGGAAGTTCATTCAAGACTCCAGATGCAGTATGTAAGAACAGAGGAAAATTATTAGTTGGAAAAGCTACCAAGGAAGATGATTTCATTCCTTCAAACAGCATCCTGTCAAATGCTTTATCCTGGGGAGTAAAAGTTCTTCATATTGAAATTAAAAAATTTATTGGACAAAAGAAAAAAGAATTGTATTTGATCAAGAAATCAAGCACATCACTAAGAGAGATGGGAAAATGATTAGGCATTCAGAAAACAAAAACAAGAAGGCTCAAAAAGTCATTTGTAAAGGTGGAAGATTCACACCACTGTTACAGATCATTTTACCTTCAGTTGTCTAATATGCCTTTTATAAACTATTCAGTTCCTTAGACCTGCAGTCCTTTTGATTTGGATAAAATGTGTATTCTACCTAGTCTACTGAAACAAACACAAGCTAAACAAAGGAACAGAATGGGCTGTGAAGCAGATGAAAGGCACTGCCCTGCAGCACATCCCCACCTCAAAGAAAGAACAAGAAGAAGGGCTACTGCGAATGCTGCTCCCAGAGATATGAGGCACTCCAGGCCCATCTTCTAAGTGGACAACATAGAAACTGCACGAAGCACTCAGCATCAAGTTGCTGATGTTATCATATCCAAGTTGGTTTATGGCTTTGTAGAATACAAAAGAAATATATCCAGAAGAGTAAAATTCAGTATTGGATCTTTTGCCCCCATCATTGGAAATACTTTCTAAAGGAATGAACCTGAAAAAATAACTGGAACTGAACTGTTTTGGCAAATGACTCTCGGGGAAATACTACCAAGCAGGTGATAAAATAAGATTTCCAAAATCAAGAAAATAGGGATCCTTCATAGAAGGTTGCCTTCAGTTCAGAGCCCATAAATGCATTTGCTTCATGCAGTCCATGTACTTAAAATTCAGACAATATTTGGACTATTGAAAGTCGAATATAATAAATCCAGTGAAGGACATTAAGCTAGGTTTGGTACAATTCATAATTGTAATAATAAAAATATGCAGGGATATACTCCTAAAGTTTCAGAGCATAAAGGAACTATAAATGGCAAAGACTTAGAAGAACTAAAAACAGAATGCTGCTCATATATCCTAGAAACATTTATATACATTTCTGATTTTGATGAAACAAATAAAAATGTTTCTCAACTATTAAGAAAGCCAGATAACACACTTTTCCACATACGTGTCAGAAAAAAGGTGGTAGTTCCCCACATGGTAAAAGTTCTAGTCTTAGAGTCTTTAGCAATTCACCAGAACAACCTACAGGTCAAATGAAGACAATATCCCATATTCATCCTGGTGAAGAACCCAAAGAAGCGGACATCAAAAGTACAGATAGTTTACTGTGAGGGAAGTTGCACTGAAAGATCAAAATAGTATTAGGAAACAACAAAAAAAAGAAGTCTGAATAAAAATGTTAAATTACATTTAAAGAATGAAACAGAATTTCCTGTTACAAAAGAAGAAAAAAGTAGTTCACCAATACAGTCTTTAGTGGAATTATTTCAAACCAGTGAAGACAATTCTGAGGGTTGTTGGGGTTTTACAGGCTATTCTGAAAACCATGGTTCATATGATGTGTTAGAGGTTTGGGAGGAAGAAAATGGGAATAGCTTGTTGTCCATGTTTCTCTCTTCCCTTCTTCAACCTCCACAGTTACTGGGTTTTAAAGATTTTTGTTTTTGTTTTTAATCTGTATTTTTCATAAATGGCAAGAATTTCATTTCATTCTAGAAAATATTTTATAATTATGTAAAAATCTGGTTTTATTATTTCTGTGCCAATTGTAGATTTTAATAACCAAATATAAATATTAAGAATAAAGATGAGTATTAGTATTTTCTTAAGTATTAAGTACTTTTATATAAGTAAATGCAACTGAAGCTAAGATGTCTACTGCCTCTTGCATATTGTAAACATAATTTTTAAATAAAACTTTCTGAATGAGCAGTTAAATATAACTTGACTACAAGGAAAATCACTTGCACATTATAGAATTCATCTAAAAACTTCATGTTTTAAATTCAGGTGTTGCAATTAAATTTATTTAAATAATAGATCTGGGACTATGTGTACCAATATAGTGTACCAATGTACCAATTTCCAATGAAAATTACATATCATGGTAAAAGGAGCATGTTCACAAATTATTGTTCAAATGAATGCTGCCCTAGGAGCTATGTTTGGTACCTTCTTGAGCACTGTTCTAAGGTATGTCATGCTGATTTGTCCTTTGATTTTCTTTAAGAACTGAGTATATGCCAGTACAATAAAAAAAAAAAAGAAAATCTGACCTAGACAATGCTAAACAAGGTTTATTTGAAAGGACTACTTCAAAATGTAAGGTTTGGGGCAACTAGGTGGTGCAATGAGTAGAGCACAGGCCCCGGAGCCAGGAGGACCTGAGTTCAAATCTGGCCTCAGACACTTGACACACTAGCTGTATGACTCTGGGCAAGTCACTTAACCCCACTCGCTCTGCCTTTCCCCTTCTACAAAAAAAAAAAAAAAAAAAACAAAAATGTAAGGTTTACTAGATGTCCATATTTGCAGATGTCACTGTGATGACTACAAGTCCTATTGCATTAGAGTATGTTAGATAATACAGTATGTACATTGTTTGGCCTAAAGTCAGGAAGACCAGATTTCAAATCTAGCCTAAGACACTAATTTGGGAACATGGGAAAGTCACTTAACCGTCTGCCTCAATTTGCTAATTGGTAAAATAGCATCTACCTCTCAGGGTTGTTGTGAGGATCAAATGAGATACTTGTGAAGAATTTAATACTGCCTGCTGGTACATAGGGGTAAAGAAATGCTTGTTTATGTCCTTCCTCTTATATGAGATGCATAATGCCTCAAAAGACTTTGCTTTGACCTATCTAAATGGGTAAAAAAGTGAATCACAAATGATTGTTGTCCAGATTATGCAATGTAGTTGGACAGATTTCTCTTATTATTTTCCCTGGTATTTATATGTTGAACAAAGACTTTATGTTATGTACTAGAAAACAACATTTTAAGTCCTAAAAACTAATCAATATATTGCCCAACCTCGTCCCTAGAGCACTCATGATGTAGTTTCTTACTTCTGACAGAGATAGTGTCAAGTGTCAAGACAAAGATTTTTGTATATGTCCATTGTTTGGATTCATTTTTCTTTACTATGTTTATTTGTTATAAAGGTTTTCTTTTTCTCTGTTTTTCAGTCTTTTTATTGAGGGGTTTTGTAGAAAAGAAAGTAGCAACAGTGAGGCCAAAAAAAGAGCCAATCATATATTTTTAAAATTAACTTATTTATTTTTAGTTTTCAACATTAAGTTCCATAAGCTTTTGAGTTTTCAATTTTCTCCATCTCCCTCCCTTTCCCCCTCCCCAAGACAGCATGCAATTTGATATAGATTCTACATATACATTCACATTAAACAAATTTTCACATTAGTTACAATCTAATTTTTGTAATTCATAGAAAAAAATCAAAAGTTCAGAATGACAGAAAGTCAGTTTTGAACAGAAAACAGAAACAGTACTAGATAGAATTTTATTATATATTTGAAAATAAGAATGCAGCCTGAAATGGAGACTCACAATTTCCTATAGAATCTTCTTTTCATGTTTTGCTATTTGTATGGAAGTGGTTTTTTATATTTAAATTCAGAGTAAGAAAAAAACATTTTGTAGGAAGATAAGAACTGGCTGGATCACATTTGAGAAATTGTGCAATCCTTTTTAATGATCCAAAGCTTCTTGTTGACACAAAAAACATTTTTAAACAGTAGTATTTTGGTGATCTGGTTTCTGCGTAATGCATGGAATTTCAAATGTTCCAAACAGTAACAGGTCAGATAAAGGATAATAGAAATGAACATTATAGACTTGTGGAAACTTTATCATATTTCTAAAAAGAATTACCCTGGACAAATCATGCCACCAAAGAGATAAATGATAAAGAAAGGAGATGAAAATGTCATATAACAAGATTGAAGGGCAAAAGACAGGGAAAAGATAGGTTTCCATTCGTATGAACAGATATTAAGAGAACTAGAATAAGAATCCACCCACCCAACACAGTATTTACTTCCTGTCAAATATTTTTGGGAGAATCTTATTGAGTGGAACAGGATGAGAAGCTATGAATGGCTAGAAATCTTCACGACTACAGAGAATGAACACCTAAATAAACTTGAAGCATCAAAAGTACTATTCTGCCAGTTGTTGTGAGATTCTGTCCTTCTTAAGTTAATTAATTTAAAGCATTCTTGAAGCTCTATTCCATGGAATAGGGGCATAAGACTTTAATAATAATCCAATTAGAATAAGAGGATGGAATATGTAGTCTTTGAAATATTTGGAGGGTATCTTTAGTTTATGTGATTAGCATTTCTAAGAGCCAAAATTGGAGACAGAAGCATTTGGGGGAGTACAACATCAAGTAATTAAAAAAAAAGAAAATTACAAGAAATGAACATCCTATTATGAAAGATATTTTTAATAGAACTGAATTCTAGTTCTTATTTTCAGAACATCAGAAGTGGGTTGTTGTGTTTGTTCTCTCTTTAGCCCAGTCCTGGATTTCTGCACGGCCAAAGATTAGGAAAATGATCACCCCTATTAAAATAATTGCAGCTGACAGAAAGAAGATATTCTTCCATCCATTTAATGAATCCTATGGGCACAAAAGTCAGAGTAACATCAGTCTAAAATATTTCAGATCTCCTTAGCTCACAATTAGCTAAGTCTATAAAAATGTGTGAGACTCCCTGGAGCCTTTAAACATTTCTCTTGCTTTGCCGTTCTGTATTTTGACAAAAGTCATTTTCATTGTATAATGGGGCAAAATTAAGATGCAGTGCAAGGGCACTTTCAAAGATGATAGTGTATGCAATTTTCTTTATGCAATGATGGATTATTTTAGGTCATTTTCATGAATTTCATATAGTACGAATGAAAGATTTGTAAGCATTGTTCCTGTAAGCACTATTAAGTTCTTCTTGTTCTCTCTTTGCTTATTCCTTCATTTGCCCTTGGTGTGATTAAATGCTACCTGACTGGGATGGATGTCTAAATAAATATAATTGAATGAGCCCTGTGAAAAGCACATTCAAGCAGGACTAAGTGAAGGTGAAATCTATCTAGACTCTACTATGAGGCCCAATAGCATTGTCCCTTTCATCAGGCTCTGGCAGTACTTGTACCAACAACTTCATTCCCTTGATGGAAAATTTCATTTTACCCAAGTATAAAAATAACATTAACAATTTCTAGCCTCTTTTCTTCATCATGGTAAAGTGCAAATCAGTCTTATGCATTTTGGACCAATCTCATCTTCTGGCACTTTGTTAATCTTTTAAATAGATTTGCCCTAGGTAGAAGATAAATATTTTAGAAAGCAAATATCTTACCTGACCAGTGAGAAATCCAACAACAGTAGGAACTAGGATTTGAGGTAGTAATGCAAATACATTAGACAGTCCATTGAGAAAATTGTTATATCTGTTAGAGGAAAGATGTCCCATGTCAAAGTCTCACTTATTCTAGTAAAAGCATTTAATCCATATTGTCAAAAAAAGCAATTAATACTCCATCCATATTTAGAGAAAATTCTTGGTTCCCCTACTATATGCAAGGCACCATCCTATGCATAGTCAGGCTGTGAATGGATTGTCTTTCTGTGTTCTACTCCCACTTACTCTCAGATAAATATTGGAGTCTCCAGTTGTTCAGTTTAAGATGATAATATTTGGATCAGGCTTCATCACAGAGCTCTACTATTCTAATGGGTTTTCCTGCCTTCCTGGACTCTGCTTTGATACCACATAGCATAAATAGACAAATGGGCTTTAATAGTAGTATTGTGGGAAACACAGGTCACAAGATAACTCCTGTCCAAAACTCCTGACCCCACCTGTAACCATGAAACACTCAAAGAGAGTATATAATTATTGTGATAGTTTTTTAAATAGTCATTTTATCTACCTGTGCAATAGATTCTCCATTTGAAAAAAAACTTGGTGTAACTCAGGAATTCATTCAAAATTTATTTATCAAAATATTGTTTTCTGAGGTCAGAGATAACCCTTTTGATAACACTCTTATATGTCAGCCACATCATTAGGCTCCATCTGGAAATAAGCCTTACTCATATCCTTTCTTTATAATCATTCCTTTTATTTTTGTAAGAATATCAATGCTATCATTTTGAAACTTTATCTTTCCTATTCCACTCTCATGATCCACCTAAAGATTTCTATATCCCTTTCATTTTTTCTCTTGTCTCAGACAATAATATCCCTTCTCTTTGCTAAAGCTATACCCTTTACTTGTGTCCTTGATCCCATCCATTTTATCTCCATGATCATTCCCTTTCTATGATAATTATAGTTTTTAAAATATATTATTTGATATAGTTATAAGTGATAGGAGGTCAATATGGAGTAACTTATGCTAAGTAATGACTCTAAACATAAGCAAAGTCAGGTAGCCTACAATTTCCCCATGTTCTGACTCACTCCATCTCAACATGTAAACAATTGCAGCTCTTGACTGTATGACACTCCTGACTAATTGCAGTAACCTCAGCATTAATTCCTGGGATCCCCAAATAGCAATCTGAAGTCTCATTCAATTTCTGGTCAGAGTTAGTTTTGTGTGCACGTCTTTGCTTTGTTTTGCTGGTCTGCAACTGTACATAATAATAAATTCCTTTTTTATATTAGTTTCTAAAGTACCAATTTCCTGTAAATTCTTGAAACTAATTCTATGCTGTAACTGGAGCTGTGGCCAAGTAAAGCAGTCACTTTATATATTTTTTTAAAAAAATTATTATTATTTATTTAATATTTTCAGTTTCCAGCATTGCTTTACACAAGATTTTGAATTATAAATTTTCTCCCAATTTCTACCTTCCCCACTCCAAGGTGGCGTATATTCTGATTGCCCCATTCCTCTGTCAGCCCTCCCTTCTGTCACCCCTCTCCCCCACCCCATCCATTTTTCCATTACTTTCTTGTAGGGCAAAATAGATTTCTATTCTCCATTGCGGGCACATCTTATTTCCCAGTTGCATGCAAAAACAACTTCTTTTTAGCATCTGCTTTTAGAACTTCGAGTTCCAAATTCTCTCACCTCTTCCCTCCCCAACCACCCTCCCTAAGAAGGCAAGAAATTCAACATAGGTCACACGTGTATCATTATGTAAAACCCTTCCACAATACTCATGTTGTGAAGGACTATATTTGTGCATTGTTTGGACTGCTGGGCCTGGAGCCAAGAAGACTTATCCTTCTGAGTTCAAATCTGGCTTCAGACACTGACTGTGTGACCCTAGGCAAGTCATTTAATCTTGGTTCTCTCAGTTTTCTCATCTGTAAAATGAACTGGAAGAGGAAATGGATACCACTCCAGTGTCTTTTTCTAGAAAACCCTATATCTGGTCATGGAGAGTAGGACATGACTGAAAATGAAATAACAACAAAACATTGACTTGGCAATGGCCACAGCACTAGCATCAGAGCAAAGATTTCAACCCATCTCTAATACCTGCACAGTCACAACTCCTTCTACTACAAAAAATGAATTCAATTCACCAAATGTATTAAATGGTTATGGGTATAAAGCATTAATCTAGAAATTGATGTTACAAAGACAAAAATGAAACAGTCTCTGTCCTCAAAGAGTTTGTGTTTTACAGGAAGATTCAACATACATGCCAATAAATAAACACAAAGTGATTTAATAAGATATTATTAAAAACAAAAACTTTATAGTCGATATGAAATCTGAAAGTCTTTGAAGAAATATTAGAGAACTGGAAGGAAAAGACAGAAATGGAATACTTTCTAGACATATATGACAGTTTGTACAAATGCAGAGAGGCAAAAGATGGCATATTGAATTCAGGAAATGCTGAATAGTACAATCTGGAATGAGCATGGAATGAAAGAGAGTAATATGATGTGACCTTAAAAAGTCCAAAATGGAATATGGAGGTGTTAAATGGCAAGCTGAATAGATTGTATAACTTGTATCTTATCCCAAAGGCTGCAGGAGCCACTGAAAGCTTTAGAATGAAGGAATGAGGTTATCAGCTGCAGGTTGGTGCTGTATGGCAGATAATTGAACTATTCTTGGCAATGACCAACATCCTCTCTCAATGTCAACATCCTGGGTAATCTCTTCATATTTGTCTGGTTAGATATGCGTAGACATAACTAATAAAGATATGCATAGCTATCAGAAAGAAAGCCACCATTCCTCAGTTGATTTAGCCATTGCACTGAAATTAAGGATTAGAAATTATTTTCCTTACATCTTATGCTAAATAGGGCTGTGAAAAGGGAGACTGGCATCTGTGACATTTAGGCCTGTCAAATGCAGATTTGAGATTTTCTTCACTCCAGCTCTAACTAGATAATTAGCAGAGCTAGGAGACCGGGGTCAAACAAATTGGACAAGACTTATGCCACATGGCTTATGATACAGATTTCTGCTGATAGGTACCAGCTTTTATTAAGTGCCTGATACACCAGGCACTGTGCTAAGCATTAGAGAAATTGTGTTAAGTTCTGGAACGTGAGGCAGGAATAATATTGAAGCCTAAACTATTCTGAAGTATCTTTGAGAAGAATAATAAAAATATCAGCTCAGTTCTATATCAGCATTTATAGCTTATAGAGTGTCTCCCTTAAAAGGACTCTGTGAGGCTTGTGGTACAGACTCCACACACACACACACACACACACACACACACATACATACACATATACACATGCATGTATATGTACATATGTATATATATATGTTTATGTATTTGTATATGTGTGCTTGTACACATACACACACACACGCACACGCATGTACACACACACACTGGAGTCTAAAGAAAGAGGTTAAATGACAAAATCCCATAACAAATTTTAAAGCTAGGGCTGAAGTCCAGCTTTTTATGTGCCAAAATGTGATTCATTTCCTGCTATATTATACTGCTTAAAAAAAAGAGAAGAAAAAAGAAAACCTTAGGAGGCTTACCTGGGAGCAATTTCTAGGATATTAACTGTTAATACTGTGACATACAGGTTGTTCATTGCTGAAGACAGAATTAGAATGATAATAGTTGTGTAGGTGCTGACATATGGAATAGCAATGAATAACACTGCTGTTGGTAGCATTCCTAGGAAAGAAGGAAACAAAGAATGACTGAGAATGTTCTAGAGATCTCCTTCAAGAAGTTTCCCAAGTCACCTGATATGGTCCTTACCTAGGACAACGAGGAATTTTCGAATCACCACTGGACTGAAGATATTCCTGGATAAGAGGAAATCTGCCATTTTACTTCCTAAAATAATAGTGATGATTGACACAATGGAAGGTAATGAACTCAGAAACCCATTCTGTGGAAAGAAGAGTGGACACAAGAGAAATAATATGGGCACGATCAATACTGAGAGAACCAAATGCCTAGAGTACCTGAGAGGTAGAAGGATGCGGTGGAAAATTTTTCATGGCTTAGAGTATGGACAAAGTTGAGTTCACATCATGTTTTGAGTACACATTTGCTATATTTCTTTTGCAAAGTCACTTAACTTCTATAAGGCTAACTTCCATATTGACAAAATGGAAACAAATAGAATATATCTCATCAGTTTATTGTCAGGATCAAATGATATAATTTAAGTTCAACTCTTGGTAGTGTTTAAAGCATTATATGTCAACTCATATAACAATGATACCAAAAAGAATGAGAATCATTGGGGAAAATGTGGGAGTAGATAAAGTTGGTTTGCAATATACCTACCTTTTCTTGGACTCTCTGTGCCTTACACTATGACTCTAATCCAAAAGCATGCAACATGTACAAAGAAGGCAGAGTGAGGCAGGAACTCACCAGAGTTCTCTCAAATTCCCCCATATAACCTTTTAATTTTTTTTTAACTTATGAAGTAACAGAGGCAGGGCCAAGATGGCAGAGGGAAGCCAGGATGGTGCCTCAGTTTTCCCAAGTTGCCCTTGGAAACAATGGTAATCAAATCTCTAAAAGAATTCTGGAGTGACAGAACCCACAAAAAAGACAAAGAGAAACTAATTAGCAGCCTAAGGGAACTTGGAAGGATTTCAGGAAAAGTATCTCACTTGGGCAAAAGGGGAGCACAACCCAGTGCAGATGGTGTCCAGCAAAGTCAAGATGAGGCTTTTAGCCACAGCACAGATTCACCACCAAGACACTGTGATTCTGGCTCAGCAGGCTAGGGGCACAGCAGACCAGCAATTAGGCCTTCAACTCCAGCACAGGAGGCAAATTGCCAGCCCTGGAACCTGGCAAAATAGAAGTGACTAGGCCAGGACACTCCAGCACAGTGGGCAAGCAACCAGCACCTCAGGTCCCAGTGGAGAAACCCAGTAACCAGAAGCTTGGCTCCAGCGCAAGAAGCTTGGGACAGAACCCCTTGTGCCTTGGGAGTAGAGCTTTGCTTTTTAAAAGGAGCAAAAAACCAGAAAAGAGCCCTGACCATAGAAAGCTCCTATGGCAAGAGAAAAGATCCAAATACAAACTTGGAAGAGGACAACAATATAAAAATGCCTACATGTGAAAACTGAAAGGGGAATATGGATTGGTCTCAAGCCCCAAAAGCCTCCCTGGAAGAGGTTAAAAAATAAAAAGGACTTTAGAAATCAAATAACAGAGGTAGAAGAAAAATTGGGAAAAGAAATGAGTGGTATGCAAGAGACAGTCAACAGCTTGGAAAAGGAAGGATAAAAATCCACTGAAGAAAAGAACTCCTTAAAAAGAATTACCCAAGGCGGGGTGGAGCCAAGATGGTGGCAGGAAAGGAGGGACTAGCAAGAGCTTCCCCACCGAGCCCCTCCAAAAACCTATAAAAAATGGCTCTGAACCAATTCTAGAACTGCAGAACCCACAAAACAGCAGAGGGAAGCAGGGTTCAAGCCCAGGACAGCCTGGATGGTCTCTGGGTGAGGTCTATCCCACATGGAGCTGGGAGCTAAGAGCTGGGAGGGGAGCGGAGCAAAGCCCAGCTTGAGTGGTGCAGACTAACCAGACCAGGAGCCGGGCGGAGCGGGCCCTAGAGCCCTCAATCAGTGAGCTGCAGCAGTTACCAGACTTCCCAACCCACAAACAACAAAGACAACAGAGAAGGTTAGTGGGAAAAGCTGCGGGAGTGGAAGGAGTTCGGGGTTCAGCTACCAGGCCCGGGGGCAGCAGAGGTGGGGCAGCTACAGCTGCAGTTGCTTCTGGCCCCAGGCCCACCTGGTGCGAGGAATTAAGTGGTGGATCAGACCAGGAGTGCACAGCCTGCTGAAGATTTAAGCCCAGTCCGGGGGGTTCTTGGGGAAGGAGTAGTGCTGGTGTGGCAGAGCTGGCACATCCCCCCCAAACGTGGAACATAGAACTCTCTAGTCTACAAGCAGTCATACCCCGCTGAAAAACTCAAGGGTCAAGTCAGTTGGTTGGGAATACGGCCAGGCAGCGAAAATGCACCCAGATTCAGTCTCAGACTTTGGATTCTTTCTTTGGTGACAAAGAAGACCAAAACATACAGACAGGAGAAGTTAACAAAGTCAAAGAGCCTACAACAGAAGCCTCCAAGAAAAACATGAACTGGTCCCAGGCCATGGAAGAGTTCAAAAAGGATTTGGAAAAGCAAGTTTGAGAAGTAGAGGAAAAATTGGGAAGAGAAATGAGAAGGATGCGAGAAAACTATGAAAAACAAGTCAATGACTTGGTAAAGGAGACCCAAAAAAATACTGAAAAATACACTGAAGAAAACAACATCTTAAAAAATAGACTAACTCAAATGGCGAAAGAGTTCCAAAAAGCCAATGAGGAGAAGAATGCCCTGAAAGGCAGAAGTAGCCAAATGGAAAAGGAGGTCCAATGGACCACTGAAGAAAATACTACCTTAAAAATTAGATTGGAGCAAGTGCAAGCTAGTGACTTTATGAGAAATCAAGATATTATCAAACAGAACCAAATGAATGAAAAAATGGAAGACAATGTGAAATATCTCTTTGGAAAAACCACTGACCGGGAAAATAGATCTAGGAGAGATAATTTAAAAATTATTGGACTACCTGAAAGCCATGATCAAAAAAAGAGCCTAGATACCATCTTTCAAGAAATTATCAAGGAGTACTGCCCCGATATTCTATAGCCACAGGGCAAAATAGAAATTGAAAGAATCCATCGATCGCCTCCTCAAATAGATCCCAAAAAGAAATCTCCTAGGAATATTGTCACCAAATTCCAGAGCTCCCAGATCAAGGAGAAAATACTGCAAACAGCCAGAAAGAAACAATTTGAGTATTGTGGAAACACAATCAGGACAGGGCAGGTGAGGGGGGAATGAGTGAATCTTGCTCTCATCAGATTTGGCCTGAGGAGGGAATACCATACATACTCAATTGGGTATCTTACCCCACATGAAAGAAGAGGGAAGAAGATTAAAAGAAAGGGGGGATGATGGAGGGGAGGGCAGATGGGGGTGGAGGTAATCAAAAACAAACACTTTTGAATGGGGACAGGGTCAAGGGAGAAAATTCAATAAAGGGAGATGGGTTGGGAAGGAACAAAATATAGTAAGCCTTTCACAACATGAGTATTGTGGAAGGGTTATACGTAATGATACACATGTGGCCTATGTTGAATTGCTTGACTTCTTAGGGAGGGTGGGTGGGAAGGGAGGAGGGGAGAGAATTTGGAACTCAAAGTTTTAAAAACAGATGTTCAAAAACAACAAAAAAAAGTTTTTTCATGCACCTAGAAAATAAGATACACAGGCAATGGGGTGTAGAAATTTATCTTGCCCTACAAGAAAGGAAGGGAAAAGGGGATGGGAGGGGAGTGGGGTGACAGAAGGGAGGGCTGACTGTGGAACAGGGCAACCAGAATATACACCATCTTGGAGTGGGGGGGGGGAGGGTAGAAATGGGGAGAAAATTTGTAATTCACACTCTTGTGAAAACCAATGCTGAAAACTAAATATGTCAAATAAATTAAAAAAAATAAATATGTAACTGATAATAATAAAAAAAAGAATTACCCAAAATGAAAAGGATGTACAAAAGCTAAATGAAGAAAATAATTCCTTAAAAATTTGAATTGGGTGAATGGAAGCTAATGACTCTATGAAACAATAAGAATCAGTCAAAGAACATCAAAAGAATCACAAAGTAAGACTTCTAGGAGCCCAGAAGGTGGAGTAAGAAGTAAGTTGCTCTCACTCTCCCTCATTGAAATCTGAAAGCCTAGGAAATATCACCCCAGGAAAAACCCTGGAACAGCTGAGCCAGCAGAAAGACAGGGTACAGCAGTCTTGTAGCCCAGGGAGCTTGAGTGATTAATGGACAGGTGGCATCCCAGCAAGCCCCACCTCAGCTAATCAGGGGGAGATCCTGAGACCCAGGGTGGTGGAGAAGTCAAGCACCAACACCAGGACCCCCTAAATGCCTTAGCATAAGGAAGGGATGCAGTAGACTCCAGTTTGATAAACACCACATGAGCCAGCAAGCATACTTCCTCCAGCAGCCAAACCTCCCTGTGCTTCAGGACAACTCCAGGAGCCACAGCTCCAGCCAGTCAGGCATTCTCCAGCAGCCAAGGCTTCCAGTGTTTCAAAGCAGCCAGAGTGAGCAAGCATTTTCCAGGGGTCATACACCCCCCCATCACCACTCTGAGATCCAGCTCAGCATCACATAGGCTGCCAGACCTCTAGAGCTTCCAGGTACCAGCATCTGAGGCCACAGCACACAAAGCCAGTGACCAGTCCCTGGGACCTAGCATAGGAAGCTTAGGGTCAGTTCTCCCTATGCTCTAGAAGAGAGCTCAACTTCAAAAGCCAGGAAATAGGCAAACGCCATGAACAAAAAGCAGAAACAGACAATGACCATGCATTCTCATTATGGGGACAGTGAAGATCAATGCAGAAATTGAGAATAGGACAATACTGTCAATATACCCACACCCAAAACCTCAAAGGGGAATATAAACTGGTGACAAGCTCAAAAAGCCTTCTTGGAAGAGCTCAAGGATTTTAAATGTCAAATAAGAGAGGTGGAAGAAAATTTGGGAAAAGTAATGAGAGGTATGCAAGAGAGTTAATAGCTTGGAAAAGGAGGAACAAAAATTTGATATAGAAAACAAGTTCTTAAAAAATACAATTGACTGAATGCGAAAAAGTACACTGAAGAAAATAGCTCCTCAAAAATTAGAATTAGCCAAATGGAAAAGAAGGCACAAAAACTCATTGAAGAGAACTCCTTAAAAAGTAAAATGGGCCAAATGAAAAAGGAGGTAAAAAATCTAATTGAGGATAATAATTCATTACAAATTAGAATCAGGCAAAGGGAAGCTAATGACTCTATGAGATGTCAAGAATCAGTCAAACAAAATTTAAAAAAACTGGAAAAAAAGAAGAAAAAGTAAAATACCTAATTGGAAGAACAACTGACATGGAAAACAGATCCAGGAGAAATAACTTAGGAATTATTGGTCTATCTGAAAGCTATGGTGAAAAAAAAGAGCCTAGATAGCATCTTTCAAGAAGTAATTAAGGAAAACTGCCTGAGGTCCAAGACTAGAGGGTAAAAGAGTCATCAAAAGAATCCACCAATCACTTGGAAGAGATCCTAAATTGAAAATACCAAGGAACATTATAGCCAAATTCCAAAATTACCAGGTCAAACACAAAATACTATAAGCAGCCAGAAAGAAACAATTTGAATATCATGGTACTACAGTCAGGATTACACTGGCCCTTGCAGCTTCTACATTTAAACATCAGAAGGCTTGGAATACAATATTCCATCAGGCAAAGGAACTTGTATTACAACCAAGAATCAACTACCCAGTGAAATTGAGCATAATCTTTCAGGGGAGGAGATGAACATTCAATGAAACAGGGGATTTCCAGACTTTCCTGATGAAAAGACCAGAGCTCAGTGGAAAAATTGATTTTCAAATACAAGAGTAAAGATAGGCATAAAAAGGTAAACAGGAAAGAAAACAACCACATGTTATTAATAAGGGCAAACTGTTTACATTCCTACAAGGAAAGATGATACTTGCAACTCTTGAGAACTGTATGTTTATTATAACATTTAGAAGGGGTATAGATAGACAGAGGGTGTAGTGTATAAGTTGACTTTGTTGTGATGATAAAAATGTAATTAAATGATGAAAAGGGATTGTAATGGGAAAAGAGGAAATGAGGAGGCAGAAAAGGATAAATTATATCACATGAAGAGGCACAAAGACCTATTACAGTAGAGGGAAAGAAGGGAAAGAGATGAGCATTGTTTGAACCTGACTCTCATCAGATGTGACTGAAAGAGAGAATAACATACTCAGTTAGGTATAGAAATCTAACTTACCCTATAGAAAGTAGGAAGGGAAAGGGGAAAGAAAAGGGAGGGGCGTGGATAAAAGGGAGGGCAGATGGAGCGAGGAAGTGGAGGAAGTGGTTGAAAGAAAAACTCTAGTGAGGAGGGAAAGGGAGAAAGAGAGAAAAGCATAAATGGGGGAAGGAAGTAGAATAGGATGGAGAAAAAGACACAGATAGTAATCAAAACTGTGAATAGGAATGGGATGAACTCTCCCATAAAACGGAAGTGGATAGTAAATTGAATTAAAGCCCATAATTCTACATCATGTTGTTTACAAGAATCACATTTGAAGCAGTGGGATACATGGGGTAAAGGTAAAAGGCTGGAGCAGAACGTATTATGCTTTTGCTGAAGTAAAAAAAAAAAAAGAAGAGTAGCAATCCTGATCTCAAAGCAAAAGCAAAAAAAAAAAAAAAAGGATCTAATTAAAAGAGATAAGGAAGGAAACTACATCCTGCTAAAAGGTACCATAGACAATGAAGTAATATCATTACTAAACATATATGTACCAAGTGGTATAGCATCCAAATTCTTAGAGAAGTTATGGGAGTTACAGGAAGAAACAGACAACAAAACTATACTAGTGGGGGATCTCAACCTCCCTCTCTCAGAACTAGATAAATTTAACCACAAAATAAAAAAAGAAAGAAGTTAAAGATGTGAATAATATTGTAGAAAAGTTAGATATGGTTGACCTTTGGAGGAAATTGAATGAGGATAGAAAGGAAGGTACCTATTTCTCAGCAGGACACGGCACCTACACAAAAATTGACCATGTATTAGGGTGTAAAAAACTGACAATCCAATGCAGAGAGGCAGAACTATTAAATGCAAACTTTTCAGATCATGATGCCATAAAAATTACATATAATAAAGGGCCATGGAAAGATTGTCACAACAATATTCCTAGCAGCTGCTGTGGAAGGTGAAAGTCTAACAACAAGACCAACAACAAGTGCACACAGGAGGGCTGTTAGCACAGGTCCTTAGATCTGCTTTTCTAAGGAAACCAATTCTAAGGGGTTTACAGTCTCACTTTAAACAAATGTACGTATATCATTCATTTAGTTCAGGGGAAAAAGCCAGCACCCTGAACTTCAGAGCAAATACAAACAGAAACTACAGATAAATCAACATACAGGTTTTGTCTGATCAAGACGTCACATACATAGTTACCAAAAAGAGAAGCACCAACATCTGTGTTTTCAAAGCTGGGGGGCTCTTAACAGTGACTACCCAGACTCTTGTCTGGTCAAATCACACAATACCCTTCCAGTGAGTGAGAGCCCCAAAACAAAATGCCAACCTTAGATCTTATATACCCTTCTCAGGGTCAGAGGGCTTCACAGCCATGTGACTCAAAACCATGTGAACTAGGTTGTCTTATTTCTTAATCAAAGAAACAAAACACAACAAAAAGTCCACTTTGCTTGCCATTACACTTCAAAGGCAAGATTCATCAAAGGTACTTGATTTACCTTAGCATTCTAAAAGAGAAAACAAAAAAGTCCCACCCTAATTACCATAACAAAGATAGACTAAAATCTAATTGGAAACTAAATAACCTAATCCTAAAGAATGAGTGGGTCAAAAAACAAACCATAGAGACAATCAATAATTTTATCAAAGAGAATGACAATAATGAGGCAATGTACTAACATTTATAGGATATAGGAAAAGCAGTACTTACGGGAATTTTTATATCTCTAAATGCTTACATGATTAAAATAGAGAAAGAACAGATCAATGAATTGGGCATGCAACTAAAAAAGCTATAAAAGTAACAAATTAAAAATCCCAAGGTAGAGCCAAGATGGCAGAATAAAGGCAGGGAGTCACCTGAGCTCTCCCCTAAGCTGCTTCAAAAACTTTTAAAAATGACTCTAAACAAATACTATAGCAGTAGAACTCAGGAACACATGGATTGAAACAAATTTCCAGCACAAGTAACTTGGAAGGTCTGCATGAACGGTCTGTTGGAATAGGGTGAGAGAGGAGTGTAGTCCATTACAAGCCCTACCGATGTAAAACAGGCCCCAACAAACTTGGAGCAGGCCCCAGGGGGATTGAATAATTCACAGCAGTGGCAGTTTCCAGACCCCTCAGCCCACAAATGCCAAAGACAACTTGGAAGGTTAACAGGAAGTGTCTGTCACACCTGGGTGAGAGTGGAGCATGGTCCAGTACAGGTGGTGCCAACAAACCAGGAGTAGGCCTTGAAAGTGACTGAATAAGCAGCTGCAGCAACTGCTTCCAGAGCTCTCAGTCCACAGATGGTACGGGTGTCAAAAAACTAGTCAGAAGGAGATCACAAGAGTCTTTTTGCTAGCACTGAGACAGGGCTCTGTTGTTTTGCCAATACTCGGATATGGGTCACAGTCTTGAGTGGCAGCTCCAAGGTGAAGAGAAGCACTAGTATAGTAGAACTTATAGCCACAGTAGAATAGGGACCCTTGTCACAATTCCAGGGCAAAAAAAGAGTGTGTGTGGTCACCCACAGACCAGCAAAGGCCTGCAGAGTAGTAAACACCTGCCCTTAGATCATATCAACTTGGAAGAACTGAAAACTTACAGGTCCCTGGCAGTATCTCTGAAAACAGCTGCATAAAACCCCTTAAGCTTGGAACAATATGCCTTCCACCCTGGAAGCAGAGCCCTACTTTTACAGAATTAAGAGTCACCTAATAGGCTGGGAAGATGAGCAAACAGCAGAAAAAATTGTGCCTATTGAAAATTACCATGGTGACAAGGAAGATCACAACATCCACTCGGAAGAAAGCAATGAAGTCAAAGCTCCCACATCTAAAACCTCCAAAAAACATAAATTGGTCTCAGGCCATGGAAGACCTCAAAAAGGATTTTGAAAATCATGTAAGAGAGGAAAAGGAAAAATTGGGAAAGAAAGTGAGAGTGATGCAAAAAAATAAAGAAAAATGAGTCAACAGCTTGAAAAAGGAAACACAAAAATGCTGAAGAAAATAACACCTTAACAAACAGACTAGGCCAAATGGTAAAAGAGGCCCTAAAAGTCAGTGAGGATAAGAATGCCTTAAAAAGCAAAATTGGCCAAATGGAAAAGAAGGTCCAAAAGCTTACTAAAGAAAAAATTCCATAAAAAATTAGAATGGAGCAAATGGAAGCTAATGACTTTATGAGAAATCAAGAAACAATAAAAAACAAAACCAAAAGAATGAAAAAATAGAAGACAATATTAAATATCTCACTGGAAAAAAATAACAAGTAACCTGGAAAATATATCCAGGAGAAATAATTTTAATATTATTGGACTTTCTGTAAGCCATGATAAAAAGCCTAGATATCATCTTTCAAGAAATTATGAATGAATACTGCTATGATATTATAAAATCAGAGCATAAAATAGAAATTGAAAGAATCTACCAATCACCTCCTGGAAGAGATCCCAAAATGAAAACTGCCAGGAATATTATAGCCAAATTCCAGAGTTCCCAGATCAAAGAGAAAATTTTGCGAGCAGCCAGAAAGAAACAATTCAAGCATCGTGGAGCCACAGTCAGGATAACACAAGATTTAGCAACTTCTACGTAAAGAATAGGAGGGCTTGGAACATCATACTCAGGAAGGCAAAGGAGCTAAAACTAGAACCAAAAATTACCTACCCAGCAAAACTGAGTATAATCCTTCAGGAGAAAAAATGGGAATTCAATGAGATAGAGGATTTTCAAACATTCTTCATGAAAAGACTGGAGCTGAACAGAAAATTTGACTTTCAAAAACAAGACTCAAGAGAAGCATGAAAAGGTAAACAGGAAAGGGAAATCATAAGGGACTTAATAAGATTAAACTAGGGGGGCGGAGCCAAGATGGCCGCATGAAGGCAGAGTCTTACCGGAGCTCTCTCACAAGGTCTGTCAGATTCCCCTAAAAAAGTGAATTTGAACAGATTTGAGAGAGTCAGAAACCGCGAGCAGTCTGCGTGGGGCCAATTTCCGAGCCGGGAGAGTCTGAAAGGCTGAAGACATGATCCTGTAGGCTCGGAGAGTGCTCAGCTGCAGAGCTGCTCCAGACCAAAGTGGAAGCGGCCGGCGGGGAAATCCACGTGGGAGACAGGTGGGGAGAAAGCTGGGCGCCCGAAACCTGCGGAGATCCCCAGGACTCCCAACACAGGATGGCAGTCTGTGGGAGCGACGAGAGGCAGCGCAACGCCACCGGCCATGAAAACACCCACTCATGACGCTTGCAAAACCCAGGAACTCGGCTTCTTGAACTTCCGGAAGACTCAATGGCCAGGTAAAAGGCTCTAATCCCTCCCCCCCTCAACCAGAGAATTCCTCAGGAAAAAAAAAAAAAAAGAGAACTGAAACAGAGGAGAAAATAGTGGTGCCTCACAGGACAAATACTAGAAGCTCATTAGTCCCAGAGGGGCAGAGTAGGCAGGGGTCAACACCGGGAGCCCAGACGTAATCTTGCTCCCCCAGGGGAAGCACCAGTCATCAGCTCAAACAACAAACAGCTGAGACCATTGCTGAAAAGCAAGTGCTGGAGAGCACCCATAGGGAATGAGACGCCAGGGAGCCAGACCCCTCCCCCACACCTCAGGAAACTGAAGGTTATAATTCTACACTCACAACCCCCAGAAGAAGAAAGCTGGGACAGAGAGCCCAAAGCTAGAAATTCGGGGTAAAGCCAGCAAAAGGCAAACCAACATGAAGAAGAACACAAAAAAACTGAGGAAAATAGATTCTTTTTATGGAGACAGGCAGGATGAAAATATCAATATGGAAGAGGACGGCAATGACGCTATAGACATGTCTGATAAATCAAAAAGCAATATGAACTGGTCTCCAGCCCAAAAAGCATGGCTGGAAGAGCTAAAGGAGGATTTTGAAAACCAAATTAGGGAGCTAAAAGAAGACGAAATCAAGTCCCTAAAGAATAAGATTGGTGAAATGGCTACGGAGATACAGAATCTAAAGAGAGAAAATGACACCCTGAGAGGTAAAATCAACCAAATGGAAAAGGAGACTCAAAAACAAAATGAAAACACTAACTCATTAAAAATTAGAGTTGAGCAAGTGGAAGCTAATGAATCTATGAGGCACCAGGAAGTAGTAAAACAAAATGTAAAGAATGAAAAAATAGAAAATAATGTGAAATATCTGATTGGCAAAACAACTGACCTGGAACACAGATCCAGGAGAGACAATTTAAGAGTTATTGGTCTACTGGAAATTCACGATGGAAAAAGGAGCCTTGACAGTATCTTCGAAGAAATTATCAAAGACAACTGCCCAGAGGTCCTAGAACCAGAGGGCAAAATAGTCATTGAAAGAATTCGCCGATCACCCCCTGAAACAGATCCCAAACTGAAAACACCAAGAAATATTATAGCCAAATTTCAGATCTATAAACTAAAGGAGAAAATACTGCAAGCAGCCAAAAAGAAGCAATTCAAATATCGTGGAACTACAGTCAGGATCATGCAGGATCTCTCAGCTTCCACCTTAAAAGACAGGAGAAATTGGAATATGATATTCCGAAGGGCAAAGGAGCTGGGACTACAACCAAGGATCAACTACCCAGCAAAACTAAGCATAATTTTTCAGGCAAGGCAATGGACATTCAATGAAATAAAGGAATTCCAGACCTTCCTGATGAAAAGGCCAGAACTCAATGGAAAATTTGATCTCCAAATACAAAATTAAAGAGAGACATAAAAAGGTAACCTGGGGGAAAAACCCCACAAACCTTATTAACCAATAAGACAGGTTGTTTACATCTTTATGTGGGATTATATCATTTTATGTATGTTTTATATGTATATGTATATATATATATATGTATATATATATGTGTATATATGTATATATGTGTGTATATATATACGTGCATGTATGCATGTGTATATATATATATATATATATATATATAAACATATATAAGTCATTCTTGAGAATGGTACAGGTATTTTGACAATTGAAAGGGATATACATAGGTTGTGAATGCCTGTATAAAAGAATGATGTAAAGATATAAAATATAAGTAAGAGATATAAAGGGAGGGCTATGAGAGGAGCAGTAAGGAGGTAGTAGAAAAGGGTAAATTACACCAAAAGAAATGGCACAAAAACATATTATAGTAGAGGGAAAGAAGGGAGGGAGAAGAGCAGTATTTGTGTTTTACTGTCATCTGATCTAGTTCAAGAAGGGAATAACATACCCTGATAAGTTTAGAAATCTAACTTGTCCTACGGGAAGTAGGAGGGGAAGGGGGGAAAAAGGGAGGGGGGTGGTCAGAAGGGAGAGGAAAAGTAGCAAGTGGGAAATGGTAAGATAAGGGAGGGGAATAAAGAGGGAGGGTAAACTGAGGAAGGCGGCGGTCAAAGGCAAAACTTTGTTGAGGAGGAGAAGGGGAAAGGGAGAAATAAAAGCATAAACAGGGGGAAATAGGATGGATAAAAAGACACAGATAGAAATCATAACTCTGAACGTGCAGGGGATGAACATTCTCATAAAACAGAAGCAGATAGCAGAATGGATTAAAAACCATAATCCTACAATATGCTGTTTACAAGAAACGCATTTGAAACAGGGGGATACACATAGGGTAAAGATAAAAGGCTGAAGTAAAATATATTGTGCCTCAGCTAAAGTAAAAAAAGCAGGTGTAGCAATCCTAATCTCAGACAAAGCAAAAGTAAAGAGAGATTTAATTAAAAGAGATAAGGAAGGACACTACATCCTCCTAAAAGGCACCATAAACAATGAAGCAATATCATTGCTTAACATATATGCACCAAGTGGTAAGGCATACAAATTCTTAGAGGAGAGGTTGAGGGAGTTACAGGAAGAAATAGACAGCAAAACTATAATATTGGGAGACCTCAACCTCCCCCTTTCTGAACTTGATAAATCTAAGCTCAAAATAAATAAGAAAAAAGTTAAGGAGGTAAACAGAATTTTAGAAAAGGCACATATGATAGACTTCTGGAGAAACCTGAATGGGGATAAAAAGGAATCTACTTTCTTCTCAAAAGTACATGGCACATACTGAAAAATTGACCATGTACTAGGGCATAAAAACCTCACAATCCAGTGCAGAAAAGCAAAAGTAGTCGAAGCATCCTTTTCAGATCATGATGCAATCAGAATCATTTTTAATAAAGAACCATGGAAAAATAAGCTAAAAACTAATTGGAAACTAAATAACTTAATTCTAAAGAATGAGTGGGCCAAAGAACAAATCAGAGAAACAATTAATAACTTCATTCAAGAGAATGACAATAATGAAACAACATACCAAAACTTATGGGATGCAGCAAAAGCAGTTCTCAGGGGAAGTTTTATATCCCTAAATGCCTACATGAATAAAATAGGGAAAAAAGAGATCAATGATCTGGGCATACAGCTGAAAAAGCTAGAAAAAGAGCAAATTGAAAACCCCCAATTAAATACCAAATTAGAAATACTGAAAATCAAAGGAGAGATTAATAAAATTGAAACCAAGAAAACTATTGAATTAATTAATAAAACAAAGAGCTGGTTTTATGAAAAAACCAATAAAATTGATAAACCTTTGGCCAATTTGCTTAAAAAAAAGAAAGAAGAAAATCAAATTACTAGTATCAAAAATGAAAAGGGTGAGGTCACTTCTAATGAAGAGGAAATCAAAACAACAATTAGGAATTATTTTGCCCAACTGTATGTACGCCCATAAATTTGACAACCTTAGAGATATGGATGAATATGTACAAAAACATAAACTGCCCAGGTTAACAGAAAAGGAAGTAAAATTTCTTAATAACCCCATCTCAGAAAAAGAAGTGGAGCGTGCTATCAATGAACTCCCTAGGAAAAAATCTCCAGGGCCAGACGGTTTTACAGGTGAATTCTATCAAACTTTTAAAGAGCAACTAATTCCTATACTTTGTAGACTATTTGGGAAAATAGGTGAAGAAGGAGTCCTACCAAATTCTTTTTATGACACAAATATGGTACTAATACCCAAACAAGGTAGAGTCAAAACAGAGAAAGAAAATTATAGACCAATTTCTCTAATGAATATTGATGCAAAAATTTTAAATAAAATATTAGCAAAAAGATTGCAGCAACTCATTACGAAAATAATACACTATGATCAGGTAGGATTTATTCCAGAAATGCAAGGCTGGTTCAATATTAGGAAAACTATTACCATAATTGACCATATCAACAACAAAACTAGCAGAAACCATATGATCATCTCAATAGATGCAGAAAAAGCCTTTGACAAAGTACAACACCCATTCCTATTAAAAACACTAGAAAGCATAGGAATAAGTGGGACCTTCCTCAAAATTATAAATAGTATCTACCTAAAACCATCAACAAGCATTATCTGTAATAGGGATAAGCTAGATGCATTCCCAATAAGATCAGGGGTGAAACAAGGATGTCCATTACCACCCCTATTATTCAATTTGGTACTAGAAACTTTAGCTGTAGCAATAAGAGGAGAAAAAGAAATTGAAGGAATTAGAATAGGAAAAGAAGAAACTAAATTATCACTTTTTGCAGATGATATGTTGATTTATTTAGAGAATCCCAGAGAATCAAGTAAAAAACTACTTGAAATAATAAACAACTTTAGCAAAGTTGCAGGATATAAAATAAACCCACATAAATCCTCAGCATTCCTATACATTACTGACAAATCCCAACAGCAACAGATAGAAAGAGAAATTTTAATATTTGGGAGTCTATTTGCCAAGACAAACCCAGGGTCTATATGAGCATAAGTATGACACACTTTTCAAGTGAGTAAAATCAGATCTAAATAAATGGAGAAATATCAGTTGCTCATGGTTAGGCTGAGCCAATATAATAAAAATGACAATTTTACCTAAATTAATCTATCTATTCAGTGCCATACCAATCGAACCACCAAAAAATTATTTTACTGATCTGGACAAAATAATAACAAAAGTCATCTGGAAAAACAAGAGGTCTAGAATATCTAGGGTATTAATGAAAAGAAATGCTAGAGAAGGTGGCCTAGCCATACCAGATATTAAACTGTACTACAGAGCAGCAGTCATCAAAACTGCCTGGTACTGTTTAAGAAATAAAGGTGTGGATCAGTGGAATAGGATAGGCACACAAGTAGGAGAAATCAATAAGTTTAGCAATCTACTCTTTGATAAACCTAAAGAGGCCAGCTTGTGGGCTAATAATTCACTATTTCACAAAAACTGTTGGGAAAATTGGAAAATGGTAGGGCAGAAACTGGGCATAGACCAATATCTCACACCATATACCAAAATAAACTCAAAATGGGTTCATGATCTAGGAGTAAAATCTGATACTATAATTAATTTGGGAAAGCAAGGAATAGTTTACTTATCAGATTTATGGAAAAGTAAAGAATTCATGACCCAACAAGAGATAGAGAGCATTACAAAATGCAAAATAGATAATTTTGATTATGTTAAATTGAAAGGTTTTTGTACAAAAAAAGCCAATGCAACAAGAATTGGGAGGGAAGCAGAAAATTGGGAGAAAATCTTTGCAACTAGTTTCTCTGATAAAGGCCTCATTTCTAAAATATACAGGGAACTGAGCCAAATATATAGGAATACAAGCCATTCCCCAATTGAGAAATGGTCAAAGCATATGAACAGGCAGTTTTCAGAGGAAGAAATTAAAGCTATCTATAGGCATATGAAAAAATGCTCTGGATCACTACTGATTAGAGAAATGCAAATCAAAACAACTCTTAGATACCACATCTCTCTTGTCAGATTGGCTAAAATAACAAAACAAGAGGATGACAAATGCTGGAGAGGATGTGGGAAAATTGGAACATTGCTACATTGCTGGTGGAGTTGTGAGCTGATCCAGCCATTTTGGAGAGTAATTTGGAACTACGCCCAAAGGGCCATAGGAATGTTCATACCCTTTGACCCAGCAATACCACTTCTAGGGTTGTATCCCAAAGAAATCACACAAGCGGGAAAAGGACCCACATGTACAATGATATTTATAGCAGCTCTTTTTGTGGTAGCCAAGAAATGGAAATCAAAGGGATGCCCATCAATTGGGGAATGGCTGAACAAGCTGTGGAATATGAAAGTAATGGAATACTATTGTGCCATAAGAAATGGGGATGATACGGACTTCGTAACAATCTGGAAAAACCTACACGATATAATGCTGAGTGAGTGGAGCAGAGCCAGGAGAACATTTTACACAACCACAGATATATGGATTCTGTGAGGACCAACCCTGACATACTTCGCTCTTCTCAGCAACGTAAGGTGCAAGGACAACTCCAGGGGACTCAGGATGGAGAATGCTATCTTCATCCAGAGAAAGAACTGTGAAGTTTGAATGCAGATTGAGGCACACTTCATGCTCGCCTTTTTTCTTCTCTTTTGTTTTTGTTTTTGGGTTTTTTTCTTTTTTGGTTCTGTCTCTTCTTTCTCATGATTCACCCCATTGGTCATAATTCTTTTCCACAACTTGACTAGTGTATAAATTAATTCAATGCGAAGTTATACATGGTAGTTATATGAGATTCCATGCCATCTTGGGGAGGGAGGGAGCGGAGCGGGGAGAAAATCTGGATCTCAAAATTTTGTAGAACCGTGTGTTGTAAACTAAAAATAAAAAAAATTAATTAAAAAAAGTTAAACTATTTACATTCCTACATGGGAAGATATTTGTACTTCATAAGACCTTTCTCATTATTAGGGTAATTAGAAGGAGCGTGTATAGACAGAAGGCACAGGTGTGAGTTGAATAAGAAGGAATGATACCTAAAAAATAAAATTAAGGTATGAGAGAGGAATATACTGGGAGAAAGAGAAAGGGGGAGGTAGAATGGGGTAAATTATTTCATATAAAAGAGGCAAAAAAAAAGCTTTTTCAGTGGAGGGAAAGCTGGGAAAGTTGAGGGGGGAGTAAGTGAACCTTACTCTCATCAAAATTGTCTCAAAGAGGGAATAACATACACACTCAATTGGTTATAAAAATCTATCTTTACCTACAGGAAAGTAGGAGGGGATCAGGATAAGAGAATGGGGTGGTAATAAAAAGGAGGGCAAATATGGGGAGATGGTAGTCAGAAGCAAAAGACCTTTAAGAAGGGACAGAGTGAAAGGAGAGAGACTATAGAATAAATGGGGGAGAGTTACATGGAGGGAAATACAGTCAGCAATAGTAACTAAAAAATATTTCAAAGCAAGTTTCTCTGATAAAGGCTTCATTTCTCAAATGTATTGAGAGCTGATTCTAATTTATGAAAATGAAAGCCATTTCCCAATTGATAAATGATTGAAAATACGATCAGTTTTCAGATGAAGTAAACACAACTATCTATAGCCATATGAAAAAATATTCAACTCATTATTGATTGGAGAAATGCAAATTAAAACAATTCTGAGATATTATCTCATATCTATTAGATTGGCTAATAGTACAGAAAAGATAAATGATAAATGTTGGAGAGGATGCAGGAAAAATGAGACTTAAATGCACTATTGGTGGAGTTGTGAATTGTGCAAATGAGCTATAAACCAAGCATACCCTTTGACCTAGCAATAACACTACTAGGTCTATATCCCAAAACAGATAAAAAACAAAAAGGGAATGGAATTGTATGCACAAAAGTATTTGTAGCAGCTCTTTTTTAATGGGAAAGAATTAAAAGTTGAGTATAAGCCTATTGATTGGGGAATGGCTGAACAAGTTGTCATATGTGATTATGATGGAATACTATTTTACTATATAAATGATGAGAAGGATGCTCTCAGAAAGAATTGAAAAGATTTGCATGGGCTATTGCAAGGTGAAATACACTGTGTACAAAATGTACTCTATAAAAACACAGCAATTTTATAAGATGATCAGTTGTGAATGACAGCTATTCTCAGCAATACAATGATCCAAGTCCTCTGAAGGACTTATGATGAAAAATGCTTTCAATCCCCAGAGAAAGAACTGATGGTATTTATATACAGATCGAAGCATACTTTTTTAACTTTATGTTTTCTTTTACAACAATACTACCCCTGCATGTTTTTTACTTCAATATTGCTGTCACTTGGTACACAGTACATTTCACCTTGCATTAGCCCATGTAAGTCTTTTTTAGGTTTTTCTGAAAGCATCCTAGTCATCATTTCTTATAATTCCATCACATACCACAACTTGTTCAACCATTTCATAACTTACAGGCATCCCCTCAATTTCTAACTCCTTTCCCCTACAAAAGAGCTGCTATAAATATTTTTGTACATATAGGTTCTTTTCCTTTTTGTTTTTTATGTCTTTTGGGATATAGATCAGTGGTATTGCTAGGTCAATAGGTATGCGTGGTATTATAGCTTGAATCAGTTCACAAGTCCATCAATAGTGTGTTAATGTTACATTTTCCATATGTCCCCTACAACATTTGTCATTTAACTTTTCTTTCCTATTAGGCAATCTAATAGGTATGACGTAGTACCTCAGGATTGTTTTAATTTGCATTTCTCCAATCAGTAGTGAGTTATACTATTTTTTCATGTGGTTATAGATAGCATTGATTATTTCATCTGAAAACTGATCATATCTTTTGATCACTTATTAACTGGAGAAGGGCACTTATTTTTCTAAATTTGACTCAGTTCTCAATATGTTTGAGAAATAAGGCCTTTATCAGAGAAATTTGCTTCAATTTTTTTCCACAGTTACTATTGCTAACTATAGTTCTCTCCATTCTATCCCCCCATTTATTCTGTTCTCTCTCTCCTTTCACTGTGTCCCTCCTCAAAAGTCTTTTGCTTCTGACTACCCTCTCCCCCAATCTGTATTCCCTTTCCCCCTCTTGCCCTCTACTGTAAAACTTTTTCTTATCTCTTATATGAGGTAATTTACCCTGTTCTACCTTTCCCTTTCTTTCTCACAGTACATTCTCCTTCTCCCAGTGTTCTCTCTCACTTCTTAATTTTATTATTTAGATATCTTTCATTCATATTCAACTTACACTTGTACCCTCTGTCTATATATACTCCTTCTAACTACCCAATGAGAAAGGACTTGTGAGGTGCACATATTATCTTCCCATGTAGGAATGTAAATAGTTTAACCTTATTAAGTCCTTTATAATTTCCCTTTCCTGTTTACATTATTTTTATTTTTCTTTTGAATTGTGTACTTAAAAGTCAAATTTCCATTCATCTCTAGTCTTTCATTAAGAATATTTGACAGTCCTCCATCTCATTGAACATTGTACTACACTCAGTTTTGCTAGGTAGGTGACTCTCAGTGGCAATCCTTGCTTCTTTTTCCTTCCAGAGAGCTCCAGAAGCAGTGGTTGCAGCTCCTGAGTCAGTCACTCCCAAGGACTGCTCCTGGTTTGTTAGGCCCAGAACTCGGCTCCATACTCACTCAGGTGCAATGGAAATTTCCTGCTGACTTTCCAAGTTGTCTTTGGCATCTGTGGGCTGAGAGTTGTGGAAACCACCACTGCTGTGAGTGATTCAGTGGCCCTGAGGCCTGCTTTGGGTTTGCTAGGGCTCAGTCTGTGCTTGCATGGCCTGCATTGAATTATGCTCCTATCTCACTCTGGTGTGACAGACATTTCTTGCTGACCTTTCAACTTGTATGGATGATATCAAGGCCCTTTTTTGATCATGGCTTTCAGGTAGTCCAATAATTTTAAAATTATCTCTCCTGGATCTATTTTCCAGGTCAGTGGTTTTTCCAATGAGATATTTCACATTGTCTTCTATGTTTTCATTCTTTTAGTTCTGTTTTATAAGTTCTTGATTTCTCACAAAGTCATTAGCTTCCATTTGTTCCATTCTAATTTTTTTAAATTTAATTTATTTATTTAACATATTTAGTTTTCAGCATAGGTTTTCACAAGAGTTTGAATTACAAATTTTCTCCCCATTTCTACTCTCCCCCCCACTCCAAGATGGCATATATTCTGGTTGCCCTGTTCACCAGTCAGCCCTCCCTTCTGTCACCCCACTCCCCTCCCATCCCCTTTTCCCTTCCTTTCTTGTAGGGAAAAATAAATTTCTGCACCCCATTGCCTGTGTATCTTATTTTCTAGTTGCATGCAAAAACTTTTCTTTGTTTGTTTTGGAACATCTGTTTTTAAAACTTTGAGTTCCAAATTCTCTCCCCTCTTCTGGTCCCACCCACCCTCCCTAAGAAGTCAAGCAATTCAACCTAGGCCACATGCGTATCATTATGTATAACCCTTCCACAATACTCATGTTGTGAAAGACTAACTATATTTTGCTCCTTCCCAACCCATCCTCCTTTATTGAATTTTCTTCCTTGACCTTGTCCCCTTTTGAAAGTGTTTGTTTTTGATTACCTCCACCCCCATCTGCCCTCCCCTCTATCATCCCCCCCTTTTTATCTTCTTCCCTCTTCTTTCCTGTGGGGTAAGATACCCCAAACTCATGAGAGCAAGATTCGCTCATTCCCTCCTCACCTGCCCTCTCCCCTCCTCCCACAGAACTGCTTCCTCTTGCCACCTTTATGTGAGATAATCGACCCCATTCTGTCTCTCCCTATCTCCCTCTCTCAATATGTTCCTCTCTCCTCCCTTAATTTGATTTTATTTCTTTTAGATATCTTCCCTTCATCCTAAACTCACCCTGTGTCCTCTCTCTCTCTCTCTCTCTCTCTCTCTCTCTCTCTCTCTCTCTTTCTCTCTCTCTCTCTCTCTCTCTCTCTCTCTGTCTCTCTCTCTCTCTCTCTTTCTCTCTCTCTCTCTCTCTCTCTCTATATATATATATATATGTATGTATATATATATACACATGGATATATACATACATACACATTCACTTATATATATATATATGTACATAAACATATATACATATATGCATATTCCCTTCAGCTACCCCAATACTGAGGTCTCATGAATCATACACATAATCTTTCCACATAGGAATGAAAACAAAACAGTTCAACTTTAGTAAGTCCCTTGCAATTTCTTTTTCTTGTTGTTTTTCTTGATTACCTTTTCATGCTTCTCTTGATTCTTATGTTTGAAAGTCAAATTTTCTATTCAGTTCTGGTCTTTTCACTGAGAAAGCTTGAAAGTCCTCTATTTTATTAAAAATCCATATTTTGCCTTGGAGGATGATACTCAGTTTTACAGGGTAGGTGATTCTTGGTTTTAATCCTAGCTCCATTGACCTCGGGAATATCGTATTCCATTCAATCTCTTAATGTAGAAGCTGCCAGATCTTGGGTTATTCTGATTGGGTTTCCACAATACTCAAATTGTTTCTTTCTGACTGCTTGCAGTATTTTCTCCTTGATCTGGGAGCTCTGGAATTTGGTGACAATATTCCTAGGAGATTTCTTTTTGGGATATATTTGAGGAGGCGATCGATGGATTCTTTCAATTTCTATTTTGCCCTGTGACTATAGAATATCAGGGCAGTTCTCCTTGATAATTTCTTGAAAGATGATATCTAGGCTCTTTTTTTGATCATGGCTTTCAGGTAGTCCAACAATTTTTAAATTATCTCTCCTGGATCTATTTTCCAGGTCAGTGGTTTTTCCAATGAGATATTTCACATTGTCTTCCATTTTTTCATTCCTTTGGTTCTGTTTTATAATATCTTCATTTTTCATAAAGTCACTAGCTTCCCCGTGCTCCAATCTAATTTTTAAAGTAGTATTTTCTTCAGTGGTCTTTTGGACCTCCTTTTCTATTTGGCTAATTCTGCCTTTCAAGGCATTCTTCTCCTCATTGGCTTTTTGGAGCTCTTTTGCCATTTGAGTTAGTCTATTTTTTAAGGTGTTGTTTTCTTCAGTATATTTTTCAGTATTTTTTTGGGTCTCCTTTAGCAAGTCATTGACTTGTTTTTCATGGTTTCCTGGCATCCTTCTCATTTCTCTTCCCAATTTTTCCTCTACTTCTCTAACTTGCTTTTCCAAATCCTTTTTGAGCTCTTCCATGGCCTGGGACCAGTTCATGTTTTTCTTGGAGGCTTTTGGTGTAGGCTCTTGCACTTTATTGACTTCTTTAGGCTGTATGTTTTGGTCTCCTTTGTCACCAAAGAAAGAATCCAAAGTCTGAGACTGAATCTGGGTGTGTTTTTGCTGCCTGGCCCTATTCCCAACCAACTATTTTGACCCTTGAGTTTTTAAGCGGGGTATGACTGCTTGTAAACTAAAGAGTTCTATGTTCCACGTTTGGGGGGAGGGGGTATGCCAGCTCTGCCACACCAGCACTGCTCCTTCCCCAAGAACCCCCAACCCAGACTGGGCTTAGATCTTCAGCAGGCTGTGCACTCCTCCTCTAATCTGCCACTTAATTCCTCCCACCAGGTGGGCCTGGGGCATAGCTGCCCCACCTCTGCTGCCCCCGGGGCTGGTAGCCAAACCTCAAACTCCTTCCACTCCTGCAGCTTTTCCCACTAACCTTCTCCTGTCTTTGATGTCTGTGGGTTGAGAAGTCTGGTAACTGCCGCAGCTCACTGATTCTGGGTGCTAGGGCACTTTCCGCCCAGCTTCTGGTTTCGTTGATCCACGCAGCTCCATTCTAATTTTTAAGGAATTATTTTTCTTCAGCGAACTTTTGGACCACATTTTCCATTTGGCCAATTTTGCTTTTTAAGGAATTCTTCTCGTCATTGGCTTTTTGGACCTCTTTTGCCATTTTGGCTCGTCTGTTTTTTAAGGTATTATTTTCTTCGGTATTTTTCTGGATCTGTTTTAGCAAGCTGCTTGCATCACTCTCATTTCTCTCCCAAATTTTTCCTCTACTTCTCTGATTTTCAAAATCCTTTTTGAGCTCTTCCATGGCATGTGACAAATTCCTATTTTCCTTGGAGGTTTTCAATGTAGGAGTTTTGACTGTGTTGTCTTCTTCTGGTTGTATGTTTTGATCTTCTTTGTCCACAAAGTAAGATACTATAGTCTGATTATTTTTCCTGCTGTTCGCTCATTTTCCCCAGGCAATTATTGGATGTTTTAACTCTTTGTTAAGGTATTACTCCTCTTCCAGGGTGGAGTGTAAAATTCTCCCAAGTTTGGGGGCTTTGTGCACCTGTTTTCACTGATATTTTTAGAGACCTGTAAATTTTCAGCTCCTCTGAGGTGGTATGATCAAAGAAGAGGTGTTTCCTCCTCTCCTGGCCTGTGCTCTGGTCCTTGAATTACCACAAGCACTCTTTTCTGCCTTGGAACTGTGAATAGAATTCCCTGTCCATTACAGCCACAAGCTTCACCACACCAGCACTTTTCCTCACCCCAGGACTGCCACCCAGAACTGTGACCCAGATTGAAACAGGAGCAAAGCAAGAGAATTCTGCCTTAGTGCCAGCAAAGAGGTCCCTGCAATCCCCCTCAGATCAGCTGTCCCATTGCCCCACTATCTCTGTCCCAAGAGTTCTGGAAGCAGCCATCACCACACCATCCTGGGTTTGGGGCCAGACCTTGCTCTTCTCCTTCCCAGGTCTGACAGACCTTTCTCACTGGTGTTCTAAGTTGTCTCTTGTGTTTGAGGGTTGAGAAGACTGGAAAATGTCATAATTGACAGTGATTCAGTCCCCTGAGTCTTGTTCCAGCCTCATCTGTGCAGGCATGGCCTACATTGGACTGTGCTCCTCTGCCAGCCCAGCACAATAGACCTTTCCTGTTGACCTTCCAGGTTGTCTTTTGCTGGAAATTTGTTTTACTCTGTCATTTTGTGTGCTCTACTGTTCTAGAATTTGTTTAGAGTCATTTTTACAGTTATTTGGAGGGGTTTGGGGGAAAGTTCAAGCAAGTCTCTGCTTTTACTCCACCACCTTGCCTCTTTCCCCTTCCCCGAATAATTTCTTGAAAGATGCTATCCAGGTCCTCCTCTTGATTTTGTCTTTCACATAGTCCACTGATTCTTACATCTCTCCTGGATGTGTTTTCCTAGTCAGTTGTTTTTCCCCATAAGGTATTTTCTATTTTCCACTTTTTCATTCTTTTGAATTTGTTTGATTATTGATGTCTCATTAGCTGCCCTTGCCAATTCTAACTTTTAAAGAGTACTTTAGTTAACTTTTGAATTTTCTTTTTAATTTGACCAATTGTACTTTTTCAGGTGGTGTTTTCTGCAGTGGATTTTTGTATCTCCTTTTCCATTTGGCCAATTTTATTTTTTAAGGAGTTGTTTTCTTTTTCCAAGCTGTTGACTCTACTTTTTCATAACTCTTTTGCATCATTCTTATTTCTTTTCCCAATTTTTTTACCTCTTCTTCATAGGCAACAAGGAAACAAAACTCTCACTCTGCAGATGATATGATTCTTCATGATTCTTCTACTTTTTTTTGAGCTCTTGCATGAATTCTTTATGAGCTTGTGACCACTTCCCATTTTTCTTTGTGCCCTTGCCTATTGTTCTCGTCTTCTGAGTTTTTGTCTTGTTCTTCCCTGTACCCATAATAACTTTCTATGGTCAAATTCTTTTTTTTTTTTTGCTCATCTTTTTTTGACCTTTTCCCTTTCTTTTAAATTTGAGCTCTGCTCCTGGAGTGGAAGGGGTACTGTCTCAGAGTTCTTGTGCCAGGGACTGCAGGTCTTGACTATTTATCTGGTAATCCTCTGATATTTCCCTGAGACCCATGTGGGACTCTTTTGTCTGATGCTGCACTGAATGGGTGTGTGTGTGTTGGGGGGGGTGGGGTGGGGTGGAGACTGTTGCTGCTCAAGGCAGAACCTGTTGCTAAGCCAATGTCCTACTCATGGTGTCTGGAATGTGCTGAGGCCAATGGGCTTTTTTTTACATTTCCCCGGGGCTATACTGGAGCATGTAGCTGTCTGGTTAATGGAAATTGCCTGTTTGCTCTGAGCTATGCTGAAGCAAGTAGAGGTCTGGCCATCAAGTTGCCTATTTGCCTGGGACTTCCCTGAAGTGTGTGACAGGTCTCAGAGCTGGAGTCTGCCCTTTCCTCTGGCTATGCTGAGACATGTGGGGGTTTCTGGCATTGGACTTGCATAAGATAATGAAGAGCAAACTGAGCCTGAACCAAGAAAATGTTGCATACAGTAACATCAATATTGTTTAAAAGCAGCTTTTAGACTTCTGGAAGCCAAGAAGGCAAAAAATCAGTGTAACTCTCATAATTCACCTCCAAGCATCATAACTCAAATATCAACCTCCAAATAATCACAAAATAGCTCTCTGAAGTAAATCTGGGAAGAGCAAAACGGGCAAAAAGATGGGGTGAAACCATATTTTAGGCCAGGAAGCTTGGAAGATTCACAAAAATGGTTTGTCTCTCTCAGGCAAAAGGGGAAGGCAATCCAAAGCAAGAAGGATCCCAGTAAGCCAGCAGCAAACCTCACTTCAACAAACCACTGAGACCCAGTATACAGAATTAACAAATAATTTCATCAAAGAGATTGACAAGGAGACAACATACCAAAATTTATGAGTTGCAGCCAAAGCAATACTTAGAGGAGGTACTTAGCAGTATTTACATCTCTAAATGTTTACATCAATAAAACAGAGAATGATCAGATCAATGAATTGTGCATGCCAACATAAAAAAGAAAAACTTGAAAAAAATTAAAAATCCCAAATTGAACACCAAATTAGAAATCCTGAGAATCAAAGGAGAGATTAATAAAAGAGAAAGTAAGAAATGTGCTAAACTAACAATAAAATTAGAAGCCGGTTTTATGAAAAAAAATGGTTAATTTGATTAAATAAACAAGAAAGCTAATTTCCAGTATTAAAAATAAAAGTGATAAATTCACCACCAATCAAGAGGAAATCAAAGCAATTATAAGGAGCTATTTTGCCCAGCTATATGCCAATAAATTTGACAATGTAAGGAAAATGGATGAATATTTCCAAAAAATATATAATTGCAAAGAAGAGGAAGTAGAATAACTAAATAATCCCATGTTAGAAAAAGAAATTTAACAAGCCATAAATTACCTCCCAAAGATAAAATCTTCAGGGCCATCTGGATTTACTAATGATTTCAACCAAACATTTATCAGGAATTAATTTCCATACTATATAATTTGGAAAAGTAGGAGAAGTTGTCCTATCAGATTCCTTTTACAACACAAATATTGTGCTGATACATAAACTAGGTATAGCAAAAATAGAGAAGGAAAATTATAGACCAATTTTCCTAATGAATATTGATGCAAACATTTTAAATGAATACTAGTAAGGAGATTATGGCAATATATCACAAGGATAATACACTGTGAACAGGTGGGATTTATACCAAGAGGGGTATACCAAGAGGGGCAGGGCTGGTTCGATGTCAGAAAAAAAAAAAACTATCAGTGCAATTGATCAAATCAAGAGCAAAATCAACAGAAATCATATGATTTTCTTCACAAACACAGAAAAAACTTTTGACAGTATACAACAGCCAATCCTTTTGAAAACACAAGACAGCATGGGAATAAATGAGGCTTTCCTGAAAATGATGAGTAGCATGTATCTAAAGCCATCAGCAAACCTTAGCTGTCATGGGGATAAGCTAGAAGCCTTCCCAATAAGATCAGGGGTAAAGAAACTATGCTCCTATCACAACTATTATTCATTATTGTACTGGAAATGTTAGCTATAGCAATAAAAAAAGAAAAAGAAATCAGGGAAATTAGAATAGGCAACAAGGAAACAAACTCTCACTCTGCAGATGAAATGATGGTATACTGAGGAAATTCTAGAGAATAAAGTAAAAAAAAACTACTTGAAATAATTAATAATTTTAGCAAAGTGGCAGGATACAAAATAAACTCATATGAATAACCAGCATTCGTATTTAAGTATACATATACACACATATACATACATGCATACATATACAATACGTGTATGCATGTAAAATGTATGTATGCATCTATGTATGTATGTGTGAGTGTGTGTGTACATATATAAATACATATGTGTGTATACACACATATATGTGTATATGTATATGTGCATATATATGCATACATAAACAAAGTCTAGCAGCAAAGGATAGAAAGACAAATTGCATTTAAAATAACTGAAGACATTATAAATTACTGGGGATTATACCTTTCAAGAAAAATCAAGGGACTATAAGAACACAATTATAAAATGCTTTTCACACAAATGAAATCAGATCTAAACAACTGGAAAAAACATTAATTGCTCATGGGTAGGCCAAATCAATATTTAATAAATGACAATTCTACCAAATTAATATACTTATTCAGTGTTATACAAATCATACTATCAAAAATTATTTTATAGAGCTGGAAAAAATAATAACAAAATTCATATGAAAGAACAAAAAGTCGAGCATATCAAAGGACTCAATGAGAAATAAATGTGAAAATATATGGCCTAGTCCTACCAGACATCTAATTGCATGATGAAGTGGTAATCATCAAAAGATCCTGGCACTGGCAAATAAATAGAGTAGTGGATCAGAGGAATAGATTAATTTTACAATACATTATAGTAAACTGCCATAATAATTTAGTGCTTGATAAAACCAAAGACATTTTTGACAAAAACTTCTTGGAGAACTGAAAAACAGTATGGCAGAAATTAGGTCAAAATATCACTAAACTTAAGAAGTGATACCATAAGCAAATTAGAAAAGCAAAGAATAGTATATCTGTCAGATCTATGGAGAAGGGAATAATTTAGGACCAAACAAGAGCTAGAGAACATTATGAAATATTAAATGGATAATTTTGATAATAAATTTTAGAAGTTTTTGCCCCCTGAAACCAATGCAACCACAATCAGATAGCAGAAAACTGGGGGAAAATTTTACAGCAAGTATCTCCAATGAAGGCCTTATTTCTCAAATATAGAGAGAACTGAGTTAAATTGAGAAGACTACAAGTCATTCTCCAATTTATAAGTGGCCAAAAGATAAAAACAGGCAGTTTTCAAGTGAAAAAATCAAAGCTATCTATAGTCATAGCAAAATACTCTAAATCACTACTGATTAGAGAAATGCATATTAAAACAACTCTGGTACCACCTCACACCCATCAGATTGGCTAATAGGACAGCAAAGAAATGTAAATATTGCACGAGATGTAGGAAAAGTGGGACACTAATGTATTGTTGATGGAGTTGTTAATTGATGTAACCATTCTGAAGAACAATCTGCAACTATGCTCAAAGGGTTTTTAAATTGTGCATGCCTTTTGATCCAGCAATAACTCTACTTGGTCTGTACCCCAAAGAGATTTTAAAAGGGGGAAAGGACCTATTTGTTCAAAAATATTTATAGTAACTCTTTTGTGGTGGCTAAGGATTGGAAATTGAGGGATTCTCATCAATTGAGGACTGGCTGAACAAGTTGTAGCATATGATTGCAATAGAATATTACTGTGCTATAAGAAATGACAAGTGGGGTGATTACAGAAAAAAAAATCATAGAAAGATTGGGAGCCAACATGGCCACTTGAAAACAGTGTCTTACTGGAGTTCTCTCAAAAATTCTGTCAGATACCTCTAAAAAAAGTGAATCTGAGAAGATTTGAGGACTTTAGAAGCCACTAGCAGATTGAGTAGGGCGCATTTCCAAGCCTGGAGAGTCTGCAGGGTCAACAGAATGGATATGTAGGCTGGGAGAGTGCCTGGTGCATGGAGCTATACCAGGACACACCAAAGCTGAAGCACCTGCGGAATTTGGCCAGCCATCTAGGCTGGGTGTGCAAAACTGGTGTTGATCCCTGGGCCTCACAGCCAAGGACAGGAGTCTGTTGGAGCTATGGGAGGCAGCAACACAGCACCTGCAGCAGCGAGAACAACTACTCCTGAGGCTTGCAGTCCGCAGTCTAAAGGTTTGAAACTTGCCGTCTTGAACTTCCAGGACACATGATGATGAAATAAAATGGCTCTCATCCCTTTCCTTCACCCAGATTACACTCCTTGAAATAGAATCTTGAAATACAGGAGCCAGAAGTGGGGCCTCAGTAGCCAAACAGCAGGAATTCCAGAGGCCCAGGGAAGTGGTTACACCAAAGGTCAACACCAGGAACCCAGAGGTGCCTTCACACACTCAAGGGAAGTGGCAGACACCAGGACAGACAACAGCAGAGACCACCCCTCCCCCACACTTGGCAGGAAGAAATAGACAGCAAAAATGTGCTAGTGGGGGGTTTCAACCTCCCCTTCTCTGAACTTGATACATCTAACCTCAAAATAAATAAAAAAGAAGGTAAGGAGGTGAACAGAATTTTAGAAAAGGCAGATGTGATAGACTTCTAAAGAAAACTGAATACCAATAAAAAGGAATATACTTTTTTCTCAGTGGTACATAGCACATACTCAAAAGGAGAGATTAATAAAATTGAAATCAAGAAAGTATTAAATTAATAAATAAAACTAAGAGCTGGTTTCATGAAATAAAAAACAATAAAATTGATAAACCTTTGGTCAATTTGGTTATAAAAAAAGAAGAAAATCAAATTAGCAGTATCAAAAATGAAAAGGGTGAATTCACCTCCAATGAAGAGGAAATTAAAACAACAATTAGGAATTATTATGCCTAATTGTATGCCCATGAATTTCACAACCTTAGGGAAATGGATGAATATTTACAAAAACATAAATCACCCAGGTTAACAGAAGAGGAAGTACACCTTAATAGTCCCACCTCAGAAAAAGAAATTGAGTTAGCCATCAATTAACTCCCTAGGAAACAATCTCTATGTCCAGATAGTTTTACACGTGAATTCTATCAAACATTTAAAGAACAATTAATTACTATACTTTATAGACTATTTGGGAAAATAGGTGAAGAAGGAGTCCTAACAAATTCTTTTTATGAGTATTAGTACCAAATATGGTACTAATACTCAAACCAGGTAGAGTCAAAACAGAGAAAGAAAATTATAGACCAATTTCCCTAATGAATATTGATGCAAAAATTTTAAATAAAATATTAGCAAAAAGATTGCAGCAACTTATCACTAGAATAATACACTATGACCAGGTAGGATTTATTGCAAGAATGCAAGGCTGGTTTAATATTAAGAAAACTATCAGCATAATTGACCATATCAACAACAAAACTAATGGAAACCATGTGATTATTTCAATAGATTCAGAAAAAACCTTTGAGAAAATACAACACCCATTCTTATTAAAACCACTAGAAAGCATAGAACTAAAAAGAACTTTCCTTATAATTATAAATAGCATCTACCTAAATCCATCAACAAGCATTATGTGTAATGGGGATAAGCTAGATCCATTCCCAATAATATCTGGGGTGAAATGAGGGTGTCCATTATCACCCCTATTATTCAATTTGGTACTAGAAATGTTAGCTGTAGCAATGAGAAGAAAAAGAAATTGAAGTAATTAGAATAGGCAAAGAAGAAACTAAATTATTGCTTTTTGCAGATGATATGATGATTTACATAGAGAATCCCAGAGAATCAAGTAAAAAACTATTTGAAATAATAAACAGCTTTAGCAAAGTTGCAGAATATAAAATAAACCCACACAAATAATCAGCATTGCTATACATTAGTAACAAAGCCCAACAGCAAGCGATAGAAAAAGAACTTCCATTTAAAGTTACTGTAGACACTATAAAATATTTGGGAGTCTACCTCCCAAGATAAACCCAGGAACTCTATGAACACAATTACAAAACACTACTCAAACAAATAAAATCAGATCTAAATAAATGGAAAAACATCAGTTGCTCAATGTTAGGTTGAGCTAATATAATAAAAATGACAATTTTACCTAAATTAATTTACTTATTCAGTGCCATACCAATTGAACTACTAAAAAATTATTTTACAGAACTGCATAAAATAATAATAAAATTTGTCTGGAAGAACAAGAGGTCCCGAACATCAAGGGAATTAATGAAAAGAAATGCTAGGGAAAGTGGCCTAGGCATACCAGGTATTAAACTGTACTGTAAAGCAGCAGTCATCAAAACTCCTTGGTACTGGCTAAGAAACAGAGTGGTAGATCAGTGGAATAGGTTAGGCACACAAGACACAATAGTCAATGACTATAGCAATCTACACTTTGACATACCCAAAGAATCCAGCTTCTGGGCTAAAAATTCACTATTTCACAAAACCTGCTGGGAAACTTGGAAAATGGTAGGGCAGAAACTGGACATAGACCAATATCTCAGAGGGGAAGAAAATCTGGAACTCAAAAACATTAGGAACTGAGTGATGAGAACATTGTACATAGTAACAACAATATTGTACAATGAACAACCATGGATAATTTAGTAGCTATTGACAGAAATATGATAATCCAAGATAATCACAAAGGATTTATGGTGAAAAATCCTATCTGCCTCTAAAGAAAGAACTAATGGCATCTGAATACAGACTGAAGCATACTGTTTTTTTCTCTTTCCTTTCCTCCTCCTTTTCTCCCTTCCTTCCTTACCCTTTCCTTCCCTTCCCTTCCTTCCTTCCTTCTTTCCCTCCTTCCTTCCTTCCTTCCTTCTTTCCTTCCTTCCTTCCTTCCTTCCTTCCTTCATTCCTTCTTCCTTTCTTCCTTCCCTCCTTCCTTTCCCTCTCTTTCTACCTCTCTCTCTTTCTCTTTTCATTCTGTGATATAACTAAAATAGAAGTGTTTTACAACATTGCACATGTATAACCTGTATCAGATAGCTTAGCATCTCTGGGGTTAGTGTGGGGAGTGAGGAAGGGATAGAATTTGGAACTCAAAACTTTACAAAAATGAATCAAAATTATTTTTTATTTAATTAGAAAAAGTCAAATAATAAAAATTAAATAACAATAAGAACAAAGATGATTTAAAAAGCATGCATCATGCTTGCAGTCCTTAAATTAGTGATTGATAATCCATAATTATTTCTAATTTCTAACCCCATTTCAAACTCCTATTTAACAAATCCATGTTTCTAGCAGGATTCGACTCAAGAAATCAATTCACACTAATTTGTTAGTAATTGATAAGGAGTCATTTTCTTGGAACTCTTGGGGTTATTTGGATTTTAAAAGCTGATGTCTAGAATCATGAAAGGCAGCCAAACTAAAAAAATAAATTTAAAATGGTAGAATTTCAATTAATAAGCCAATGAGCAAGAATTTAATAAGTACTTAAGTGTTTCAGCTACTATGCCAACTGCATTAGGAGTTATTTTAGATTAGGGTAACCTTCAATCATGTAGACAACAACATGGCTATACATAACTGTCTATGTCACCTAATGCTACCATCAACTACTCACTGAATGGTACCTTGACATCCTTATGTCCTTATCCTATGTACACCTTTAGTTCATTATGTTCTCTTCATTTTCATTATAGCTTAAAGTCATATGCTAAGATCAAGTGAAAGAATCAGAACTTTTTAGGAGAAAAATAGTTAAGAGGGCAGAGCTCTTGACTAGGATTCAGGATACCACGTCACAAGTATGGGTTGTATCAGTATCTCACTATGTGATGCTTGGAATATTATTTCATTTCTTTTGGTTCTCATATATTCTCAGTTCTGGTTCCATTTCTCATGTTCAAAATGGGGATATTGACCTACATTATCTTTAAGGTCTGATCCACATCTACTTCTGTAAGGATATAGATGCTATTATCTCAAGCTTTTAATACCCTTTATACCTTGGCCCAACCTATCTTTCTGGCTTCATTGGAAATTGATATCCCTCTAAAACTCTGATGCACCCACATTCACCTTTTCCTTATTCCTCTTCCATAATACTCCATCTTCCCCCTCCATAAACTAGCCATCCCATAAGGAATTCAATTTCTCTGTACCTCAGACTCGTAGAGTCTTTTCTTTATGACACCTTTCCTGAGCCCCTCAACTTCTAGGGCCCTCCTTCTCTAACTACTTTCTATTTAACTACTTGGTAAATATCTATATTTATTCTCCTTATATTTATGCCATATGTGTACTTACATGTACAAACAGATGTATATATCTACCCGTTAAAATGCAAACTCCTTGTGATTATGAGCTATTACCTTCTTTATATTTATATGCCTAGTGCCTAGCATAGTGCTTGCCACATAGTAGGTGCTTATTAATTTTGATTGCTTAATCAACTCAAAATCAAAAAATGCTTAAAAAGATACATCAAAAATAGGTATAATATGCTCACATTTCTGATGTCAAGATGAAACATATTGTTGAAGAGGATTGGTAATGCATCCGACATGCTGGCAAATATCCAGAAATAACAAAAACAAATAATCATAATGGCCCAAAGTGGTAAGGAGCCAACCATTGCTTTGATAGGTAAAGACCAGCCAATGGGCATGACCTGAAACAAAATACAGTGGTAGTTTACTGAAAGAGTAGATTAGAATTGAAAGAGTAAAACGTGTCTCCTGTTCATAGCAACATTTAGGGGCACAATGATAACCTGATCATATCTGAGAAATTCAACCAGAAATACATCTAAAAGATGCGAATTCTTTTAACAGTTAGTGTGGTGTAAATGGAAGAATACCAGAGTTGGAGTCAGGAACCTGCATTTGTCTTGCTGCTATCACTTAGTAGTTGTGTGGGCTGGGCAGTCATTTTCCATTTGTAAGCCTCATCAATAAATTGATAATAATGAAATACTTGGTAGTTGTGTTTTGCTAACAAGATACTTTATATAAAATATAGCATAACAACAAGCTACTGTTATTAACTCACCTCTATCGGCAATGAAGAAATAATGTATTCCTTTTCACTGTCACTTATATATGGGTGAGTCATGGGATCATCATAAATAAGAAAAAAGGAAAGAGGACAACAAGCCAAACCAATAGCTCCTAGGAGGAAAAGAGGATACAGTGAGTGCTTCTAGATTTCTGTTTTTGAATTAGTTTATTTTTTCTCATAGCTCTCGTGCTCTGAACAACCTTCACTCCTGTGAAGCTGTGAAAAGTGAGAGAAGCTGACCATCTTCTTTTGTTTTTTTTTCCCTTCTCAATCAAACTAAATCTAGTATTTAAGGTTTCTAGTATCCATCTTCTCCTTATCCACATCTCTCCCTCATTCTCTAACTTCAGTGAACAGAAAAACCTTCAGTTAGCATGTGCTGCTTATTATTAAGGATGTTAAGTGAACAGGAAAGGGCCACAGAGACCACTGAGTTCCAAATAATACCTAAAAAAGAAGTCATTATAAAAATAATTGAAAGCTTATTCACAAGTTGCATGGTCATATTCACACAGTTCACATTTGTATACTACCCATCACATCCTGGCAATCTTCTTCCCCTACCACTCTACTTTGTGGCTGTAAATTTATGGGGTATCTTTCTGTTCAGAAACAGGAAAAGAATAACTTTATTGTGACTTTCGTCCCCAATCATTTATTTGGACTGGCTTCCAAGTTACTGTTCCTGCCAAGAACATAACTTGAGGAAGTTAATCCACTTCTGCTTTGAAATTGGGGAAGGAAGTGTGGAGACACAATTGGCTTTGGTTTCTGAGTGAGAGAGAACAAATTGACATGACCTCACCATATCTAGCTAACCTCTGATGTTGTAGAAAATCCCACAACTCTCATGGCAATCTCAAGTAATGGTAGTAAAAGGTATCAGTTAAGGACAAAAGTTTCTGGGGGACAAGTGACCTTTTCTTATAAGCAATTTCCAGCTAATTATATAGTAAAATGAAAAAATTAAATTCAGTGGCAATTATGCTGAATAACAAACTATCACTAAGCACAGGGTAACAATGATTCATGTAAGTACAGAAGCAATCAGTCAACAAACAATTATTAAGTGTCTATTATGTACTATGCACTGTGTTAAAGAATAGGGATATAAAGACAAAAATCACTGTCTTGATATCAAGGGTCTCCCAGTCTAATTCAAGAGACAATATGCAAATAAATACATAAATCATGTATAGAGCAAGTAGAAAGCAACCTGAAAGAGGAAAGTAAATGCTTCTCAGATATGGGTTTGTAGGGTACTTTTATTTTGTTTATCACTGTGAGAAGACTGACACTGGAGATGCTAGAAATGTAAATTAAACTTTTGCTCAGTGGTTTGGATTTACATGGGGGCCTAGCACACCTTTTTTCCTCTCCAAATCATATCCTTACAATGTTAATCTTTAGCCAAACTTACTTAAATAGAGGATTGCTTTAGTCTTTTGGCTTTCACATAACCACCCTTGACATTTCACGTGAGTTATCTTCTTTCCATTTACTGTCTAAACTCCTATATTTTATGCCCTTGGAATTAATGCATTCAGTTTTAAAATTTCTGCCCTGGGGAATGTTCTGGACTAACTGGTGATTGAGTGAGCAAAGCCCACAATATCTACCAAGTCCTAGCAATGCTTTATACAACACATTCCTTTCTGTACTCCACTTCATTTCTACTTCTTCTTAGAAATATGAGATTTTTGACTGTCATTACTAACTGAAAAGGACTTTCAGTCAACCCTCTTATGAATCTATTTACTACCCCAGTGACTTCTTTAACAAAACAACAAATAAATACTCCCTGTATGTCATTGCCATACATACACACACACACAAATATGTACATACATACACACACATATATGTATGTATATATATATATACATTATATATATACATATATATATTCTCTCATCTATTAGAATATAAACTCCTAGAGTTCAGGAACTATATCATTTTCATTTATTTCCTCTGGGATTTACATAAAGCTCAGTATATAGAAAGTATTTAATATTCAGTCCTTGTATCAGTACTATTGTGCTGGGTCCCAAAGGTTGCTTTGCACTGCCCAGGGATTCTAATGTGCATTAGCTGGCTACAAACACCTGGCTTAGACTTTATTCCTGGACTTTTTGAAACACTCGAAGTCTCAGCCTCCAATCTCTAACAACAACAAAACAAAAAAATACAGAAGTAAAGAACCAAGGTTTATATGCAGAGACTACATGTTGACCTTAGATGTTGAGAGTTCAAAGCCTCTCCCCTTACAGCCCCCTCTCTTCTTTCATTCCTGTATCACCAAGCAGGGAGAATTCAATAGAATGGCAGGACTCTGGAGAGCCAGTGACTTCTGAATGCACTATCAGTTCAAGTTCTACAGTCAAATATGTTTCTCCTCATCACTGAGGATAACCAATTACAGAACATCTGAACATACTTTAGATTTCTCCAAGACACTTGCATTACACATCATCACAACTCTCCCAGGACCAGACTTCTCAGTTTCTTGCATGTGGGTAACCACATTAGCTGAGCAAAGTTATGGGGTTCTTGACCAATCACTTCTTGTACTTCACAATGAAAATTTCTCCTTAATTTTCCCTCATAATTTCTTCTGTATCTTCAGCTCAATTCTTTCTTTTCATTCTTCTTCAATATAACTTTTTCCCTCCAAAGTTGAAAGTTACCAAAAAAAATTATCACACATGCTCATAATTATTGTAGCATCATTTTCTCTGGTACCTCTCATTTACTCTAGGGTAGAGAGGTCTTAAGAAATAAAAAAGTTTGACAGATAGCTCAGTGTCATTGGATTATAGATTGTAGGAGGGGATTAAATTGCAACAAAAATGGAAGGGTAGGAAGGATTCAGGTGATAAAGAGGAGAAGAATGCCTGAACTAAAATTTTGGTGGTATGAGTGGGGGAAAAGAAGAACATATATGAAATGTTTTGGGAAGTAAGGAATTGCAAGATGATTAGATTGAACAATAAATTATACCTTTGATGTGAATGATCATGAGGAGTTAAGAATGACACCAAGCCTGGGTGACTTGAAATATAGTCATCCATAACAGTAATCTGGATGTTATGGAGAAGAGATGGTTTTGGTGAAAGACAATGAATTCTGTCTTGGACATATTAAGTTTGAGATGCCTTGAGGATATTCAATTTAAAATGACTAAAAGGCAGCTGGTTGGGTGTGCCCGTAATTTGGAAGAGAGACTAGAGCAGACATCATGTGCACAGAAATGATCATTGAACCCATGAAATCTGATGAGATCCATAAATGATATAGTATAGAGAAAAAAGAAAAGAGGGTCCAGAATAAAGTCTTGGAAGATGGCTTCAATTAATGGGTATAGCTTGGATGAAGAACTCACAGAGTAGGAGTAATATAGGATAAAGATGGTATGATAAAAAATTATGATCAAAGATTTTTTAGAGTTTCTGAAAAGGGTGTCACTTTCGTGTGACAAGATCAATGATATAACTCTGTGTCAAAAGGAGAAGTAGGTGATGAGAATTGAATAAATTCAGGAAATGGCAAATTAGGGTACAAAGGGAGCATCAGTATATGTGCTGAAGTCCCATAATATGAAGTCAGTAATGGGGGAAGGAAAAGACCATGAGCCAGGCACTGAATGCATTGAGAAAAGAATGATCTGGAGGTTGATAGATAACATCTATTAGGATCTGAATTAGGTGATGAATTTGGATAAGAAACTCAAAAGTGGAAAAGTTTCTGAGTAAAAGCAGTAAAGGAAATTTGGAAGTTGACATGCAAAGCAAAGAAGAATTCAACTTCCCCAAGTTGACCAATGAGTAAGGGGACATAAAAGAAAAAGTAGCCAGCATTGAGTGGTGAGGTGATATAAGGAGAAAACTAGGAGTCAGTGAGAAAAGGATGAAAGCAGCAGATTTAAGATAGAAGGAAGTTTTCTGATTATTCCATAGTATGTAGTAGAATGGGCAGAACTATCAGAAGAACAACTTCCCGTTACTCCATCAACATGCTGAATAACTTCCATGGAAGCTATAGCTGTTGGTTCCAAGAGACAATGGAGGTGCTCTGCTTTGGTTCACTCAATGTATTCTTTTAAGACAAAGAACTCAATCCCCTTTTATCTTTTGATCTTATGATCCATTAAGACACAGCTGGAAAAACAAACTTCATTCTTGCCTCTTTGGAAGCCCTATATAAAACTATTGGTCTAAGCAATGAACTATAAAATCTCTTTTGATGTAGAAAAAATTCAAAATACTACCTGAGTGCCATATAAGAAAAAGGACTAAGTTTCAGAAGGTTTTGAGATGACTGGTAGACTTATAATTCTAAGATCTAGGGTCAAAACCACCACAACAATGTAGTTCTAACATTTATAAACCTATCTACATACATGACAAATATGTGTGGCAATGGAATCTTTAACATGTAACAAAAAGTGTCATGTACCTCACAGGAAGGTCAAAATTATACATCTCTAGTGTATGCTTCTCCCACTCTTCTCCAAGGGTATTTTAATTCCTTCCAGGAGTTTGGGGCTGGGTTCAGGAGCCAAGATGGGAGAACAAAAACAGGAGCTTGCCTGAGCTCTCCCCCAAACCACTATAAATACCTGTAAAAATGACTGTGAATAAATACTAGAGCAGCAGAGGTGACAAACATGGTAATGGTTAGACTTACAGCCATCTGCTCCCTTAGACTGTGACATGTAATTTGTTTTTTAAATTTAAATTTAAATTTATTTATTGAACATATTTGGTTTTCAGCATTGATTTTCACAACAGTTTGAATTACAAATTTTCTCCCCATTTCTACCCTCCCCCCCACTCCAAGATGGCTTATATTCTGGTTGCCTTGTTCCCCAGTCAGCCCTCCCCTCTATCACCCCCCCTCCCCTCTCATCCCCTTTTCCCTTCCTTTCTTGTAGGGCAAGATAAATTTCTACGTCCCATTGCCTGTGTATCTTATTTTTTAGTTGCATGCAAAAACTTTTTTTGTTTTTGAACCTCTGATTTTAAAACTTTGAGTTCCAAATTTTCTCCCCTCTTCCCTTCCCACCCACCCTCCCTAAGAAGTCGAGCAATTCAACCTAGGCCACACATGTATCTTTATGTATAACCCTTCCAAAATACTCATGTTGTGAAAGGCTAACTACATTTTGCTCCTTCCCAACCCATCCTGCTTTATTGAATTTTCACCCTTAACCCTGTCCCCTTTCCAAAGTGTTTGTTTTAATTACCTCCACCTCCATCTGCCCTCCCCTCCATCAACCCCCCCTTTTATATTTTTTTATCTTCCTCCCTCTTCTTTCCTGTGGGGTAAGATACCCAACTGAGTATGTATGGTATTCCCCCTCAGGCCAAATCTGATGAGAGCAAGGTTCACTCATTCCCCCCTCACCTGCCCTCTCCCCTCCTCCCACAGAACTGCTTCCTCTTGCCACCTTTATGCAAGATAATCCACCCCATTCTATCTCTCCCTATCTCCCTCTCTCACTATGTTGCTCTCTCACTATGTTGCTCTCTCATCCCTTAATTTCATTTTATTTCATTTAGATATCTTCCCTTCATCTTCAACTCACCCTGTGTCTGCTCTCCCTCTTTTACATATATATATATATATATATATATATATATATATATATATATATATATACACACACATATATATATACACATACATATAAACACATATATATATAAAACACACACACAAATATATATATACACATACATACCCATACATACATATACACATAGATACATACATATATACACATTCACCTATATATATATATATACATAAACATATATATATATATATATGCATATTCCCTTCAACTGCCCTAATACTGAGGTCTCATGAATCATACACATCATCTTTCCATGTAGGAATGTAAACAAAACAGTTCAACTTTAGTAAGTCCCTTGCAATTTCCGTTTCTTGATTACCTTTTCATGCTTCTCTTGATTCTTGTGTTTGAAAGTCAAATTTTCTATTCAGTTCTGGTCTTTTCACTGAGAAAGCTTGAAAGTCCTCTATTTTATTGAAAATCCATATTTTGCCTTGGAACATGATACTCAGTTTTGCTGGGTAGGTGATTCTAGGTTTTAATCCTAGCTCAATTGACCTCTGGAATATCGCATTCCAAGCCCTTTGATCTCTTAAGGTAGAAGCTGCCAGATCTTGGATTATTCTGATTGGGTTTCCACAATACTCAAATTGTTTCTTTCTGACTGCTTGCAGTATTGTCTCCTTGATCTGGGAGCTCTGGAATTTGGCAACAATATTCCTAGGAGATTTCTTTTGGGGATCTATTTGAGGAGGTGATGGATGGATTCTTTCAATTTTTATTTTGCCCTCTGGCTCTAGAATATCAGGGCAGTTCTCCTTGATAATTTCTTGAAAGATGGTATCTAGGCTCTTTTTTTGATCATGGCTTTCAGGTAGTCCAATAATTTTTAAATTATCTCTCCTGGATCTATTTTCCAGGTCAGTGGTTTTTCCAAGGAGATATTTTACATTGTCTTCCATTCTTTCATTCCTTTGGTTCTGTTTTATAATATCCTGATTTCTCATAAAGTCACGAGCTTCCTCTTGCTCCAATCTAATTTTTAAAGTAGTATTTTCTTCAGTGGTCTTTTGGACCTCCTTTTCCATTTGGCTAATTCTGCCTTTCAAGGCATTCTTCTCCTCATTGGCTTTTTGGAGCTCTTTTGCCATTTGAGTTAGTTTATTTTTAAGGTGATGTTTTCTTCAGTGTATTTTTCAGTATTTTTTTGGGTCTCCTTTAGCAAGTCATTGACTTGTTTTTCATGGTTTTCTTGCATCCTTCTCATTTCTCTTCCCAATTTTTCCTCTACTTCTCTAACTTGCTTTTCCAAATCCTTTTTGAGCTCTTCCATGGCCTGGGGCCAGTTCATGTTTTTCTTGGAGGCTTTGGTTGTAGGCTCTATGACTTTGTTGTCTTCTTTAGGCTGTATGTTTTGGTCTTCTTTGTCATCAAAGAAAGAATCCAAAGTCTGAAACTGAATCTGGGCGCGTTTTCGCTGCCTGGCCATATTCCCAACCAACTTGACCCTTGAGTTTTTCAGTGGGGTATGACTGCTTGTAGACTAACGAGTTCTATGTTCCACGTTTGGGGGGGAGGTGCCAGCTCTGTCAGAGCCACACTCCTCCTTCCCCAAGGACCCCCAGTCCAGACTGGGCTTAGATCTTCAGCAGGCTGTGCACCCCTGCTCTGATCCACCACTTAATTCCTCCCACCAGGAGGGCCTGGAGCCGGAAGTAACAACAACTATAGCTGCCCCACCTCTGCTGCCCCTGGGGCTGGAAGCAGAACCGCGAACTCCTTCCACTCCTGCAGCTTTTCCCACTAACCTTCTCCGCAGTCTTTGGTTTTTGTGGGTCGAGGGGTCTGGTAACTGCCGCAGCTTACATATTCAGGGCGCTAGGGCCCCCTCCGCCCGGATTCTGGTCTGGATGGTCCATGCTGCTCAGGCTGGGCTCTGCTCCACTCCGTTCCCAGCTCCCAGCTCCCAGCTCTGAGTTCCGTGTGGGATAGACCTCACCCAGAGACCATCCAGGCTGTCCTGGGCTGGAGCCCTGCTTCCCTCTGCTGTTCTGTGGGTTCTGCCGTTCTAGAATTGGTTCAGAGCCATTTTTTATAGGTTTTTGGAGGGACTCGGGTACTGAGCTCACTCTAGTCCCTGCTTACCAGCCACCATTTTGGCTCCCCGTGACATGTAATTTTAAGGTACAAGATAAACTCATGATTGTTATTTCTTTTTTATTCTGAAGGGGGGAAGGTAGGGCAATAGGTGGTAAGTCACTTGCCCAAGGTCACACACTGGTGAACGTGTCCTGTGTCTGAGGCTGGATTTGAACTCTGGAGGGGCAGAGCCAAGATGGTGGCTGGAAAGCAGGGACTAGCATGAGCTCCTCACCGAGTCCCTCCAAAAACCTATAAAAAATGGCTCTGAACCAATTCTAGAACTGCAGAACCCACAAAATAGTAGAGGGAAGCAGGGCTCCAGCACAGGACAGCCTGGATGGTCTCTGGGTGAGGTCTGTCCTGCACAGAGCTGGGAGTGGAGTGGAGTGGAGCAGAGCCCAGCATGGGCGGCGCAGACCAACCAGACCAGGAGCTGGGTGGAGCATGCCCTAACGCCCTGAGTTGCAGCAGTTACCAGACTTCTCAACTCACAAACACCAAAGACGGTGGAGAAGGTTAGTGGGAAAAGCTGCAGGAGTGGAAGGAATTCGCAGGTCAGCTATCACCCCAGGGGCAGCAGAGGTGAGGCAGCTACAGAAGTACAGCTGCAGTTGCTTCTGGTCCCAGGCCCACCTGGTGGGAGGAATTAAGTGGTGGATCAGAGCAGGAGTGAAGAGTCTGCTGAAGATCGAAGTCCAGTCCGCATTGGGGGTTCTTGGGGAAGGAGGACTGATGGTGTGGCAGAGCTGGCACATCCCCCCAAGCTTGGAACATAGTTCTCTTAACTCTACAAGCAGTCATACCCCACTGAAAAACTCAAGGATCAAGTTAGTTGACTACGAACATGTCCAGGGAGCGAAAACGCACCCAGATTCAGTCTCAGACTTTGGAATCTTTCTTTGGGGACAAAGAAGACCAAAACATACAGCCAGAAAAAGTCAACAAAGTCAAAGAGCCTACAACAAAAGCCTCCAAGAAAGACATGAACTGGTCTCAGGCCATGGAAGAGTTCAAAAAGGATTTGGAAAAGCAAGTTAGAGAATTAGAGGAAAAATTGGGAATAGAAATGCATGAAAACCATGAAAAACAAGTCAATGACTTGCTAAAGGAGACCCAAAAAATACAGAAAAATACACTGAAGAAAACATCACCTTAAAAATAGACTAACTCAAATGGCAAAAGAGCTCCAAAAAGCCAATGAGGAGAAGAATGCCTTGAAAGGCAGAATTAGCCAAATGCAAAAGGAGGTCCAAAAGACCACTGAAGAAAATACTATCTTAAAAATTAGATTGGAGCAAGTAGAAGCTAGTGACTTTATGAGAAATCAAGATATTATAAAACAGAACCAAAGGAAAGAAAAAATGAAGACAATGGATTTGAACTCTGGTCCTCCTGACTTCAGGGCTGGTGCCCCAATGATCATGGTTTCTTAATGGGGAAAGGAAACCCCAAATTTTATATCCATTACTTTACTTTCTTCCCACCAGATACCAATTCCACAATAAACATATATAGCAAAGATACCAATCTATCCATGTAGATAGCAAAACAGAAATCAGAGAAAATGAACATGAGAATATATACCAGGCAATACACAGTGAAAAATTTCTCCAATTAGGAGCAAAATGAGAGAGGGATAGAGAGAGAGAGAGAGAGAGAGAGAGAGAGAGAGAGAGAAACAGAGACAGAGACAGAAAGAGAGACAGAGATAGAGAGAGTCAGACAGACAGAGGCAGACAGACAGAGGCAGACAGAGACAGAGACAGAGGCACAGAGACAGACTCCAATATCACCAAAAGGAAGAAATCACCCAAAGTTTCTAGTATAGCAAATAAAGAATAACAACATGATTGAAGGTCTACATGTCGGCTTCTCATCAGTCTTTTTCTCCCTTATGCTGTCTGAAGAGGGATTGGGCATTGTCCATCTTCTCTTTCTAAGCTGAAAGCCAAAAGATCCTGAAGCCACTGAAGACCTCAAAGAGACTGTGGTTTTTTTTTTGTTGTTGTTTTGTTCTGTTTTCTCTCCTACTCTTCCCAACTTTTCCCCATCACTGATACAAGTGGGGGAAATTGATCTCCTCCAATGAGAGGAGTCCCATACTAATGGGCTTTGGAGTTTTGGAAACATATAAAGCATGCCTGAAGAAATAACAGGAAACAAGGGGCACAAGCCAGTTTTAGTGTCTACTAGGTACCATGTAACTATCTAAACAGGATTTAGGCATATTTCTGAAGACAAACTAGTTGACAGAATTTGGAGCAATCACAAAGGTATTGAAGCAGACAAATGTTAAAACAAGGAGAAACTCTTTCTGTGTACAGATCATCAACTAATCATTAAATTGGATGGGAACTGGAAACTGGGAGAAAAGGTAAAGGAAAACCCAAAATTCAGAGGTCACTCAGCACCCACTTCACTAAGTTGTTCAATATAAGTTAGGACAAAGATATTAAGTATACACATGCTTTTTGAATGAGCAATGAATAAAATCAGAAATTAGCCAGAAAAGGCATTAGAAAGTGAGAAAGTTTCATGTATTTGCAGATGCTGAAATTGGTAGTTTAGGATAAAATTCTAAACCTGTGTCACAATAACTATAGCATTTTCTCTATTACCACTTTTGCCTCTTCATTTGTAGCTCTATTCACTTACCATGGCACAATTGTAGCATTGACTTTTACAAGATTTTAAGCTCCAAATTTTTCTCCCTCCTTCCCTCCCCTCACCTCTTCCTAAGATTGTAGACAATTTGATATAGGTTATACATGCATTTACTGTCTATTTCCCGCCATCCTATTTTTCTCGGTGCCTTAAAAATTGTCTACTTACCCAACCCTGGTCTGATTACTGCAGCAGGTAGGGATCCCACCCTATGGTCAAAATACTATATACATATATATATATGTATATATATATATGTATATATATATACATATATACATACATATATATATAGTATGTATGTGTGCATGTATATGTATGTATGTATATTATATACACAAAAAAACCTTTTGCAAAGATGATTCCACTCACCATCAAAACATGGAGTGGGTGCATACTTAGAGACAACACAAAATCCAGTAGACCTAAAAGATGAACAGCATTTCTTGCAAGAGAACTCAACAGGCATCCCATAAAAATAGCAGCTCTGGGTGAAATAAGACTAGCAAATGAAGCACAGATTACTGAAGTTGGAGTTGGAGTCACTTTTTTTCTGGAGTGGCTGAAGTGAAGCGGAATGCAGTGAAGTTAGTGTAAGTTTTGCAATAAAAACTAATCTAGTAAACAAGCTTGTATGACTACCAAAAAGAGTGAACGAGAGACTCAAGACAATGTGATTGCCACTTGCAGGAAAATGCCATGCCATCATCATCAGTGCCTATGTTCCCACCATGAGGAACCCTGATAAGGTCAAAGAAAAATTTTTGTGAAGACCTTGAGGTTCTTATGATCAATGTGCCAAAAGAGGACAAGTTTATACTTTTAGATGATGTTAATGCTAGAGTAGACTCAGACTATCAAACATTGCAGGGAGTCCTTAGGAAGAATGAAGTTGGAAACAGAAATAACAATGGTCACTTACTGCTGAAGATGTGTGCATCTCATTAGCTTATTGTCACCAACTCTGTCTTCCATTTACCTAAATGCAATAAACTGTGATTGTAAGGAGAAGAGACAGAGAAGATGTGAGAGTGACAAAGGCAATGTGTGGTGCAGAGTGCTGGACTGATCATAGACTTGTCCTCTCCAAGCTAAATATCTGCATTCACCAAATGATGTAACACCAAGACAAGAAATCTGCCAGAAGACTTAATGTCAGCAGATTAGAAAGCTTCTCTGAGCAACAGTTTGTTGTTAACTTGGAGGGAAAGTTGAACCAATACACATCTGGCAACAGAAGAGCATAAAAGGAGTGAGCAGATTTCAGAGATTTGGTGTACAGGACTGCATTTACTCATCTGGGTCAGAAAACTTGGAAATTTCAAGACTGGTTAGGTAAAAATGATGGGGAAATCCAGAAGCCGCTAAATGAAAAATGAGAACTCCACAGGGTTTATCAGCAATATAGTTCATGCATCTCTAAGGCAGCATTTAATTCCACCAAAAGTACAGTATAAGTGAAGCTTAGCATGATGCAGGATTCTTGTCTCAGTAAGAAGGCAGATGAAATTCAGTTTTATGCTGATAGTAACAAGCCAAAGCACTTTTATGATGCCCTGAAGGCTATTTCTGGGTGAAAGACCTATGGTGCATCTCAAACACTCATTGCTGATAGAGCCACATTGATTAATGATAAGGACATGATCCTAGAGCAATGAGGTGAATGCTTCCATAGTGTTTTTAACAGACCATCATTAATCAATGCTGAAGCCACTGACTGTTTACCTCAGGTTGAAGTCAATCCCTCCATGGCTGAAGTTCCAATTGAAGAAGAGATTTTGAGTGCCATTAGGCTCCTCTCCTTTGGCAAAGCATCTGGTGCTGATGCTATTCCAGGTGAGATTTACAAGGAGAGGGGTCCATTGCTCACATATGACAAGAGGAGGCTATTCCCAGGAGGTCGATACCTCCATTCTCCATCTCTATAAAGGTAAAGGAAATAGATTGCCCTGTGACAGTCAAAGGTGGGACTCTTTCTTAGTCACTGCTGGAAAGATTCTTGCCAGAGTCCTCCTTAATAGACTCATCCTTCACCTGGAAGATGGTCATCTACCTCAGAGCCTGTGGGGCTTCAGAAAGGGTCAAGGAACAGTCAATATGATGTTTGTTGCCCAATAACTCTGGGAGAAATGCTAAGAGCAGAACGGAGGTCTGTATGTAAAATTTATAGATCTGACCAAGGCCTTTGATAATGTCCATCATGAGACCTTATAGAAAATTATGTCAAAATTTCTTGCCTGGAAAAGTTCATCAGTATTGTAAGTCAATTTCATGATGGCATCCTTCCCAGGTTCTAGATGATGGACAATGTTCTCTCACTTTTCCATCACCAGTGGAGTGAAACAAAGCTGTGTGCTTGTTCCCATGCTTTTTAGCACTGTGTTTTCAGTCATGTTATGAAACATCTTCAATGAAGATAAATATGACATCAAGGACAGATAATACACTGATAGTGAATTCTTCAACTTGAAAAATCTACAAGCCAAGACCAAAGTGGAGGGATTGTTGGTGCATGATGTTTTGTTTGCAGATGATTGTGTCCTCCATGCAGCCTCTGAAGCTGAGATACAATGAAGGATGCATCAATTATCTATTGCTTTTGCTAATTTTGGCATAACAATTAACACCAAGAGAAAACAGGTGCTCTATGAGCCAGCACCACCCCATCCATATATGAAACCATTGGTTACAGCAAATGGAGAAGTTTTGAGTGCTGTGGATAAATTCATTTACCTTGGAAGTATACTTTCTGGGGATGTACACAATGATAATAAGGTTGACACACACATTTCCAGAGGGAGCTCAGTGTTTGGGAGGCTCCAAAGGAAAGTGTGGGAGAGGAAAAGGTATTAGACTGACTACTAAACTGAAGGTCTGCAGAGCTGTTATGCTGACTTCATTGTTGTATGCCTGTGAAACCAGGACAGTATACCAATCACTTTCCTTTGAATTGTCTTATGATGACCTTGAAGATCACCTGATCAGATAAGGTACCAGACACTGAGGTCTTTTCTCAAGCTAAAATGTCAAACATTCAAACTCTGTGGTAGAGAGTACAACTGCAATGGGCTGGCCACATTGTTCGAATGTTAAACATGCACTTGCCAAAAAATACTCTTTTATGGAGAACTCACACAGGGCAAGTGCTCACATGGTGGTCAGAAGAAGCAATACAAAGACACTCTCAAAGTCTCTCTTAAGAACTGTGGAATTGCTTGTGTAACATGGGAGACACTGGCACAGGACCACCACGCATGGCGTGCCCTCATCAGAAATGGTGATGTGCCCTATAAGCAAAGCAGAATTGAAGTAGCTCAAAAGAAATACAAGATGCCCAGATATAGAGAATATACTCCAAATTTTCTTATGGACCTTTTGTGCCTGACCTGTGGTAGAACATCTGAGCTTCTATTGGTCTGATCAGCCACAGTTGGACACACTGTAACTTGACTCTAACATAGTGATGTCATTTTCAGCCCTCCTTGAGAACTAAGGACAACTAACCAACCAGCCAACTATTTGTGGTACAATTTTTAAGAATTACAAGTATCATCTTCCCATGTAGGGATGTAAACAGTGTAGCTCCATTGAATCCCTTGTATTTTCATTTCCCTTTTTATGCCAGTGTACTTTCCAGAGATGTCTACATATATGATGAGGTTGGTAATACAGTGTCAGAGCTAGTTGAGGGCTCTTCAAAGGACAATTTGGAAGAGAAGAGTATCAAACTGAAGGCCTGCAGAGCCACTGTATTGCCCTCGTTGTTGTATGCCTGCGAACTGGACAGTTAACCAGTAGCATACCAAGTAACTGAATCATTTCTATTTGAATTGTCTTAGAAAGATTTTCTAAAGATCACCTGAAAGATGAGGTATTGTACACTAAGGTCCTTTCTTGAGCTGAACTTCCAGGCCTTCAAACACTACTTCAGAGAGTTCAACTCTGATGGGCTGGTCCCATTGTTTGAATGCTGAACATGCTTTTGCCTACAGGACTATTTTACGAAGAATTTCTGCAAGGCAAAAACTCATACAAGATCAGAAGAAGTGATAGATGGATACTCTCAAGGTCTCTCTGAAGAACTTTAGAATAGATTATGAGACATGGAGACATTGGGACATGATCCCTCAGCCTGGCATGCCTGCTTTGAAGAAGGCCCTGTGTTCTATGAGCAAAGCAGAATTGCAGTAGCTTATGCAGTGGGATGTGCAAATTTAGAAATATTTCCTTTCCAGATGTTCATATATCCTAATTGTGCCTGAACTGTGGTAGGACCTTTTGAGCTTGTATTTGTCTGATCTGCAATAGTTGAACACATTGTAGACTGACCCTCACATAGTAGTTTCACTTTGGTTCTCTTCAAGTATGAAGAGTATGCCCGTTTTTGTTCATTTTCCTCTCTCACTTTTTTTACATGTATTTTCTAAGGTTTTCTATATGATGATATTTTACATGCTTTTTCAAATATTTTGAATAGTTTGCAGAAGAACAAGGGCAAACCATCACCAACTATCAAAATAGTTTTCATTCATTAATAATCAGAGAAAGACAATTAAAACATTTGGAAAAATTATATTTTAGGCAGAGCCAAGACGGTGGAATAAAAGCAGGGACTTGCTTGAGCTCACCCCCAAATCCCTCCAAACACCTGTAAAAAATAACTCTAAACAAATTCTAGAGCTATAGAATTGACAAAATGACAGAATGAAACAAGTCTGCAGCCCAAGACAGCCTGGAAGATTGATGGCAAGGGTCTATCTCACAGGGCTGGGAACAGAGCACAGCCCAGCATGGGCCATGCTGGCATAGACCAGGTCTGAGCAGACCTGGCAGAGCAGGCCTCAGGGCACTCAATCACTGGCAGCTGAGGCAGTTTCCAGACTTCACCACTCACAAGTGTCAAAGACAACTTAGCAGGTCAGTGGAAAGACCTGTTGGACCTTAGTGAGAGAAGAGCATAGTCAGGCCCAGTTAGAGGGTGGCAGAAGTGGTAGCTCCAATCCCACAGATGGTAGATGGGGAGATCAAGAAGCTGATCAGAGCAGGAGTGCAGGGATCTCTTTGCTGTCACTGAGGCAAGATTCTCTTTCTTTGCCCTGCTTGGATCTGGATCACAGTCCTAGTTGGTGGTCTTAGGGTGAGGAGGAGAGCTGGTTTGTCAGAGCTTGTAGTGGCTATGGAAAGGGAGTCATCATGGAAGTTCCAAGGAGGAAGAGAGTGCTTGAGGTCACTCACAGAGCAGAGCACAGGCCTGGAGAGGAGCAAACACTTCTCCTTGAATCACACCACCTCAGAAGAACTGAAAATTTACAGGTGTCTGCAAGTAGCTCTGAAAACAGCAGAGCAACAGCCCTGAAGCTTGGGACAGAGCACTCTTCACTCTGGAAGCAGTCATATCTTGACAAAGAGCTCAAAAGGCAAGTAATTGGCCGGGAAAATGAGCAGACAGTGTAAAATACTCACATTAGGGACAGCCAGGTGGTACAGTGAGTAGAGCACTGACCCTGGAATCAGGAAGATCTGAGTTCAAATATGGGCTCAGGCACTTGACACACTTACTAGTTATATGACCTTGGGGAAGTCACTTAACCCCAATTGCCCCACATTCCCCCCTCAAAAAAACCCATATTATAGAATCTTACTTTGGTAAAACATACAGAGGAAGAAAACAAAGTCAAAGATCCTACATCCACAGCCTCTGAGAAAAATATCCATTGATCTCAGGCCATGGAAGAGCTCAAAAAGGATTTGGAAAATCAAGGAAGAGAAATAGAGGAAAAAATGGGAAGAGAAATGAGAGCATTACAAGAAAATCATGAAAAAGGAGGCAACAGCTTGCTAAAGGAGACCCCCCAAAATACTGAAGAAAATAACATGGCTAACCCAAATGGCAAAAGAAGTCCAAAAAGTCAATAAGGAAAAGAATGCTTTACAAAGCAGGATTGGCCAAATGGAAAAGGAGGTCCAAAATGTCACTGAAGAAAATGATTTCTTAAAAATTAGAATGGAGCAAATGGAAGCTAATGACTTTATGAGAAATCGAGAAATTATAAAACAGAACCAAAAGAATAAAAAGATAGAAAGCAATGCAAAATATCCCATTAGAAAAACCACTGACCTAGAAAATAGATCCAGGAAAAATTGTTTAAAAATTACTGGACTACTTGAAAGCCATGATCAAAAAAAAAACCTAGATATCATCCTTCAAGAAATTATCAGGGAAAACTAACCTGATATTCTATAACCAGAGGGTAAAATAGAAATTGAAAGAAGCCACTGATCACCTCTTGAAAAAATCCCCAAAGGAAAACTCCTAGAAATATTGTAACCAAATTCCAGAACTCCCAGGTCGAGGACAAAATTTTGCAAGCAGTCAAAAAGAATCAATTCAGGTATTGTGGAAACAGAATCAGGAAAACACAAGATCTAGAAGCTTCTATATTAAAGAACTAAAGGGCTTGGAATATGATATTCTGGAAGTCAAAGGAGCTAGGATTAAAACCAAGAATCACCTACCCAGCAAAACTGAGTATAAAACTTCAGGGAAAAAGTGGATTTTCAATGAAATAGAGGACTTTTAAGCATTGTTGATGAAAAGACCAGAGCTGAATAGAAAACTTGACTTTCAAATATAAGAATCGACAGAAGCATGAAAAGGTAAACAGAAAAGAGAAATCATAAGGGTCTCATTAAAGTTGAACTGCTTACATTCTTACATGCAAAGAAGATATTTATAACTCATGAGACTTTCCTCAGTATTACGGTAGTTGAAGGAAATATACATATATACATACACATACACATACATATACATGTACATGTACATGTACATTTATACACACCTATATGCATATATATATATGTATATATATATATATATGTATATACAGAATGCTAGTGTGAGTTGAATATGAAGCAATGATATCTAAAAATAAAATTAAGGGGTGAGAGAGGAGTATGTTGGGAGAAGGAAACAGGGAGAAATAGAATGAGGTAAATTATCTCACATAAAAGAGTCAAGAAAAAGATATTATAATGGAAGGGAAGAGGGGGGAAGTGAAAGGGAATTAGTGAACCTTATTCACTTCACAATTGGTTTAAGGAAGGAATAACATACACACTCAATTGGGTAACTTACTCTACAGGAAAGTAGAGGGGAAGGGGATAAGTGGGCAGATGGCAGAAGGGAGGGCAGATTGGGGAAGGGTGTAGTCAAAAGCAAACACTTTTGAAAAGGGACAGGGTCAAAGGAGAAAAATTGAATAAATAGGGGATGGGATAGAATGGAGAGAAATATAGTTAGTCTTTCACAACATGACTATTATGGAAGTGTTTTGTATAATGACACATGTATAACCTATATTGAATTGTTTGCCCTCTCAAAGAGGGTTGGCATGGAGGGAAGAAGGGAGAGGATTTGGAAATCAAAGCTCTAAAAACAAATGTTAAAAATTGTTTTTCCCTGTGACTGGGAAATAAAATACACAGACAATGGGGCATAGAAATCTATGTTGCCCTACAAGGAAGTAAGGGGGAAGGGAATAAGGGAGGGGATTAGGGTAATAGAAGGGAGGGCAGAATTGGGATGGGGTAATCAGAATGCATGCCATCCGGAGTGGGGAGTGGGTAGGGGAGAGATGGGGAGAAAATTTGTAACTTAAAATATTATGCAAATGAATGTTGAAAACTCAAAACAAATAAATTTATCTGACAAAAGAAAATTTATGTTTCATCTGTTTCTGTCAAAGTCATAAAAATTCATACTATTACCATTTATTATACAATTAGGGAATTAATAAGTAAAAATAAAAGCAATTATTAAGTGCTTACCACATGCAAACCCTTCCCTGGAAGGAAAGCTTGGCTAATATGGACAGCCTAATAAAAAGCAGAGACATCATCTTGCAGATATAGGTCCATATAGACAAACCTATGTTTTTCCTCTAGCAATGTATGGCTATGAGAATTGAACTACAAGGAAATTTGAATGACACAGAATCAATGCTTTTGAATCATGTTGTTATAGAAGACTTTTAAGAGTCCTTTGGACATCAAGGAGATTAAATCAGTCAATCTTTAAAGAAATTAATTTAGAAATTACTCACTGTAAAGTCAAATACTGAAGCTGAAGTTTAAATACTTTGGCCACATGAGAAGATGGAACTAACTGGAAAAGGCCCTTACTTTGGGAAATCTTGAAGACAAAAAGGAAAGGGGATGGCAGAGGATGAGATTGATAGATGATGTCACAGAAACAAGAAACATGAGCTCAGACAGACTTTGAGAGATAGTGCAGGATGGAAGGGCCTGGTGTGCTATGGTCTATGAGTTCACAAAGAGTCAGACAGAAGTGAATGCTGAATATCATCATCATTATCGCATGGAAAACTTTGTGCTCAGCAATACAAGTGGAAAAGGAAAGCAAGATAAGTCTCTGTTCTTAAGTTCACATTCTCATAGCAGGAAATAACACTTATTGGAGGTTTCAACGGCAAGTCACATAGAAAGGTCCTATGTTCCTTAGCGTATCGTGGCAAAGCAGATTGTAATGCACCTTTTATTGATATTTCTACGACAAAACCATTTAACAATGCTTGGATTTTGGTAGTGAAAACTTTCTCATTTGTGGCTCCTTGAGAAGGCATGGATGGTGGCACCTATAGAATAGCTGCCAGGCAAAAAACTTCAAAAATTGCTAGAAGTGGATAAATGTCTACAAAAGCTGATTGAAATCCAGATTTTCAATCAAATTTAGAAAACATGCAATTATTTGAAAATTATTTTTATGAACCAGCAAAGGTCTAGTAGAAAAGACACTGCATTAATAGTCATGATCTGGGTTCCAATCTCCATTCCACCATGAAATTGCTGTGTGCTGCTGGGAAAAAATAATTTCTTTTTGTTCAGTTTCCTCATTTGTAAAGTGAAGGAACTGAATAAGATTTCCAAGATCACTGTCAGGCCTGATGACCTCTGACCTTTTAATACAGGATAACTCAAAACATGACTTTAGATGTCCAAGATAATAATCATGATAATGATAATAATAGATAATAACAATAATAAAAGAGAATAATCATGACAATGATAATAATAGATAATAACAATAATAATTTATATAGAGCTTTAAGTTTTGCAAGGCATTTTACACATACTGTTTCATTTTTATCCTCACAATCACTCTTGTAAGTAGGTTGTATTGTTAACCTCATTTTACATATGAGGAAACTAAGAAAGACAGCAATTAAGTGATTTGCTCAAAATCACATAGCTAGCAAATTTTTAGGGCAGGGATTTAAACTTAAGACTTCTGAAATCTAGACAGAATGCTCCTTCCACTTCTTCTCTCAGCTAAATATCAGCTGTGAAAATGGAAAAATATTGGATATATAAAGAAATAACTTACCAAAAATATACAAGATATATGGCCAACCTAGTGAATGAGAGATGAGTCCACCCACAAGCAATATTGTGAATTTTCCAAGTAATGCACCTGATTTTAAGATAGAGAATAAGTGGTGAGTTATAGCATTGCAAGTAAAAGATTATGCAATCTACTGTGGACCATCCTTAATGGGGGGGGGGGAATGAATAACTAGTGTTTTTAAATATCACAACATTGAAATTAACTAAGAAAAAATTCTAAAATAAGTAGGCTTTGGAATTCAGGATGTCAAATTTAAGGTCCTTTTGTTCTAGTAACCTAAACATGGAATAAAGATTTGGAGTGGCTAAGAATGCAATGCAGATTCTGTGATTAAGGGTCCTTACCAGCTGCAGGAATTCCATTGAGTAGGCTACGTTCTGTGACAGGAGCCCATTTTTTCCAAAAAGAAGGTACAGCTGATACTACAGGTGCCTAAAGTGAAAATAAGTATCACTATAGTCATTGATTTCTAAACAGAATTGAATAATATATTCTTCTTAGGGTTACTTAGAAAATATCTTGTTACCTGAAAGATGCCTTGTATTCCCCGGATCAAGATGGTAAAAGGCATTCCCTGAACTACAGCAAATGGGGTTAAAATGGTCAGAAGGGAGGTCATCACCAAACCTATTACTAATGATTTCTTTGCTCCAAATATTCCAGTTAAGTAACCACTTGGGATGGATGACAATAGATTACCATAAAAGAAAGAACTAAGGACTATCCCCTGGATTTCTGGACTCCAGGCAAAGATGGGAACCTGTAAGGCAAGGATGGGTACCTGTAAGGCATGGAAATTTCATTTAATATGGTTCCCTTGTGGAAGAATCAGCAGTTCAGTCAATGCTTGAGAGTACGCAATAAAATAACAATAGAGGTAGGAGAGAATCAGTGAAGTTTAGGAGAGAGAGTAGTGGATTTGGAACCTGGGAAACAGGGTTCAAATCCCATCTCTGCTATTTACTACTTACTATAATTTAGACTAAATGACTTTTGATGCACTTCTATTTCTGAGATTCTGTGATTTTTTGATACTTGTGTGACCATGGTTAAGTCACATCTCTGTGCCTTAGTTTCTTCATCTGTCAAATGAGCAGGTTAGACTAGATGACTCTAAAGGTTCCCTTTTAGCTTTAAATCTGTGTGTTCTCTCCACTCAAACCTTCATCTACCCAGAGAAACATACCTATCTGTAAGCCCTGCCTCACCATTCCTTTCAAAATGATTACATAGAAAAATAGAGGAAAGTATGAGAAGCAAGGTGAGAAGGATCAGAGACAATAGAGTTGTGGTAGACTTTCTATATTTGCATTTGCTTGCTTTCTATGTTTTACTGCTTTGGGGAGTGTGCCTATCTAGCTATGGAGTCTCTGAGTGAAAGGTAAAGCCATCTTAGTCATTTTCTTAGCATAATTTCAAGTTGCTCCCACAATAGTGGATTAGTATGTGCCTGTCTTTTTTGGTAGACACTGATAGGGTACCACCAATATTAATAAATGGAATGGCATTATATGCTTAAGAATACAAAATAATCTTATACTGTGTATATATATATATATATATATATATATATATATATGCATATATATATATATATATGACAAGAAAATGTTTTTAATGTAGACACAAGATTATTATTAAAATTAAAAAGGAGAGGATTCTGGGAAGATGGTAGAGTAGGTCAGAAAATTGCAAGCTTTCTACATTTCATCCACAAATAAGATGAAGTAGTGCCTTAGGACAAACATAGAGCAGTAAAAATAAAAAAGAGTTGGGGCAGAACAGTGACCCTTCCAAGACAATTGGGGGAGAATGGAAGAAAAATCCTAGGACTGAGTTTTGGTCCCTGTGAAGTGTAAACACATCCAGGTTAGTTCCACCCAAAACAACAAGCAGCTCGAGTCCTGGGTATAATGAGGTTGGGAGGTAGACTTGACCCCAGCCTCAGGAATTTTCACCTCATGGAGAGTGTGGGGAGTTCAGCATTTGAACAGGGGAAGATTGAAGGAATCTCTGCTGATAAGGGATGCCAAGCCCAGCTATGCTGTAGCTGACACATGGCCCTGGGCAAGAAGGAACCAGCACAAGCCAGATGAGTGCAGAAGTAGTGGGGCAAGGATGCTGCTGACTGTGGGCGATTACAGGAGGGTAGAGGTCTTGGTTTCAGTTCCAGGCCAGAGGGGAGAACTGAAGGAATACCTAAGGCCAGAAGCACCATCCCCCATACCCTACCTAGGACTAGAAGTTATTACAAGAAGTTGCTATAAATTAAAAATAAAATGAGCAGGCAGAGGAGAAAGGACCCAACCATAAAAAAAAGTTACTATGGGAATAGAGAAAACCACAGATTGTCTTCAGAGGAGGATATTGAAGCAAAAAAAAAAAAAACATCTCTCTGACCCCAAAGAGTAATGTCAAATGGTCACCTGCCCAAAGAGAATTCATAGAAGAACTTTAAAAGGCTATAAAATCAAATGAGAAAGATAGAGAAATAATGAAAAATAAATAAGAACAATCCAAGAAAAACAAAAGACTATGAAAACAAAGCTAACCAACTGGAAAAGGAGATCCAGAATCTCAAGAAAGAAAATGACTCTTTGAAAATTAGAATAGGGAAAGAAGAATCCAGCAAAGTTATGAGACCAAGAAATAAAACAAAATATAAAGAATGAGAAAATTCAAGAGAATGTGAAACATCTTATAAGAAAAACAACTGACCTGGAGAAGATATCAAGAAGAGAAAACATAACAGCAATCAGGCTACCTGAAAGTCATGATCAGAAAAGGAGTCTTGATAGAATCAAACAAGAAATAATGAAAGAAAAATTTCCTGAAGTGTTAGAACAGGAGGAGAAAGTAGAAATAGAAAAAAAAATCCATTTGTTACCACCTGAAATAGGTCCTATGAGGAAAATCTATGGGGATATAACAGCTAGATTCTGAAACCCCAAGCTCAAGGAGAAAATACTACAAGTAACAAGAAAATAAAAACAATTTAAATATGGTGGAGACACCATTAGAATCATAAAAGACCTAGCAGCAGCTATACTGAAAGAACACGGGTCTTGGAACACTATACATTGAGAAGCAAAAGAACTGGGGTTTCATGATCTCAGATAACATCACAGCTAAAATAGACTTAATTGAAAGAGAAAAAGAGGGAAATTACACTATACGTCAGCCATATTAATCAATATTGTTTAAGACTATTTAAAATAACTATACAGTATAAGTTTGGGATGTTGGTGTGACACAGGAAATGACAAGGTGGAAGACAGAAAAATATAGAAAAACTTTGACCTATGAAGGAAGATGTTATCTACCCTCAGAGAAACAGAAGACAAACAAGGATAGTACTGTCTTACATAGATGCATATTAATGTATATTTCTACATATGAGTATGATTATAGATATATAAGTATATATATATGTGTGTATGTAAATGTATGTATATGTAATATATATGTGCATGTATATGTATATATGTACATATATATATATATATTTGTTGTGTGTTTATATGTATATGTGTGTGTATCCATGCTTAATTGTAGCATTCTTAGGGGAGGGGAGAGGAAGGGGGAACAAAAGAACAAAGTAAAAAGTGCACAGCAGAGAATAAAAGAAAACTTACAAGGAAGCTAAGAAAAGATGGACAGCTCTGAACACAACATATAGTGTTTATTATATAACCTTTCTTGAAATGGAAATCTATTGCTGTGTGTTTTGAATCCTCTCTTACATTCTGCTGTGCACATAGTGATGCTTTTTTTTCTTTTCTTATTTGTATTTAAGTTTCAGTAATTATGTTTAAAACAAACAAAAAAGTGGAGGAGGATGCCATTAGTACGAATGGCATGAAATCTACCTCAATCCTAGAAAATCATCACTGAAGGTTAGGTAAAAATCTGAGTCTGAGTCACAGGTTACCCAAATTGGAGCCAGCTGTTAACATCATGGCCTAATTGTCTATTCTGTAACAAGTAAGAAGATATTACTGAGTTATGACTAGTATTATTTTCTCTGTGACCTTGTAGAATCCTGTCATTCAGTTGCTCAAAAGTTTTTAATGGAAGCCCGTGAACTGACAAATCAAGCCCAAATTACTTAGTGTGCAAGACCTTCCACCATAAGATTTCATCACACCCGTCCTAACTTACATAACGCCTCTCCCTCATGTGTCCTATACAGCCAAAGAAGTCTACTTACCACCGTGCATTCATCTCATGCTTTCTTGCTTCTGCACCTTTGTTAATGCTGTTACCTGGACCTGAAATTCCCACCTCCTTTATTCTAAGCCCATTGCCAATCTACTTATTCTTCCAAATGCCATCTATTTCATCAAGTCTTTACTAATACCCATAGATAATAGAAATCTCTACTTCATCTGATCATAAAGACAATACTGTTGTGAAATACTTTGCCAACTTTAAAGTTCTGGTTAAATGTGTTATCGTTATTATTATTGTTATCTCATCTGTATCTTTGTAGTCTGATTCATTCTTATTTTATTTTGAAGTATATTTACAAATGTGCATGTTTTCCCTCTCCACTAGCATATAAGCTTTTCGAAGAAAGGCACCTTATTACATTTATATTTGTAGTACTTCTAGGATCTTACATAGCATATTACATATATTAGGTGATTAATAAATATTTGCTGAATGAATGGATAATGATGGATTAAAGAAGGAAGGATGTTGGATCTGTCATCAACTTACCCCTGGCAAGTCCTCAGAATTCCCCTCAGTGGAAAAATTGGATGGATCAGGGAGGCCTGTGTTATTTACCATGGATACAATGGCAATGCTCAGACTTCCTTGTTGTGAAACCGTTATCCAAATACATAAGGACAAGATAACTGCCAACTTATATCTCAATAAGCAGAACCCTTGGATAAGAGATCGAAACAATAGTCATAACACAATGTTTGTGTGAGCAGAGATTAATACTCATTTTCTTTTTTAACAACACATAACTCAGACATACCCTCAAAGGACCAATACTTTTTCTGTTTAGTGCTATATGGATTTGGGTTGGCATTGGGAAACTAGATGGTACAGTGGCTAGAGTCTTAGACCTGGAGTTGGAAAAGCTTGAATCCAAATCTAGCCTCACATATTTACTAGCTATGTGACATTAAGTAAGTCACTTAACCTCTATTTTCCTGTATCTACATATTTAAAGTGGAGAAATAGGATTTACCTGCCAGGATTGTTATGAGGATAAAATAATATGTCTAAAGTGCTTTATATTCTGGGAGCCAAGATGGCCGAGGAAGCTGGAAATTGTGCTAACTCTCCCATATTCACCTCTAAGGAGCCATAAAATAGTACCCAAATGCATACTGGAATAGCAGAACTACCAAAAAGATAGGGTGAAAAAATATTTTAGCCTAAGAAACTTGGAAGGTCAGCAGAAAAAGATCTGGCTCATTAAGGCAAAAAGAGAATACAACCCAGAACAGGAAACACCACAGCAAGTCAGGAGCAAGCCATGCTTCAGCAAGACAGCAGGAGATTCTGAAAACCAGTTTGGTGGAACAGGCAAATGTCAACTCTAGGATGCCCAAAGTACTTTAGCAAAGCCAGGTAACTGGGCATACACCAGTGCTAAGATATACTACTTGCTGAGGCATAGCTCCTGGCAAACAGGTGGAGGCCAGAGCCTCCCACGTGTGCATACACCAGCATGGGGACTTCTCATGTGCCTTGGCTCATCACCAGGTAAGATGTCAGACCCCTACTGCCCCCAACAGCAGCCATCCCTCATCCCACCTCCTCAGCATGACACCAGATATGAGGGTCCCCTTTGGGCCTTAGGGCAACATCAGTGCAGTACCAGTTAAATGACCAGGGCCTGCAGCTTGGCCCTGGAACAAGAAGCTTGGCACACTTCCCCTCCCAACTCTGGAGCAGAGCTCCAGAAAAGATAAGCAGAAAAAAACAAAACTAAACTAAAAACAATCTGATCATAAAAAGTTATTATGGTGACAAGGAAGAACAAAACAAACTCAGAAGTAGATAACAATGTCGAAACACCTACTGGCAAGGATCCAAAGAGAAATGAGAATTGGCCTGAAGTCCAGAAAGAACTCATGGAAGATCTCAAAAAGAAATTTTAAAAGTTAGTAAAAGAAGTAGCAGGAAAATTGGGAAAAGAAATGTGTGATGTGAAAAAAGAGTCAACAGCTTAGAAAAAGTCAACAACTATTTAAAAAATAAAATTGGTCAAATGGAAAAGGAAGTACCAAAGCTAATTGAGGAAAATAATTCCTTAAAAATGAAAATTGAGCAAGTGGAAGTTAATGATTCTATAAGACATCAAGAATCAATCAAGCAAACTCAAGAGATTAAAGAAAATAGAAGAAAATGTGAAATATCTCACTGGAAAAAAAAACTGACCTGGAAAACACATTAGAGAGAGATAATCTCAGAATGATTGGACTACTTGAAAGCCATAAGGAAAAAGGAGGGCATGGACATCACACTACAAGAAATTATCAAAGAAAACTGCCTTGATGTCCTGGAACCAGAGGACAAAATCTGCATTGAAATAATTCATTGATCACCTCTAGAAAGACATTACAATGAAAACCCCAAGGAACATTATAGCCAAATTTCAGGACTACCAGGTAAAGGAAAAGATATTACAAGCATCCAGAAAAACAATCTAAATACTGAGGAGCCACAATCAGGAGTACACAGGATGCAGTAGCTGCAACATTAAAATTAATTAAGGGATAAGAAAGAAGAGTACACTAGGCGCAGAATCAGTGAAAGGTAGAATGGGGTAAATTATTTCATGTGAAAATGTGCAAAAGATTTATCACAGTGGAGGAGAAAATGGGAAAATGGGCAGTGGATGTTGCTTGAAGCTTAGTCTCATCAGAATTGGCTCAAATAATCAGAAATAATATACACAATAAGTTGAATACATAAATCTATCTTCCCCAACAGGGAAGTTGGAGAGGAGATTAAATAAGGGACCTAAGGGAGGACTGACAGAAGGAAGGGAAAATGAGAGAAGGCAGTGGACAGAAACAGAACACTGGTGAGGAGGGAAAGGGTGAAAGGAGAGAGAGGACAAACAGGAGGAAAAAAAGAGAATGGGGAGGAGGAATACACAGTTAGCAACCATAACTGTGAGTATGAATGGGATAAAATTTCCCAGAAAAAAGAAGTGAATAGCAGAGTGAATCAAAAAAAAAATCCTTCAATATGTTGTTTACAAGGAATGCACTTAAATCAGAATAAAGATAAGGGACTGGAGCAGAATCTATTATGCCTCAGGTGAAATAATAAAAAGGCAGGGGTAGCAAGCCTGATCTCAGACAAAGCAAAGCGAAAATATGTCTAATTAAAAGATAAAGAAAGAAACTTTATCTTTTTAAAAGGAAGCATAGACAATGAAGTAATATCAATACCAAACATATATGCACCAAGTGATAGAGCATCTAAATTCTTTTTAAAATTTTTATTAATTTTAGTTTGCAACATTAACTTTCATAAGATTTTGAGTTTTAAATTTTCTCCCCTTCCCAGCATGCAATCTGACATAGGCTCTACATATACATTCATATTAAAGATATTTTCACATTAGACATGTTGTAAAGAAGAAATAGAACCAATGGGAGGAACCACAAGAAAGAAGGAACAAAATAAATAAACAACAAGTAGAAGGAACAGTATACTTCAATCTGCATTCAGATTCCATAGTTCTTTCTCTGGAAATATATGCCATTTTCCATCATGAGGTTTTTGGAGCTGCCTTAGACCCCTGCATTGCTGAGAAGAGCTAAGTCTATCAAAGTTACTCATTGCACAATTTTGCTGTTACTGTGTACAATGTTTTCCTGGTTCTCCTCACTTCACTCAGCATCAATTAATTTAAGCCTGTCTAGGTTTTTCTGAAGTCCACCTGTTCATAATTTCTTATAGCACAATAGTAGTCCATTACATTTATATACTACAACTTGCTCAGACACTCCCCATTTGATGGGCATCACCTCAATTTCCAATTCTTGGCCAACACAAAAAGAGCTGCTATAAATACTTTTGAATATGTGGGTCCTTTTCCCTTTTCATGATCTCTTTGGGAGACAGACCTAGAAGTGGTATTATTTGGTCAAAGGTTTTATAACCCTTTGGGCATAGTTCCAAATTGCTCACCAGAATGGTTAGATTAGTTCACAACTCCATCAACAATACACTAGCATTCCAATTTTCCCACATATTCAACATTTATCATTTTCCTGTTTTGTCACACTGGCCAATCTCATAGGTGTGATGTGCTACCACAGAGTTGTTTTGATTTGCATTTCTCTAATCAGCAGGGATTTAGAGCACTTTTTTGTATGATTATAGATAGCTTTAATTTCTTCATTTGAAACCTACCTGTTCATACCCTTTTATCATTTGTCAATTGGGGACTGACTTGTATTTTTATAAATTTGACTGCATTCTCTATAGATTTTAGAAATGAGAGCTTTATTAGAGACATTGGCTGTAAAAATCGTTTCCCAGCTCTCAACTTCTCTTCTATTCTTGCTTGTGCTGGTTCTGTTTGTGGATAATCTTTTCAATTTAGTGTAATCCAAACCATCTTTTCTGCATTTCATAATATTTTTTATTTTTTCTTTGGTGATAAATTCTTCCCCTCTCCGTAAATCTGATAGGCAAATTATCCCTTGTTTTCCTAGTTTGCTTATAATATTGGATGTTATATCTAAACTGTGTACCGATTTTGACTTTATCTTGGTATATAGTATAAGGTGTTGGTCTATGCCTAGTTTCTTCCATAATATTTTCCAATATTTCTCAGCAGGTTTTGTTAAAGAGTGAGGTCTTATCCCAGAAGCTGGCATGTTTGTGTTTATCAAACTGTAGATTATTATGGTCATTGACTATTGTGCCTTGTGCAATGAACCAATTCCACTGATCCACCACGCTATTCCTTAGCCATTACCAAGCAATTTTTTTTGAATTTCTTTATTTATTTATAGTTTACCACACACGGTTCTACATAGTTTTGAGTTCCAGTTTTTCTCCCCTCCCTCCCCCCTCCCTCTCCAAGACGGCATGGAATCTCATATAACTGTCATGTATAACTTCGCATTGAATTAATTTATGCACTAGTCAAGTCATGGAGAAGAATTTTGACCAATGGAATGAATCATGAGAAAGAAGAAACAGAACCAAAAAAAACCCCCAAAAACAAAAACAAAAAAGAAGCAAAAAAGGCGAGCATGTGGTGCGCCTCGATCTGTATTCAAACTTCGCAGTTCTTTCTCTGGATGAAGATAGCATTCTCCATCGTGAGTCCCCTGGAGTTATCCTTGCCCCTTAGGTTGCTGAGAAGAGCGCAGTATGTCAGGGTTGGTCCTCACGGAATCCATATATCTGTGGCTGTGCACAACGTTCTCCTGGCTCTGCTCCGCTCACTCAGCGTTATGTCGTGTAGGTTTTTCCAGGTGGTTATGAAGTCTGCATCATCCCCATTTCTTATGGCACAATAGTATTCCATCACCTTCATATACCACAGCTTGTTCAGCCATTCCCCAATTGATGGGCATCGCTTTGATTTCCAATTCTTAGCTACCACAAAAAGAGCTGCTATAAATATTTTTATACATATGGGTCCTTTTCCCGCTTGTGTGATTTCTTTGGGATACAACCCTAGAAGTGGCATTGTTGGGTCAAAGGGTATGAACATTTCTATAGCCCTTTGGGCATAGTTCCAAACTGCTCTCCAAAATGGCTGGATCAGCTCACAACTCCACCAGCAATGCAACAATGTTCCAATTTCCCCACATCCTTTCCAGCATTTATCATTTTCCTGTTTTGTTATATTAGCCAATCCGACAGGAGAGATGTGGTATCTAAGAGTTGTTTTGATTTGCATTTCTCTAATCAGTAGTGATCCAGAGCATTTTTTCATATGCCTGTAGATAGCTTTAATTTCTTCCTCTGAAAATTGCCTGTTCATATCCTTTGACCATTTCTCAATTGGGGAATGGCTTGTATTCCTATATATTTGGCTCAGCTCCCTGTATATTTTAGAGATGAGGCCTTTATCAGAGATACTAGTTGCAAAGATTTTCTCCCAATTTTCTGCTTCCCTCCTAATTCTTGTTGCATTGGCTTTTTTTGTACAAAAACATTTCAATTTGACATATTCAAAATTATCCATTTTGCATTTTGTAATGCTCTCTATCTCTTGTTGGGTCATGAATTCTTTACTTTTCCATAAATCTGATAAGTAAACTATTCCTTGCTTTCCCAAATTACTTATACTATCAGATTTTACTCCTAAATCATGAACCCATTTTGACTTTATTTTGGTATATGGTGTAAGATATTGGCCTATGCCCAGTTTTTGCCCTACCATTTTCCAATTTTCCCAACAGTTTTTGTGAAATAGTGAATTATTAGCCCAGAAGCTGGCCTCTTTGGGTTTATCAAAGAGTAGATTGCTAAACTTGTTGATTTCACCTACTTGTGTACCTATCCTATTCCACTGATGCACATCCCTGTTTCTTAACCAGTACCAGGCAGTTCTGATGACTGCTGCTGTGTAGTACAGTTTAATATCTGGTGTGGCTAAGCCACCATCTCTAGCATGTCTTTTCATTAATATCCTAGTACTCTAGACCTCTTGTTTTTCCAAATGAATTTTGTTATTATTTTGTCCAGCTCAGTAAAAAAATTTTTTGGTAGTTCGATTGGTATGGCACTGAATAGATAGATTAATTTAGGTAAAATTGTCATTTTTATTATATTAGCTCGGCCTAACTATGAGCAACTGATATTTCTCCATTTATTTAGATCTGATTTTATTCGCGTGAAAAGTGTTTCATAGTTATGTTCATATAGGCCCTGGGTTTGTCTTGGCAAATAGACTCCCAAATATTTTATAGTGCCTTCAGTAACTTTGAATGGAATTTCTCTTTCTATCCCTTGCTGTTGGGCTCTGTCAGTAATGTATAGGAATGCTGAGGATTTATGTGGGTTTATTTTATATCCAGCAACTTTGCTAAAGTTGTTTATTATTTCAAATAGTTTTTTACTTGATTCTCTAGGATTCTCTAAATAAATCATCGTATCATCTGCAAAAAGTGATAATTTAGTTTCTTCTTTTCCTATTCTAATTCCTTCAATTTCTTTTTCTTCTCTTATTGCTACAGCTAATGTTTCTAGTACCAAATTGAATAATAGGGGTGATAATGGACATCATTGTTTCACCCCTGATCTTATTGGGAATGCATCTAGCTTATCCCCATTACAAATAATGATTGTTGATGGTTTTAGGTAGATGCTATTTATAATTTTGAGGAAGGTTCCACTTATTCCTATGCTTTCTAGTGTTTTTAATAGGAATGGGTGCTGTACTTTGTCAAAGGCTTTTTCTGCGTCTATTGAGATGATCATATGGTTTCTGCTAGTTTTGTTGTTGATATGGTCAATTATGCTAATAGTTTTCCTAATATTGAACCAGCCTTGCATTCCTGGAATAAATCCTACCTGGTCATAGTGTATTATTCTCGTAATGAGTTGCTGCAATCTTTTTGCTAATATTTTATTTAAAATTTTTGCATCAATATTCATTAGAGAAATTGGTCTATAATTTTCTTTCTCTGTTTTAACTCTACCTGGTTTGGGTATTAGTACCATATTTGTGTCATAAAAAGAATTTGGTAGGACTCCTTCTTCACCTATTTTCCCAAATAATCTACAAAGTATTGGAATTAGTTGTTCTTTAAATGTTTGATAAAATTCACATGTAAAACCATCTGGCCCTGGAGATTTTTTCCTAGGGAGTTCGTTGATGGCCTGCTCAATTTCTTTGTCTGATATGGGGTCATTAAGAAATTTCACTTCCTTCTCTGTTAGCCTGGGCAGTTTATGTTTTTGTAGATATTCATCCATATCTCTAAGGTTGTCAAATTTATGGGCATACATACAGTTGGGCAAAATATTTCCTAATTATTGTTTTGATTTCCTCTTCATTAGAGGTGACCTCACGCTTTTCATTTTTGATACTAGTAATTTGATTTTCTTCTTTCTTTTTTTTAATCAAATTGGCCAAAGGTTTATCAATTTTATTGGTTTTTTCATAAAACCAGCTCTTTGTTTTATTAATTAATTCAATAGTTTTCTTGGTTTCAATTTTATTAATCTCTCCTTTGATTTTCAGTATTTCTAATTTGGTATTTAATTGGGGGTTTTCAATTTGCTCTTTTTCTAGCTTTTTCAGCTGTATGCCCAGATCGTCGCTCTCCTCTTTCCCTATTTTATTCATGTAGGCATTTAGGGATATAAAACTTCCCCTAAGAACTGCTTTTGCTGCATCCCATAAGTTTTGGTATGTTGTTTCATTATTGTCATTCTCTTGAATGAAATTATTGTTTCTCTGATTTGTTCTTTGGCCCACTCATTCTTTAGAATTAAATTATTTAGTTTCCAATTAGTTTTTGGCTTATTTTTCCATGGTACTTTATTAAAAATGATTCTGATTGCATCATGATCTGAAAAGGATGCTTCGACTACTTCTGCTTTTCTGCACTGGATTGTGAGGTTTTTATGCCCTAGTACATGGTCAATTTTTGAGTATGTGCCATGTACTTTTGAGAAGAAAGTATATTCCTTTTTATCCCCATTCAGTTTTCTCAAGTGGTCTATCATATGTGCCTTTTCTAAAATTCTGTTTACCTCCTTAACTTCTTTCTTATTTATTTTGAGGTTAGATTTATCAAGTTCCGAAAGGGGGAGGTTGAGGTCTCCCAATATTATAGTTTTGCTGTCTATTTCTTCCTGTAACTCTCTTAACCTCTCCTCTAAGAATTTGTATGCCTTACCACTTGGTGGTAAAGCATGATATTGCTTCATTGTTTATGGTGCCTTTTAGCAGGATATAATGTCCTTCCTTATCTCTTTTAATTAGATCTATCTTTACTTTTGCTTTGTCTGAGATTGCTACACCTGCTTTTTTTACTTTAGATGAGGCACAATATATTTTACTCCAGCCTTTTACCTTAACGCTATGTGTATCCCCCTGTTTCAGATGTGTTTCTTGTAAACAGCATATTGTAGGATTATGGTTTTTAATCCATTCTGCTATCTGCTTCTGTTTTGTGAGAATGTTCATCCCCTGCACGTTCAGGGTTATGATTTCTATCTGTGTCTTTTTCTCCATCCTAATTCCCCCTGTTTATGCTTTTATTTCTCCCTTTCCCCTTCTCCTCCTCAACAAAGTTTTGCTTTTGACCGCCGCTTTCCTCAGTTAACCCTCCCTCTTTATTCCCCTCCCTTATCTTACTGTTACCCACTTGCTACTTCTCCTCTTCCTTCTGCCCACCCCCCTCCCTTTTTCCCCCCTTACCCTCCCACTTCCCATAGGACATGTTAGATTTCTAAACTTATCAGAGTATGTTATTCCCTTCTTGAACTAGATCAGATGACAGTAAAGCTCAAATACTGCTCTTCTCCCTCCCTTCTTTCCCTCTACTATAATATGTTTTTGTGCCACTTCCTTTGGTGTAATTTACCCTTTTCTACTACCTCCTTACCACTTCCCTCATAGCCCTCCCTTTATATCTCTTATTTATATTTTATATCTTTACATCAGTTAATTTATACAGGCATTCACAACCTATGTATATCCCTTTCATTTGTCATAATAGTTGTACCATTCACAAGAACGACTTATATGTGTATATGTGTGTGTATATATATATGTAAAACATACATAAGATGATATAATCCCACATAAAGATGTAAACAACCTGCCCTTATTGGTTAATAAGGTTTGTGGGGTTTTTTCCCCCTGGTTACCTTTTTATGTCTCTCTTGGGTTTTGTATTTGGAGATCAAATTTTCCATTGAGTTCTGGCCTTTTCATCAGGAAGGTCTGGAATTCCCTTATTTCATTGAATGTCCATCTCCTTGCCTGGAAAATTATGCTTAGTTTTGCTGGGTAGTTGATCCTTGGTTGTAGTCCCAGCTCCTTTGCCCTTCGGAATATCATATTCCAATTTCTCCTGTCTTTTAATGTGGAAGCTGAGAGATCCTGCGTGATCCTGACTGTAGTTCCACGGTATTTGAATTGCTTCTTTTTGGCTGCTTGCAGTATTTTCCCCTTGAGTTTATAGCTCTGAAATCTGGCTATAATATTTCTTGATGTTTTCAGTTTGGGATCTCTTTCAGGGGGTGATCGGTGAATTCTTTCAATGACTATTTTGCCCTCTGGTTCTAGGACCTCTGGGCAGTTGTCTTTGATAATTTCTTCGAAGATACTGTCAAGGCTCCTTTTTTCATCGTGGATTTCCGGTAGACCAATAACTCTCAAATTGTCTCTCCTGGATCTATTTTCCAGGTCAGTTGTTTTGCCAATCAGATATTTCACATTTTTTTTCTATTTTTTCATTCTTTACATTTTGTTTTATTACTTCTTGATGCCTCATAGATTCATTAGCTTCCACTTGCTCAAGTCTAATTTTGAATGAGTTAGTTTTTACATTTTGCTTTTGAGTCTCCATTTTCAATTGGTTGATTTCGCCTCTCAGGGTGTCCTTTTCTCTCTCTAGATTCTGAATCTCCGTATCCTTTTTGCCAATCTTATTCTTTAGGGACTTGATTTCATCAGTGAATTTTTTTTCCATTTTTTCCATATTTTCTTTTAGCTCCCTAATTTGGTTTTTAAAATCCTCCTTTAGCTCTTCCAGCAGTGCTTTTTGGGCTGGAGACCAGTTCATATTAGCTTTTGAGGTATCTGATGTATCTACCGTGTCATTGCTATCCTCTTCTATGTTGATGTTTTGATCCTGCCTGTCTCCATAAAAAGAATCTATTGTCCTCGGTTTTTTTTGTGTTCTTCTTCATGTTGGTTTGCCTTTTGCTGGCTTTACAATGAATTTCTATCTGTGGGTCTCAGGGCTTTCTGTCCCAGCTTTCTTATTCTGGGGGTTGTGAGTCTAGAATTATAACCTTCAGTTTCCTGAGGTGTGGGGGAGGGGTCTGGCTCCCTGGCATCACACTCCCTGTGGGTGCTCTCCAGCACTTGCTTTTCAGCAATGGTCTCAGCTGTTTGTTGTTTGAGCTGATGACTGGTGCTTCCCCTCGGGGAGCAAGATTACGTCTGGGCTGTTGGCGTTGACCCCTGCCGACTTTGCCCCTCTGGGACTAATGAACTTCTGCTATGTAACCACTGAAGCCCTACTACTTTCTGCTCAGTTCCAGCGTTCTTTTTTTTCCCCCCTGAGGGATTCTCTGGGTGGGGAGGGGAGGGATTAGAGCTGTTTACCTGGACATTAAGAACTCCCGGAAGTTCAGGAAGTGGCGTGCAATATGTTTGGGCTGCAAACTTCTGGAGATGGTGTGTCATGGGTGGTGTTGCGCTGCCTCTCGTCGCTTCCACAGACTGCCGTCCTGTGTTGGGAGTCCTGGGGATCTCCGCCGGTTTCGGGTGCCCAGCTTTCTCGCAGCACGTCTCCCATGTGGATTTCCCGGCCAGTCGCTTCCGCCTTGGTCTGGAGCAGCTCTGCACCAAGCACTCTCCGAGCCTACAGGTTCGTGCCTCCAGCCTTTCAGACTCTCCTGGCTCGGAAATTTGCCCCACGCAGACTGCTCGCGGTTTCTGACTCTCTCAAATCTGCTCAAATTCACTTTTTTATAGGAATCTGACAGACCTTGTGAGAGAGCTCTGGTAAGACGCTGCCTTCACGTGGCCATCTTCAAAGGCTCCATTACCAAGCAATTTTGATGATTGCTGCTTTATAATAGAGTTGAAAATTATTTCAAGTAGTTTTTTACTTGATTCTCTTGGATTCTCTAAATATATCATCATATCATCTGCAAAGAGTGATAACTTAGTTTCTTCTTTGCCTGTTCTAATTCCTTCCATTTATTTTTCTTCTCTTATTGCTAAAGGTAACATTTCTAGAATCATCTTGAATAACAGTAGTGACAATGGACATCCTTGTTTCACCCCTGATCTTGCTGGAAATACATCTAGCTTATCCCCACTATACATAATGCTTGCTGATGGTTTTAGGTAGATGCTATTTATTTGCAGGAAGGCTCCATTTATTCCTATACCCTCCAGTGTTTTCAATAGGAATAGATGTTATATTTTGTCAAAAGCTTTTTCTGCATCTATTGAAATAATCATATGATTTGTTAGGTCCATTGTTGATATGATTAATTATACTGATGTTTTTGCTAACATTGAACCAGACCTGCATTCCTGGTATAAACCTACCTGGACATTGTGTATTATCTTCATGATTAGTTGTTATAACCTCTTTGCTAATATTTTATTTAAATTTTTTTTGCAACTATATTTATTAGGCAAATTTGTCTATAACTCTCCTTCTCTGTTTTTTTTTAATTTTAAAATTATTTTTCTCTGTTTGCCTTTTCCTGGTTTAGATATCAGCACTATATATGTATCATAAAGAGAATTTGCTAGGATTCACCTATTTTCACAGTCTATGTAGTATTGGATCTAATTATTTTTTAAATGTTTGATAGAATTCATTTGTAAATCCATCTGGCCCTGGAGCTTTTTTTTCTTAGGGAGTTCATTGATGGCTTGTTCAATTTCTTTTTGTGAAATGTGGTCAAGTATTTTATTTCCTCTTTCATTAATCTGGGCAATTTATATTTTTGTAAATATTCATCCATTTCACTAAGATTGTCACATTATTGGGATGGAGGCACTGAACTAAGATGGTGGCTGGAAAGCAGGGACTTCCATGAGCTCCCCACCTAGTCCCTACCAACACCTATAAAAATCGCTCTGAACAAACTCTAGAACTGCAGAATGCACAAAATAGCAGAGGGAAGCAGGGCTCCTGCCTAGGACAGCCTGGATGGTCACTAGGTAGGATCTATCCCATGGAGCTGGGAGCAGAGCAGAGCAGAGACCAGCGTGGGGTGTGCCCAGGCCAACCAGATAGGGAGCCAGGCAGAACAGGCCCTAGCATCCTGGATCAGTCAGCTTTGGCAGTTACTAGACTTCTCAACCCACAAACATCAAAAGAAAACAGAAAGAGTTTGTGGGAAAAGCTGCGAGGGACAGAGTGAAAGGAGTTCATGGTTCAGCCACCACCCCAGGGGCAGAGGAGAAGGTGCAGCTACAGAACTACAGCTGCAGTTGCTCCCAGCCCCAGGCCCACCTGGTGGGAAGAATTAAGTGGCAGATCAGAGCAGGAGTGCAGAGCCAGCTTAAATCTCAGTCCGGTCTTGGGTTGGCAGTTCTTGGAGGAGGAGGAACGCTGGTGTGGCAGAGCTTGCAGTGGAGAAGAAGCTCTGAAAACAGCACTGCAGCCCCTCAAGCTTGGGACAAAGTACTCTATACTCTACAAGCAGTCATACCCCGACAAAAAACTCAAGGGCCAAGTAAGGTGGCTGGGAACATGGCCAGGGAGTGAAAATGCAATCAGCTTCAGTCTCAGACTCTGGAATTTTTCTTTTGTGACAAAGAAGACCAAAACATACAGCCAGAAGAAGTCAACAAACTCAAAGAGACTACATAAAAAGCCTCCAAGAAAAACATGAACTGGTCTCAAGCCATGAAAGAGTTCAAAAAGGAGTTGGAAAAGCAAATTAGAGAAGTAGAGGAAAAATTGGGAAGAGAAATGACAATGATGCAAGAAAACCATGAAAAACAAGTCAATGACTAGCTAAAGGAGACCCAAAAAATACTGAAGAAAACAACACCTTAAAAAATAGACTAACTCAAATAGCAAAAAGCTCCCAAAAGCCAATGAGGAGAAGAATGCTTGAAAGTCAGAATTAGACAAAGAGAAAAGGAGGTCCAAAAGACCACTGAAGAAAATACTACCTTAAAAATTAGATTGGATCAAGTGGAAGCTAGTGACTTTATGAGAAATCACGATATTATAAAACAGAACCAAAGGAATGGAAAAGTGGAAAACAATGTGAAATATCTCATTGGAAAAACCACTGACCTGGAAAATAGACCCAGGAGAGATAATTTAAAAATTATTGGACTACCTGAAAGCCATGATCAAAAAAAGAGCTTAGATATCATCTTTCAAGAAATTATCAAGGAGAACTGCTGTGATATTCTAGAGCCAGAGGGTAAAGTAGAAATTGAAAGAATCCACAGATTGCCTCCTCAAACAGATCCCAAAAAGAAAACTCCTAGGAATATTGTTGCCAAATTACAGAGTTCCCAGATAAAATAGGAAATACTGCAAGGAGCCAGAAAGAAACAATTTGAGTATTGTGGAAACACAAGATTTAGCATGGATCAAAGGGCTTGGAATATGATATTCTGGAGGTCAGTGGAGCTAGGATTAAAACCAAGAATCACCCACCCAGCAAAACTGAGTATCATGCTCCAAGGCAAAATAAGGATTTTCAATAAAATAGAGGACTTTCAAGCTTTCTCCGTGAAAAGACCAGAGCTGAATAGAAAATTTGACTTTCAAACACAAGAATCAAGAGAAGCATGAAAAGGTAAACAAGAAATAGAACTCATAAGGGACTTACTAAAGTTGAACTGTTTTGTTTACATTCCTACATGGACAGATGATGTGTATAGTTCATGAGACCTCAGTATTAGGGGAGCTGAAGGGAATATACATATATACACACATACATACACACATATATATATTTATATATATATGTGTGTATATATGTGTGTGTGTGTGTGTGTGTGTGTGTGTGTATACACATGAAGAGGGCACAAAGTGAGTTGAATATGAAGGGATGATATCTAAAAAAATAAAATCAAATTAAAGGATGAGAGAGGAATATATTGAGAGAGGGAGAATGGGAGAGATAGAATGGGGTAAATTATCTCACATAAAAGTGGCAAGAAAAAGCAGTTCTTTGGAAGGGAAGAGAAGGCAGGTGAGGGGGAATGAGTGAATCTTGCTCTCATGGGATTTGGCCTGAGGAGGGAATAACATACACACTCAATTGGGTATCTTGCCCCCACAGGAAAGAAGGAGGAAGGTGATAAAAAGGGGGGATGATAGAAAGGAGGGCAGATAGGGGGAGGAAGTAATCAAAACCAAATACTTTTGAAAAGGGACAGGGTCAAGGGAGAAAATTCAATAAAGGGGGACAGGATAGGAAGGAGCAAAATATAGTTAGTTTTTCACAACGTGAGTATTGTAGAAGGGTTTTACATAATGATACACATGTGGCCTATGCTGAATTGCTTGCCTTCTTAGGGAGGGTGGTTGGGGAGGGAGGAGAGGAGAGAATTTGGAACTCAAAGTTTTAAAAAACATATTCAAAAAAAAGTTTTTGCATGCAAGTAGGAAATAAGATATACAGGCAATGGGGCATAGAAATCTATCTTGCCATACAAGGAAGTAAGGGAAAAGGGGATGGGTGGAGTGGGGTGACAGAAGGGAGGGCTGACTGGGGAACACAACAACCAGAATATATGCCATCTTGGAATTGGGAGGAGAGTAGAAATGGGGAGAAAATTTGTTAGTCAAACTCTTGTGAAAATCAATGCTGAAAACTAAAAATATTAAACAAATAAATAAATAATCCCCCCCCAAAAATTTATTGGCATACAGTTGGGCAAAATAGCTCCTAATTGTTGTTTTAATTTCCTCTTCATTGGTTGTGAATTCACCTTATTCATTTTTGATATGTGCAATTTGGTTGTCTTCTTTATTTTTTGTAATCAAATTAAATCAAAGGTATATGTTTTTTATTGTTTTTTTCATAAAAATCCTCTTAGTTTCATAGTTCTTAGTTCAATACTTTTTTATTTCAATTTTATTAATCACCATCTCCTTCTCTGAAATATTATGTTCAGTTTCACCCTATAGTTGATCCTTAGTTGTAATCTAAGCTCCTTTGCTTTATGGAATATCATATTCCATGCCCCCTGATCTTTTAATGTAGAAGCTGCAAGTCCCTGCACAATCCTGACTATGGTTCCCTGATATTTAAACTGTTTCTTTCTGGCTGCTTGCAGTATTTTCTCTTTCACCAGTAATTTTGGAATTTGGCTACAATATTCCTTGGCATTTTCAATTTGGGATCTCTTCCAGGAGGTGATCAGTGGATTCTTTTGAGAACTATTTTAAACTCTGGTTCTAGTACCTCGGAGTAACTTTCCTTGAAGATTTCCTGAAAGATGACCTTTCATTCATCAGGGCTTTCAGGTAGACCAACAATTTTTAAATTGTCTCTGCTGGATCTATTTTCCATGTCAGTTGTTTTACCAATGAGGCATTTTATGTTTTCTTCCATTTTTGCATTCTTTTTTTGACTGATTCTTGATACCTCATAGAGTCATTATCTTCCACTTGCCAGATTCCTATTTTTAATAAATTATTTTCTTCAATTAGATTTTGTACCTCCTTTTCCCTTCAGCCCATTTTACTTTTAAGAAGTTCTTCCCTTCAGTGAGTTTTTGTGCCTCCTTTTCCATTTGGACAATTCTATTTTTTAGTAGTTGTTTTCTTCATTGTACTTTCCCCCTCATTTGGCCAATTGTATTTTTTAAGGACTTGTTTTCTGCAATCAATTTTTGTCCTTCCTTTTGCAAGCTATTCACTCTCCCTTGCATCTCTCATTTCTTTTCCCAATTTCTCTTCTAGCTCTCCTATTTAACTTTTAAAATCCTTCTTAAGCTCTTACAAGAAGGTTTTCTTTGGGGCTTGAGACTAGTTTATATTCTCCTTTGAAATTTTGGATGTGGGTATATTGATAATATTGGACTTTTCTGAATTTGTGCCTTGATCTTCCTGTACCCACAGTAAGAATCTAAGCTTATTGTCTGTTTCTGCTTTTTGCTCATTATTTCCTGGCTTTTAAGTTTGAGCTCTCCTTTTAGAGCACAGGGAGCACTGACTCAAGCTCCTTGTGCTGGGGGCCAGGGACCTGGTCACTTGCTTTGTGTGCTGAGGCCTCAGGCTCTGACAGCTGGAGGTTGTAGAGGTCTGTCAGATTACCTGCTACGGAGCTTGGATCTGTGACACCGAAGGTCTCATTGTACAGCATGGGGGTCTGGCCCCTGGAGGATGTCTGCTCACACAGGCTGCACTGAAGCACCTGAAAGCTTGGCCACTGGAGGACACCTACCTGCTTGGAGTTCAGCTGAAGCACAGGAAGATTTGTCAGCTGGTTCACCTGCCTGCTGGTGTAGATGCTGATTTTCCGAGCTGGAGTCTACCAGTTCCCTGACTGTGCCAAGGCACTCAGGGAGTGCTGACTTTATCATTTGCCTGTTCCACCACTCTGAGGCCCAGGATCTCCTGCTGGTATGCTAAGGTATGGCCTGCCACTGACTTGATGGGTCAACTCCTGTCCTGTATTGCTCCCCTTCCACTAGAGTGAGGAAGACTTTCCTGTTGATCCCCTGAGCTTCCCGGGCTAAATGACCCTGTCTTTGTACTAGCTCAACTGTTCCAGAGTTTTTTCTGGGGTGATATTTTCTGGGTTTTTTATAGGTCAATTGGGAAAGTAAGAGTGACTTGATGCTTTCTCTGCCATCTTGGCTCCTGGAAGTCCTAACCATTGAAATTCTTAGAGAAGTTAAGTGAGTTACAGAAAGATATAGACAGCAAAACTATACTAGTGGGGGACCTCAATTGTCCCCTCACAGAACTTGATACATTCAACCAAAAAGTAAGCAACAAAAGAAACAAAAGAGAAAAATAGTCTCTTAGAAAAGTTAGGTATGACATAGTTTTGAAGAAAAATGAATGGGAATAGAAAAGAATATACATTTTCTCAGCAGTACATGGCACCTACGCAAAAAACTGACTATGAGCATAAAAACCTCAAAATCAAATGTAGAAAGGCAGGAATAATAATGCATGCTTTTTGGGTCATAATGTAGTGAAAATTAAGTTCAACAAAGGGTAGCAGAAAGAGAATAAACATTAATTAAAAACCAAATAATCTAATTTTAAAGAATAAGTGGGTCAAAGAACAAATCAGAGCAACAACCAATAATTTTATTAAAGAGAAAGGCAACAATGAGACAACATCCAAAAATTTATGGGATGCAGCCAAAGCAGTACAAGGGGAAATTTTGTTTCTCTAATTTTTTATCAGTAAAATAGAGAAAGTGAAGGTGAATTAATTGAGCATGAAAATTAAAAAAAAGACTAGAAAAAAATTTTAATATCCCCAATTGAGTGCCAAATTGGAAATGATGAAAACAAGAAGTGTGATTAATAAACATGAAAGTAAGAAAATTATTGAGCTAATAAATAAAAAATTGGAGCTGGTTTTATTAAAAATAAGATAGATAAGTCACTGGTTAATTTGGTGGAAAACAAAGAAAAACAAGTATTCAGTATAAAAAATATGAAATAGGTGAAATCACCACCAATGAAGAAGAAATTTAAGGAAGGATTAGGAAATATTTCACCTAGTTCTGTGCCAATAAGTCTGACAATCTGAGTGAATTGATTAATATTCATAAAAATACAAATTTCCCAGATTAATGGATAAAAATAGAATGCCTACACAATCCCATTTAAGAAAAGAAATTGAACAAGCCATTAATGAACTCCCTAAGAAAAAAGCTCCAGTGATAGATGGATTTACAAGTGTATTCTGTTAAATATTTAAAGAACAATTAATTCTAAAACCAAATAAATTATTAGGAAAAATAGGCAAAGGTGGAGTCCTGCCAAATTCTTTTTATGACATAAATATTGTGCTGATATCTCAACCAGGAAGAGCTAAAACTGAGGGGTAAAATTATAGACCAATTTCTTTAATGAATAATTTTGCAAAAAAGTTTAAATTAAATGTTAGCAAAGAGATTACAGAAATATTTCAAAAGTATCACCCACTATGAAAAGGTACATTTTATACCAGGATTGCTGGTTCTGTATTAGAAAAAAATTATTAGCATGACTGGCTATATCAATAGTAAAGCCAACAGAAATGTTATGATTATCTCAATAGAAGCTTGAAAAGCTTTTGGCAAAATAGAGCTCTCATTTCCATTAAAAAAAACACAAACAAACTAGAGAGCATTGGAATAAATAGACTTTTCCTTAAAATGATAAGCAATATCTATCAAAACCATCAGTAAACATTATATGTAATGGGGATAAGCTAGAAGCTCTCCCAGTAAAATCAGGGGTGAAAGAATGATGCACATTATCTCCACTACTTTTCGATGTTGTACTAGAAACATTAGATTTAGCAAAAAGAGAAGAAAAAGAAATTGAAGGAATTAGAATAGGCAATGAGGAAGCAAAATTGTCACTCTTTGCAGATATATAATGCTATACTTAGAGAATCCTAGAGAATCACCAAAAAAAACCTATTTGAAACAATTAACAACTTTACCAGATTTGGAAGTTATAAAATAAATCCACATAAATCATCAGCATTTCTATATATGAACAACAAAGTGAAGCAGCAAGAGATAGAAAGAGAAATTCTGTTTAAAGTAACTGTAGATAATATAAATATTTGGAAGTCTTCCTCCGAAGATAAACCTAGGAACTATAAGAGCACAGTTACAAAAAGCTTCACACAAATAAAGTTTGATTTAAACAATTGGCAAAATATCAATTGCCCATGGGTAGGCCAAGCTAATATAATGAAAATGACAATTGTACCTAAATTAATTTACTTATTCAGTGCCATACCAATCAAACTACCAAAATATTACTTTATAGAACTGGAAAAATAATAACAAAATTCATGTTGAAGAACAAAATGTCCAGAATATTACAGGAATTAACGAAAAGTTATGCAAATGGAGGTGGCCTAGCTGTACCAGATCTAAAAGTATATTTTAAAGTCACAGTCATCAAAATGATTTGGTACTAAGTAGGAAATACAGTGGTGGATCAGTGGAATAAATTGGGTACACAAGACACAGTAGCCATTAACTATAGTAATCTACTATTTAATAAAACCAAAGTCTCCAGCTTTTGGGAAAAGAACTTCCTATTTGACAAAAAAAAAAAAAAAACAGCTGTGAAAACTGGAAAAGGGTATGGCATAAACTAAGTATAGACCAGCATCTCATATCCTATACCAAGATAAAGTCAAAATGGGTATGTGATTTAGACATGAAGGCTGATATTATAAGCAAACTGGAAGAGCAAGGAATGGTTTGCCTATCAGATCTATAGAGAAGGGAAGATGTTATGATCAAACAAGAGATAGAAAATATAATAAAATGCAAAAGGGATGGTTTTGATTGCACTAAACTGAAAAGGTTTTCCACAAACAGAACCAGTGCAAACAAGAATAGAAGTTGAAAACTGGGAAATAATTTTTACAGCCAATGTCTCTAATAAAGTCCTCATTTCTAAAATCTATAGAGAATGCAGCCAAATTTATAAGAATACAAGTCAGGAGCCAAGATGGCAGCCGGAAAGCAGAGACTTGTGTGAGCTCCCCACCAGGTCCCTCCAAACACCTATAAAAATGGCTGTGGACAAATTCTAGAACTGCAGAACCCACAAAATAGCAGAGGGAAGAAGAGCTCCAGCCCAGGACAGCCTGGATGGTCACTGGGTGAGGTCTATCACGCACGGAGCTGGGAGCGCAGGGGAACAGAGACCAGCATGGGTGGCAGCAGGACCAACCAGACCAGGAGTTGGGTGGAACAGGCCCTAGTGCCCTGAATCAATGAGCTGTGGCAGTTACCAGACTTCTCAACCCACAAACACCAAAGACAACAAACAAGGTTAGTGGGAAAAGCTGCGGGGGACAGAGTGAAAGGAATTCGTGGTTCAGTCACCACCCCAGAGGCAGTGGCAGTGGTGCAGCTACAGAAGTACAGCTGCAGTTGCTTCCAGCCCCAGGCCCACCTGGTGGGAAGAATTAAGTGGCAGATCAGAGCAGGAGTGCAGAGCATGCTTAAGATCCAAGTCAGGTCTAGGTTGGTGGTTCTTGGGGGAGGAGAAGTGCTGGTGCTGGTGTGGCAGAGCTGGCTGTATGGAAATAGCTCATCCCCCCCCAAGCTTGGAACAAAATACTCTTTACTTTTCAAGCAGTCATATCCCAACAAAAAATTCAAGGGTCAAATAGTTGGCTGGGAACACAGCCAGGGAGTGAAAATGGACTCAGCTTCAGCCTCAGACTTTGGAATTTTCTTTGGTGACAAAGAAGACCAAAACATACAGCCAGAAGAAGTCAACAAAGTCAAAGAGCCTACATCAAAAGTCTCCAAGAAAAACATGAACTGGTCTCAGGCCATGGAAGAGCTCAAAAAGGATTTGGAAAAGCAAGTTAGAGAAGTAGATGAAAAATTGGGAAGAGAAATGACAATGATGCGAGAAAACCATGAAAAAGAAGCCAATGACTTGCTATAGGAGATCCAAAAAATACTGAAGAAAATAACAATTTAAAAATAGACTAACTCAAATATCAAAAGGGCTCCAAAAAGCCAATGAGGAGAAGAATGCCTTGAAAGGCAGAATTAGCCTAATGGAAAAGGAGGTCCAAAAGATCACTGAAGAAAATACTACCTTAAAAATTAGATTGGAGCAAGTGCAAGCTAGTGACTTTATGAGAAATCATGATATTATAATACAGAACCAAAGGAATGAAAAAGTGGAAGACAATGTGAAATATCTCATTGGAAAAATAAAAACCACTCACCTGGAAAATAGACCCAGGACAGATAATTTAAAAAGTATTGGACTACCTGAAAGCCATGATCAAAAAAAAGAGCCTAGATATCATCTTTCAAGAAATTATCAAGGAGAACTGCTGTGATATTCTAGAGCCAGAGGGTAAAGTAGAAATTGAAAGAATCCACAGATTGCCTCCTCAAACAGATCCCAAAAAGAAAACTCCTAGGAATATTGTTGCCAAATTACAGAGTTCCCAGATAAAATAGGAAATACTGCAAGGAGCCAGAAAGAAACAATTTGAGTATTGTGGAAACACAAGATTTAGCATGGATCAAAGGGCTTGGAATATGATATTCTGGAGGTCAGTGGAGCTAGGATTAAAACCAAGAATCACCCACCCAGCAAAACTGAGTATCATGCTCCAAGGCAAAATAAGGATTTTCAATAAAATAGAGGACTTTCAAGCTTTCTCCGTGAAAAGACCAGAGCTGAATAGAAAATTTGACTTTCAAACACAAGAATCAAGAGAAGCATGAAAAGGTAAACAAGAAATAGAACTCATAAGGGACTTACTAAAGTTGAACTGTTTTGTTTACATTCCTACATGGACAGATGATGTGTATAGTTCATGAGACCTCAGTATTAGGGGAGCTGAAGGGAATATACATATATACACACATACATACACACATATATATATTTATATATATATGTGTGTATATATGTGTGTGTGTGTGTGTGTGTGTGTGTGTGTGTATACACATGAAGAGGGCACAAAGTGAGTTGAATATGAAGGGATGATATCTAAAAAAATAAAATCAAATTAAAGGATGAGAGAGGAATATATTGAGAGAGGGAGAATGGGAGAGATAGAATGGGGTAAATTATCTCACATAAAAGTGGCAAGAAAAAGCAGTTCTTTGGAAGGGAAGAGAAGGCAGGTGAGGGGGAATGAGTGAATCTTGCTCTCATGGGATTTGGCCTGAGGAGGGAATAACATACACACTCAATTGGGTATCTTGCCCCCACAGGAAAGAAGGAGGAAGGTGATAAAAAGGGGGGATGATAGAAAGGAGGGCAGATAGGGGGAGGAAGTAATCAAAACCAAATACTTTTGAAAAGGGACAGGGTCAAGGGAGAAAATTCAATAAAGGGGGACAGGATAGGAAGGAGCAAAATATAGTTAGTTTTTCACAACGTGAGTATTGTAGAAGGGTTTTACATAATGATACACATGTGGCCTATGCTGAATTGCTTGCCTTCTTAGGGAGGGTGGTTGGGGAGGGAGGAGAGGAGAGAATTTGGAACTCAAAGTTTTAAAAAACATATTCAAAAAAAGTTTTTGCATGCAAGTAGGAAATAAGATATACAGGCAATGGGGCATAGAAATCTATCTTGCCATACAAGGAAGTAAGGGAAAAGGGGATGGGTGGAGTGGGGTGACAGAAGGGAGGGCTGACTGGGGAACACAACAACCAGAATATATGCCATCTTGGAATTGGGAGGAGAGTAGAAATGGGGAGAAAATTTGTTAGTCAAACTCTTGTGAAAATCAATGCTGAAAACTAAAAATATTAAACAAATAAATAAATAATCCCCCCCCCAAAATTTATTGGCATACAGTTGGGCAAAATAGCTCCTAATTGTTGTTTTAATTTCCTCTTCATTGGTTGTGAATTCACTTTATTCATTTTTGATATGTGCAATTTGGTTGTCTTCTTTATTTTTTGTAATCAAATTAAATCAAAGGTATATGTTTTTTATTGTTTTTTTCATAAAAATCCTCTTAGTTTCATAGTTCTTAGTTCAATACTTTTTTATTTCAATTTTATTAATCACCATCTCCTTCTCTGAAATATTATGTTCAGTTTCACCCTATAGTTGATCCTTAGTTGTAATCTAAGCTCCTTTGCTTTATGGAATATCATATTCCATGCCCCCTGATCTTTTAATGTAGAAGCTGCAAGTCCCTGCACAATCCTGACTATGGTTCCCTGATATTTAAACTGTTTCTTTCTGGCTGCTTGCAGTATTTTCTCTTTCACCAGTAATTTTGGAATTTGGCTACAATATTCCTTGGCATTTTCAATTTGGGATCTCTTCCAGGAGGTGATCAGTGGATTCTTTTGAGAACTATTTTAAACTCTGGTTCTAGTACCTCGGAGTAACTTTCCTTGAAGATTTCCTGAAAGATGACCTTTCATTCATCAGGGCTTTCAGGTAGACCAACAATTTTTAAATTGTCTCTGCTGGATCTATTTTCCATGTCAGTTGTTTTACCAATGAGGCATTTTATGTTTTCTTCCATTTTTGCATTCTTTTTTTGACTGATTCTTGATACCTCATAGAGTCATTATCTTCCACTTGCCAGATTCCTATTTTTAATAAATTATTTTCTTCAATTAGATTTTGTACCTCCTTTTCCCTTCAGCCCATTTTACTTTTAAGAAGTTCTTCCCTTCAGTGAGTTTTTGTGCCTCCTTTTCCATTTGGACAATTCTATTTTTTAGTAGTTGTTTTCTTCATTGTACTTTCCCCCTCATTTGGCCAATTGTATTTTTTAAGGACTTGTTTTCTGCAATCAATTTTTGTCCTTCCTTTTGCAAGCTATTCACTCTCCCTTGCATCTCTCATTTCTTTTCCCAATTTCTCTTCTAGCTCTCCTATTTAACTTTTAAAATCCTTCTTAAGCTCTTACAAGAAGGTTTTCTTTGGGGCTTGAGACTAGTTTATATTCTCCTTTGAAATTTTGGATGTGGGTATATTGATAATATTGGACTTTTCTGAATTTGTGCCTTGATCTTCCTGTACCCACAGTAAGAATCTAAGCTTATTGTCTGTTTCTGCTTTTTGCTCATTATTTCCTGGCTTTTAAGTTTGAGCTCTCCTTTTAGAGCACAGGGAGCACTGACTCAAGCTCCTTGTGCTGGGGGCCAGGGACCTGGTCACTTGCTTTGTGTGCTGAGGCCTCAGGCTCTGACAGCTGGAGGTTGTAGAGGTCTGTCAGATTACCTGCTACGGAGCTTGGATCTGTGACACCGAAGGTCTCATTGTACAGCATGGGGGTCTGGCCCCTGGAGGATGTCTGCTCACACAGGCTGCACTGAAGCACCTGAAAGCTTGGCCACTGGAGGACACCTACCTGCTTGGAGTTCAGCTGAAGCACAGGAAGATTTGTCAGCTGGTTCACCTGCCTGCTGGTGTAGATGCTGATTTTCCGAGCTGGAGTCTACCAGTTCCCTGACTGTGCCAAGGCACTCAGGGAGTGCTGACTTTATCATTTGCCTGTTCCACCACTCTGAGGCCCAGGATCTCCTGCTGGTATGCTAAGGTATGGCCTGCCACTGACTTGATGGGTCAACTCCTGTCCTGTATTGCTCCCCTTCCACTAGAGTGAGGAAGACTTTCCTGTTGATCCCCTGAGCTTCCCGGGCTAAATGACCCTGTCTTTGTACTAGCTCAACTGTTCCAGAGTTTTTTCTGGGGTGATATTTTCTGGGTTTTTTATAGGTCAATTGGGAAAGTAAGAGTGACTTGATGCTTTCTCTGCCATCTTGGCTCCTGGAAGTCCTAACCATTGAAATTCTTAGAGAAGTTAAGTGAGTTACAGAAAGATATAGACAGCAAAACTATACTAGTGGGGGACCTCAATTGTCCCCTCACAGAACTTGATACATTCAACCAAAAAGTAAGCAACAAAAGAAACAAAAGAGAAAAATAGTCTCTTAGAAAAGTTAGGTATGACATAGTTTTGAAGAAAAATGAATGGGAATAGAAAAGAATATACATTTTCTCAGCAGTACATGGCACCTACGCAAAAAACTGACTATGAGCATAAAAACCTCAAAATCAAATGTAGAAAGGCAGGAATAATAATGCATGCTTTTTGGGTCATAATGTAGTGAAAATTAAGTTCAACAAAGGGTAGCAGAAAGAGAATAAACATTAATTAAAAACCAAATAATCTAATTTTAAAGAATAAGTGGGTCAAAGAACAAATCAGAGCAACAACCAATAATTTTATTAAAGAGAAAGGCAACAATGAGACAACATCCAAAAATTTATGGGATGCAGCCAAAGCAGTACAAGGGGAAATTTTGTTTCTCTAATTTTTTATCAGTAAAATAGAGAAAGTGAAGGTGAATTAATTGAGCATGAAAATTAAAAAAAAGACTAGAAAAAAATTTTAATATCCCCAATTGAGTGCCAAATTGGAAATGATGAAAACAAGAAGTGTGATTAATAAACATGAAAGTAAGAAAATTATTGAGCTAATAAATAAAAAATTGGAGCTGGTTTTATTAAAATAAGATAGATAAGTCACTGGTTAATTTGGTGGAAAACAAAGAAAAACAAGTATTCAGTATAAAAAATATGAAATAGGTGAAATCACCACCAATGAAGAAGAAATTTAAGGAAGGATTAGGAAATATTTCACCTAGTTCTGTGCCAATAAGTCTGACAATCTGAGTGAATTGATTAATATTCATAAAAATACAAATTTCCCAGATTAATGGATAAAAATAGAATGCCTACACAATCCCATTTAAGAAAAGAAATTGAACAAGCCATTAATGAACTCCCTAAGAAAAAAGCTCCAGTGATAGATGGATTTACAAGTGTATTCTGTTAAATATTTAAAGAACAATTAATTCTAAAACCAAATAAATTATTAGGAAAAATAGGCAAAGGTGGAGTCCTGCCAAATTCTTTTTATGACATAAATATTGTGCTGATATCTCAACCAGGAAGAGCTAAAACTGAGGGGTAAAATTATAGACCAATTTCTTTAATGAATAATTTTGCAAAAAAGTTTAAATTAAATGTTAGCAAAGAGATTACAGAAATATTTCAAAAGTATCACCCACTATGAAAAGGTACATTTTATACCAGGATTGCTGGTTCTGTATTAGAAAAAAATTATTAGCATGACTGGCTATATCAATAGTAAAGCCAACAGAAATGTTATGATTATCTCAATAGAAGCTTGAAAAGCTTTTGGCAAAATAGAGCTCTCATTTCCATTAAAAAAAACACAAACAAACTAGAGAGCATTGGAATAAATAGACTTTTCCTTAAAATGATAAGCAATATCTATCAAAACCATCAGTAAACATTATATGTAATGGGGATAAGCTAGAAGCTCTCCCAGTAAAATCAGGGGTGAAAGAATGATGCACATTATCTCCACTACTTTTCGATGTTGTACTAGAAACATTAGATTTAGCAAAAAGAGAAGAAAAAGAAATTGAAGGAATTAGAATAGGCAATGAGGAAGCAAAATTGTCACTCTTTGCAGATATATAATGCTATACTTAGAGAATCCTAGAGAATCACCAAAAAAAACCTATTTGAAACAATTAACAACTTTACCAGATTTGGAAGTTATAAAATAAATCCACATAAATCATCAGCATTTCTATATATGAACAACAAAGTGAAGCAGCAAGAGATAGAAAGAGAAATTCTGTTTAAAGTAACTGTAGATAATATAAAATATTTGGAAGTCTTCCTCCGAAGATAAACCTAGGAACTATAAGAGCACAGTTACAAAAAGCTTCACACAAATAAAGTTTGATTTAAACAATTGGCAAAATATCAATTGCCCATGGGTAGGCCAAGCTAATATAATGAAAATGACAATTGTACCTAAATTAATTTACTTATTCAGTGCCATACCAATCAAACTACCAAAATATTACTTTATAGAACTGGAAAAATAATAACAAAATTCATGTTGAAGAACAAAATGTCCAGAATATTACAGGAATTAACGAAAAGTTATGCAAATGGAGGTGGCCTAGCTGTACCAGATCTAAAAGTATATTTTAAAGTCACAGTCATCAAAATGATTTGGTACTAAGTAGGAAATACAGTGGTGGATCAGTGGAATAAATTGGGTACACAAGACACAGTAGCCATTAACTATAGTAATCTACTATTTAATAAAACCAAAGTCTCCAGCTTTTGGGAAAAGAACTTCCTATTTGACAAAAAAAAAAAAAAACAGCTGTGAAAACTGGAAAAGGGTATGGCATAAACTAAGTATAGACCAGCATCTCATATCCTATACCAAGATAAAGTCAAAATGGGTATGTGATTTAGACATGAAGGCTGATATTATAAGCAAACTGGAAGAGCAAGGAATGGTTTGCCTATCAGATCTATAGAGAAGGGAAGATGTTATGATCAAACAAGAGATAGAAAATATAATAAAATGCAAAAGGGATGGTTTTGATTGCACTAAACTGAAAAGGTTTTCCACAAACAGAACCAGTGCAAACAAGAATAGAAGTTGAAAACTGGGAAATAATTTTTACAGCCAATGTCTCTAATAAAGTCCTCATTTCTAAAATCTATAGAGAATGCAGCCAAATTTATAAGAATACAAGTCAGGAGCCAAGATGGCAGCCGGAAAGCAGAGACTTGTGTGAGCTCCCCACCAGGTCCCTCCAAACACCTATAAAAATGGCTGTGGACAAATTCTAGAACTGCAGAACCCACAAAATAGCAGAGGGAAGAAGAGCTCCAGCCCAGGACAGCCTGGATGGTCACTGGGTGAGGTCTATCACGCACGGAGCTGGGAGCGCAGGGGAACAGAGACCAGCATGGGTGGCAGCAGGACCAACCAGACCAGGAGTTGGGTGGAACAGGCCCTAGTGCCCTGAATCAATGAGCTGTGGCAGTTACCAGACTTCTCAACCCACAAACACCAAAGACAACAAACAAGGTTAGTGGGAAAAGCTGCGGGGGACAGAGTGAAAGGAATTCGTGGTTCAGTCACCACCCCAGAGGCAGTGGCAGTGGTGCAGCTACAGAAGTACAGCTGCAGTTGCTTCCAGCCCCAGGCCCACCTGGTGGGAAGAATTAAGTGGCAGATCAGAGCAGGAGTGCAGAGCATGCTTAAGATCCAAGTCAGGTCTAGGTTGGTGGTTCTTGGGGGAGGAGAAGTGCTGGTGCTGGTGTGGCAGAGCTGGCTGTATGGAAATAGCTCATCCCCCCCCAAGCTTGGAACAAAATACTCTTTACTTTTCAAGCAGTCATATCCCAACAAAAAATTCAAGGGTCAAATAGTTGGCTGGGAACACAGCCAGGGAGTGAAAATGGACTCAGCTTCAGCCTCAGACTTTGGAATTTTCTTTGGTGACAAAGAAGACCAAAACATACAGCCAGAAGAAGTCAACAAAGTCAAAGAGCCTACATCAAAAGTCTCCAAGAAAAACATGAACTGGTCTCAGGCCATGGAAGAGCTCAAAAAGGATTTGGAAAAGCAAGTTAGAGAAGTAGATGAAAAATTGGGAAGAGAAATGACAATGATGCGAGAAAACCATGAAAAAGAAGCCAATGACTTGCTATAGGAGATCCAAAAAATACTGAAGAAAATAACAATTTAAAAAATAGACTAACTCAAATATCAAAAGGGCTCCAAAAAGCCAATGAGGAGAAGAATGCCTTGAAAGGCAGAATTAGCCTAATGGAAAAGGAGGTCCAAAAGATCACTGAAGAAAATACTACCTTAAAAATTAGATTGGAGCAAGTGCAAGCTAGTGACTTTATGAGAAATCATGATATTATAATACAGAACCAAAGGAATGAAAAAGTGGAAGACAATGTGAAATATCTCATTGGAAAAATAAAAACCACTCACCTGGAAAATAGACCCAGGACAGATAATTTAAAAAGTATTGGACTACCTGAAAGCCATGATCAAAAAAAAGAGCCTAGATATCATCTTTCAAGAAATTATCAAGGAGAACTGCTGTGATATTCTAGAGCCAGAGGGTAAAGTAGAAATTGAAAGAATCCACAGATTGCCTCCTCAAACAGATCCCAAAAAGAAAACTCCTAGGAATATTGTTGCCAAATTACAGAGTTCCCAGATAAAATAGGAAATACTGCAAGGAGCCAGAAAGAAACAATTTGAGTATTGTGGAAACACAAGATTTAGCATGGATCAAAGGGCTTGGAATATGATATTCTGGAGGTCAGTGGAGCTAGGATTAAAACCAAGAATCACCCACCCAGCAAAACTGAGTATCATGCTCCAAGGCAAAATAAGGATTTTCAATAAAATAGAGGACTTTCAAGCTTTCTCCGTGAAAAGACCAGAGCTGAATAGAAAATTTGACTTTCAAACACAAGAATCAAGAGAAGCATGAAAAGGTAAACAAGAAATAGAACTCATAAGGGACTTACTAAAGTTGAACTGTTTTGTTTACATTCCTACATGGACAGATGATGTGTATAGTTCATGAGACCTCAGTATTAGGGGAGCTGAAGGGAATATACATATATACACACATACATACACACATATATATATTTATATATATATGTGTGTATATATGTGTGTGTGTGTGTGTGTGTGTGTGTGTGTGTATACACATGAAGAGGGCACAAAGTGAGTTGAATATGAAGGGATGATATCTAAAAAAATAAAATCAAATTAAAGGATGAGAGAGGAATATATTGAGAGAGGGAGAATGGGAGAGATAGAATGGGGTAAATTATCTCACATAAAAGTGGCAAGAAAAAGCAGTTCTTTGGAAGGGAAGAGAAGGCAGGTGAGGGGGAATGAGTGAATCTTGCTCTCATGGGATTTGGCCTGAGGAGGGAATAACATACACACTCAATTGGGTATCTTGCCCCCACAGGAAAGAAGGAGGAAGGTGATAAAAGGGGGGATGATAGAAAGGAGGGCAGATAGGGGGAGGAAGTAATCAAAACCAAATACTTTTGAAAAGGGACAGGGTCAAGGGAGAAAATTCAATAAAGGGGGACAGGATAGGAAGGAGCAAAATATAGTTAGTTTTTCACAACGTGAGTATTGTAGAAGGGTTTTACATAATGATACACATGTGGCCTATGCTGAATTGCTTGCCTTCTTAGGGAGGGTGGTTGGGGAGGGAGGAGAGGAGAGAATTTGGAACTCAAAGTTTTAAAAAACATATTCAAAAAAAAGTTTTTGCATGCAAGTAGGAAATAAGATATACAGGCAATGGGGCATAGAAATCTATCTTGCCATACAAGGAAGTAAGGGAAAAGGGGATGGGTGGAGTGGGGTGACAGAAGGGAGGGCTGACTGGGGAACACAACAACCAGAATATATGCCATCTTGGAATTGGGAGGAGAGTAGAAATGGGGAGAAAATTTGTTAGTCAAACTCTTGTGAAAATCAATGCTGAAAACTAAAAATATTAAACAAATAAATAAATAATCCCCCCCCCAAAATTTATTGGCATACAGTTGGGCAAAATAGCTCCTAATTGTTGTTTTAATTTCCTCTTCATTGGTTGTGAATTCACTTTATTCATTTTTGATATGTGCAATTTGGTTGTCTTCTTTATTTTTTGTAATCAAATTAAATCAAAGGTATATGTTTTTTATTGTTTTTTTCATAAAAATCCTCTTAGTTTCATAGTTCTTAGTTCAATACTTTTTTATTTCAATTTTATTAATCACCATCTCCTTCTCTGAAATATTATGTTCAGTTTCACCCTATAGTTGATCCTTAGTTGTAATCTAAGCTCCTTTGCTTTATGGAATATCATATTCCATGCCCCCTGATCTTTTAATGTAGAAGCTGCAAGTCCCTGCACAATCCTGACTATGGTTCCCTGATATTTAAACTGTTTCTTTCTGGCTGCTTGCAGTATTTTCTCTTTCACCAGTAATTTTGGAATTTGGCTACAATATTCCTTGGCATTTTCAATTTGGGATCTCTTCCAGGAGGTGATCAGTGGATTCTTTTGAGAACTATTTTAAACTCTGGTTCTAGTACCTCGGAGTAACTTTCCTTGAAGATTTCCTGAAAGATGACCTTTCATTCATCAGGGCTTTCAGGTAGACCAACAATTTTTAAATTGTCTCTGCTGGATCTATTTTCCATGTCAGTTGTTTTACCAATGAGGCATTTTATGTTTTCTTCCATTTTTGCATTCTTTTTTTGACTGATTCTTGATACCTCATAGAGTCATTATCTTCCACTTGCCAGATTCCTATTTTTAATAAATTATTTTCTTCAATTAGATTTTGTACCTCCTTTTCCCTTCAGCCCATTTTACTTTTAAGAAGTTCTTCCCTTCAGTGAGTTTTTGTGCCTCCTTTTCCATTTGGACAATTCTATTTTTTAGTAGTTGTTTTCTTCATTGTACTTTCCCCCTCATTTGGCCAATTGTATTTTTTAAGGACTTGTTTTCTGCAATCAATTTTTGTCCTTCCTTTTGCAAGCTATTCACTCTCCCTTGCATCTCTCATTTCTTTTCCCAATTTCTCTTCTAGCTCTCCTATTTAACTTTTAAAATCCTTCTTAAGCTCTTACAAGAAGGTTTTCTTTGGGGCTTGAGACTAGTTTATATTCTCCTTTGAAATTTTGGATGTGGGTATATTGATAATATTGGACTTTTCTGAATTTGTGCCTTGATCTTCCTGTACCCACAGTAAGAATCTAAGCTTATTGTCTGTTTCTGCTTTTTGCTCATTATTTCCTGGCTTTTAAGTTTGAGCTCTCCTTTTAGAGCACAGGGAGCACTGACTCAAGCTCCTTGTGCTGGGGGCCAGGGACCTGGTCACTTGCTTTGTGTGCTGAGGCCTCAGGCTCTGACAGCTGGAGGTTGTAGAGGTCTGTCAGATTACCTGCTACGGAGCTTGGATCTGTGACACCGAAGGTCTCATTGTACAGCATGGGGGTCTGGCCCCTGGAGGATGTCTGCTCACACAGGCTGCACTGAAGCACCTGAAAGCTTGGCCACTGGAGGACACCTACCTGCTTGGAGTTCAGCTGAAGCACAGGAAGATTTGTCAGCTGGTTCACCTGCCTGCTGGTGTAGATGCTGATTTTCCGAGCTGGAGTCTACCAGTTCCCTGACTGTGCCAAGGCACTCAGGGAGTGCTGACTTTATCATTTGCCTGTTCCACCACTCTGAGGCCCAGGATCTCCTGCTGGTATGCTAAGGTATGGCCTGCCACTGACTTGATGGGTCAACTCCTGTCCTGTATTGCTCCCCTTCCACTAGAGTGAGGAAGACTTTCCTGTTGATCCCCTGAGCTTCCCGGGCTAAATGACCCTGTCTTTGTACTAGCTCAACTGTTCCAGAGTTTTTTCTGGGGTGATATTTTCTGGGTTTTTTATAGGTCAATTGGGAAAGTAAGAGTGACTTGATGCTTTCTCTGCCATCTTGGCTCCTGGAAGTCCTAACCATTGAAATTCTTAGAGAAGTTAAGTGAGTTACAGAAAGATATAGACAGCAAAACTATACTAGTGGGGGACCTCAATTGTCCCCTCACAGAACTTGATACATTCAACCAAAAAGTAAGCAACAAAAGAAACAAAAGAGAAAAATAGTCTCTTAGAAAAGTTAGGTATGACATAGTTTTGAAGAAAAATGAATGGGAATAGAAAAGAATATACATTTTCTCAGCAGTACATGGCACCTACGCAAAAAACTGACTATGAGCATAAAAACCTCAAAATCAAATGTAGAAAGGCAGGAATAATAATGCATGCTTTTTGGGTCATAATGTAGTGAAAATTAAGTTCAACAAAGGGTAGCAGAAAGAGAATAAACATTAATTAAAAACCAAATAATCTAATTTTAAAGAATAAGTGGGTCAAAGAACAAATCAGAGCAACAACCAATAATTTTATTAAAGAGAAAGGCAACAATGAGACAACATCCAAAAATTTATGGGATGCAGCCAAAGCAGTACAAGGGGAAATTTTGTTTCTCTAATTTTTTATCAGTAAAATAGAGAAAGTGAAGGTGAATTAATTGAGCATGAAAATTAAAAAAAAGACTAGAAAAAAATTTTAATATCCCCAATTGAGTGCCAAATTGGAAATGATGAAAACAAGAAGTGTGATTAATAAACATGAAAGTAAGGAAATTATTGAGCTAATAAATAAAAAATTGGAGCTGGTTTTATTAAAAATAAGATAGATAAGTCACTGGTTAATTTGGTGGAAAACAAAGAAAAACAAGTATTCAGTATAAAAAATATGAAATAGGTGAAATCACCACCAATGAAGAAGAAATTTAAGGAAGGATTAGGAAATATTTCACCTAGTTCTGTGCCAATAAGTCTGACAATCTGAGTGAATTGATTAATATTCATAAAAATACAAATTTCCCAGATTAATGGATAAAAATAGAATGCCTACACAATCCCATTTAAGAAAAGAAATTGAACAAGCCATTAATGAACTCCCTAAGAAAAAAGCTCCAGTGATAGATGGATTTACAAGTGTATTCTGTTAAATATTTAAAGAACAATTAATTCTAAAACCAAATAAATTATTAGGAAAAATAGGCAAAGGTGGAGTCCTGCCAAATTCTTTTTATGACATAAATATTGTGCTGATATCTCAACCAGGAAGAGCTAAAACTGAGGGGTAAAATTATAGACCAATTTCTTTAATGAATAATTTTGCAAAAAAGTTTAAATTAAATGTTAGCAAAGAGATTACAGAAATATTTCAAAAGTATCACCCACTATGAAAAGGTACATTTTATACCAGGATTGCTGGTTCTGTATTAGAAAAAAATTATTAGCATGACTGGCTATATCAATAGTAAAGCCAACAGAAATGTTATGATTATCTCAATAGAAGCTTGAAAAGCTTTTGGCAAAATAGAGCTCTCATTTCCATTAAAAAAAACACAAACAAACTAGAGAGCATTGGAATAAATAGACTTTTCCTTAAAATGATAAGCAATATCTATCAAAACCATCAGTAAACATTATATGTAATGGGGATAAGCTAGAAGCTCTCCCAGTAAAATCAGGGGTGAAAGAATGATGCACATTATCTCCACTACTTTTCGATGTTGTACTAGAAACATTAGATTTAGCAAAAAGAGAAGAAAAAGAAATTGAAGGAATTAGAATAGGCAATGAGGAAGCAAAATTGTCACTCTTTGCAGATATATAATGCTATACTTAGAGAATCCTAGAGAATCACCAAAAAAAACCTATTTGAAACAATTAACAACTTTACCAGATTTGGAAGTTATAAAATAAATCCACATAAATCATCAGCATTTCTATATATGAACAACAAAGTGAAGCAGCAAGAGATAGAAAGAGAAATTCTGTTTAAAGTAACTGTAGATAATATAAAATATTTGGAAGTCTTCCTCCGAAGATAAACCTAGGAACTATAAGAGCACAGTTACAAAAAGCTTCACACAAATAAAGTTTGATTTAAACAATTGGCAAAATATCAATTGCCCATGGGTAGGCCAAGCTAATATAATGAAAATGACAATTGTACCTAAATTAATTTACTTATTCAGTGCCATACCAATCAAACTACCAAAATATTACTTTATAGAACTGGAAAAATAATAACAAAATTCATGTTGAAGAACAAAATGTCCAGAATATTACAGGAATTAACGAAAAGTTATGCAAATGGAGGTGGCCTAGCTGTACCAGATCTAAAAGTATATTTTAAAGTCACAGTCATCAAAATGATTTGGTACTAAGTAGGAAATACAGTGGTGGATCAGTGGAATAAATTGGGTACACAAGACACAGTAGCCATTAACTATAGTAATCTACTATTTAATAAAACCAAAGTCTCCAGCTTTTGGGAAAAGAACTTCCTATTTGACAAAAAAAAAAAAAAAACAGCTGTGAAAACTGGAAAAGGGTATGGCATAAACTAAGTATAGACCAGCATCTCATATCCTATACCAAGATAAAGTCAAAATGGGTATGTGATTTAGACATGAAGGCTGATACTATAAGCAAACTGGAAGAGCAAGGAATGGTTTGCCTATCAGATCTATAGAGAAGGGAAGATGTTATGATCAAACAAGAGATAGAAAATATAATAAAATGCAAAAGGGATGGTTTTGATTGCACTAAACTGAAAAGGTTTTCCACAAACAGAACCAGTGCAAACAAGAATAGAAGTTGAAAACTGGGAAATAATTTTTACAGCCAATGTCTCTAATAAAGTCCTCATTTCTAAAATCTATAGAGAATGCAGCCAAATTTATAAGAATACAAGTCAGGAGCCAAGATGGCAGCCGGAAAGCAGAGACTTGTGTGAGCTCCCCACCAGGTCCCTCCAAACACCTATAAAAATGGCTGTGGACAAATTCTAGAACTGCAGAACCCACAAAATAGCAGAGGGAAGAAGAGCTCCAGCCCAGGACAGCCTGGATGGTCACTGGGTGAGGTCTATCACGCACGGAGCTGGGAGCGCAGGGGAACAGAGACCAGCATGGGTGGCAGCAGGACCAACCAGACCAGGAGTTGGGTGGAACAGGCCCTAGTGCCCTGAATCAATGAGCTGTGGCAGTTACCAGACTTCTCAACCCACAAACACCAAAGACAACAAACAAGGTTAGTGGGAAAAGCTGCGGGGGACAGAGTGAAAGGAATTCGTGGTTCAGTCACCACCCCAGAGGCAGTGGCAGTGGTGCAGCTACAGAAGTACAGCTGCAGTTGCTTCCAGCCCCAGGCCCACCTGGTGGGAAGAATTAAGTGGCAGATCAGAGCAGGAGTGCAGAGCATGCTTAAGATCCAAGTCAGGTCTAGGTTGGTGGTTCTTGGGGGAGGAGAAGTGCTGGTGCTGGTGTGGCAGAGCTGGCTGTATGGAAATAGCTCATCCCCCCCCAAGCTTGGAACAAAATACTCTTTACTTTTCAAGCAGTCATATCCCAACAAAAAATTCAAGGGTCAAATAGTTGGCTGGGAACACAGCCAGGGAGTGAAAATGGACTCAGCTTCAGCCTCAGACTTTGGAATTTTCTTTGGTGACAAAGAAGACCAAAACATACAGCCAGAAGAAGTCAACAAAGTCAAAGAGCCTACATCAAAAGTCTCCAAGAAAAACATGAACTGGTCTCAGGCCATGGAAGAGCTCAAAAAGGATTTGGAAAAGCAAGTTAGAGAAGTAGATGAAAAATTGGGAAGAGAAATGACAATGATGCGAGAAAACCATGAAAAAGAAGCCAATGACTTGCTATAGGAGATCCAAAAAATACTGAAGAAAATAACAATTTAAAAAATAGACTAACTCAAATATCAAAAGGGCTCCAAAAAGCCAATGAGGAGAAGAATGCCTTGAAAGGCAGAATTAGCCTAATGGAAAAGGAGGTCCAAAAGATCACTGAAGAAAATACTACCTTAAAAATTAGATTGGAGCAAGTGCAAGCTAGTGACTTTATGAGAAATCATGATATTATAATACAGAACCAAAGGAATGAAAAAGTGGAAGACAATGTGAAATATCTCATTGGAAAAATAAAAACCACTCACCTGGAAAATAGACCCAGGACAGATAATTTAAAAAGTATTGGACTACCTGAAAGCCATGATCAAAAAAAAGAGCCTAGATATCATCTTTCAAGAAATTATCAAGGAGAACTTCTTTGATATTCTAGAGCCAGAGGGTAAAGTAGAAATTGAAAGAATCCACAGATTGCCTCCTCAAACAGATCCCAAAAAGAAAACTCCTAGGAATATTGTTGCCAAAGTACAGAGCTCCCAGATCAGGGAGAAAATATTGCAAGCAGCCAGAAAGAAACAATTTGGCTATTGTGGAAACACAATCAAAATAATGCAAAATCTAGCAGCTTCTACATTAAGGGATCAAAGGGCTTGCAATATGATATTCTGGAAGTCAATGCAGCTAGGATTAAAACCAAGAATCACCTACCCAGCAAAACTGAGTAGCATGCTCCAAGGAAAAATATGGATTTTCAATAAAATAGAGGACTTTCAAGCTGTCTCCATGAAAAGACCAGAGCTGAATAGAAAATTTGACTTCCAAACACAAGAATCAAGAGAAGCATGAAAGGTAAACAAGAAAGAGAAATCATAAGGGACTTACTAAAGTTGAACTGTTTCATTTACTTTCCTTCTTGGAAAGATGATGTGTATAATTCATGAGACCTCAGTATTAGGGTAGCTGAAGGGAATATGCATATATATATATATATATAGATATATAGATATATAGATATAGATAGATAGTTAGATAGATAGATAGATAATATGTGTGTGTTTGTATGTGTGTGTGTTTGTATGTATGTATGTGTGTATATATATGCATATGTATATATATATATATGTGTGTGTATGTGTATATATACACACATATACATATATACACACATACATATGTTATATATATATATAGACAGAGGGCACAGAGTGAGTTGAATATGAAGGGATGATATCTAGAAAAATAAAATCAAATTAAGGGATGAGAAAGGAATACATTGAGAGAGCGAGAAAGGGAGAGGTAGAATGGGGTAAATTATCTTACATAAAAGTGGCAAGAAAAAACAGCTCTGTAGGAAGAGAAGAGGGGGCAGGTGAGGGGGAATGAGTGAATCTTGCTCTCATCAGATTTGATGTGAAGAGGGAATAACATACACACTCAGTTGTGTATTTACCCTATAGGAAAGAAGGAGGAAGAAGATAAAAAGGGGGGCAGATAGGGGGAGGAGGTAATCAAAACCAAATACTTTTGAAAAGGTACAGGGTCAAGAGAGAAAATTGGATAAAGGGGGGTAGTTTAGGAAGGAGCAAAATATAGTTCATCTTTCACAACATGAGTATTGTGGAAGGGTTTTACATAATGATACGCATGTGGCCTTTGTTGAATTCCTTGCCTTCTTAGGGAGCGTGGGTGAGGAGGGAAGAGGGGAGAGAATTTGGAACTCACAGTTTTAAAAACAGATGTTTAAAAACAAACAAAAAGTTTTGCATGCAACTAGGAAATAAGATACACAGGCAATGGGGCTTAGAAACTTATCTTGCCCTACAAGAAAGGAAGGGAAAAGGGGATGGGAGGGGAGTGGGGTGGCAGAAGGGAGGGCTGACCAGGGAATGGGGCAACCAGAATATATGCCACCTTGGAGTGGGCAGGAGGGTTGAAATGGGGAGAAAATTTGTGATTCAAACTCTTGTGAAAATCAATGCTGAAAACTAAATATATTAAATAAATTAAATAAAATAAAAAAGAAATTATCTAATCTAGTTTAACTAATAAACTATTTTATTTAAATAATTGATTTAAATTATTTTGACATTAAATAAAACAATTCAATTGAAATAAAAAAGAATACAAGTCAGTCCCCAATTGAGAAAAGATAAAGCGGTATGAACAGTTAGGTTTCAGAGGAAGAAATTAAAGCTATCTACAATCATACAAAAATGCTCTAAATCACTGTTGATTAGAGAAATGCAAATCAGAACAACTCTGTGGTAGCACAGCACATCTATCAGATTGGCCAGTGTGACAAAACAGGAAAATGATAAATGTTGAGTAGGTGGGAAAATTGGAACACTAATGCATTGTTGGTGGAGTTGTGAACTGATGTAACCATTTTGGAGAGCAATTTGGAACTATGCCCACAGGGCTATAAAACTGTGCATAGCCTTTGACCCACCAATACTATTTCTAGGTCTGTATCCCAAAGAGATAATAAAAAAGGGAAAAGGACCCATACATACAAAAATATTTATAGCAGCTCTTTTTGTGTTGTCAAAAAATTGAAATTGAGGCAATACTGAATGTTTTAGCAATTGGGGAATGGTTGAACAAGTTGTGGTATATAAGTGTAATGGAATATTATTTAGCTATAAGAAATGATGAACAGGCAGATTTCAGAAAAAACCTTGAAAGACTTACATGAATAGTTGCTATTTATGTGAGCAGAACCAGGAGAACATTGTACACAGTAACAGAAACACTGTGTGATAATTATAAGTATGTGTATATATATGTGTATATGTAAATCAAAAGATATTAGAAATGTTGCTACACATAGTTTTTTCTCCACTTTGCTTTCTCCAGTTTGAATATAAAAAAATTATTTTTATGTTATACATATACTTTGGAAGGCTCCCTTCTTTTCTTATTGTAAACCGTGAGTAATGGAATTTTTATAATTAATTTGCATTTTTGCATTTCTGATGAATTTTTCTGCCCCTATGTATGATTTTTTTGGTAAAAGTTTCTTACATAAATGAGAAATAGGTAAATCACATTGATACCATTCAATAATTGCCATTTATCTATTATTTCTAGTTTTCTTAAATTCTATTTATTTCTTTTACTTATTTCTTATTTATCTTTGTACTATATTTGTCTAGTTCTGAAATGTATACATTGAGGTGGCCTATTATTGTAGTTTTACATATATTTTTGTAATTTGATAAATTTTTAAAGTATTTATATACTATATTATTTAGTGCATATATATTGACTGTTGATATCAATAAATATTTATGCTCCCTTTAAAAATAATGTAGTTTCCCTCCTTGTCACTTTTTATGATATTTTTATTTATAATAAATGTACATTAAATAGTGATGGTTACCTCTGGCTTTTTTAGTTTATCTGAAACATAATAGATTTTATACCAGATACTCATTTCAAGTCTCTGAAAATCTTTACATTTAAAATTTATTTCTTTAAATGACTTTTTAGATCATATTTTTTCCCCTTTAACATATGCACTTTAATTTGAACTACTTTTAAGTCTCTGTGCAGGTAAAGCTCCTTCCCTCTCTCATGTATTGGTATTGATTTCACAGAATTCCTTGGAGACCATAAAGGCTTTCATTCATATCTATGTTGGGTGTCAGGGAGTGATAGGAGGGGGGTATTGTGACTCTGACAATTTTTTTTTAAAGAAACAAATATTTAGGCAAAAGGTACACTTTTTGAAAAGATCACATAATTTACATGTACTGCCCCCCTGCCATCATCTGAATTAATGTAAGTAGCACTTTTGTGTAGGTTAGAGCAGCCTTCATAGAGACAAATAACTCCTTGTAACAATGAACTTTTTAAAATGTACAGAGTTCTGAAGCTGCACTGTAGAATTCTGGACATGTTTGCCTCCAGTATACTTAGACTACTTGTCACCTTTGCCATTCCAGGTTTAAATCCTGAGGCAATTGACAAAAAAGAGTCAATCATTCCTTTTGGGGGAAAACTGTCATATTATACCCTTCAAGAAAAATAACAGCAGCAAAACAAGAGCAAGAAAACATAGCAGTCTATTTAAAAACATTTGCAGTGGAGGGCCAAGACTCATCATACTCCTGCTTGCTGATTTGCATCTGTTGAAAGGTAGACAGGAAGGTGAGGATTGTGGTTCCAAATTAGAGTCCTGGTGCCCATGCCTGGCAATGATCTTACTATTTGTTTGGCTGAGAGCTATGGCTTCATATTTCATTCTATGTTTGTATTTTATGGATGAATTAATTCTAGGTATGTTCTCAGTTATAATTGTTAATCACCTATTTTCTTCCACTCTGTTCTCTTGTGCTTTTTTTTCTTCATTTGCCCCCTCCTCTCTTTATAAATAAGGTGTTAAAAGAATTTGCCTGTGCTTGTCATCAATAAATGAATTAGTCTGTTTCTGATCCATTGCCACTACATTCTCTTCTCCTTTTCCTACCACCAAGCATGGGTTTTTGCTTTTGTAAAAACATCTTTTCAATTCTGTCTCCATGCTTCCACCCTCAACACATTTTTTAAAATTATGAATGGTTCTTTATATTTCCTGCCTTTCCTCTTCCTTTTCTTCCTTCTTCCCAGTTTTCCTATTTCCCTGATGAATTTAATATATCTAAATATGTATTCTTTGTGTTTTTAGGAGAGAGAGAGAGGGAGGGAGAGAGAGAGAGAGAAAGAGAGAGAGAGAGAGAGAGAGAGAGAGAGAGAGAGGGAGGGAGGGAGGGAGGGAGAGAGAAAGGGAGGGAGGGAGGGAGGGAGGGAAAGAGAAACTTTCTTTTGTTTGCTTGAGATGAAAGTAAGGTTCATTAAATCCTTATTCCCCCAACATCTACCTCTAGGTTTGAATACTCCTTAATTAATGCACCCCTATTTTATTCTTTCTGTTATTTTATGTCCCCTTTCTTGTCCTTTCCTGGTAAATATAGTACCTTATGCTTCCCATTTATCTCTCCTGAGGCTATCACATCAAAAAAAATAGATGATCGCCAGTCTTTTTGTTGGTTTTCTTTATCTTTCTCTATGATCCTTGAAGACACATGTGTCCTGAGAAGATAACTAGTTCTCCTATACCTATTAGCATAAAGAAAATTCATCCTCGAACATTCAATTCCAGTTGAATAAATGTGTGCATTTTTTCTGATTTAGGTATTTTGATTTCAAAGTGTCTACTTGTTTCTGGCTTTTGCATCAGGAATGATTAGAAATCCTTTATTTCATTAATGATCCATTGTTTTTCCTATAGGATTATACTCATTTTTGTCAGATAAGTTATGCTTGCGCAAAATTGTGTGTGTGTGTGTATGTGTGTGTGAGTGTTTTCCTTTTATCAGAGACTTTCCATTTCCTTTAGGGTGGCTCTGGCTAAGTCTTATATGATCTTGCCTGTTTCCTTGTCTCTCAAACTCTTTCTTATTGGCCGATTGTAGTATTTTTTTTCTTTGACCTAGAAGCTCTGAGATTTGGCTATGATGAGTTTGGTTATGGGAGTTTTCATTTGGGGGGATTTGAGAAGTTGACCATTGTTTATTTTCATTTTGCCTCCTGATTCTAAGGGATCTGGGTAATTTTTATTTATGTATGCTTTAAAAGTGCTTTGACATTTTTGTTGCTGGTGTCTTGATTTTCAGATTCTTAGATTATTTCTGTTCTCTTTTCCAAGTTAGTTGCTTTTGATATCATATTTATTGTATTTTATCCATCTTTTGATTGAGCCAATAATTATTGTTGAATTGAAACACTTCTTGTCTCATGAACTCATTGTTTCATATGTAGCCCATTTTAATTTTCAGGGTGTCAGGTATACTGCTTTGTTCTGGATAAGGTCTCTATTCTCCTTGCCATTCTTTCCTCCCTAACTATTCATTTTGCAAGTCTTATATAATCTCTTCTATTTACTCTTGAATCCTAGTGGCCAGGATTTTTTTCTCTGAAACTTTCTTTGGACTTGTGGAGAATTACTCTCTTTTTATGCATGTGTTGCCTGGTTATCTCTCAGACCAAAATACATTTTCCTTGTATTCAAAATTTTCTTCTGTTTACTCATATTCACAGACTTAATTTCTGGTTTGAAAGCTTTGGCTTGACACAATCTTCATTCCTGTACTCTTATCTGGTGTGGCTAAGCCTTGTATGGTCCTGAGTGGAATAGCTAAGTCTAGGCCTCATCTTCTTTAGGCATTGTCTCTAATACTGTTCCATCCTGTGGTTCAGGTCCTGTTTAGTTAGGATTTGCTCCAGTCAATCTCCTATAGTGGTCAGGGTATCCTGTGCTTTCTTGCACTGAGTCCTTTTCAAAGCCTTTCTCCAGTAGGGACTTCAGAGCTATTTCTGGATGCTTCCTACTGTAAGACTCAACTGCTTCACACTGTACTTTCTGCCTCTCCTGGCTTATCTGTTTTAAGGGCTTTTTCAAGATTATGACATCCTTTTCTGCAATTTGGGACTTTGTGTTGGATTTTATAACTGATTCCCTTTGTTTATCTTTATCATCATTATCATTGTCATTACAATTATTATTATGGTTATTATTTCTCACTCTTCCCTTTTAAAAGTTTACTGAATTTTTGTGGGGATCTGTGGTCTTCTGTGTACTCATTTGTCATCATCTTCTCCACTCCTTGAACCACTGAATTCTAATTCTAGCTTCTCTTTTCCCAGTGTCTTTTTTCTTAGAAATTTTTACAAAGAAATCCTAGAAGCCAGGGTTCTACAACATGAATAGATGGTATATTTTGAAGTAGCATTGTTCACCTTCATGTTTAGAGCAATACATGGTTATAGGGCAATGAACAAGGAATTACTGAACTCAATTCAATTCAATTCATCTATTGCTCCTTGTAGAGGATACCAAAGAAGGCATTCATTCATTCATTCATCAAACACTATTAAGCACCTACAACATACAAAGCACTGTGTTCAGGTAAATACATGCAGGGACTTCTGCATTCATTGCAATAGCAGTCCCAGAAGCCTAGGGGATATAGTGCCTGGAAAATAGTAGGCACTTAATAAATGCTCATTTACTGATATTTGAATGATAAGAAAATAAGTGACACAGTCCCTAGACCATACAGAAAAACATACATAAAGTCCTGAGGAATTTACCAGCTTCATCTTCTTCTTCGCCATCCCACCTTTATATGTACTGCTATAGAAATGAAAGCAGGTAATAATTTTTCCCAATCTAATATTCTGTATCCCTAAAATCTTCCTGCACCTTTTCCTGTATTAATGAAAACATTCTACTACAGTTTGGGGGAATAAAAGTGGTAGAGGTTTTAATTCATTTTGTGAATCTTTACAGTAGGATAATTGTGATATCATTTCTATATCTACTACTTCTGGAACAGCCACCCAACCCCAGCTTCAATTTGGGTTTCTAAAGAATGGCTACATCAGTTTTAAAAATTTCATTTCTTAAGTAACAATTTATAATGTGTGTTGTCTTATTTTTACAGTTTCCCAAATGAAAGGCAGAAAGGCATCATGGTGAGAGTGCTGGCTTTGGAATCAAAGACTCCAATTCCTGTCCTCTGATACTTATTGACTGTATGACCCTGAGTAAGAGATCTAGACTTTCAAACTCAAAGGAAAATAGAGGTTGCTAAGGGGCAAAGGAGTTGCTAATATGGATTGGAGGAAGGGTTTACTCAAAGGGCATTTTCTATACTAATGAGAACATAGGTCCGAATCTCCAAATTTTCACTTATTATAATTATCTGTCTATAAGTTTTCTTCATCTATTTGTGTTTTATTGTAAATATGCAGTTGTGTGTGTATGTGTGTAAATGTGTATCCCTCTGTGGGTTTGTATATGACAAAAAGCATGAATATGAAGTCAGAGATGATGGGTCCAAATTCTGGCTGTGCCACATACTATTTGTGTGTTTTGGTGTAAATCTGTCACAGATGTGACATTGTTTCTTCTTCTGTAAAATAAAGGGACTAGACTCAATGATCTTCAAGTTTCCTTCCAGTTTTTAATTCCTGTTCTGTCCAGCAATGCTTAAGGCCTTAGACTGTATCTTGCTTACGTTGCCATACTTCATTGCCCCTTGTTTAGTTTTTGACTCCATAAATGATAAATATATATCAGATTCAGTTGGAGTTCATGAGCTCTTGATATCATCATTCATGTCAGAGACAGTAAATGTGTTTCTAAGTGTATCATAACTTTACCATTCCTTTGGTCCCGTTGTTCTTGTTCATCTCTTTGCATATTCACTACATCAGTACTCCGCTTTGCTGTGGTACTGGTGTCTGCCACAGAAGCCATTATGTGTTTCTTCTTCTACAGATTGACTTTCACCTATAAAAAGAATACCACACATAATTACCAATAGAAATTTTTTTTCAAATATTACATAGTGTATTCCTCTATATTTCTCTAAATCAGAGTTCACATCACTAAGAATCCTCTTCTATCCGTATGTACTTTGTTTGGATTCATTTTGGTCAGGATGTGGATTATGAATAACACTGGGACATTGTCAATTTACATATTCAAATTCTAAAGCTAACATTCTGGAAGGGATTTATTTGCTCTTTGGAACTTTGCCTCAACTATTATATCTGTGAATTACTTGGTTGTTGTCCTAATGTCCAAGGATCTATCATCTCTTTGGACATGATTAAATTCCCAATATATTAGGAAAGTTTTCTCTCAATTATGATTTTCTGTATAAATTCATCTGTTTCTTAAAGTAGTTGTGCATAAGTTTTACCTAATATCAAAACACACATTTTACAAAGAGCACAAAAAATTAGAGTAGAGGTTTTTGATCTTTTTGTTTCAGATACACATTGAGCCTCCTAGACCACTTCTTAACATAATGTCTAGTATTACAAAAGACCAAACAAGTTTATTAGCTACCTAAAATATATCCATGGACTGTTTGGGTTCCATGAACATGAGGTAAAAAATATCTAGTTTAGAGTAAGTCTTAAATAAATATAGTTAGAATTTATTCTTTTTTTCCACCTGAATTGAATTCTTATTGGGTACTCATTGGATCTACATGTAGTCAGAAATGCAAAGTATTATAGTGGAAAGATTCTTGGATTTGGTTTTGGAGTTTTTGATTTTGAACCCTGCCTTTGCTACTTGCTTGCTATGTGAACTTGGGCAAATCAGGTCAACTCTCTTTTGTACACTGTTGAAGGAGATAATTGGGCTAAATGGTGCCTAAGTCACTTCAGATTCTAAATTTTGTCCTCTTAATATTTTTTCCTCTTCTATTTCCTGTTAGTGGCTGGGGTTTTTTACTGTTTGCATCTACACACGTTAGTGATTTGTTCATAGTCTAGAAATATCTGTGGTTTAGCCTGAATTGCAACAATAGCACTGGAATGTGACCTCCCTGGCATGTTTTATTTATTTATGTCATAGCCACAGTCTACTTTGTGCAGAATAATTTGCAATTAAAGTTGTCACCTCATTTTTGGACTTTCTCTAATATTTATTCCACAGCAACATACATGATGCTTGCCCTCTCATTATATTCAGCTTCCTGGTAAAAACAGGGAGTAAGATCTTTTATTCAATGGAATGATCATCTTAGAGTAGCTAGGTCGCATAGTGGTTAGAATGCCAGCACTAGAGTCAGTAAGATTCAAGCTCCTGAGTTCAAATCTGGCCTCATCCCACTAGCTGTGTAACCCTGGAAAAGTGACTTAACCCCATCTGCCTCATCTGTAAAATGTGCTGGAGAAGGAAATGGCTAACTACTCCAGTATCTTTGCCAGGAAAACTCCAAACAAGGATATAAAGAGTTGGACAAGACTGAAATGACTCAACAATAAATTATCATCTGGCTTCTTGAGTATGTTAATGATTCCCCCAGTTCCAAGTTTCCCTTTGAAGGTTTCCTTTCCAGCTAATGTCACTAGATATATAGAAACTGGTGCATGTTTTACTCAAAATGACAAAATATTGCTAATAAGAAACACTTCAGTCTAGCCATGGCCCTAGCTAGCAGGCTAAAAACTCCTTTGCTCACCTGCTTCTCATTTAAGCTGCTATAACCATTAGGGCACAGGTACCAAGACTCAAAGTTTAAAGCAGAACATAACAAGAGATGCCAAATTATTTCTTCTCAAATTCTGCTAATGGAAAGGTTGTTGAGGAGAGATTTCTGCAGTAAAGTGAGCAGGAGTTGAGTGGGGTTTTAACCTGTACAACTTTTGATATTTTTTTTACTTCCTGACCAAATGTGATCAATCACGAATAATAGGACAAATATGGGGAAAGTGCAGAGCAAAGGAAGCCTCATTCATCAATGAGAGCGAGGGTAGAATTTATACTTAGAAAAAAGGTAACTCTGCCCTATGACATGCTGGTAAATGTTCAACCATCTCCTGAAAAATGTACTCATGACAGTCTTCTAAATTTTAATATGCACTAACATTTTCTTAAGTGTAGACAATCCATAAAACTTCAATTCAAGCCCTGATTTGTAGCATTTGATGATTTCTTAAGTATAAATGTTCACATTGAAAATTGAGCAATTGGATTTCACAGCCAGTTGCCTCTAGCATGGCCCTATCTGAAAAACTCATCTCTCCAGAGAACCCATTCTTTTTTTATTTGTTCATTTTGACAGAAAAATCTCATGAGGACAACCAGCTGTACATAGGTACTGTAAAATCAGTAGCTGAAATTTTGTTCATTTTCTATTCACTATCAAATATGAGTTCTAATTTTTCAAAACATTTTTCTGAGTGTAACCCACGGCATGTCGGATGCAATGTAAAAGCAGCAATGAACTAATAGGTCAGTGTATGTAGATTGAGAAAAATCTGCTGTATCAGATGTAGTGATTTTTCCTCAGAGGAAAGAAAAAAAATAAGTAGAGGCATAGGTAAGTTGTCCTATGTTGGGGAGAGTATAATTTCTCAAGAGTAAAAGGAACTCATATTGGGATATATCTTATTTTTTTTACTTTTATAGTTCTTTACAGGAATAAGCAACAGGAAGCTAGAAAAGATTAATGAGACCAGAAAAATAAACCAAACAAACTTGAGATACAGGAATGTTGAAGGGAAGTGAGACATTTCAAGTCCTAAAATATAAATGGAATTTTTGGACAAATTTGGGTAATAAACAGAGATGATGTCTTGTAAATAAAGTCAGGAAAGTCCTGAAAACAGAAGATAATCTCCTGAGTTGGCTGAAGCCTGGAGACTGTGTTAGCTCCTGGAAAAGGGTTTGGAGGCTAAATTAAAGACCCTAATATGGAAGTACTGATTTGAACAGGTCCTTATCTACTATACAGCTTTGAAATGAAAGAAAAATGAGTCATGTTGAATTCTAGGCTGGTCAGAACACAGCTAGAATAGTGGCCAGCTATTCACTTGGTCTTGGAAATAAGAAGTTAAGAAGCTAGAATGTGTCTCAGGGAGGGTCATGAGGAGAGTGGGATCTGATAACTACAAACTTATGTTTGACCTCATACTTTGAAAATTGGCAAAGAAAACAAAAAGAAGTCAGAATCAATATTTGAGGTGCTATGGGAAGACATTCAACAAATACAGGAGAAATTAAGAAATAGTTCAACCCTTCTAGATATCAATTTTAAAATGTACACATAAAGTAATTAAATTTCCCAGGCTCTTTGATTTGGACTTATATGCTAAGGAAATTAAAGACAGAAACAAAAGTCTGAGATATACCAGGTTAGTCACTGGAAGACTGTAGCAATAAATAATGGTGAATTAGATAGTTACTCATCAATTTGAGAATGACTAAAAAAAAGTTTGTGATTGCCAAAGAAGTTACCACTATAAGGAATCCAAAGAAACTTGGAAAAAATGCATATGAATTAGTGAAAAGTGAAAAAGCAGAACCAAGATAACAACATACGTTATGATTATAACATTGTAAATGAAAAGATCATTAAAAGAAAGTTGAATTTTAAATAATGGGTGGAAAAGTGCAGGTCCCAGAAAAGAGATACTAAAATATACCATGTCCCTCAGGATAGGCAAGTAGGGAACCACTAGAACAAGCTATAGTATGTATTTTCATGCATACACCTACACAATCTCTAAATCTCAGGGTATTACTTAATCTTATTTAATTACATCCGCTTTGGCCTAAGTGGATGATTTAACCTGGAGATGGGTTGGAAAATGCCTGTGATGTAAAGACATAAATCAATAAAATGTACATGTTTTTAAAATTAAAATTAAATTAAAATAAAATAGAAAATGCAAAATAAATAAATGTGATTCCTATAGAACACATGAGGAAATGTATATCCCTCTTTACAACATAGAGGCAGGAAGTGAAAATTAAAGAGAACATATATATCAGACATAGTTTCTGTATCCATATATTTCTTGTGAAAGGTTTTTGTTTGCATGGTTTTCTTTTATTTGAGGGGGGAAGGCAGGGCAATTGGGGTTAAGTGACTTGCCCAAGGTCACACAGCTAGTAAGTGTGTCAAGTGTGTGAGGCCAGATTTGAGCCCAGATCCTCCTGACTCCAGGGCTGGTGCTCTACTTACTGAGCCACCTAGCTGCCCCTGTTCAGTTGGTTTTCAGGAAGTTTCCACAGGCATAGGCAGTGGGACGAGTTGGTACATTCTCCAAGATAAGACAGGGATGTAGAAATAAAAGGCATTATTAAAACCTAGTTTAAAAGTATTAAAAATAAATTTAGACCAAACAATCCACTTAAACTAATTTATTCTGCTCAGATAGATAAAAATTACAATTTAGAAGGAAAATTCTAGAAATGCTGTAGGTCTTTTGTGGGAAGGGGGCCTCAATAACTGACACAGTAAAAAGAGGTTAGTAACAAACCTGAAATTTGAGGTGGTGCATTTAGGTTTTCAAAGCATTTAATATAAAGGTGTTTTTTTTAAGTTTCTGAATAATATTCAATGGTAGACTGTCCAAATAATATGACATATTCTGCAGATTACAACACTGAGTCACAGAAGCTACTTACCCAAGATCACACAGGCAGTAAACTATTAATACAGGATTGAAACCAGTTCTTCACATTCAGAACTCAGTTGTCTTTTGACTCCACCACCACTGCAGGTCCAAATGATAAATCTGAAGAAATAGAAAAAACAGAGACGGAAGAACTTAAGCAGGCAGAGAAGGCTAAAGTTATAAGATGAAGGAATGTTAAAATGTAGTTTTAATGTGGAATCCTGAATGAATTATAAAAGACTTGAGTATTTTAGACAACTCTAAGAAAAGAATAGAAGACAACAACAGAAAAGTGGTAAGAATCTGATCTGAGCTGAAGAAAAAGAGAGCTAAGGCTGGAAGAAATAAGAAGGTGCTGGTAATTTGATTCTGTTTGAGAGTGTCCTGCAGGTATTGGCTGAGTGAAGTATTTGTTTGCATTAGCTTTTCTGCAACACTCTCCTAATTGCACAGAAAGAAGAGCTAAGAAAGCTAACTTTCTTATCATTGGAAAAGGCGAGAAGTTCATTAGTAACAATCATAGCCATATTCAGGAGCTCCTGGTACATCGAATGGTTGTTGACCTTCATTTTCCAAGAGAACCAAAACAACATCACTATGCTAAAGTCGAGTTTCAATATGTCTGTCTGTGGCAGATCAGACTGATACCAGTTTGGAACGCTCTACCACAGATAGGGCACAAATAGTGTGAACATTTGGGGTGGATTCTCTAAATTTGCATGTCCTGCATTTCTTTTGTGCTGTTTCAATTCTGCTTTCCTCATAGAGCACAGCACCTTCTCTGGTGTGGGCACACCATGCTTAGCTGTCCTATGCCAGTGTCTCCCATGTCTCACAATCAATTCCAAAGTTCTTGAGACCTTGAGAGTTTTCCTATATAGCTTCTTCTGAGCTTCATGTGAAGGCTTGCCCTTTGTGAGGTACACTGAATACTTGAGATGTGAAAAGACACATTGGCACCAAAGGTCACCACCACTAGTTAGACATGAAATCTACTAACATGAGAAGGTAAGGGGAATTTGGTTGTGACTAGCATAGTACATAGGCTATTCTTGTGTTTCTGGCAGTGCTATGTTAGCTAAGCATGAGTCAAGCGTGGATTGACTCCACTACAATAGAAAAAGATGGCAGCAAGAGAAATAACTTCCTACTCTCCAGGTAGGTAATCTGGGAGAATGAATTATGCTTCAGAATAATGGAAGAACTAAGTCCTAATATGAACAATGGCAAAATTTTGTGGTTGTTGAGTCTCTATTTCCAGAAGACATTAGAGCCTTATTCAGAAAATCCCTGAAAATCAGCAAAGAAATTAGATGTAACAATCAATAGTTTGAATAAAAGTTGTTCAGTTGTTTTCAGTGATATCCAACTCTTTGTGAACCCATTTGGGATTTTCTTGGCAAAGATATATGAGGGGTTTGCCATTTCCTTCTCAAGATTATTTTACAGATGAGGAAACTGAGGCAAACACTATTAAATGACCTTCCTATGGTCACACAGCTTAGTAAATTTTTGAGGCCAGATTTGAACTCAGGAAGAGGAGTCTTTCTGACTCCAAAAAAAATTCAGCCTAGTGGGGAGGAGAATGATATGGTTGGCCAGCCTGGGCAAAGAAAGGTCCTAGGAGGAATTCACTAATGGGAAAAAGGGACCAGTATAACAGAGGGATGTTGCTGAATGAGAAGGCTGGGGGTACTGATGGACATTCTAGGGTGAGTCTGCAGATAAGCATGGTGTTGAAGTCTGGAGCATTTTTTTCATATAATATCTAGGATTTCTTCCTTTGAGAACTCTTTCATGTTCATATGCTTAACCTGCTGCAAGTAAGCCAGGCTTATCAGGTGTTTTTTTAACAATTGTATTTAAATATATTTCTCCTTTGAAATTCTATGTATTTTATTTTATGCATTAAAAAATAATTATTCTGAGGGGTCTCTAAGCTTCACCATATTGTCAAAGAGATACAGCATACAAACACAAAACATTATGAACCCTTACTTTAGAGCATTGGAAAAAAATGATAAAAATGATTGGTAGAAATCAATGATCTAGAAACTTAGGGGAAACATTGGGGAAAATAGTGTCAAAAGGAGCATGGTATCAACAGATTTCAACATATATTATGAAATATTAATACATAAAATAATTTGGTATTACACAGTTTTGAAAGGGAGTGGAACAGACTAGATAAACAAGAAGAAAAAGCCATCAACTACAGTAGATTACTGTTTCATAAATTTAAAGCTACTGGAAAAAATGAGGCAGTTCAGTAAAAATTATTTTTAAAGCAGAATTTCATAGCATATTTTGTATTACATTCCTTCTGAATAAATTACCTAAATTTAAAATGTAACAGATAAAAACAAAATAGAAGAGAGGGGTATCTTTCCTGATAGTGGCTAGAGAGGCAAATTTTTAACCAAATATGAGATACTATTAATAATATTTTAGTAAAATCAGAAAGCTTTCATAGGATTAATAACCAAAACAAAAATTTTAAAATATTGTCTATGTAATAGTCATTTAGTCATTTTAAATTATTTTTGTGGATATGTTATAATGTATACAATATATTGGTAGAGTAGTACATACAAATAATTTATTTTTAAAATGCATAGATATTGAGAGTTTGCATTGAGAGTTTGGTTATTTCAATAATAATTACTACTATTGCTCAGGGCACCTAGATCATACAGTGGATAGAGTACCAAGCTGTAGTCAGGAAGACCTGAGTTCAAACCTGGCCTCAGACATTTACTGTGTGCCCACAGGCAAGCCACTTAACCCTGTTTGCCTCAATGACCTCATCTGTAAAATGATTTGGAGAAGAAAATGACAAATCACTCCAGTATCTTTTCCAAGAAAACTTTAAATGGAATCATGAGGAGTTGGAAATGACTGAAAACAACTGAACAACAACAACTTTACCTCCAACTATTAATCGTCTCATTTAATTTCCTTACTGATTTTCAGGGGTTTTCTGAATAAGGCTCCAATGTCATCTGGAAATAGGGGTAACTTTATGTCTTCTTTCCTAATTTTTCTTAGTTTCTTGCCTAATTTTGGTAGCTTCACAAGACTGATTTTCTACCTTTCTAGCATTCTTACTCTGTATGATCTAGCTACACTATCTTAATCTTCCTCAAACATAACACTCTATCTGCTAGCTACCCTTCCTGCCTGGAATGATGTCTTTGCTTATATCTGACTTGCTAACTTTCCCAGTTTGACTCAATTCAAATCCACCTTCTACAGAATGCCTTTTCTGTCCCCTTCTGCTAGTGCCTTCTCTCATAATTTAATAATCATCTCTATACTGGACTCATGGATTTATCTACATAACCCTGGTATCTGCCCCGAGCTTTAGTCTTATATTACATTTGCCGGTTACCAATAGGATTCTTCAATCTGGATAACAGTGATATTCCAAATTCACCATATCCAAACAATTCATCTTTCTCCTAAAATTCAATCCTCTCTCAAATTTCCTTATTTCTGTAAAATGTACAACCCATATCCCAGACACAACCTTGGCATTATCCTTGACTCTCCTTGCTTTCCCTCACCATACATATCTAATCATTTCTAAAATCTTGCCATTTCTAAATCTTCAAGATCACTCAAATTAAAACCTTTCTCTACTTACCCAGCTACTACCTTAGTTCTTTCATCATTTTCACCTAGATTATTACAATAGCCTATTAATTGGTCTCCCTGTCTCAAGTCTTCCCTACATCAGTCTATTCCTACAAAATACTGATAAAGTTATTTTTCCTTAAGTTCAAATACAGTCATGGAACTTTTTTTTTTACTTAATAATCTCCATTAGCTTCTTATTGCCTCAGGAATAAAATATAAACTCCTATATAGGTGTTAAAGCTTTCCATAACTTCATCTCAATCAGTTTTTTCCACCTCATTGTACCTTACTTCCCTTCCTATACTCTGCAGTCTAGACAAATTGTTCCTTATACGTTCCTTATATGCAGAATCTGACTGCTCGACTGCTTGTCTCAATGGCCATTCTCTATGCATAGAATGCATTCCCTCTGTAATTCTGATTCATAAAGTTTTCTCTTACTTCAAAATGCAATTCAAGTATCTCCTTATATATTAATCTTTTCCTGATACTCCCCAACTACTAATGTCTCACATCTCTAATAAGCTTATCATTAACTAATAAGATACTTTATATTTGTTTGTAATTCTTCTCTTTACATGATATATACACACATATGTATTAATATATGTATATGTGTATAGTTCATATCTATGATATGTTTATAGATACATTATATATGTGATATATAATATATTATATACACATATATGTATAATATGTATGTATACATACATGTATTTTATCTATATGAGATAGCTTTAATAAACTTTACTGCTGCTTGTAATGCAAGGACAATCACTGGTAATAGGAACCATCTGTACACTTGGCTTCCATAGACAAGACAGGGATATGTGTTTTGTACATGTATGTATGTGTGTGTGTGTGTAGTGTTCATGCACCAGTCTAAGGCCCTGAGGTCCCTGGGGCTAATACTTATATATTGTTTCAGATAAAAAACAAAACAAAAATGTAGTGTAATGCCAGAGGGAGATTGTTTATCAGGACCAGAAAGGTGATAGTGCATTCTAAATCAGGGGTGGGGAACCAGGGGTGGCTGAAGGTTCCCCATCCCTGTTCTAAATTACCTGGTTAGTTGTTGTCCTTCATCCTCAGAGGATCAAAATGACTTCACTGTGTTGGACTCCAAGTACAGTTTGTCTGAATATGGATAATCAGACTGATAGGAGCTTGGAAAGTTCTACCACAAGTAGGCTGGACACAAGTAAAAATGGTCGGAGAGAGGCAAAGGTCTTCTCTCTTGGAGCCAGAGGTCTCGACCAATTCCCCAATTAGACAGCAATGGAAGTGGTGATCTCACTGCCCCTACTTTCTTCTGCTCTCTCTCGAAGGATTTTTTTAGCTTTTTGTTTTGTTTCATTTTGGTGGCAGGGTTAGAGCCCACTAAGCTGAGGGGCAGGAGCAGAGAGAGAGAGCACAGTAATGTACTGTAAAGTTGGCATAGAGGTTTGTTTTTTTAATGAAAATTTCATTCAAAATTCTTTACATAAAATCAAATTTGCATAATGTGAATTTATATAAAGGTAGAAATTGACATGTAATTAACATGATTCTGTACTAATCAAACAAAAGAAAGGCCCATCAGTAAAATAGGTTAGATAGAAAACAGGCAGAATCAAAAATAAGAACAACAGTAGCATAGTGCTAGATAAACTTAAAGGCACTGGTTACTAGAGGGAGGATTTACTTTTTGACCAAAAACTGCTGGGAAAACTGGGATTCCCTAAGTAAAACATCCCATCATCTGCAAAAGGGCTAATTTTGTTTCTTTGCCTCTATCCATTATATGGATTTTTTCTCATCTTATTGCTTTGGTTATCATTTCTAGCATTATGTTAAATAGTAGTAGCAAAAATTGATGTTGCAGTTTTACATTTGATCTTATTGTAAAGGCATCTAACTTTTCTCCATTATGTAATCTAGAATTATCTAAAGTTTGCTCCGTATTTTAGATTAATACTAACAAAGAAAATATTTATTTTGGTGCTTTCTATTTTTTAAACAGAAACAGGGGTGTTGGATTTTGTCAGAAGCATTTTTAGCATCTATTAATATAATCAGACCCTTTACTGTTATTATATTTGTTATTTTATGTGGTTATTTGCTTATGATGAATACACCTGGTATGAATCCAAAGTGGTCATCATATATAATGTTCTTAATATGTTATTGCAGACTATTTGCTGCTTTTTTGATTGTATCAGTACTTCTTAGACTATGTCTCTCCTTTAAGTATCAGAACCATATTTGTGCCATGAGAAAAGGTTTTAAATGTCCTTTTTTGTTCTATTTCTGGAAACAATGTATATTATGTTGGAATTAATTTTTCTTTTAATTTTTGATAAACTTCATTTCTATATTCATATAGTCCTGGAGTCCCTCCAAGTACCTCCTGCACATTTTAGTCCCTATTTTGAAAATTGATTCAGGTATTTCTTCTTCTATCAACCTGAATCTTTTATGTTTTGTCACAATCCATCCATTTTATCTTAAGTTATCAGGTTTCTTAGGCAATATGATCTATGATATTTTCCTTAATATTTTTATTCAAATAATTTGGTTTTCTTCTATATTTTAAAATAAACTATTTTTATTAGGCCTTTAGTTTCTTAGTTTTATTAATTGTATAAATGTTTTTTTGGCCTTCAATTTTGTAAATTTTTTTTAACTTACATATTTTTTATTTGGCTCTTTGAAAGGTTTTGATACATTCATTTATTATGTTTTTAGGCATATGGCCAATTCTTTGATCTTTTTTCCCCTGTCTTTTTGTAATGAAAGCTTTTAGAGATATAAATTTCTCCCTAAAAGCCATGTTAAATTTTTCCTATAAGTTTTCACATATTGTCTCATTGTTGTCATTTTCTTTGATGGAATTTTCTCTCATTTCTGTAATTGCTTCTTTAAGACTGCCAATTCTTTAGAATTAAACTCTTAAGTCTCTTTAACTTTACTTTTTTCTTTAAAGACCCATAGTTGATTATAATTTTAATTTCACTGTTATTAATAGAATATGTATTTAGTATTTTTACTTTCTAATATTTTTGGTGAGGTCTTCATAATTTAATAAGTGGTCAATTTTTAAAGATGCCATGAATAGCTCAGAAATAAGCAAATTCTTTTCTCTTCCCAATCAATAATCAACAGAGATCTATTATCTCTAATTTTTCTAAAGTTCAATTTGCATGCTTAAATTCTTTCTGGCTTATTATTTGGTTATGTCAGATATGTTCACCTCTACTTTGAGGTCAATATGTGACACCAGGTTTAAGAAATCCAGTAGAACACACATATGCATACATACAAATGTACATACATATATGCATATGTACACACATATAATATGGAAATCATTTGCATAGTCATGATCTTTGAATGCTTGGGGGCTGATGAGATGAACAAGTAAGATATTATAGTGGAAAAAGAGAACAACACAAAGTACCAACCCTAGGGAACAAGCATAATTTGTGAATATACTCTGGATGAAGATTGAGCAAAGGAGACTTAGAAAGAGGGGTCAGATAGGTAAGAGCAATTGTTAAATTTAAAGTAGCTTTTTTTGTTGTTAGGTATTTCCTTGATGAATGGACACTCAAATCCATTATGAATATGAAAAATATGAATAAGTGAAATGAAATTTCATGGATTTAAAAAAAACAATTAAATATCTTCAAGATTGAAAAACTTGGGAATTATAGGCCTATAGAAAAAAGATAAAATTCTGCCAAACTGATTTTCAGCTACTCTTTAACCACATATCTGTGTACTTACAAATGTGCTTACCCTACGCCTGAAATGCATTCTCCCCTATTCATCATCTTCAAGAATTTTTCTTTTCCTTCAATTTTTATCTCATGTTAGCTTACAAAATCTCAAACTCTTCAAGTAGAAGGAACCTTAATGGTAATTTAGACCTTCCTCTACCCAATGAAATATTCCTTCTACCAAAACTCTAACAACTGGTCATCCAGATGCAGCTTGAAGATCTCTAATGAGGAGGAACCCATTACCTGAAGAAGTATACTATTGCACTTTTGAGTAGCTCTAATTTGGACATTTTCCTTACATCAAATCTAAATCTGCTTCCAAAATTTTATCCCATGGTTTCTAGTCTTACTTTCCAGGACTTAACAGAGTAAGCCAGATGCCTATCCCATGTGATAAAACTTAAATTCTTTCAAGTACAGCTCAAACACTATTTCCCAAATGAGGTTTTTCCTAATTCCCATCCATCCCCCACCAACTGCTAGTATTGCTCTTTCCAAAAATTACCCTGTATTTATATATGTTGTATATTTGTACACATTTCTATTGACCTATGTTTATGCCTATTATTTTCCCTAATTGAAATAAAGGTCCCTAAGGAGGGGACTGTCTTCATTTCTTTTTCCTTTCTATTCCTAGCATGTGACATAATGTCTGGCACATGGTGGAAGTAGAATACATGTTTGTTTATTAATTTACTGATATTAATTATGCCATTAATGAGGCCTAGATAAAAATTTGTTTCCTAAAATGGTACAACCTAGACTCATAGAATGATAGATTTAGCCTGGAAAGGATCATCTAGTCAAAACTCACTTTTGTAGATGAAGAAACTGAGGCTTCCAGAAGTTAAGTGACTTGCCCCCAACACACACACACACACACACACACACACACACACACACAGAGAGAGAGAGAAAGAGAGAGAGAGAGAGAGAGAGAGAGAGAGAGAGAGAGAGAGAGAGAGAGAGAGAGAGAGAGAGAGAGAGAGAGAGAGAGAGAGAGAGGGAGAGAAAGGGTATGAGGCAGGATCTTAACCCAGGTATTGCTGATTCCAATTATAGCACCCTATCCACTAACCAGTCTTTCATAAATGATATATTTTATCATTGGCCAGATATTTACAATTTTGCAACAGATAGAAACATATATAACATAAAATATCCCATTATGTATATAGTTTGTTGATTATGAAAGAAAACCTTTTGATTCAATATATATTCAATATATTCAAAATGTTACCCTAAGATGCTCTTGCAAAAAATTGTTTCCCATCCACAACTGAAAATCATTAAAGATTCTTTGAAAGATAAAACAACAGGAATATCCCTGTTCAATGACCATCTGATCATAAACATTAGAAAAAAGCTGACAATTCAAGCAGACAGAGTGGCAGGAAGTGTCACAGTCCTGTTTTTCAGAACAATGACTCCAACAAAGACCTGGGAAGCCAACTAGACTAAGTCCTGATCAGGAAATCAAGGGAAAAAATCACAGTGAAAAATTACATTTTTCCAAATGAGACAGGCATAGAAAGACAGATAGCTGGATCCTCTTACCATATTTAGTCAAGAAGGGGCCCTGTTAGGGACTGAATTGGAGCCAAAATCTATTCCCTAGGGCAAAAAAAGGTGTTTTGAATTCAGCAGGGATGTTCTTAACTCTATGTAAGGGCAGCAAATAGAGACAAATGGTAGACTTGTCACAAATGTTATAGAGCTGGGTTACTTATCCAGTGTAAGCTGAGGAAAAAACCTAGGTCTAGGAGTAACAAAGAGATACACCCCCACAACCTGAGGGTGTATTCTAGGAAAGCAGAAGGAATTGAAATGAGCAGGAGCTGTGCAACTCTGACCCTGGAGCCAGGAATCAGATTAAAACCCCAGCATAATTAAAAGTTTGCATGTGAGTAGTAAGTGCTACAGAGAATTCAGATGTGAAACCCACAGTTCTAGCACTCTAAACTTATAAAGCATCATGGTTATCTGACAGAAGCTAAATCCAGAAACAGTATACTGGAGTTCCAACAGGGGTAAGCCTAAAATTGGGTTTTGAAGAGTAGGCCTGAAGGTAGGAGGACACAAAGTTCAGACCAAAATGGCTGACTTCAAACTTTGTCATAAAATTGCATAGCTTTGGACATACTGAAAGGTTATAGGTCACTAGCCTAAGATTCTTTTTTTTTGAGATGTTGATCCAAGTTGCCATGGTTTTTATTCCAAATCCAATTGGAACTTTTTTATTTTAAATTTAATTTATTCTTTATTTTTAGTTTTCAACATTCGCTGCCATAAGATTTTGAGTTCTAAATTTTCTCCTCCTCTCCCAACCCCTCCCCATGATAGCATGTAATGTCATATAGGCAATAGATATATTTCACATTAAACATTTTCACATTAGTCATGTTGTAAAGAATACTTAGAACCAATGGGGGAAACCATGAAAAAGAAAAAAAAGAGAGCGAGAGAGCAAATGGTATGTTTCAATCTGCATTCAGACTCCATAGTTTGTTTGTTTGTTTGTTTTTCTGGATGTGGATAGCATCTTCCATCATGACTCTTTTGGAATTGTCTCAGATCCTTCCCTTGCTGAGAAGAGCTGTCTATCAAAGTTAGTCATCTCACAATGTTGCTCTGACTTTGTACAATCTTCTCCTGGTTCTGTTCACTTCATTCAGTATCAAGTAAGTCTTTCCAGGTTTTTCTGAAGTCCTCCTGCTCATCATTTCTTATAGCACAATAGTATTCTATTACATTCAAATACCACAACTTGTTCAGCCATTCCACAATGGATGGGTATTGCCTCAATTTCAAATTCTTGGCCACCACAAAAAAGACCTGATATAAATATTTTTGTATATGTGTGTCCCTTGCTCCGTTGTATGATCTCTTTTAGATACAGACCTAGAAATGGTATTGCTGGGTCAAAGGGTATACACATTTTTGTAGTCCTTTGGGCATAGCTCCATTTTGCTCTCCATATTGGTTGTATCAAGTCTACCAACAATGCATTTGTGTTCCAATTCTCCCATATCTTCTCCAACATTTATAATTTTTCTGTTTTTTTTTCATGTTAGTCAATCTGATAGGTGTGAAGTGGTACCTCAGAGTTGTTTCAATTTACGTTTCTCTAATAAACAGTGATTTAGAGCATTTTTCATATGACTATAGATAGGCTTAATTTCTTCATCTGAAAACTGCCTATTCATATTCTTTTGGATATTTATCATTTGGGGATTGACTTGTATTCCTACAAATTTGACTCAGTTCTCTATATATTTCAGGAATGAAACCTTTATCAGAGAAACTGGTTGTAAAAATTGTGTCCCAGCTTTCTGCTTCCCTTCTAATCTTGGTTTCATTCGCTTTATTTGTGCAAAAACTTTTCAATTTAATGTAATCAAAGTTATCCATTTTCCATTTCATAATAAACAACTTTAGCAAAGTTGTAGCATATAAAATAAGCCCACATAAATCATTGGCATTTCTATATCTTACTAACAAAGCCCAGCAGGAAGAGATAGAAAGAGAAATTGCATTTAAAGTAACTGTGTACATACACTTAATGGCTGTATTTTGGGCCCTCCTGGCTTAGAGTGTATGTCAATGGTTTCTTTTTGGAACAGCAACCCTAAGAGTCTTCCCTTCCCTGCTTGATTTTTTTTTCTTTTTTTCTCATTAAAGGGGCCATCTCTTGACTCACTTTTTAAAGAGGCTTATTCATTGAATGGGCATTACTTCACTCTAAGTGAGTACATGAGAAGGTCTTAGTCTAAAAGGACCAGGGTTTCCCATTGCATCCTATGCCATCTCCTCTCATCCTGATGAATATCAGGCCACTGGACCCAGATGGATCTGGAGGACAAAGTGAGGCTGGTGACCTTGCACAGCCCTCCCTCACTCAAGTCAAAGTGAACTGCAAGTCATGCCATCATTTCCCTGATGTCATGGTCCTCTTTGAAAATGAAGGGCAAACACCAATCCCTCTACCTTTTTGAAGCCTTTTTATAACCGAAAGTCCAAATCTTGCCTCTTGCATGCCCCCTGCTCCGATCTTTTGTGTTTCTGGCTTTAAACATGTTTCTGTCTCTAATACTATCTTCTTCTTCTGGCTCTCTCTAGATTATTGGCTGATTTAATCACTTCATGATGTCAGCATGATCTCCTGGCTTAGCACATTCTAATTTTCACATGTAAATAGTGAAAGCTGAGCTCCATGGACAGTTGCGCATATGTTTAGTGGTGGTATCTAAGGTTCAAAGAATAAGGACATTTTAGCCACATCTTGAAATATATTTCTAAATTAATTTCTATAAAGATTGAACTAATTCATAGCTTTACCAATGGGATCCCCATCTGTCCACATTTACTTCAACATCCAGTATTTGCAGTCCTTACCAGATGCTAGCTCTGACCATGTCATATGAGTCAGTATATTAAGCAACTTACTCCAAGTCACACAGTAAAATTAGGATTTAAGTCCAGGTCTTCAGGATCTGAATTGAATGTTCCCTCTCTCACTCCACAGCTTCGTGCTCCTTAATAATTTACTTTAGCAACACCACACACACACACACACACACACACACACACACACACACACACACACACCAGGCCAAGATATTGAACTTGAACTTTATATCTATTGTTTAGTAAGAGTTCTCTAATGAGGAGAATGGTGCTAATTGGCTCCTGGCTGGGCATAAATATCCCATACAGCCTTTGAGAACAACGAATTACATCTATTTCTTTGCCTGACTTACCAGCTTGTATTTGTACTGGCACCAAACATTTGAAGCCTGAATCCCAGACATTTCATCTTGGCAGGTCTCTCTGAAATTTTATTGTGAATTTCCATTTGTGACCCTCCTTCTGTCTTTGACATAGCCTTCTGCCCCTGGCTCTTCAAATCTAGTTAACTAGGAACCTAGTTAATTAGATACCCAATAGAGGCTTATTGAATTATTCTCCTGACATCACTTTGTGCTGGAATTATGCTGCTAGCCTTCCTTCTTTATTCTCAGAGCAAAGGAGGAATTAATGTAATAAAATAGACATTTATTTACCACCCATTCTGTTTTTTTTTTTTGGCTCCTGGGAATACAGAGAAAAGGACAAGGAATACAAGGACAAAAATGAAATATCCCTTGCTATATAAGAGTTTAAATGGTCTATAAAAAGGGAGTAGCATATCAGGGGATTTCTTGATAAATATAAGGAATTTCCCATTCAATGAGATAAGATCTAATAGTAAAGGTTTTGACTCAGGGTGTTGGCCATTGTTTGGAAGCAACCAAAAGGTACTATCAAATAATAATATGGGTTTGCTCATTAGTCTTTTACTGATAGGAAGAATACCTAATGATTGGCCAATTAAGGATCAACTACTCATTCTAATTTCCTATCAAAGTCAGCTGGTCACACACTCTTCATCTCAGATGCTGAAATACAACAAAGAGTTAAGGGGAGATTGCTTACCTCCTTCCACCCACACTTCTCCATGCTCAGGAATACTAATTATAACTTACTGCATAACAATCTAGATAAAACCTTAAAGGAAACTTCATATTGAGCTTACAGTATCTTTTTTTTACCCGTCTTCAAATATCCCATGGTTTCCTCTCTACCCACCTCTCAGTTGACAACCTTTTCTCATATTTTACTGAAAAGATGGAGGCCATTCACTAAGAGGTTATTATTATAAATATTATATTATTGTTATTATTGAAAGAAACAGAAGTTCATCTGAATGATATGCTGCATGGAAATGCTGGGCCTAATAGATTGAATATTAGACTACTTCAAATATATATATATATATACATATATATATATACACATATATATATACATATATACACACACATTCATACTTACATATGTGTGTACGTATACATATATTTATACATATATAGACTTATGTGTATGTGTATATATATGTATACATACCCATATACACACATATGTTTGTGTATATATATATATATATATATATATATATATATATATGTATTCATACACATATGTGTGTATGTGTGTATGTGTATAAATATACCTTTCAGGATTTGAATTACAAGTTTTCTTGAACACGTGTATTCTCTAATTCTCTTTATTTGTGTATCTACTTATTCTACAAAAGTTGCAGGTATTTTTTGTGGGGGCATGCTCCCCAGGTTTATGGGAAGGATACTGTAGAACTGCTGTTATTATTCCACCACAGCAAAAGTCTTTGCTTTATGATAATTTTGTTCTCCAGCTTGGTGGTGGTCAACCTCAATTAGAAATGGGGATACTAAACTGTACATCAGCATTCCTGTGGGGTACATATTAACTTAGAAAGCCCCATATTCATATTGCACATGTTCTGTCACATACACATATATTAATTTTTTAAAAAAGTTATTTATTTATTTTTAGTTATCAACATTCACTTTTATAAGATTTTGACTTTTAAATTTTCTCACCTCCTTCCCTTTCCCAAGATGGCATGCAATCTGATATAGGCCATACATGTACAATCATATTAAACATATTTCCACATTAGTCATGTTGTAAAGAAGAATTAGAACCAAACGGGAAAACCACGAGAAAGAACCACACTGCTACAAAAAAAAAAAAAAAAAAAAAAAAAACAGAGAGAAGACAGATATTTCGATCTGCATGCAGAGTCCACCATTTTTTTGTTTTTTGTTTTTATTTTTTTTAATTAAGATTTATTTATTTTTAGTTTACAGTACTCAGTTCTGTATGTTTTTGAGTTCCAAATTTTCTTCCCTTCCCTCCCCTTCATCCTCCCTGCCAAGATGGCATGGAATCCAATATATCTTCTACATATACCTTCACATTAAACTTATTTATGCAATAGTTAAGTTATAAAGAAGAATTATGACCAATGGAAGAAATCATGAGAAAGAAGAAACCAAACCAAAAAAAGAGAAATAAAGGGAAAAGAAAGAGAGAAAACAGTTCACCTCAATCTGCATTCAGACCCCATAGTTCTTTCTCTGGATGTAGATAGTTCTTTCAGTCACGAGTCCTTTGGAATTGTCTTTGAATCTTTTATTGCTAAGAGCCAAGTCTATCAAAGTTAGTCATCACAGAATCAATATCTCTGTGGTTGTGTATAATGCTCTCCTGGTTCTGCTTCCACTCACTCAGCATCATATAACATAGGTCTTTCCAGGTTATCATGAAGTCCGTACCTTCCCCATTTCATATAGCACAACAGTAATCAATTACATTCATATACCACAACTTGTTTAGCCATTCCCCAATTGATGGGCATCCCTTTGATTTCCAATTCTTTGCTATGACAAAAAGAGCCACTATCAATATTTTTGTACATATAGTTCCCTTTTCCACTTGTGTGATCTCTTTGGGAAACAGCACTAGAAGTGTTTTCAATGGGTCAAAGGGTATGCACATTTTTGTAGCCCTTTGGGCATAGTTCCAAATTGCTCTTCAGAATGGCTGGATCAGTTCACAACTCCACAAGCAATGTAACAATGTTCCGATTTTCCCACATCCTCTCCAGCATTTATCATTTTCCCGTTTTCTCATGTTAGCCAATCTGACAGGAGAGATATTGTACCTAAGAGTTGTTCTGATTTGCATTTCTCTAATCAATGGTGATTTAGAGTAATTTTTCATATGCCTATAGATATCTTTAATTTCTTCCTCTGAAAACTGCCTGTCCATATCCTTTGACCATTTCTCAATTAGGGAATGGTTTTTATTCCTATAAATTTGGCTCAGTTCCCTGTATATTTTAGAGATGAGGCCTTTATCAGAGACACTGGTTGTAAAGATTTTCTCCCAATTTTCTACTTCCCTCCTAATGTTTGTTGCATTGGCATTTTTATACAAAAACTTTTTGATTTAACATAATCAAAATTATCCATTTTGCATTTTGTAATGCTGTCTCTCTCTTGTTGGGTCATGAATTCTTCCCTTTCCCATAAATCTGATAGGTAAACTATTTCATGCTCTCCAAAATTCCTTATAATGTCAGTCTTTATTTCTAAGTCATGAATCCATTTTGATATTATTTTGGTATATGGTGTAAGGAAGTTGACTATGCCCAGTTTCTGCCCTACCATTTTCCAATTTTCCCAGCAGTTTTTGTGAAACACTGAATTCTTAGCCCAGAAGTTGGATTCCTTGGGTTTATCAAAGAGTAGATTGCTATAGTCATTGACTACTGTGTCTTGTGTACCTAACCTATTCCCCTGATCCACCAGTCTGTTTCTCAGCCAGTACCAAATAGTTTTGATGACTGCTGCTTTATAGTACAGTTTAATATCTGGTATGGTTAGGTCACCTGCCATAGCATTTCTTTTCATTAATTCCCTAGATATTCTGGACCTCTTGCTCTTCCAGATGAATTTTGTTATTATTTTATCCAGCTCTGTAAAATATTTTTGGCAGTTCAATTGGTATGGCTCTGAATAAGTAAATTAATTTAGGTAAAATTGTCATTTTATTATATTAGTTCAGCCTAACCACAAGCAACTGATGTTTTTCCATTTATTTAGATCTGACTTTAATTGTGTGAAAAGTGTTTCACAATTATATTCAGATAGGCCCTGCATTTATCTTGGCAGATAGACTCCCAAATATTTTGTAGTGTCTACAGTAACTTCAAATGGAATTTATCTTTCTATCTCTTGCTATTGGGCTTTGTTAGAAATGCATAGGAATGCCAAGGATTTATGTGCATTTATTTTATATCCTGCAATTTTGCTAAAGTTGTTTATTATTTCAAGTAGTTTTTTTTTACTTGATCCTCTAGGATTCTGTAAGTAAATCATCATATCTTCAGCAAAAAGTGATAATTTAGTTTCTTCTTTGCCTATTCTAATTCCTTCAAATTCTTCTCATTGCTACCACTAACATTTTTAGTGCCAAATTGTATAATGGAGGTGATAATGGACATTTTTGTTTCACCCCTGATCTTATTGGGAATGCACCTAGCTTATCCCCATTACATATAAGGCTTGCTGATGATTTTAAGTAGATGCTATTTATTATGTTAAGGAAGGCTCCATTTATTCCTATGTTTGCTAGTATTTTTAATAGGAATGGGTGTTGTATTTTGTCAAAAGCTTTGTCTGCATCTATTGAGATGATCATATTGTTTCTGCTACTTTTGTTGTTGATATGGTCAATTATGCTAGTAGTTTTCCTAATATTGAAGCAGCCTTTCATTCCTGGAATACATCCTACCTGGTTGTATTGTATTATTCTGATGATAAGTTGCTGCAACTTTTTTGCTAATATTTTATTTAAAATTTTTGCATCAATATTCATTGGGGAAATTGGTCTATAATTTTCTTTCTCTGTTTTGACTCTTCCTGGTTTGGGTATTAGTACCATATTTGTGTCATAAAAATAATTTTGTGGGTCTCCTTCTTCACCTATTTTCCCAAATAGTCTATCAAGTATAGGAATTAATTGTTCTTTAAATGTTAATATAATTAATATGTAAAACCAGCTGGACCTGGAGATTTTTTCCCAGGGAGTTCACTGATGGCTTGCTCAATTTCTTTTTCTGAGATGGGGGTTATTTAGGTATTTTACTTCCTCTTCTGTTAACCTGGGCAATTTATTTTTTTTGTAAATATTCATCCATATGCCTAAGGTTGTCATATTTATGGGCATACAGTTGGGCAAAATATTTCCTAATTATTGTTTTAATTTTATCTTCATTGGGGGGGGAGTTCACCCTTTTCATTTTTGATACTGGTAATTTGGTTTTCTTTTTTCTTTTTTTAAATCAAATTGACCAGAGGTTTATCAATTTTATTGGTTTTTTCATAAAACCGGCTCTTGGTTTTATTTATTAATTTAATAGTTTTCTTGGTTTCAATTTTATTAATCACTCCTTTGATTTTCAGTATTTCTAATTTGGTATTTAATTGGGGATTTTCAATTTGTTATTTTTCTAGCTTTTTCAGTTGCATGCCCAATTAATTGATCTCCTTTCCCCCTATTTTATTCATGTAAGCATTTAGAGATATAAAACTTCCCCTAAGAACTGCTTTTTCTGCATCCCATAAGTTTTGGTATGTTGTCTCATTATTGTCATTCTCTTGAATGAAGTTATCAAGTGTTCCTATGATTTGTTCTTTGTCCCACTCATTCTTTAGCGTTAGATTATTTTGTTTCCAATTAATTTTTAGCTTACTTTTCCATGGTTCTTTATTACAAATAATTTTTATTGCATCCTGATCTAAAAAGGATGCTTTGACTACTTTTGCCTTTCTGCACTGGATTATAAGGTTTTTATGCCCTAGTACATGGTCAATTTTTGAGTATGTGTCACGTACCACTGAGAAAAAAGTATATTCCTTTTTATCCCCATTCAGCTTTCTCCAGAGGTCTATCATATCTGCCTTTTCTAAAATTCTGTTCCCTTCCTTAACTTCTTTCTTGTTTATTTTGATGTTAGATTTATCAAGATCAGAGAGGGAGAGTTTGAGGTCCCCTATTATTATAGTTTTGCTGTCTATTTCTTCCTGTAACTCCCTTAACCTCTCCTCTAAGTATTTGCATGCTATACCACTTGGTGTATACATGTTAAATGATGATATTGCTTCAATGTTTATGGTACCTTTTAGCAGGATATAGTGTCCTTCCTTATCTCTTTTAATTAAATCTATGTTTACTTTTGCTTTGTCTGAGATTAGGATTGCTACACCTGCTTTTTTTACTTTAGCTGAAGCGCAATATATTCTACTGCATCCTTTTACCTTTATGCTGTGTGTATCCCCCTGTTTCAAATGTGTTTCTTGCAAACACCATATTGTGGGATTATGGTTTTTAATCCATTGTGCTATCTGCTTCTATTTTATGGGAGAGTTCATCCCATTCACATTCATAGTTATGATTATTATCTTTGCCTTTTTCGCCATCCTATTTCCCCCCATTTATGTTTTATTTCTTCGTTTTCCCTTCTTCTTCTCAACAGAGCTTTGCTTTTGACCACTACCTTACTCAGTTTATCCTCCCTCTTGATTCCCCTCCCTTATCTTGCCTTTTTCCCCTTGCTACTTCTTCCCTCCCTTCTGAGCACCCCTTCCCTGTTCTTTCCCCTTTCCCCTCCTACTGCTTGTGTCACAAGTTTGATTTCTATACTTATCAGGGTATGGTATTCCCTTCTTGAACCAAATCTGATGAGAGTGAAGCTCAAATACTGCTCTTCTCCCTCCCTTCTTTCTGTCTATTATAATATGTTTTTGTTCCTCTTCATGTCACGTAATTTACCCTTTTTCAATACCTCCTCACCTCTTCTCCCAGAACCATCCCTTTATATCTCTTAATTATATTTTTATCATTATATCAGTTATTTTATACTGATACCCACAGTCTATGAATATCCCTTTTAATTTTCATAATAAACTATTCTCAAGATTGACATTATATATATATATGTATAAAACAAATAATCCTATATAAGGATAACTAATTAGCCTTATCGATTAATTAGGGTTTTTTTCCCCCATTTACCTTTTTATGTCTCTCTTGAGTTTTGTATTTGGAGATCAAATTTTCCATTGAGCTCTGGCCTTTTCATCAGGAAAGTCCTTTGGAATTGTCTTTGAAATTCAATGAAATAAGGGAGCTTTCAGTCCTGTCTGACTCTCAATGACTCCATTTGCAGTTTAAAGATACTGGAGTGGCTTGCTATTTCCTTCTCCAGTTCATTTTATAGATAAGGAAACTGAGGCATACAGGGTTAAATGACTCGACCAGAGTCACACAGCTAGTGTCTGAGGCCAGATTCGAATTTAGGGAAATTTCTTCACTGCACCATCTAACTGCCACTTAGCTGTCCCCTCCCTGTCACTGTAGTAAAATACTTCCTCTCCTTTGGGAATCTTTTTTTTTGCTAATACCCTTTCTCTCCAACTTTCTGAGTGAGTTTAGGTATGTGTTAGAGCCAGCTCCAACCAGCTTTCATGAGCCATAGTTAATTTTTACTGTGAGCACATATACCTCAGAGCTTGTTTTGCTGATGTTCTAGACTTAAGGAAAAGATGGATTTAATCATGTAGATTAAACTTGAAAATGTCATGCACTTTTTTTTAGAAGTGATTATTAAAATTTTACTAGAATAGTCCTAGGTGAAACTGCCCTGCCCCCACTAGTCCTCTCATCTAAGTTTACCTCTTCTAATGGCTTCATCCTACTTTCCCATAGTCCCTCTTTTCATCTTTTACAGACTATTTATTATCCTTTGATTGTTCACCTAAAGATTAGAGAGAGAGATGAATCACAGGCTCTCATCCATCACATTTCTCCTCTCCTCCTCTTAATTTTCTTTTCTTTTATTCTAGCCCATTTAAGATAATGATTCATTTATAGGGAGTCAGGAGATTTAATCCAGGGAGAATTAATTTGTCACTTTCCTTCGTTTCTCCTGATGCTTTATATTCCCCTTAAATTTTTAACTCTTTAGTGTTTTTATCTCCTAATAATCCGTTTGTTTTCATATATCCTATAAATCAATCTCTCTTCATAAAAATCCTATAAACTGAGAAAAACTATTAGATTAAAAAACTCTTCACAGTTGTATTGATTTACATTGTTTGTGAAGATATTATTTTGATTTTTTTAAAAGTTAAATAACTGAATAATTCTTACTTTTAAAAATTCATTTTGCAGGAATGTTTCAAATGTATCTCTTTTGTTCAAAGTGCATTTTCCCACTGCAAATTGGGTTCATATTTACAGGATATGCTACTTTGCATTGCAAATTGAATTCCTTTGCTATTTTAGAAAATATGATTCCATTTTCTTCTTTAAATTCTCTTGAATATAAAATAATCTTAGGTTATTTGAAATTCATTTCCTTTACTCTTAAAGGCATTTTTTTTCCTGAATGATTGAAAACATGTGTTATTATCAGCTATCATAAAATTTAACTGCTCTGTGCTTTTTAATTTGAAACCTTTTTGTTGGGAAGGGGAATGGCTGAGTGAGGTAGCAACCTTTGAATTGAACAGTTATATGTTTTGTTGTTTGTATTTATAAGCTTAGTAGAGTTTTCTGGTATTACTTCAAGGAGTATGGTATTCAGACATTTTGGTTTATTATATTTATTCATAAGCCCTTGATCTTTAAGTTATCTATGTTAACCTTTTTGTTTGTTTTTCAGAGTTAGTGACTTGGATTATATAGAATTCGTGGTGTGTATGTTTGTGTTTGTGTTTGTGTGTGTGTGTGTTTCCCTTTTGCTTCTCTTCTCCAATTACTTTTCAATTTTAACATCTTTGTGGTTCAAATCTTTTAGACTCTTTTTCAGAACCTCTAGTCCACGGAGAAATTTTTACTGTATATTCAATTTCTCTTACTTTTCTATTTGTATGTTTTTAATCTTCATTGAGAGCCCTGGTTTTTTATCTAAATTCATTTGTAATTTCTTCTTTTATAAATTTCCACTTCTCTTTTGGATTTTCCTAAAGTATGTCTTCACCCCCTTACTTAACAAACTTTAGGGACTCCCTATTACGTCCAGTATCAAATATAAAGTCCATTATATAGAAATAAATTTTTATAAGCTTACCCCTTCCTACCTTTCCAGCTTTCTCATACTTTATTCCCTTTCACATACTCTATGATTAAGCCACTCTGGCTTACTGCCTTTGCTTGAACAGAACATTCTATCTTCTAACCCCATGCTTTTGCAGTAGCCATCCATGATCCCTAAAGTACTCTTCCATCCTCCTCTCCACCTCAGTTTTCCTGGTATACTTCAAGATTCACCTCAAATCCCATTTTCTATAGGAGGCTTTTCCTCTCCCCTGCTTCCACAGGTTAATGCCTCACCTTCTGAGGTTACTTTCCATCTACTCTGTATACTGCATATCTTGCACATACCTAGTTAGTTAACATGTCATCTCTACAATTGCCATGTGAGGTCTTCAAGAGCAGGGACAGTGTTTTTCTTTGTATTCCAAGTCCTTAATACAGTATCTGGTATGTAGTAAGTGCTTAACAAATGCTTACTGACTAACTGATTTACTCTTCTTTTTTTATTTAATTTATTTGTTTTTAGTTTCAACATTCATTTCTATAAGATTTTGAGTTTTAATTTTTCTACCCCTCTCTTTATTTCCCCCTCCCTATGACAGTGTACAATCTGATATAGGACATGCAGGTACAATCATATTGAACATATTTCCATATTAGTCATGATGAAAAGAAGTTACTCTTCTATTTTTATGTCCTCTTCTGATTTATCTGCTGGTAAGCTCGGTTTTATCTGACATTCCTCTCCTGCATTTTTGGTCTTTCTGCCTCTCTCTTATATTCACAGTGACTTGCCTCTGGCTTCTCACTCTTTGATTTGCTCCCTTTGTATTGCTATTCAAATGCCAAAGCTTATGTTTGGTGGTTGTCCTCACACTATGCGATACAGAGTTTGGCCAGTACCAAGTTCTTGCTGTGAGTAAAATGTTGGAAAAGAGAACTGGACTGAGCTAGGCTTCCAGTGTTCTTTCTTTCAGGAGCTGACCTTATCTCCTCTCTATTCTATAGTTAAGAGGGCAGGAAATATTTTCTGTTGTCTCTTTCCTGTTGGGCCTCCATGAGATCCTGCTGTGTCATTGCCAAAAACAAAGCAGGGTGAAGTCTCATAGTCAACCCTATAAATTTGCATGTGTTCATCATACCTTGTGCAAAGTAGGTTGGGAATAGGGATGCTGAGTGGCAGTTCTAAACTTTGAAGTTCTATGATTTTGCTTGATGCAATTTTTACTTTCTTTGATGTTGCTGTCTTATTGTGTGGATTCACCTTCTATAAGTGCTACATGAGTACTTTTTTCTAAGATTTTTGGGTTGGCAAAAACTTCTAGAAACAATTTCTATGCCATCTTACTTGTTATGTGGGCTTTTTCCAATGTCAAGCAAGGCTGAAATAAAGACTTTTTTTTTACCAAATGCCTGTATTGGCTAATGATTGGCTAATGATGTAGGAGGTGGGATTTCTGTTATCCAGTGGGAACCAATAGAGGAAATGTGTCTCAGGAACTAATAGAAAAAGTAGAGTGGTTTTATGGTCAAAGTATGGGTGATATCAGGATAGCATGGCTTCCTTCTGTAAAAATCATGAAGTAACTATGGCAAGGATCAGTTGGAGATACCTGCCAGTGACTGCATAGAGAATGGTAAAACATCACCTCTAAGAGCTTTGCTTGCCATGGAATCCCAACTCTCTGTCTTGGAACATTGAAGAGGAGCTGAGAACGCTGAAACAGAGGTCTTGATTCTCTAACTAAAGAGTAGGTCCACTGTTTATGTGACTTGAATATCATTGGTGAACTAGGTTTTATTGTTTGCACTAATTGTCCTGACAATTGGGGTGGTGAGGGGTGGGAGAAGATTGTATACTAACTGAAAGGTACATTCCTTAAGATGTCACTAGACTTACTACCTAAAAACCAGAAACTGTCTCAGTGTGAGGTAAGATGCAAATACAAAGTTAGGTAGTAAATCTTTTATTATATTTCTTTCCTTCTTTTTTATCTTATCCCCAGAAGTTCCTCTGTAGAGTTGTCTCTTTTATATCATTGTCCTACAACTGCTGGGATCAAGTAGATTCTAACTGGGTAAATTTGGGGTATGAGGCAGCATAATCATCCAGAATGAATAGACTGTAGGATGGAAGATTTCTGACTCTTTTAGAACCATAAAGAGTCATGAGGTCCTTGGTACTTCCACACTATGGAGCACGTATGTTCTAAGTGAGCATCAAACTCAAGGACAGAGCCTTCTTATTGAATAAAAACAAATAGGATACTGGCTGGCAGTACAATCTGGTGGTTAAAGAACCAGAACTGTAAAGAAGAATCATCAAGGAAATATATAAACAAAAAAAGATGGGTTGTTCATATGGCAAGAGCAAAGGGTAACTATACCACATAATCCATTTTTTCCTCTGATATGCTTGAAATGACAATAACAATATCTAGAATTTATATAAGCATGGGAAAAATGGTTATCTGTGCAATGGGTGGGATACCCCCCACATGGTAAATTCTTATCCATACATTGACAAGAATAACATGAGATACACAGGTTTACTTGTCTTGCAATCTATGTAATTGGAAGGAACACCTACAGAGAACAAAATCACTTAAGTATTGGGTATTAAAGAATACTCATAAATTAGAGACTTGATCTCTTTCCTCTTTAGCACAGTCCTGAATCTCTACATGATCAAAGATTAGAAAAATTATCATTCCTAACAAACTAATGTCAGCTGACAAGCAGAAGATATTGCCCCAGCCATTTGTGGGGTCCTGTGGGTACAAAAGTCAGAGTAACATTAACACAGCTGTTTTAAACCTCACAAGTCCCTAAATCCCTATTCTTTATGATAATCCCACAGTAGATAGATGCTGCTCTTTCATTTAAATTTTAAACCTATCATTAATCTCTAAAATATGGGTGGGCAAAATATGTGTGGCATTGTTCTTTTAACATGATGGTGTGTTCTTTTTAAAGAGGCAGTGTGAAATTGTAGAATAGAGAGTAGGTCTTGTAGTCAGAAAGATGTGGGATTAAGATCTGCCTCTGACTCACAATCATCACGGGTTACAATGTGCTGTACCTACATGACTTCGGTTATTCACACAACTGTGTTAAGTAGGTGTTATTATTATTTCCATTCTTTGGATGAGAAAACTAACTTACAGAGGTTAAGTGATTTGTACATAATCACACAGCCATTAATGTCTGAAGGAGGATTCAAACTCAGGTCCTACTGATTCCAAGACCAGTGTTCTAACGACAATTCCACCTACCTGCTAACATATTATTTCTGCAACTCTGGGAAAATCGCTGAACCTCTCAGCATCACAAGTCTTTCTCTAAGACTGTAAGTTGCAGAAAAGTCATTGATTCACATTTCAAAGTGAATTTCCTGAAGGAAGAGCTGCCCACTCTAACAAAATTACAAATTTTTATTTATTTTTTTTTTTATTTTTAGTTTGCAATGCACGATTCTACATAATTTTGATTTCCAGATTTTCTCCCCTCCCTCCCCAAGACGGCATGGAATCTCATATAACTACCATGTATAACTTCGCATTGAATTAATTTATATGCTAGTCAAGTTGTGGAGAAGAATTATGACCAATGGAATGAATCATGAGAAAGAAGAAACAGAACCCCCCCCCCCAAATAAAACAAAAATGTAAACAAAAGAGAATTAAAAAAAAGGTGAGCTCACTCAGTGGTAGCCGGCAGCACTTGTAGGCTACTTTGGACGTACCCCCTTTACTTGCCCCCTCCCTTCCCCCGGCTCTAAATTCGCAGACTAGAATGGTGTGCCACCTCAAATTAAGCAAAAATGGAAGAAGAAATCGCTGCTCTGGTCATTGACAATGGCTCTGGCATGTACAAAGCTGGCTTTGCTGGGGATGATGCTCCTCGGGCTGTGTTCCCCTTCATTGTTGGACGCCCAACATGGGTGTCATGGTGGGAATGGGGCAGAAGTACAGTTATGTTGGTAATGAGGCCCAGAGCAAGAGAGGTATCCTGACTCTGAAATACCCCATTGAACATGGCATTGTTACCAACTGGGATGACATGGAGAAAATCTGGCATCGTACCTTCTACAACGAGCTTCGTGTAGCTCCCGAGGAACACCCTGTTCTGCTTACAGAAGCTCCCTTGAACCCTAAGGCCAACAGAGAGAAGATGACACAGATCATGTTTGAGACCTTCAATACCCCAGCCATGTATGTTGCTATTCAGGCTGTGTTGTCTCTGTATGCCTCTGGTCGTACCACTGGTATCGTTATGGACTCTGGTGATGGCGTCACTCACACTGTGCCCATCTACGAGGGTTATGCCCTTCCCCATGCCATTCTTTGTCTGGATTTGGCTGGCCATGACCTGACAGACTACTTCATGAAGATACTGACAGAAAGAGGGTACAGCTTCATCACCACAGCTGAAAGGGAAATTGTTCGTGACATCAAAGAGAAGCTGTGCTATGTTGCCCTGGACTTCGAGCAGAAGATGGCCACTGCTGCTTCTTCCTCTTCCCTGGAGAAGAGCTATGAGCTTCCTGATGGCCAGGTGATCACCATTGGCAATGAGAGGTTCAGGTGTCCTGAGGCCCTCTTCCAGCCATCCTTCTTGGGTATGGAATCCTGTGGCATTCATGAGACTACTTTCAATTCTATCATGAAGGGTGATGTTGATATCCGAAAGGATCTGTATGCCAACACAGTATTGTCTGGTGGTACTACCATGTACCCCGGTATTGCTGACAGAATGCAGAAAGAAATCACAGCCCTGGCACCTAGCACAATGAAAATTAAGATCATTGCTCCCCCTGAACGTAAGTATTCCGTCTGGATTGGTGGCTCTATTCTGGCATCTCTCTCCACCTTCCAGCAGATGTGGATCAGCAAGCAGGAATATGATGAATCTGGCTCATCCATTGTCCATCGCAAATGCTTCTAAATGGACTGCTAGCAGATGCGTAGCATTTGCTGCATGAGTATTCACAAAGTAAAAATTTGCCCTGGCAAATATACACCTCATGTTAGCCTCATGAAACTGGAATAAGCCTTCTTTGAAAAGAAACTTGTCCTTGGGGAAGTTTGTATCTGATATTAGACAAATATCAGCACTTTTTAGATTGTTGAACTGTTACTGATTTGACCTCGTATTCAAGTTAACAGTTGTTCCCTTGGTGTACATTTTAGCATACCTTGTACATATCTTTGATCTAAACTCTGATACAGGTCACTTCATTTTGACAGGTAAGGCTAAGAGTTGACTTCTATAGATAATTGACCTGATAATACGGCAATATAGCATTTGGCTGGTTGACAACTCAACAGCTGTACAGTTTAGTTCTATAAAGCATCAGATCTGTACAGGGTATCTAAAGGTCAGATTTCCAGCATCTAAAAGAGCTGAGTTGCAGAATTTCTCTCCTAAGGCTGGCAAGAGTTTATTAAAATATGTGTTGCATCTTGCCACCATTCTAGCAGGAATACATATTGAATCCAAGCCTTAGGAACCAGTTTTTTTTCTTAACCCACTGTTTTCCCCCAATGTCATGGGGCTGAGTTACTCAACCTTGAGTTGCAAAAAAGTTTGCATTTACAACCTGTAAATTTGTGCATCTAGTTAATTTATGTAAGATTTCTGTACGTTGCCTTAATGTTCTCACATGACCAGTAGAATACCAAAATTTGTAAGTCATCCTAAGAGTTGAGAATTGTAATGCCCAACACGTCATTGTGTAAGGAAAAATAAAAGTGCTGCAAGTAAACTGAAAAAAAAAAGGTGAGCAGGAAGTGTGCCTCAATCTGAATTCAAACTTCATAGTTCTTTCTCTGGATGTAGATAGCATTCTCCATCGTGAGTCCTTTGGAGTTCTTGCACCTTGTGTTGCTGAGAAGTGCGAAGTCTGTCAGGGTTGGTCCTCACAGAATCCATATATCTGTGGTTGTGTACAATGTTCTCCTGGCTCTGCTCTGCTCACTCAGCATTATGTCGTGTAGGTTTTTCCAGGTTGTTATGAAGTATCATCCCCATTTCTTATGGCACAGTAGTATTCCATTACCTTCATATACCACAGTTTGTTCAGCCATTCCCCAATTGATGGGCATCCCTTTGATTTCCAATTCTTGGCTACCACAAAAAGAGCCGCTATAACTATTTTTGTACATATGGGTCCCTTTCCCTCTTGTGTGATCTCTTTGGGATACAACCCTAGAAGTGGTATTGCTGGGTCAAAGGGTATGAACATTCCTATGGCCCTTTGGGTGTAGTTCCAAATTACTCTTCAAAACGGCTGGATCATCTCACAACTCCACCAGCAATGTAACAATGTTCCATTTTTCCCACATCCTCTCCAGCATTTATCATCCTCCTGTTTTGTTATTTTAGCCAATCTGACAGGAGAGATGTGGTATCTAAGAGTTGTTTTGATTTGCATTTCTCTAATCAGTAGTGATCCAGAGCATTTTTTCATATGCCTATAGATAGCTTTAATTTCTTCCTCTGAAAATTGCCTGTTCATATCCTTTGACCATTTCTCAATTGGGGAATGGCTTGTATTCCTATATATTTGGCTCAGTTCACTGTATATTTTAGAAATGAGACCTTTATCAGAGATACTAGTTGTAAAGATTTTCTCCCAATTTTCTGCTTCCCTCCTAATTTTTGTTGCATTGGATTTTTTTGTACAAAAACATTTCAATTTAACATAATCAAAATTATCTATTTTGCATTTTGTAATGCTCTCTATCTCTTGTTGGGTCATGAATTCTTTTCTTTTCCATACATCTGATAAGTAAACTATTCCTTGCTCTCCCAAATTACTTATAGTATCAGCCTTTACTCCTAAATCATGAACCTATTTTGACTTTATTTTGGTATATGGTGTAAAATATTGGTCTATGGCCAGTTTCTGCCCTACTGTTTTCCAATTTTCCCAACAGTTTTTGTGAAATAGTGAATTCTTAGCCCAGAAGGTGGCCTCTTTGGGTTTATAAAGAGTAGATTGCTATAGTTGTTGACTTCCCCATCTTGTATTCCTATCCTATTCCACTGATCCACACCTCTGTTTATTAGCCAGTACCAGGTAGTTTTGATGGCTGCTGCTCTGTAGTACAGTTTAATATCTGGTATGGCTAGGCCACCTTCTCTAGCATTTCTTTTCATTAATACCCTAGATATTCTAAACCTCTTGTTTTTCCAGATGAATTTAGTTACTATTTTGTCCAGCTCAGTAAAATAATTTTTTGGTAGTTCAGTTGGTATGGCACTGAATAGATAGATTAATTTAGGTAAAATTGTCATTTTTATTATATTAGCTCAGCCTAACCATGAGCAACTGATATTTCTCCATTTGTTTAGATCTGATTTTATTCGCGTGAAAAGTGTTTCATAGTTATGTTCATATAGGCCCTGGGTTTGTCTTGGCAAATAGACTCCCAAATATTTTATAGTGTCTACAGTAACTTTGAATGGAATTACTCTATCTCTCACTGCTGGGTTTTGTCAGTAATATATAGGAATGCCGAGGATTTATGTGGGTTTATTATATATCCTGCAACTTTGTTAAAGTTGTTTATTATTTCAAGTAGTTTTTTACTTGATTCTCTAGGATTCTCTAAATAAATCATCATATCATCTGCAAAAAGTGATAATTTAGTTTCTTCTTTTTCTATTCTAATTCCTTCAATTTCTTTTTCTTCTCTTATTGCTACAGCTAATGTTTCTAGTACCAAATTGAATAGTAGGGGTGATAATGGACATCCTTGTTTCACCTCTGATCTTATTGGGACTGCATCTAGCTTATCCCCATTACAAATAATGCTTGTTGATGGTTTTAGGTAGATACTATTTATAATTTTAAGGAAGGTTCCACTTATTCCTATGCTTTCTAGTGTTTTTAATAGGAATGGGTGTTGTACTTTGTCAAAGGCTTTTTCTGAGTCTATTGAAATGATCATATGATTTCTGGTAGTTTTGTTGTTGATATGGCAAATTATACTAATAGTTTTCCTAATATTGAAACAGCCTTTCATTCCTGGAATACATCCTACCTGGTTGTATTGTATTATTCTCATGATAAGTTGCTGCAACTTTTTTGCTAATATTTTATTTAAAATTTTTGCATCAATATTCATTAGAGAAATTGGTCTATAATTTTCTTTCTCTGTTTTGACTCTACCTGGTTTGGGTATTAGTACCGTATTTGTGTCATAAAAAGAATTTGGTAGGACTCCTTCTACACCTATGTTCCCAAATACTCTACAAAGTATTGGAATTAGTTGTTCTTTGAATGTTTCATAGAATTCACATGTAAAACCATCTGGCCCTAGAGATTTTTTCCTAGGGAGTTCATTGATGGCATGCTCAATTTCTTTCTCTGAGATGGGGTTATTTAGAAATTTTACTTCCTTTTCTGTTAACCTAGGCAGTTTCTGTTTTTGTAGGTATTCATCCATATCTCTAAGGTTGTCAAATTTATTGGCATACAATTGGGCAAAATAATTCCTAATTATTGTTTTGATTTCCTTTGCATTAGAGGTGAACTCACCCTTTTCATTTTTGATACTGGTAATTTGATTTTCTTCTTTCTTTTTTTTAATCAAATTGACCAAAGGTTTATCAGTTTTGTTGGTTTTTTCATAAAACCAGCTCTTTGATTTATTTATTAATTCAAGAGTTTTCTTGGTTTCAATTTTATTAATCTCTCCTTTGATTTTCAGTATTTCTAATTTGGTATGTAATTGGGGATTTTCAATTTGCTCTTTTTCTAGCTTTTTCAGCTGTATGCCCAGGTCATTGATCTCCTTTTTCCTTATTTCATTCATGTAGGCATTTAGGGATATAACACTTCCCCTAAGAACCGTTTTTGCTGCATCCCGTAAGTTTTGGTGTGTTGTTTCATTATTGTCATTCTCTTGAATGAAGTTATTAATTGTTTCTCTGATTTGTTCTTTGTCCCACTCATTCTTTAGAATTAGATTATTTAGTTTCCAATTAATTTTTAGCTTATTTTTCCATGGTTCTTTGTTACAAATAATTCTTATTGCATCATGATCTGAAAAGTTTGCTTTGACTACTTCTGCCTTTCTGCACTGGATTGTGAGGTTTTTATGCCTTACTACATGGTAAATTTTTGAGTATGTGCCATGTACCGCTGAGAAGAAAGTATATTCCTTTTTATCCCCATTCAGTTTTCTCCAGAGGTCTATCATATCTGCCTTTTCTAAAATTCTGTTTACCTCCTCAACTTCTTTCTTATTTATTTTGAGGTTAGATTTATCAAGTTCAGAAAGGGGGAGGTTGAGGTCTCCCAATATTATAGTTTTGCTGTCTATTTCTTCCTGTTACTACCTTCACCTCTCCTCTAAGAATTTGTATGCCTTCCTACGTGGTGCATATATGTTAAACAAGGATATTGCTTCACTGTTTATGGTGTCTTTTAGCAGGATATAATGTCCTTCCTTATCTCTTTTAATTAAATCTATCTTTACTTTTGCTTTGTCTGAGATTAGGATTGCTACACCTGCTTTTTTTTGCTTTAGCTGAGGCGCAATATATTTTACTCCAGCCTTTTACCTTTACCCTTTGTGTCTCCCCCTGTTTCAAATGTGTTTCTTGTAAACAGCCTATTGTAGAATTATGGTTTTTAATCCATTCTGCTATCAGCTTCTGTTTTATGAGATAGTTCATCCCCTTCACGTTCAGAGTTATGATTTCTGTGTTTTTTTCTCCATCCTATTTTCTGCTGTTATGCTTTTATTTCTCCCTTTCCCCTTCTCCTCCTCAACAAAGTTTTGCTTTTGACTGCTGCCTTCCTCAGTTTACCCTCCCTCTTTATTCCCCTCCCTTATCTTACCATTTCCCACTTGCTACTTCTCCCCTCCCTTCTGACCAACCCCTACCTTTTTCCCCCCTTCCCCTTCTATTTCCCGTAGGACAAGTTAGTTTTCTAAACTTATCAGGGTATGTTATTCCCTTCTTGAACCAGACCAGATGACAGTAAAGCTCAAATACTGCTCTTCTCCCTCCCTTCTTTCCCTCTACTATAATATGTTTTTGTGCCACTTAATTTGGTGTAATTTACCCTTTTCTACTACCTCCTTACCTCTTCTCTCATAGCCCTCCTTTTATATCTCTTACTTATATTTTTTATCTTTACATCAGTTAATTTATACAGGTATTCACAACCTATGTATATCCCTTTCAATTGTCATAAGAGCTGTACCATTCTCAAGACTGACATATATATGTATGTATATAAAACATACATAAGATGATATAATCCCACATAAAGATGCAAACAACCTGCCCTTATCGGTTAATAAGGTTTGTGGGGTTTTTCCCCCTGGTTACCTTTTTATGTCTCTCTTGAGTTTTGTATTTGGAGATCAAATTTTCCATTGACTTCTGGCCTTTTCATCAGGCAGGTCTGGATTCCCTTATTTCGTTGAATGTCCATCGCCTTGCCTGAAAAATTATGCTTAGTTTTACTGGGTAGTTGATCTTTGGTTGTAGTCCCAGCTCCTTTGCCCTTCAGAATGTCATATTCCAATTTCTCCTGTCTTTTAATGTGGAAGCTGAGAGATCCTGCGTGATCCTGACTGTAGTTCCATGATATTTGAATTTCTTCTTTTTGGCTGCTTGCAGTATTTTCTCCTTGAGTTTATAGTTCTGAAATTTGGCAATAATATTTCTTGGTGTTTTCAGTTTGGGATCTCTTTCAGGGGGTGGTCGGTGAATTCTTTCAATGACTACTTTGCCCTCTGGTTCTAGGACCTCTGGGCAGTTGTCTTTGATAATTTCTTTGAAGATACTGTCAAGGCTCTTTTTTTTCATCGTGGATTTCTGGTAGACCAATAACTCTTAAATTGTCTCTCCTGGATCTATTTTCCAAGTCAATTGTTTTCCCAATCAGATATTTCACATTTTTTTTTCTATTTTTTCATTCTTTACATTTTGTTTTACTACTTCTTGGTGCCTCATAAAGTCATTAGCTTCCACTTGGTCAACCCTAATTTTTAATGAGTTAGTGTTTTCATTTTGCTTTTGAGTCTCCTTTTCCAATTGGCTGATTTTACCTTTCAGGGTGTCATTTTCTCTCTTTAGATTCTGTATCTCCGTAGCTATTTCATGAAACTTATTCTTTAGGGACTTGATTTCATCTTCTTTTAGTTCCCTAATTTGGTTTTTAAAATCCTCCTTTAGCCCTTCCAGCAATGCTTTTTGGGCTGCAGACCAGTTCACGTTACCTTTTGAGGTATCAGACATGTCTATAGTGTCATTGCTGTCCTCTTCCAAATTGGTATTTTGATCATTCCTGTCTCCATAAAAAGAATCTATAGTCCTTGGTTTTTTTGTGTTCTTCTTCATGTTGGTTAGCCTTTTCCTGGCTTTCCAACAAACTTCTGCCTTTAGGGCTCAGGGGTCTCTGTCCCAGCTTTCTTATTCTGGGGATTGTGAGTCTAGAATTATAGCCTTCAGTTTCCTTAGGTTTGGGGGAGGGGTATGGCTCCCTGATGTCTCACTCCCTTTGGGGGCTCTCCAGCACTGTTGTTCTTCAGCAATGTTCTCAGCTGTTTGTTGTTTGAGCTGATGTCTGGCACTTACCCTGGGGGAGCAAGATTACGTCTGGGCTCCTGGTGTTGACCCCTGCCAGCTCTGCCCCTCTAGGACTAATTGACTTCTTCTACTTGACCACTGACGCCCAACTTCTTTCTCCTCTGTTCCAGTGTTCTTTTTTTTTTCCTGAGGAATTCTCTGGGTGGGGAGGGGAGGGATTAGAACCATTTACCTGGCTATTATGTATCCTGGAAGTTCAAGAAGCCAAGTTTCTGGACTGCAAGCATCAGGAGTTGGTGTTTCACGGCCAGTGGCGTTGCGCTGCCTCTCGTCACTTCCACAGACTGCCGTTCTGTGTTGAGAGGCCTGGGGATCTCCACTGGTTTTGGGCACCCAGCTTTCTCCCAGCCTGTCTCCCATGTGGATTTCCTGGCTGACCACTTCCGCTTTGGTCTGGAGCAGCTCCGCACCGAGCACTCTCCAATCCTACAGATTCGTGCCTTCAGTCTTTCAGACTCTCCTGGCTTGGAAATTTGCCCCACTCAGACTGCTCATGGTTTCTGACTCTCTCAAATCTGCTCAAATTCACTTTTTTATAGGATTCTGACAGACCTTGTTGGAGAGTTCCGGTAAGATGCATTTTTCATGTGGCCATCTTGGCTCTGACCCCCAAAATTACAAATTAAAATGTAAAGTATGATTAAATTTTGGCAATTATACATTACTCTTTCTACTGCTTTTCATACATAGAATGAATTTCTTTTTCATCTCCATTTCTTTGAGTCCCTTCTTCCATCATAGGTCAGTAACATGCCTCTTCATGTGAGAATCCTTTTCTGACAATTCCTCCCCAATTGGTTATATTCATCTGTTTACATGCGTCGTCCAAATACATAGAAGAGCAAGAAGTTTATAAGCAGAACCTAATTTTCACTTTTTCTTTATATCCACAGTGCTTTTTGACACTAATATATACTTAAACAATTAAAAGACAATGTGACATAGTGACTTTGTTGGCCACGGAATCAGGGACACCTTATTTCAAAGACTACTTCAGATATTATTTCTAAGACCCTTAACACATCATTTAATTTCCCCAGACCTGAGTTTAATAATTTCTAACTTGCGAAGAAATCACTCCTGCAAATTCTAAAACAATAGCATCTGCTTCACAAGTTTGTGGTAAGTATCATATGTACAATACACATTGTAAAAAATTAAATCAAGATCTAGCTGTCAACATTTATTAGCATTCTTGGATTGCTTGGTTAGTGCCAGGAATGTTTGACTATAGTATTAGTGAAACTTCTGATTTAGTTATTTCCGTGAGCATGAGGAAGGTCCTTCAGGACTCCAGATCCAGTCCTCCATTTGCCTTTGGTGCCACTAAAAGTCACCAGGCAGGGATAGACATCCAAGTAAACATTAACAAATGAATCCTGTGAAAAACCACCTTCACCACCAAAATAACCTCAGGTGAGATGTATGAACAAACCAGTGAAAGGGATAGCAGTTATGTCCATTTTATTGGACTTTTACAGGAGTTATTCCTTTGCTTAAGGTTTCATTTCATTAACAGAAAGCTCCTTACAAGACAACTATTGATATCACCTTAACAATCTCTGAAATCTCTTTATCAAATGGATAGTCATTTGACAATCAACAGGCATCATTTCATTCTTTGGGAGGATGACTTTGTATCTCTATTTTATCTTTCTCTCTTCAATACATGTAGCTTAGACAAAAATCTAAATTCTTTGTTGCATAGAATATGTCTTACCTTACAAAAGAAATATCCAGTGATAGTGAGAGAAATGAATCCAGGTATCATGGGGAAAAAACCTGATAATTCCCATGAGAAAACTATCACATCTGTGAATGGAAAGATTTTACATGTTAAACAGAAATTAATTTTAATTTATTTTGGGATAATCAATTGTCATGATGTTTGAAAAATAGTTCTATACCCCCTATCTTTCTAGAAAACATGGATTCCTTGGAGAAGCTTGGGCCAAAACTTTATGATTTTATTCAGTTTCTTATATTGAACATACCAATTATGGATGTGTTCTGCTTCAATTAAGTGGATAATCCTGATTTTATACAGCTCATAAGAGCTTTTATGTTTATCTATCAATCAATAACTATAATTGAAATTCAATTGAAGTAACATTTATTAATCCCTTATTCCTGTAATCTCTCTTCTATGAATGGTCAGGTTGTAATAGTTGAGCTTTCTCCTATCTAGTCCCACTTGCTCTTAAATGAAAATGTAATTCTTGGAAAGTTTTGCCTCTGTTGAGAATCTCTGACACAGGCCATCTCACAGACTGCTACCCTAAAAATGACTCTCTTAATGATAAAACCACTCCTAGGAGGACTGATACAAGATGGCACATATATACCAATAGAGCCTCACAATTAAATTTTGGGGAGCACAGGTGACCAGAAAACAGTCCCAAAATCCCAATCATGAGCAGTACCCATGAAATTTATATATGAAGGGAATAATAATAGAAATAGATTACAGTAACTTTCAACTACTAGAAGGGATCAGCAAAAGTAGTGGAATAGGAGCAAGGAGCATAAACGTCATAGTAAAGTTTTCAAAGTACTTTGTGTGTGTGTGTGTGTGTGTGTGTGTGTGTGATATGTGTGTGTGTGATAGAGCATGTATGTGCTTTATGTATAGATATAGATGTATATATCCACTATATAACTACAGATATAGATATGTCAACTCATTTGATCTTTCTTCTTTTGAAGTAGGATTTGACTCTTCCTTCTTCACCTTCTATATTCAGTCAAGTGCCAAGCCCTATCAATTCTGAATTCAGAAGAGCCCTCCAATCCATTCCTTTCTATCCATACACAGAGCTACAACCCTATGTCAGGCTCTCATCATCTCTTTCCTGGAATATTGTAATATTCTCCTAATATTTGTAGACAAATTGATTAATAAGATTTCTATTCATAGGCCACCAAAGTAGTTTTCCCAAATATGACATCTCTTTTCTCTTCAGCAGTTTTCAGTATCTACTTTTTATCTAAAGGACAAAATCCAAACTTCTCTTCATAACATTTAAGGCTCTCTGCAATATATGTGTTACTTAACTTTCTACCATTTCACACTATTTAATTTAATATACTATTCCAGCTGAATTCAACTGTTAGCCCACTCTGACCTCCACATGTGCTGTCTTCCATTTTGTGCATTTCTAGGGAAGTTCTCCATGTTTGAAATGTGTCTCTCCTCATCCCATCTCACTTCCAAGGCTCAGGTCTGGCTCATTGGTGAATCTTCCTTGCTCCCCCAGTTAAAAGTGAATTATCACTATACTATTTAGGATAGATCTCCCTTTTGCTCCTTTTGGTCTGTATGTCTACTTATCTGTCTACATATTGCATTTCTCCTAGTCAAGTGAAATCTTCTACATTGTAGAGTCTTTATTCTCCTTCATCTTTGTTTTCCTATTTCTTATCATAGTGTCTTGCACTTGTAGGTGGTTAATAATTCTTTGCTAAAGAATATTAGGTTAAATGGCCCAGGTTCAATTTGCTACTATGACTACTGGGATTCCAAATCAGACCCACCCTGCTTTCTTATCTAACTCTCCAAAGTAGTAGTTTCATTTATCTCTGTCTTTTAAACATTGACTAAGTCCTTCACTATGTGCAAAGCCTTTTACTGGGACGTATAATGGACACATTCTTGAAGGATATATAATTTCCTGAATTTGAGGCATTTACAATGTAGGAACCTTTCTTACAACTTAGTAGCTAAGTCCCACCCTATTATCTGAGACAGAAATAGGTTAAGTGCCTTCCCATGGTCACATAGTTAATAAGTATGAGATGTAGGTTTAAGCTTGGGTTTTTCAGACTCTAATTTCAGTATCTTATCCAGTATATCATACCATAAATTATTTTCAATGGCCTTTAGATCTTGCAAATCAGTCTAAATATCACTGAATAAATATTGCAAGACAAAAGGAAAGGAATCAAAACCTGAGGAGGCAGAGGATCTAGTGGTTCCCAAAGAAGCATGGAACCACAGCAGGACTTTCCTAGATGGCTCAAGAGAGAAAAAAAATTGTAAAAGCAGAATATTTGGCCTGTAGAAATAATCAGCAGGATAGAAAAAAAAAATTGGAATTCATGGGACTAAATCTCATCAAACACATAAAAGAGAGGAACACTGATCAGGAATGCAAATACAAAGAAATGAAGAAGAACAAAAGACAATAATATTAGAAGAAAATATGATTTCTATACAAGCAAAACACTGATCTCAACAATAGGATGCATAGAGACAATTTAAGCATTAAATGTGTCCAACAAGAACACAAGTCAAAAAATCCTGATCATAATGCAAGAAATAATGCCAAAAAGAAAAAAAAATCCATACTGCTCAGAACTTCTGAGAATGGAGAACAAAGTGCCAATCAAAAGAATCCATAGACCATCTCCAAAAACAAAACAAAACATATATACAATATACGTGTGTGTATATATATATATGTATATATATACATATATATATACACAGAGAGAGAGAGAGAGAGAACTCCAAGATATAGTGATTAAATTTAACAATTCCTATGACAAACAACAAATTATATAAGTTAACCATTATTGTTTGTCATATGGGAAGGCTGGAGGTGGGAGGGAGGAGAGAAATTTTTAAATAGATACACACACACATATATATTAAAGACTTGTGGGAAAAAAAGGAGATGGGAGGTGACATACAGATTCCAGGGAAGCATATACATAGGGGAATCATGTGGAACAAGGATGGACAGGTGTACAGAAGCGAGGTTGTGGAAGGCCTTACATTGTAGACTGAATAGCTTTTATTTTCTTTTAAGTCAATAAGGAGCCACTTAAGGTTTTTTTACCTGAGCAGTGAAATAGTCAATTGTAGAATGGGTCCTTTGAATCCTATGGGACTTAAAGAATGCTATGTTGGAATCGCATTTAGAATAAATCTCAATAACGTGGATGATATCTGAACATTGAGGTGTAGAGAATACCATCAGATGGCAAGGGAACTCAATTAAGCATTCTTTTGGCCTCTGCCCTTTGATGAATGGGCCAACATGATTTTTCTTGGTTCTGTTAATAGGGAGGCCACCAGTAGGGAGTCTATCCTCTGTGGACAGGGCTTAAGCCAGGGCTTAGGGCTGTTAGATTCAGGCTTACAGGTAATCTGGACTACAATTTTGAACAGATATTTGACAGAGCCAGAAGAATAGGGTCATCCTTATTTATCGTTTTTGTGAATACACAAGAAATAGAGAGGAAAGTTTGATGTAAAATGGATATTTTTGATCACATTTAATTAAAAAGGTTTTGTACAAATAATATAAATATAGCCAAGATCAGAAGGAAAGCAGAAAATTTTGGGAAATTTTTATAAAGTTTCTCAGATAAAGGTCTCATATCTCAAATACATAAAGAATTTTGTCAAATATATAAGAATAAAAGTTATTACCCAATTGACTAATCATCAAAGGATATGAATAGTAAGTTTTCTGATGAAGAAATCAATATAATTTATACTCATATAAAATGCTTTTAATCATTATTGGTTAGAGAAATGAAAATTAAAATAACCTTGAGATGTCATTTTACATCTATCAGATTGGCTGAAATGATAGAGGGGGGAGCAACAAATGGTGGAGGGGATGGGAAAAAAATGGGACTAATTGTGAACCTCAACCATTTTGGAGAGCAATCTGGAATTATGCCCAAAGAGTAATAGAATACTACTGTGCTATAAGAAATGATGAGCTTGATGATTTGTAGAAGAAAACATGGATAGACTTGCATAAAATAATGAAGAGCAAAATAAGCAGAACCAAGAGAATATAATATATAATAAAAAATTGTTTTAAGAACAACTTCAAGTGATTCAGTCATTTTGACTATTATAAATTCTCAAATTAACCAGAAAGGACCTATGAAGGAATACACTGTCTATCCAGAGAAAGAACTAATACATAGAAGTATGTAGAGAATGATCTTTCACATGCATGCACACACACACACACACACACACACACACACACACACATACATGCATTTGCATCTGATGGTAGCCATTCCTAGAGCATGGGGGGGGGGGGGAGAGAGAGGAAAAAAGGAAAAAGAAGAGAAATTTACAGAACTCTATTACCCATTTAAAAGAAATAGCAAGTTGTACATAATTTACAATTTCATTGCAATCATCTTTTTGATTATACTGTGTTATGGAGATGCTTATTTTATTCCATAAATGAAAATTTATTTTTTAATTAAGTAGTGAATAAATTCAGAAAGCAACAGAATGACAAGCAGAAAGACCAGTGAGAGGCTTCTTTCTAAAAGTATGTAATGAGACAGTCTCTAAAAGCTGAGAGTCAGGAGGGTTGGAAAAGGACTGGGTGTCAGGTATGGGTAATTTATTCACTTGAAAATCACCAGTCCTTATAAATCCCAAATCTGTTTATTCTTCTTTTTAAAAAAAAAAAACAAAAACAAAAACAAAAACATTATTTATTTATTTAAAATTTTTAGTTTTCAGCATTAATTTTCACAAGAGATTGAATTACAAATTTTCTCCCCATTTCCACACTTCCCCCCCCCTCTCCAAGATGGCATATATTCTGATTGCCCCATTCCCCAGTCAGTCCTCCCTTCTGTCACCCAACTCCCCTCCATTCCCTTTTCCCTTACTTTCTTGAAGGGCAAGATAGATGTTTGTGCCCCATTGCTTGTATATCTTATTTCCTGGTTGAATGCAAAAACTTTTTTTGAACATCTTCTTTTAAAACTTTGAGTTCCAAATTCTCTACCCTCTTCCCTCCCCACCCACCCTCCCTAAGAAGGCAAGCAATTCAACATAGGCCACATGTGTATCATTATGCAAAACCCTTCTACAATACTCATGTAGTGAAAGACTAACTATATTTTGCTCCTTCCTATCCTGTCCCCCTTTATCCAGTTTTCTCCCTTGACCCTGTCCCTTTTCAAAAGTATTTGCTTTTGATTACCTCCTCCCCCTATCTGCCCTCCCTTCTAAAGTCCCCCCATTTTTCTCTCCTTTCTCCTTCTTTCCTGTGGGGTAAGATACCCAATTGAATGTGTATGTTATTTCCTCCTCAGGTCAAATCCGATGAGAGCAAGATTCACTCATTCCCCCTCACCAGTCCCTTCTTCCCTTCCAAAAGAATTGCTTTTTCTTGCCACTTTTATGTGAGATAATTTACCCCATTCTATCTCTCCCTTTCTCCCTCTCTCAATATATTCCTCTCTCATCCCTTAATTTGATTTTATTTTTTTAGATATCATCCCTTCATATTCAACTCACCCTGTGCCCTGTCTATGTATACATACATGCATATATATGTATACACACACACACACATATATATATATGTATATATATATATAATATGTATATTCCCTTCAGCTACCCTAATACTGAAGTCTGAACTATACACATCATCTTTCCATGTAAGAATGTAAACAAAACAGTTCAACTTTAGTAAGTCCCTTGTGATTTCTCTTTCTTGTTTACCTTTTCACGCTTCTATTGATTCTTGTGTTTGAAAGTCAAATTTTCTATTCATCTCTGGTCTTTTCACTGAGAAAGCTTGAAAGTCCTCTATTATATTGATAATCCAAATTTTGCCTTGGAGCATGACACTCAGTTTTGCTGGGTAGGTGATTCTTGGTTTTAATCCTAGCTCCATTGACCTCCAAAATATCATATCGATCCCTCAACGTAGAAGCTGCTAGATCTTGTGCTATTCTGATTGAGTTTCCACCATACTCAAATTGTTTCTTTCTGGCTGCTTGCAGAATTTTCTCCTTGATCTGGGAGCTCTAGAATTTGGCGACAAAATTCCTAGGAGTTTTCCTTTTGGGATCTTTCTCAGGAGGCAATCGTTGGATTCTTTCAATTTCTATGTTACCCTCTGGCTCTAGAATATCAGGGCAGTTCTCCTTGATAATTTCTTGAAAGATGATATCTAGGCTCTTTTTTAGATCACGGCTTTCAGGTAGTCCAGTGATTTTTAAAGGTCAGTGGTTTTTTTTCAATGAGATATTTCACATTGTCTTCCATTTTTTCATTCCTTTGGTTCTGTTTTATAACATCTTGATTTCTCATAAAGTCACTAGCTTCCACTTGCTCCAATCTGATTTTTAAGGTAGTATTTTCTTCAATGGTCTTTTGGACTTCCTTTTCCATTTGGCTAATTCTGCCTTTCAAGGCATTCTTCTCCTCATTGGCTTTTTGGAGCTCTTTTGCCATTTGAGTTAGTCTATTTTTAAAGTTGTTTTCTTCAATATTTTTGGGTCTCCTTTAGCTAGTCATTGACTTGTTGTTAATGGTTTTCTTGTGTGACTCTCTTTTCTCTTCCCAATTTTTCCTCTATTTCTCTAACTCGCTTTTCCAAATTCTTTTTGAACTCTTCCATGGCCTGAGACCAGTTCTTGTTTTTCTTGGAGGCTTTTGATTTAGGCTCTTTGACTTTGTTGACTTCTTCTGGCTGTATGTGTTGGTCTTCTTTGTCACCAAAGAAAGATTCCAAAGTCTGAGTCTGAATCTGAGTCCATTTTTGCTGCCTGGCCATGTTCCCAGCCAACTACTTGACCCTTGAGTTTTTCATTGGGGTATGACTGTTTGTATAGTAGAGAGTACTTTGTCCCAAGCTTGAAGGGCTGCGCTGTTGTTTTCTGAACTTTTTCTACACAGCAAGCTTTGCCACACCAATGTTCCTCCTCCCCCAAGAACCTCCCACCTGGACTGGACTCAGATCTTAAGCAGGCTCTGCTCTCCAGCTCTTATTTGCCACTCAATTCTTCCCACCAGGTGGGCCTGGGACCAGAAGCAACTGCAGCTCTAGTTCTGCAGCTGCACCACCTCTGCTGGCCCCAGGGTGGTGGCCAAGCCACAAACTCCTTTCACTCTATCCCAGTAGCTTTTCCCACTAACCTTCTCTGTTGTCTTTGGTGTTTGTGCGTTGAGAAGTCTGATAACTGCCACAGCTCACTGATTGAGGGTACTAGGGCCTGTTCCTCCCAGCTCCCCATCTGGTTGGTCCAGGCGTGGCTCACACTGGGCTCTGCTCTGCTCCACTCCCAGCTCTGTGTGTGATAGACCTTACCCAGTGACCATCCAGGCATTCCTGGCCTGGAGCCCTGCTTCCTTCTGCTATTTTGTGGGTTCTGCAGTTCTAGAATTTGTTCAGAGCCATGTTTTATCAGTGTTTGGAGGGTCCTGGGGTAGAGCCCTAGGCTAGTCCCTGCTTTCCAGCCACCATCTTGGCTCTTTCCCCCCCATTCACACTCTAAACTGTAATTATTTGTGTTTCCTCCTTACTATTTTCCTTACTTTCCTTCTCACCATATTCTTATCCCTCCTCACCCCTCTACTTTACTTCTACCCACTACTTTGTCTTCCTATTCCTTAACCTACTCCAAGAATCCCTCTCTCTCCATGTAATACCTCTCTTTTAGTTCTTCCTCTTCCACATCATTTGTATGAGAAAATTACTTTTTTTTGCCTTTTACTACATCATTTTGCTTTTTAGAATCACTTCATACTCAGCCCTACCCCACTCTTTCTTTTGAAGTACCCAATTGATAATGACAGTCTTAGACATATGGTTTACATTTTCACATATAAAAAGTGAACAATTTGCCCTTATTGAGTCCCTTGAAAGTTTACCTTATATTTGTCTTATATCTTGTATGTCAAATTTTCTCTTTAGCTCTGGTCTTTTTGCCTTAAGGTCCTGAAAGTTTGTCAATTTATTAAATGTCCTTTTTTCATTCAGGATTATACTTAACTTCTCTAAGTATGATATTTTTGGTTGTAACCCCAGGTCTTTTGCTCTTTGATATATAGGGTTCCAAAGCATACAACAATGAGGTCAGCATCACAGTTCTACAGACCTTCAGTTTGGTAATTGGTCTAATACCTCTTGTCTCCCATACTTTACTTCTGGAGCCTCCCAAAAATTGAGCTAGCTCTGGCAATTGGTGAGTCAACCTCATTATCAATGTGTACATTCCTGGAAAGTTCACCACCAAGGTAAGTGAACTTATTTACAGCATTGTTGTATGCCTGGTCTTTTAGTGTAGCCACTGCTAGGTCTTGTATAATTCTAACTGTGGCTCTGCCATATTTGATCTTTTTTCTTGTTCCTCATAAAATTTTCTCCTTAAGCTGGGGGTTTCAGAATTTGCCTATGATAATCCTTTAGGTTTTACTGAGAAGATCTCTTTCAGGTGGTGATCAGTGGATTTTTTCTATTTCTGCTTTCCCTTCTTCTAACATTTCAGGACAATTTTCTTTATTTCCTGCATTATTGCATTAAGACTCTCTTTTTTAAACAAAGTAATCTGGTTATTCTTATGTTTTCTCTTCTTGATCTGTTCTCCAGTTCAGTTGTTTTTCTTATAAGATATTTCACTTTCTCTTCAATTTTTTTTTCATTTTTCGTATTTTGTTTTATTATTTCTTGGTCATTTTTGCTGGCTTCTCCTTGCCCAATTCTAATTTTCAAGGAGGCATTTTCTTCCTTAAGATTCTGGATCTTCTTTGCCAGTTGGTTGATTTTCTTTTCATAATGATCTTGTTTTATTTGTTTTGTTCTTACTTTTAAAAAGTTTGCCTCAATCTTTCTTATTTCATTTTCGAAGTCTTTAAAAGTTCTTCTATGAATTATTTTTGGGCTGGTGACAATTTGATGTCATTATTTGGATAGGAGAGGCTTTTTTTTTGCTTCAGTATCCTCCTCTGAAGACAAATCCCAGTCTTCTCTATTCCCATATTAACTATCCATGGTTAGGTTCTTTCTCCTTTGCCTGTTCATTAAAAAAAAAAATTGCAGCTTATCATTATAATCACCTCTAATCCCGAGTGTGGGGGATAGTGTCTCTGACCTCAGGTCCCTCTTACTGTTGCAATTTTGAGTTTTGTTGTGTGCCAAACCTCTGAACTCCTTTCCCCCTGCAAGCCACAGCTAGGTCTCCTAGGCACACTATGTTTGGAATGCTTTTGCCCCCTGTGAACCCTCCAATATCTATGACTTTGAATTCTCCCCTCTGGCCTAGAACCAAGACCAAGAACTCAACTCTCCTGTAAGTGTCCACAGCCAGTAGTGTCCCTGCCCCACTGATTCTGTACTCACTAAGGTGTGTGCTGATTCCTTCTTGCCCCAGATGGCATCTCAGCAGCTCAACTGGGCCCAGTGTCCTTTGTTAGCAGAGGTCCACTCAGTCTTCTCCCTGATTCCCCATACTGTCTGAAAGGAGAAAATTTTTGTGGGTCTAGGTGTGGTCTTAACCCAGCTGCCCTCAGGGCTTGCCACTTGCTATTTCAGTGGAGCTAACCTGGAGTTGTTTACACTTCCCTTGGGCTAAACCTTCATCCTAGGGTATCTCTTTGCATCTTCAATGGTTGTCACAGGAGGATCACTGTTCTGCCCCAACTCTTATTTATTTTTGTTGCTCTGCATTGACCCTGAGGTGCTATTTTGTCTTGTTTGTGGAGGAAATCTGGAGAGCTTAGAATTTTCTCACCTACTTTGCCATATTCCCAGCCAAACATTCATTTCAAAAGGTAGGCCATTTTCTCATTAGTTTTAGCTAACATTTGAGTCATTTTCTCATCTTTTTTTAAAAATTGCTTTTTTTCCTTTCAATTTCACCTGCTTGTCATTGCACTGAGTTAATGCTAGCTTTATAAGAGTATCAATTGCTGGCTATCAGATGAATCAGACATTACTGACAGACACAACAGCTGGTAGATATGATTAATACAGAATGATTCATTGACATTAGCCACTATGTATTAAATGGCATCTTTGCTTATGATTTCACCTACACTGAAGCAAAGAAGTAACATTATTTTTGCTTCAATTTTTTTGAACATAAACCCGTTGAGCTGGCCTTAAACAAAACTGTGGAATAAGTAAAGTTTATCTTCAGCTCACCTCAATCTCTACTTTCTTTCTCTGACTTTCCTCCTTGTGTACCGCTCAGTAGGTTAATAAATATTTATTAAGCATTTGTTATGTCCCTACCACTGTGCTAAAAGCAAGGAATACAGTGGAAGAAAAAGACAGTCTCTACCCTCAAGAAGCTCAAAATCTTTTTCAAGGTGGCATCTTGTTTAGTTTTTAAATTAAAAAAAAAACACTATTTAGTTTTGTTTTTCAACATTCACTTCCATAAGCTTTTCAGTTTTCAATTTTTCTCTCCTTACTTCTCCCCTTCTCCCCTCTCCTCCCCACCAAGACAGTGTACAATTTCACGTAGGCTTTACATACACATTCATATGAAGCATATGTTCACATTAGTCATGTTGTAAAGAAGTTTTTGATCCAAAGGGAGGAATGATGAGAAAGAAGAAACAAAACAAAACAACAAAATAAAAAAGAGAGCCCGTAGTATACTTCGAACTGCATTCAGACTCCACAGCTCTTTCTCTGCATATGGACCATATTTTCCATCATGGGTCTTTTGGAGTTGTCTTTGATCTTTGCATTGCTGAGAAAAGCCAATTCTATGAAATTTAGTCATTGCACAATGTGACTGTTACTGTGTACAATGCTCTGCTCTGGTATTGCTCTCTTTTGGTTCTGGTTGCTTCACTCAACATGAGTTCATATAAGTCTTTCCAGGTTTTTCTGAAGTCTATCTGTTCATCATTTCTTACAGTATAATAGTATTCCGTTACATTCATATGGTACAACTTGTTCAGCCATTTCCTAATTGATGGGCATCCCCTCAATTAGTAATTCTTGGCTACCACAAAAAGAAGCTCAAAAAGCAAAAAGCAAACAAATATATACAAACAAACTATATAACAAATGAATAGGAAATAAGAGAGGAAAGGTACTAGAATTGAGAAAAGATGAGAAAGGCTTCCTTTAGAAAGTTGGATCTTAGCTAAGAATTAAAGAAAGCTATGAGACAGAGATAAGGAGAGTATTCCAGCCATAAGGGACAACTTGAGAAAATATCTGGAACTTAGAGAAAGAATATCTTGTTAATGGAACAGCAAGGAGGCCAGGGTCATTAGAAGAGTATAAGAAGAGATGTACCATAAAAGAAGATTAGAAGGGGAAGAAAGTTAGTTTATGAAGGGCTTTAAATGCCAAAAAGAGGATTTTATATTTGATCCTGGGAATGAGGGGTTTAGGGAGTCAATAGAGTTTATTGAGCATGGAGGTGACATGGTCAAACCTGTACTTTAGGAAAATAACTTCGACAGCTGAATGCAAGATGAACTGAAGTAGGAAGAGATGCAGCAGGCAGACCAACCAAAGACTATTGCAACAGTCAAGGCATGAGGTGATGGGGGCCTACACCATGATGGTAGCAGTATTAGAGAAGAGAAAGGGGCATATTAGGGGCATATTGCAAAGGTAAAGTCGACAGGGATTGGCAACAGATTGGCTTTGGGGGGGTGAGAGATAGTAAGGAGTTGAAAATAATATCTAAGTTGTGAGCCTGTATGACTGGGAGGATGATATTACCCTTGATAGTAAAAGAGAAGTTTGAAAGTAGTCAGGGGTGTGTGTTAGAGGAGGAAAAAGAGTTAAGTTTTGAACATATTGAGTTTAAGGTGTCTATGAGGCATCCAGCTCAAGATGTCAGAAAGGCAGTTGAAGATTCAAAATAAAAGTCAGCAGAGGTTAGGTCTGTAAAAGTAGATTTAAGGATAATCAGTATAGAGATGATAATTGAATCTATGGGAGCTGATGTGTTCGTCAAGTGAAGTAGTACAAAGGGAGGAGAGAAGAGGGCCTGTGACATAGACTTACGGGACATCTATGCTTAATGGGTGGAACCTGGATCAGAATCCAGCAAAGGAGGCTGAAAAGGAGTGGTAAGATACATAGGAGAGCCAGTAGAGAGTAATGTCCTGAAAACGTAGAGATAAGAGAGTATCAAGGAGAAGATGGTTATTGTGAGAAACGTGGTTTTGTGGATCACTGGACTTCCCCAAATTGTGAGAAAACATGGCTTTGGGGATCACTGGACTTCCTAGGCAGGGCCAAAGTCTTGAGGAAGAACCCTGTGATAATCCCTATGGAAGGCTGTACAGACCACAGGACTTCCAGAGGAAGACCAAGTGGTAGCCCCCTTAATCTGTGGGGATCACAGGGCCTCCTAGGGGTCAGACCCTAAGGAGGACCCAAGTGATGGACCCTTAGGATGGCAGTAAGATCACAAGGCTCCCGAGACAGGGCTGGAAGACCCAAGTGATGTCCCCTTAAGAAGGCTGTGCAGACCACAGGGGTCCCTGAGGGAATCCTGAGTGGTAGTCCTCTTAACACCAAAGCAGGGATCACAGGACTCCCCAAAGCAGGATCAGGAAGTAAGCTTCAGACAAGCTTCTGCTGCTCATTGCTTTCTTTTCCTTAACCTTAGGAAAATCCATGTGATTTGCCCATTCTCACCCAAAGAACTCAGGACCAGAGTGGGCAGAGGAAGGCATTTATTACACTCCTCAAGAGAGCGGGTGTGGTGCTCACTAGAACACTTACACTGATACAGCTGCAGGAGCAGGGATAACCATTCCCTCTACTCCTGCTAGAGTTATGGTTACTTTACAATCTTTACTTTTTACATAGTTTTCCTAGGTTATACAGTTTATATAGGTAGGATAATAAGGATACAGAAGCACTAGTGAAATTAATTAGATTTTCCTTGTCTTAGTTTAGGATTAATCTACATTCTTTTACTTCTCCTACTTTCCCTCTTTAACATATGCAAATTATGCAAATCAGTAGGCCTGGACTCTTGACTAAGACCAGACCCTAGATAAGCTTGAACTGGTTCAACCTGGTTTGGCCTCTCTAATTCCCAAGACTGCCTTCTCAAAAAGCATGTGCATTCTTATAAGCCTCTGACCTCTCACCTGACCGACCTTGAGGCCTGATCTCCACTAAAGTGGGGGGGGGGGGGAGGAAGTACACCTTTAGTTCTGTGGAAACAAAACTCCTCCTCCCATTTCTTACAGTTATCAATGGAATCAAAGAGTAAAGAAAGATCAGATACAGTCCCACTGCATTGTTTCACTGAAAGATAGAGGTGATCCTTGGTTCTGGAAAGCCATGCCAGTGCTCTAGTAGGTTCTATGGTGGTAGAGAGCCTTTGAATATCATACCTATAACAGACTGTCTTATTTTCAAGGAACAAGCAACAATAATTAATGTTCTGAACCCTTGACAAAGAATTCTTTGGTCATGGTAGACAATGAAATAAAGAAAAATACAAAATTGCCCTAACTCCTGTGTAGTCCCTTCTTCTCTTTCTTCAGTTAGCATTATTTAGCACTATATGGTTTATAAAGCACTAGATAGAGAGATAGATAGATAGATAGACAGACAGATAGATAATGCAATTAAAATCTCCTAACAATGCTATACTATATTTTATAGATAATGAGAGGGGTTAAATGACCTGCCCAGGGTCACACAATTAGTAAACAACTAACTGCAAAAGGATTCTCACTCTTGTCTTCTTATATCTAAGTCCAGAATTATATCCACTCTGCTACCTAGCTTCCTCTAGTGAAGGGGGCATAGTAGAAGACAGAACAGAGGGTGCCAAGAACCAAAACCAATAATCACACCTTAATCAACTGGTCCATTCGGATCATCAAAAAAGAAATTGGTAACCTAGGAATTTTTATCACTTTCCTGATCATGGGATAGGGAAGGGGCATATATAAGTACAGGGGAAGCTTTCCTACTCTGTGGTAGCTTCCACCTCAGCCAAGAGAAGTTCAGCCCTGGTTCAACTAGTAATATGGGGCAATTCCCCTGTGGAAGAGGCTGGGGAGCCTGCTTTGGGAAAGGCATGATAATGTGTAATGCAAGCACCCTACTCCTAGATTTGGAGAATCAGCAGATATCCTGTAACTAGTTCCAGTCATCCGGAGTTGAACTTTGGGTTGAGATGGGCCTTTTTGATTGGTTATAGAAAGGAAGGAGAATGAGCATTTATATAGTATCTACTACATATAATAGGCACTATTCTAAGCACTTTACAAACATGATCTCATTTGATCTTCACATAAACCCCACAAAATAGACACTGTTGTCATCCTCATTTTACAGTTGAAGAAAATGAGGCAAACAGAGGTGAAATATCTTTCCCAGTGTCACACAAATATTAAGTGTCTGAGATCAGCCCAGTGTGCTAACTGCCAGAACTGGGATATATTCTGAAGACATTATTAGCTAACCAAGGTGAGGCTTGTGGCTCTGATTCTTTCCAGACTGGCTGGCTTTGGAGGAGGATAAACTTGTGGGCTTTTGGGGAGGTAGGAATGGAGGAGCCTTGTTCTCTCTCTATCTTGGATTCAGTGGCATGGAGATGAGGGCACATTTCTTCTGTCTTTAGTATGTCCATTGTTTCCTGTGTTTAGGTATAATTGCATTGGTGATGCCTCGTGAGTTTCAAAAGGTCAGAAGACAGGGAACTTGAGTCCAAATTAGAATTTCTCTAAAGCCAGAATGTAAGGAATGGAATCTCAAGCTACCAGTTGCCGGCAGTAGCTTAGATGACACACTCCTCCATCCATCTGCCAAGTTGCTTTGGGCAATGAAATTTCTTTATGATTCCTTAGGCACCAAAGTGGTATAGGGAAAGTGTATCCTTAGGTGTACAGGTGGAAAGTCTGTACTTTATTCTTGCTATGTCTTCTAAATAAATATCCTTTTTAAAAGTTAATTAATGTTAATTGGTTAGACTTGATTGAGGCATTAATCACTGGTGTGTAAATAGTAGGGGGAATATCCAAGATAGAGGGCTTGAATGGATGGCATTAAAAATATCCCAAGCCCTCAGGGGTACTTCCAGAACCCTGATGGGAAAATATACCAGGCCTGGCTATGCAAAACTGAGTCCCAAGTGTCACTACATTCAAATGTGTATATGTAATCTGTATATAGAAAAAAAGAAAGAAAGAAAAAGTATTATCTAATATCCAGAACATACCATGTTTGGCAATGGTACTATTTATTTCTGTGAATAAATATTGTTATATCATTAGATGAGAGAAGCACTTTTTTTTTTTAAATTTTTGACCTCCAGTTGCCTAATGGGCCTTTGGAAAAAGATAGTATATAAAATATTTCCTCGGTGTCATGACAAAGACAGGCAGGAACAAAAATGAAGAGGTGACTAGCATTTAGGCCAGCAGCATAAAAAATAAAAAAGGATCCCTGTAGCTGCACATTTACTTAGAAAACCATAAATTCACATTATCTATGTTGTAGTATATTTTTATTTATTTTGTTAAGCATTTCCCAAATATATTTTAATCTGGGTCAGGCTGCATGAGCTTGACTATCTACTCCAGGTCTCATTAATTATGAGTCATTAGTTATTGAATAATTGAAAAACATTTTCTTGAGAATTCAGTCTTTCTTTCCAATTTTCCACAGACAGGGGTGAAAACAGCCCCAATTAATCCCTTCCTTAAGCAGGTAGGTGGTGCCATGAGTAGAACACCTGGCCCAAAGTCAGTGAGACTTGAGTTCAAGTCTGGCCTTAGACAATTACCAGCTTTGTAATCCTGGGCAAGTCATTTAACCTCTGCTTTAGTTTCCTCAACTGTAAAATGAGGGTAATAACAACACATATCTCAGAGAGCTTTTATGAAGATAAAATGATATAATATTTGTAAAAAAAAAGCATTTAGTAGAGTGTCTGGCCCACATAGTAGGTACTATATAAATACTTGTTCATCTTCCCTTCCTCTCCTTTTCTTTCTACTTCTTAAATTTAATAAACCATGATTTCTTTATTATCCAAATTTCTTTAACCATTTGGCCTCTCAGATTGCCCAAGTTTAATAATCTCAGCAGCCAGTAATCTTCTTTCAGACTTTCTGCCAATTAGGGGATTGTGGATCATAAAATGAATCTTTTGTTCATAGTTGTTTCCCTTATTTAAATCATAACTTGTGTTTTTGGAGGAAACCTGATGCCCTGTTACAGATTCTGACCACTTGTTTTGAAAAAGATGAACTTTACAAGCCAGCCAAGATAGTTATTAACATTTCCTGTATGCCTTTGGTCATCAAAAAAGTATGCTTTGCCTTGCTCTTTGAAGAATTTTCATTGCCCTGTAAATATCTTCATGCAGTTTATTCTTTTCTTGCCAACTCAGGTTACTATATGTCTGTTTGGTTCAGTACTCCTGATTAAAACTTAACTTTCATTTTAGAGTGGAAGCCCCTGCACAGTTGCTCTTGATCTACTATTTTGAAGCCTAATCTACATTTGAAATATATTTTAAAATTCTCAGCTATTTCCAAATACAAGTTTTTACGTAAATAAAATATACACAATGCTTAGTTTGTATTTATCGAATTCTCATTTGACCCTAATTTAAACACATCTTGTTAACATATACATTATAGCAACATATTACAACTATTTCCCTTTCTTTCTTTTAACAAATAATTACCCAATGAAGATCTGTTTTTTTCTGGAATCTGTCTCTTTTTGGTTGGATAAAAAAATAATATTATTAAAGAGGTTTGGGACCAGAATGGGCCAAGGTGTTTAGTGTTTTGTCTATACCAAACAACCCTTAAGTTGTCAGTGGAGGGAATACTTATACCATTGTAATCAGAATATGCCAGTAAGAAGGCAAAGTTGAAAGACAAGAGGAGGAAAAAGAGGAAAAGAAGTGAGGAAGAAGAAAAAGAAGGAAGAGGGGACGGGAGGATGAGAAGGTAAGTGAACAGCAGAATTACAAGGAGGGAGAAATGAGTAGCTATGTGGGAGCATTGTAGAAGGGAAGAAGAAATTTCAGTAGTGCAGAAGCAATATTCTACAACAAGGGAAAACAGGCAAAATATGGGTAACAATCTAACTACACTTATCACCCATTGGAGTTTCCATGTGGAAAGGAAACAATCAGAACCCCCAGTCCTCAACCTCAAGACATGTCTGAAATCACCCAGTTCTGGTAGTTTAGACAAAACAACAACTGGAAGCAGTACCTTGGGGTACCAAACAGCATCAACATCTTTCACAGTGTTAACTGAATAGAAATGAAGGGACAGGCTGCAAGGGAACTACCAGAGAAACTATGAGGATGAAATAAGCTCACAAGCAAAATATCCAGAATGGAAACAGGTATAAAGAAGAAAAAAGCAACAGAAAAAAAGTAGAAGAGGTCAAGGAGAAATGACTAAAACAAAGAAAGGCAATCAATTCCATAGGTATCCTGGTAATATTTGAATAACTGCATGAAGTTCCAGAGTGCAGCAAGAGAAAATAATTAGTATTATAAAAATGATGGTTAAAATTAGCATTGAAATTAGGGAAGAAATCAATAAGGCAAATAAGTCTATAGGCAATTTGCAATTCAAAACAAAAAAAAATTTCTCTTCAAGAAAGTAGAGGGTGTGAAAAAAAGAATGACAGATGTAGAATTTAAAAAATATATAGCTATAGAATAATTTGGCAATCCAGAGTCAAAGAACAACAGAGTTAAAGAAGTACAGCTTTTATGAATACCAAAGAGACAGACATTCACAATGATAATCTCAGGATCGTAGGTCTCTCAGGAAAACATGATGAAATTAAAAGTCTATGTTACAGGAAATATTTTCAGAACATTTCCCAGAAGAACCAGAAACTGATGGTAAGTACCATTTGTTAGAGTCCACAAACAGAAAGCAAAGAATATAGCTTCTACAATTAAGAATTTCAATCTCCTATCTATGAGATATATAAGGAATCTTTTAGATACAATAGGAATAATAGTTTATTATCAAGGGAAGTTCATTCAAATGGCCCAAGAAAATATGTAGTCCAAAAAATGTATGGGTGAGGTTCAAATCACCCCATCCCACATAACTCTGATATATTTATCCATGAGAACACATCTTCATTGTTCTCCAGTGTATATAAACTCTGGGAACCTCTGAAGGTGATAGAAAATTTATCTAGATTGGCTGAGGGACTTGGTCATGCCCCCTAGGACTTATGTAAAACTATCAACCTAGTTGGAATTGGAGATTTAAGGAAGTGGTTAGCCAAGAGGAGAGAGTATTCCAGTTAAAAACTTGGGAAATGATCATATGAATGGCAGGAGAGGGGGAAGACAGTAATAGCACTTGAGCCTTGGTTCTCTTCTCTCCATTTGACTTGTCGACCTACAGAAGTTTGGTTAAAGGAGTCAACAGGCTAGGTGATAAAAATTCATATAATTTTATTTCCTGAAAGCTAGCAGAACATGATCATGGAATCAGAAGTGAACTTCTGATTGACTTGAACAACAAAGTCAAGGTTTAAGTAAGGAATCTCAGCTGCAGTTTATGATCTCCATATCAAAGAAAGGAAGTTGTTACATAAACAAGGCAATTTAGATTATGATCACAAGATGCAAAAGTGTCTCTAGTCCACTGTTCTTGCTGCAAACATCTGTCACCAGCAGAAAAAATAGCCTTGTCAATCTTATCTGGTCTTTGAAGTTGCTGACACACAAAGGGGGGTTTTCAAGGATTGACGTTTTCTCTTTTTGTTCAAAGGTGAGTAAAAGCAACACCTGTAGGCCAAGAAATGTATGACTCTTCTTCAGGGAATAGGAAAGGAAGTTCTAAAAAAAATTCTTCCTTTGCTGACTGGGGAGATGAGCTAATCTCTATGCTGGAGTGGGCCCCTCAGACAGAGGAAAAACAACCATGGACAGCATTATTTTGTTCACAAAGGTGGTCGAACATTTGTGGGCCAAGGTCAGCCCTAGTCAGACCCCTAGTAACAGGAGAAAAGAAGTATAGTAAACACCCCAGCAGCAGAAAGTAGGAGCGAATCTGAGTAAGCTGCCAACCCCAGGGGAGAGGCCTCAGATAGGGAGGGAGTCTTGCCCTGAACAGGCCTCGTCCAGTCTTCTCCTTCAGGCCCCATGGAAACCAGAGGGCAGGTTCTCCCATGGGCTCAGATGTCCAGTTGGGAGCAGAAGCAATCCTCAGATATGACTGAGCTTACAGAGGCTCCAAGAAACACATGATCTGATGGTTGAGAGGAAACTGCACAACATAGGTCCTTGACCAAAGGCATACAGAAATGGTTCAGTTTCCCAGCCATGCAGGGCTAAATTACAACAGTACAATAAATGGTTCAGTATCTCAGCCACGCAGGGCTAGGTTCATACAATACAATAAAGTTTTTCCCACAATCCACAAAATTGCATAATTACATTAAGTCCGATACAAATTAAACTACTTAGAACATTTACATGTCCATGTCACATTTACACATTAGATAACCAAGAAAACTTAAATATGAACCATACAAAGCAATGCAATCATTATTAACAATGTTAACTAATACAGTACATATAACATCATAAACTTTTAGCCATGTCATGCCTCTTTGATGGCATTTAAAAAATAGCCCACAAGCCATTCTTCTTTTAACATTATTAATTGTAACAAAGCTTTGGACAGGCATGATATAAACAAAATAATATTCTCACAAGTTCTTGACCTAATTGTCTCCATACTATTACCAAAAATTAAAAGACCCTGACTTATACCAGACCCTGTACATGGCCCTTAAACAGGAACACTAGTTCTAGTCCTATGGTAACCTAAAATGTTCCATAATCAATTATTTTAATAGATTTGTTACTGTATTTACAAAACCTTCTGATTATAGAAATTTGCCACTAAGAGATTAGGGACTTAGAGTAAGAGGACCATATTTTCCCCAGCTTCCTGTCAACTCCAGGCAGATGTTGTGTCAGACTGCAAGCTGCATGCAACCAGGCTTAAAGGCTACCAGGTTTCAGTTAAGGAAGTCAAGAGAGTCCCACCTCAGCACATGCAAAGGTTGTTCTCTCAACCCTCCATGAAATCGTACCCGCAGTTCATGCCTGCCCCCCACCCCCCACAGGGCTGCTGGTGTCTTTCAGTTAAACCTCAGTTTCTTAATTAAGCACAATTCTCAATCTAACAACATCTAGATTATAAGAGGAATTGTCTTTCTAACATAGGTAATGCAATGTTAACCAAGTTGCACAATACAAGAAAATTTAAAAATATAAGCACACCACAAGCAATTATTAAGTATTTAAAACTTGAAACAGAACTAATTAATTACCAATCAGGTGATCAGAGCTTAGTTGGATGAGCAAATGAAATCTGGATTCATAATCTCTAGCGGTAACATTTTAATTTCTAAGGCCCAATATTCTTAGCACTGCAAAAAAAAGGATTATTACCTATAAAATCACATTTTTCAGTTTACCAAGTATCCTGAACTGACAGAAATTACAAAAGGATCAAACAAGGCCTTTGTAAAAATACTTGATTTATAGCAAAAACAATTTTAACCGAACTTCCTTTAAAATAAGACAAAACTTGGAAATTTATAATTTCTTAGGTTACAGCAATTGTCCGGCTTCTTAACCTGATACAATTCTAACAAATTTTAGATTACAGAAATGTGATAGTGCCCTAAGTATTATGTAAGTAAAATTTGAAATTACCCATTATCAGTTTAGGTAAATGCATTTCTAAATCACTTTGCACAGAAAATCATTCATCTCTTCATTAATACGTTGAAACTATAACTTTTTTTTTTGAATGCAATGTATTTATTTAACATATTTGGTTTTCAGCATTGATTTTCACAACAGTTTGAATTACAAATTTTCTCCCCATTTCTACCCTCCCCCCCACTCCAAGATGGCTTATATTCTGGTTGCCCTGTTCCCCAGTCAGCCCTCCCCTCTATCACCCCCCTCCCCTCTCATCCCCTTTTCCCTTCCTTTCTTGTAGGGCAAGATAAATTTCTACACCCCATTGCCTGTGTATCTTATTTTTTAGTTGCATATAAAAACTTTTTTTCTTTTGAACATCTGATTTTAAAACTTTGAGTTCCAAATTCTCTTTCCTCTTCCCTTCCCACCCACCCTCCCTAAGAAGTTGAGCAATTCAACCTAGGCCACACATGTATTATTATGTATAACCCTTCCACAATACTCATGTTGTGAAAGGCTAACTACATTTTGCTCCTTCCCAACCCATCCCGCTTTATTGAATTTTCTCCCTTGACCCTGTCCCCTTTCCAAAGTGTTTGTTTTGATTACCTCCACCCCCATCTGCCCTCCCCTCCATCATCCCCCCGCCTTTTATTTTTTTTTTATCTTCCTCCCTCTTCTTTCCTGTGGGGTAAGATACCCAACTGAGTATGTATGGTATTCCCCCTCAGGCCAAATATGATGACAGCAAGGTTCACTCATTCCCCCCACACCTGTCCTCTCCCCTCCTCCCATAGAACTGCTTCCTCTTGCCACCTTTATGCGAGATAATCCACCCCATTCTATCTCTCCCTATCTCCCTCTCTCAGTATGTTACTCTCTCATCCCTTAATTTCATTTTATTTCTTTTAGATATCTTCCCTTCATCTTCAACTCACCCTGTGTCTGCTCTCTCTCTTTTACATATATATATATATACATATAAACACACATATATATATACACATACATACACATATATACATACATACACATTCACTTATATATATATACATAAACATATATATATACATGCATATTCCCTTCAACTACCCTAATACTGAGGTCTCATGAATCATACTCATCATCTTTCCATGTAGGAATGTAAACAAAACAGTTCAACTTTAGTAAGTCCCTTGCAATTTCCGTTTCTTGATTACCTTTTCATGCTTCTCTTGATTCTTGTGTTTGAAAGTCAAATTTTCTATTCAGTTCTGGTCTTTTCACTGAGAAAGCTTGAAAGTCCTCTATTTTATTGAAACTCCATCTTTTGCCTTGGAACATGATACTCAGTTTTGCTGGGTAGGTGATTCTAGGTTTTAATCCTAGCTCCATTGACCTCCGGAATATCGCATTCCAAGCCCTTCGATCTCTTAATGTAGAAGCTGCCAGATCTTGGGTTATTCTGATTGGGTTTCCACAATACTCAAATTGTTTCTTTCTGGCTGCTTGCAGTATGTTCTCCTTGATCTGGGAGCTCTGGAATTTGGCAACAATATTCCTTGGAGATTTCTTTTGGGGATCTATTTGAGGAGGCGATCGATGGATTCTTTCAATTTTATTTTGCCCTGTGGCTCTAGAATATCAGGGCAGTTCTCCTTGATAATTTCCTGAAAGATGGTATCTAGGCTCTTTTTTTGATCATGGCTAGTCCAATCATGGTAGTCCAATAATTTTTAAATTATCTCTCCTGGATCTATTTTCCAAGTCAGTGGTTTTTCCAATGAGATATTTCACATTGTCTTCCATTTTTTCATTCCTCTGGTTCTGTTTTATAATATCCTGATTTCTCATAAAGTCACTAGCTTCCACTTGCTCCAGTCTAATTTTTAAAGTAGTATTTTCTTCAGTGGTCTTTTGGACCTCCTTTTCCATTTGGCTAATTCTGCCTTTCAAGGCATTCTTCTCCTCATTGGCTTTTTGGAACTCTTTTGCCATTTGAGTTAGTCTGTTTTTTAAGGTGTTGTTTTCTTCAGTGTATTTTTCAGTATTTTTTTGGGTCTCCTTTAGCAAGTCATTGACTTGTTTTTCATGGTTTTCTCGCATCCTTCTCATTTCTCTTCCCAGTTTTTCCTCTACTTCTCTAACTTGCTTTTCCAAATCCTTTTTGAGTTCTTCTATGGCCTGGGGCCAGTTCATGTTTTTCTTGGAGGCTTTTGTTGTAGGCTCTATGACTTTGTTGTCTTCTTTAGGCTGTATGTTTTGGTCTTCTTTGTCACCAAAAAAAGAATCCAAAGTCTGAGACTGACTCTGGGCACGTTTTCGCTGCCTGGCCATATTCCCAACCCACTAACTTGACCCTTGAGTTTTTCAGTGGGGTATGACTGCTTGTAGACTTACGAGTTCTATGTTCTACGTTTGGGGGGGAGGTGCCAGCTCTGTCAGAGCCGCACTCCTCCTTCCCCAAGAACCCCCAGTCCAGGCTGGGCTTAGATCTTCAGCAGGCTGTTGCACTCCTGCTCTGATCCGCCACTTAATTCCTCCCACCAGGTGGGCCTGGAGCCGGAAGTAACAACAGCTGTAGCTGCCCCACCTCCGCTGCCCCCGGGGCTGGAAGCCGAACCACAAACTTCTTCTACTCCCGCAGCTTTTCCCACTAACCTTCTCCACAGTCTTTGGTGTTTGTGGGTCGAGGGGGGTCTGGTAACTGCCGCAGCTCACATATTTAGGGCGCTAGGGCCCCCTCCACCCGGCTTCTGGTCTGGATCGTCCACGCCGCTCAGGCTGGGCTCTGCTCCACTCTGTTCCCAGCTCCCAGCTCCGTGTGGAATAGACCTCACCCAGAGACCATCCAGGCTGTCCTGGGCTGGAGCCCTGCTTCCCTCTGCTGTTCTGTGGGTTCTGCCGTTCTAGAATTGGTTCAGAGCCATTTTTATAGGTTTTTGGAGGGACTCGGGTACGGAGCTCACTCTAGTCCATGCTTACCAGCCGCCATCTTGGCTCCGCCCCTGAAACTATAACTTTAAACCATCATAACAGACAAGATTTTAAATTTAAAAAATATACCTTCATAGTAATATCAGTAGTATTATTACTTGTTATAACTAAATATAACAGTTGTAAGTCATCAACTTTTTATCACATTCCTTTAAAAACCCAATTCACATATATCAAAAACAGAATAAAAGTGCTATAATATTCTTTTCTACCACACAACCGTCCTCTCAAATTTTACAATCTAAAAGAATTTTAGAAATACGATATAATTTTAGAAATACAGAAACAATAAATTTCAGATGACATCAATTGCATTTCCAGAATATCACATATAGAAATTATTGAATTTATTATTTTTGGTATTTCAAAACCACTTCAAAAATTCATAGTCACATTTAAATTAGAGAGATAATAACAATGTTATGTCTAACATATACAAGATGTTATGTTAAGCATTTTACAATCATTATATCATTTTGATCCCATAACAACAACCATTACTATTTTTCCCTTTACTAATCAGGAAATGGGTCAAACAGAAATAAAATGCAGTTTTGCAACTGGGACAGAAAAAACATGAAGTTTACCTAGAGCAGAGGCTGGTTTCTCAGTGAAGATAATTTTTGGAAGCAGAGCCTAGGGAATGCCAGCCATAGGCCCAATCCATCCACCTTTCCCTTCCCCCACAACTGCAGAATTTACTGAGCCTGGGGTGGTTTGCAGTTGCTGGAGACAGAATGGGTGAAATGTATAGGACCTGGGTGACATTTCTAAGCTTTGGCAAAAAGGATGGGCTACAAATCTACTGGAAGCCTGTGAACTGCTGAGCCTCCCCTCCTTTTGCTAGGTGGGGAAAGGTGATTTAAGTTTCCTCTACAATTCTCCAACATTCTCATCTCGTAGTCTGATCTGGTGATGAGAGATTTAAAATCCCCACACTGAGATATCCTCTAAACTCTGGGAAGGGAGTGGGGAATGATAAGTGATAAATGATCAGTATTAGAAGGGGGTGTTTTAGCATGACTGAGAGTTCCTGGAGTGATCTATAGTCTCAGGAGTTCTCTCTCCCAGAATTCCAACTAATCAGTTTCCAAACTTTTAATGATTAATCCAAGAATCTGCTAAAAATCTTTTAAGCTCTATTTCCACTGTAATTCCAGGTTGACCAGACAAGAAATTACAAGGAAAAGAGACTTTGTTTACCTAGCTACAGCCTTAGAAATCTTTGGCTGCCTGCAGTTCAAATTTTACAAAGTAAGAGACTAATTTCACAGCACACACACTCACACACATACTGACAGACAAATTTAAAATTAACAGGACAAACACAAATTGAACTCAGAATTTAAAAACAGAGAGGGAATTAGAGGCTTTCATGAAATGGCTATTATTATTCTGAGGAAAGGGGGTTTGGAGGAATTTGCAAGGATCTAAGATCTGTTGGGGGTTGGATCCTGCAATTTTTTACTCAGAGTACCTCTATGGTCTTTTGTGGGAAGCCTTGGCATCCCTGATTTTTCTGACTCTCCATAACGTACATCCAGAGTGTAGCTGTCTTCCTCAAGAACAGAGCCCTTAAGGGAAGTGGGAAAGGGTTGTGGGGGAGACAGAAGGCAAAGGCAGAAGCATTACAAAGTTATCCTCCTTAGGGCTAAGGCTGGGGCAGGTAGGGGAAAGGTGTGGAGTAAGGACAAGGTGCATTTATCCTTCCCAGAATCAGAACCTTTTGAGGAAGGGAGAGAGTTAGAGGGTGAGGAATAGGCTGGGGTGAGTGAAGGAGGAGGGAAGGCTGGAGGGGAAGAATCAGCTGCGGCCACTGGGGAAGAGGGTAGGGGATGATAGAGGGAAAATATTCCCAACTCATTTTCAAAGATCGATCTGCAAAGGGAGCCAAATTAATCCAAAGCTATTTATTGGTCCTCGCCCTCAAAGTTAGCTTAAAGGGAATTTTCAGACATCAACCAAACTAGTGGGAGTCCTTTTGGAAGCTGGGAATAGAGACAACTCACCTCACCTCGTCAAGGTTAAGACTCCAGGAAAAATGAATCCTGAGGCACCTAAGTCTAGCATTGGCAAGACTGGGCTGCAGTTCTTTGTCCTGGTTCCATCACTTCCATCCGAGTCATGGCACCATAACTGTCGACCTAGAGAAGTTTGTTTAAAGGAGACCACAAGTTAGGTGATAAAAATTTATATAGTTTATTCCCTTAAAGCTAGCAGAACATGATCATGGAATCAGAACTGAACTTCTGATTGACTTGAACAAGAAAGTCAAAGTTTAAGTAACTAAGTAAGGAATCTCAGCTGCAGGTTATGAGCTCCATATCAAAAAAAGTTCTTAGCTAAACAAGGCAATTGAGATTATGATCACAAGATGCAAGAATGTCTCTAGTCCACTCTTCTGGCTTCAGACATTCTGTCACCAGCAGAAAAGATAGCCTTGTCAATCTTATCTGGTCTTTGAAATTGCTGACACACAAAGGAGGGTTTTAAAGGATTGACAGCCCAAAGAAGCATCTTGTGAACTTTGGAAGACAAGAGGAATTGGAATTTTTATTACATATCCTAGAAGCATCACCAAGATATCAGTGGCTGGCAGCATTTCCTGCGTGGGGAGTTGAAAACAGCCCGGACTCAATTAGGAAAGGTAGCTTCAAAACATCACAAACAGCCCAGAAAAGAAATACCATGCCAAAAGAAAACTTCATGACATCCCAGGAAAGAAAAGAAATAAATTCCGATAACCAGGAGCTGTGAGTTACTTTTTTGACATATTTGTTCTCTAAGTTTGAGTCCACTTTTCCTTGGACTCTATATGTACTTGTAGGAGAGTGTCATGGCTTTTGGGGGGGGATGTTTTGTATCAATTTTTATTAATAAACTACCATACTAAATATTCCTATCTAAAAGATAACTTGGTCAAATTGACTATCAGATCAAATGGTGATAATGAGGCAAAGCACATTGCAGTGGGTTTGTGAGCTCTATGGTACCAGGGGGGGGGAAAACTCCAACCCATCAGGAATATATCTGAAGGCCTGAGGGTGTGTGTTAGCCATACTCTGGGGACCCAATTTATCAGGATGATTGGGAGTTGGTATGGTACCTAGAGAGAATATACCATAAAAACAAAAGATCAGTATATGATATCTTGAAATCAAATGATTAAGGAATCTCCCAGAATAGCACATACTCCAAAGCTAAACCTATTCATCTGTTATACCAGTTGTTAGGATATAATTACTGAAGATCCATTTTGTTGGCTAATAGTCATCATAGCCTCTTTCTCTCTACTCCATTTTGTCTCTGGCAATTTAGTTAGCCAGATTCTTTTTTTTTCTAACAAATAGCTACTGTTCTTAGTCTACAACATAAAATGATGGCTTCTTAGGGCCACATTGCACCACTCCACCTCTACCCCACCTTTGGACTACATTGTTATGGAATTTATATTAAAAGAAATTTGGGAGTATAATCACAATGAGTCAGAGTAGCCAAAAATTCATAGCATTCAGTCAGAGTTTTGTATTGCTGCCTTAATTTACATTTCTGTATGTTTAATTTAGCCCTGACAAAACTCCAGGTGACTTGAAATAGTGGGGTAAAGAAATAAGTAAAGAGAGAGGATTGTAGGAAAATGGCAGAGTAGGTCAGAAAATTTCAAGCTCTCAAAATTTTCCCCCACAAAAGAGATAAAATTAGCAGATTAGGGTGAACAAAGTGAGGGTAAACATAAATAAGAATAGGGGCACAACGGGGGTCTTCTTGGAACAATTTGAAAAGATCAGAAGAAAAATCCCCAAACCAGGTTTGGTCCCCTTGAAGAGTAAACACCTCCAGGCTAGGATCTGCTTTAACAGCAAGCCTCAAACCCTGGGAGGCTGCCTCATCCCCAGCCACAGGAACTTTTCCCCCAGGGATAGTGAGGGATATTGGGTGTCTGAACCCAGGAGGATCTAAAAGAACCTCTGCTGACAAGGAACCAGACCCAGCTGTGCTGTGGAGAGCAGCAGAGTGAGAAGGAAAGAGCACACTCCAGGTGAGTGAAGGGGGGGCGGGGAATGCCCCTGGCCATGGGTGTTTACAGGAGTTTGGTGCTTTGGCTTTGGTTCCAGGCTAGTGGGGACACCTGAAGAGGCACCATCCCCCAAACACCAGGGCTAGAGTTTATATATACAAATTAAGCTATTACCACAAAAATGCACAGGTAAAGGAGAAAGAATCCAACCGTAGAAAGCTGTTATGGAAATAGAGAAGACAGGGTTCATGTTCAGAGGAGGTTATTGAAGCAAAGAAAGTCCATTCTGCCCTAAAGAATAATGTCAAATGGTCACCTTCCCCAAAAGAATTCATAAAAGATCCTTAAAAAGACTTAAAAAATCAAATAACAGAGATGGAAGAAAAAGTAAAAAAAATAAGAAAAATTCATGAAAAACAGGAAGATTATGAAAGGAAAGTCAACCAATTAGAAAGAGAGATCCAGAATCCTAAGGAAGAAAATGACACCTTAAAAATTAGAATTTGGCAAGGTGAAGCCAGCAAAATTGTAAAAGATCAAGATATAATTAAATAAAATATGAATAATGAAAAAATAGAAGAGAAAGTGAAACATCGTATAAGAAAAACAACAGAACTGGAGAATAGATCAAGAGAAAAGATAAAATAATTGGACTACCTGAAAGCTATGACCAAAAAATATTCTTGATTCAGTAATATAAGAAATAACTACAGAAAATTGTCCTGAGGCATTAGCACGGGGGGGAAAGAAGAAATAGAAAAAAAAATACATTGATCAACACTTAAAAGAGATCCTATAAGGAAAACTTATAGGCATATTATAATTAAATTCTGAAACCTCCAGCTTAAGGATAAAATATGAAAAGCAACCAGAATAACACAATTTAAATATGATTAGAATCACACAAGACCTAGTAGCAGAGACATTAAAAAGCTGCAGGTCTTGGAACACCATATATTGAAGAGCAAAAGAACTGGGCTTCCAGCTGAAAATATCATACCCAGCAGAGTTAAGCATAATCCTGAATGAAAAAAGGACATTTGATGAAACTGTCAGACTTTCAAGACTTTGTTAAAAAAAGTTGAACTTACATACAAGAGCCAAGAGAAACATAAAGTACATACCAAAGACTGACTATAAGGGATTCTATATGGACAGACCATTTATTTTTATGTATGTAAAATGCAAAACCTAGTCTAAGATTCTTATTAATAATTGGGTTGCTCATAAGAAAAATTAGGGTAAACCTCAGTATGATATGAATTTAAAAAGTAAAACCATTTAAAAACAGCTAAAAAGAGTAATTATTTTATACAAATGAGTTGCGAGAGGAAGAATCAATGCAGATGAATTAGATAGGGGAGGAGGGCTGGTAGTTCTGGTAACCCACTTTCATCAGGAAAGAATTTAAGAGGGAACAATACATACATATTTAGAAGAGTATAAAAGTCTTCTAAATTCAAAAGGAATAAAACAGTAAGGGGATAGGGAGGGGGGATCTTTAGAGAGATGGGTAAGGGAATAGGTTATGGGGGTTATAGAAGGATGTTTAGATTTATGGAAATATAGGAGTATAAGGGAGTGATCCTTAAAAGGGGGTAGGAAAATAATAGGAGGGCAAGGGAGCAGGTATAAGTAAAGTAGAGGAAGCAGGAAGGATAGGAAACAAGAGATATGCACAAACATAAAAACAAAGATCAGGAGTAGAATGTGTTTGGGAAAGTATATGTCTATATATGTATGTGTATATGTATATGTGTATGTATATATCTATAGCTATAGAGAAATATATCAACATTTAATTGTAGCCTTAGGGGGTGAGGGAGGGAAGAACAAAGTAAAAAAGTGCACAGCAGAGAACAAAAGAAAACTTACAAGGAAGCAAAGAAATGAAAATTTATTTTTACATATTTTGAATCCTCTCTTATGTTCTGCTATGCACATTACATGCTTCTTTTTTTTTCCTTTCTTTGTGTTTAAGTTCCAGTATTTAAGTTTGTGATGCTTTTTATTTCTTTATTCTGTATTTGTGTTGTGGCGTTTGAGTCTAAATTAAAATTTTAAAAAAGAAATAAGTAGACTAGGGATGGGAATGCAAAGTTGGCAAGACCTTTTCTTGAGAATTCTTTAGTCCCTTACTAGGTTTCACTGCTAATGGCTTCAGGTTGAATCTTTTGCTCAAAGAGGTCCGTAGGGGCTAATCACCATTGTTGATCCATCCCTTTGCTGATGCCAGTCAGATATCTTTTTGATTTCTTCTATCACTTGTCCCTTGTACTTCAACTGATTCTTTCAAGCTTAGCCTAAATCCGGAATGGGAATGAGCAAGACTGACTCAATTGTCCTAATGATAAGATGTGGGGTTCCTCACTTCCTCTCAGTCTGTCTATGACTTTCCCATTTCTGTTATCTCTATGACTCTCTTCTCTGAGTCTTGCCATAGTGTAATTTAAAAGTCTGGCAATAGTGGAATAACTCTATTCTCAAGTTTTGATCCTAGGAAAGATCCTTCTTTTCTGGAGCTGAGAAAGGATACATCTCCCAGAGTCTTTAGCAACTTTCATTGTAGTTAGTCTAAGGCTTCACAGAAAAAAATCCCCTTAATAAAAGAATTTGCTCTGTAAAACTTGGACTCAGTCAAAAGCCCAAGGACCTAGAAGGCCACAGGTTCCCCACTCCTAATGTAAGCCTTGACAGAATGATCATTATACATTTAAAATAGGCATACTTCTATGGTAGGGATTACATGGGCATACTCAGATCTCCTAATATGGAGGTACTCTACATCCCTTAGCTCATGGGTAGGGGTAGCCTCCTTTTGATTGCCTACATAGTAGGAAAGACTTCATCTTTAAAACTGACCAGGATGAGATGGTTTCTCTCTTTCTAGTATATCATCTTTCCTACTCTGTCCTAAGGGCATAGAGGGTAAAGACCACAGTCACCCACAGTGCAGGTGTCAAGAACTGAATTGATGAGAGGAGAAAGATTTTCCCCATTTTCCCTCTTTTAGCCCAGCTCCAAGAAACTAACTTTCAATCTCTGTTCTGTGTTCTCTGTTCTCAGTTTTGCTAGTCTTACCTCAAGATACCAAGGAATCACTGCAAGTCTTTTACTGAGGCACAGAGCCCCCAACTATATATTATCCTTATATTGCATGAATCCATATTGGCTTCTCACTGACATATGGTGTGGTTTTATATCTTATTCTTCAAATTGACATTTTTCAAGTTTTGGAAAAAGTTGAAACAAGTACAAATGCTAGAGGAGAGTTTTAACCAATTTGATGTATTGAACAGTGTTCCAAGAATAATTAAAGGCAGAGAAATTAACCAATACCAGTTGACAAAATAAAGGAGTAACAATGTTAGAGGAATTGTGGGAAAATAAGTACACTGCTGCATTGTTGATAGAGTTGCATATTGCATGAATTATTATGGAAAGCAATTAGAAATTATGCAAATGAAACATTTAAAATGTCCATATATTTTAAAAAAATAATTAACTTATTTATAGTTCTCAACATTCATTTCCATAAGATTTGTTTTAAATTTTCTCACCCTCCCTCCCCACACTCATATACATTCATATTAAACATTTTTTCCCATTAGTCATGTTGTAATGAAGAATTAGAACCAACGAGAGGAAACACAAGAAAAAAGAAACAAAACAAAAGAGAGCAAATAGTATGCTTCAAGCTGCACTCAGACTCCCTAGTACTTTCTCTGGAAAAGGATAGCATTTTGCATCATGAGTCTTTTGGAGTTGTCCTAGATCTTTGTATTGCTGAAAAGAGTCAAGTCTATGAAAGTGAGTTATCACACGATGTTGCTGTTACTGTGTACGATGTTCTCCTGGTTCTGCTCATTTCACTCAGCATCAATTCATATAAGTCTTTCCAGGTTTTTCTGAAGTCTGCCTGCTCATCATTTCTTATAGAACAATAGCATTCCACTAAATTCGTATCCAACAACTTGTTCAGCCATTCCACAATTGATGGGCATACCCTCAATTTGTAGTTCTTGGCCACCACAAAAAGAGCTGCTATAAATATTTTTGCACATGTGGGTGCTTTTCCCATTTTTATGATCTCTCTGGGATACAGACCTAGAAGTGCTATTGCTGTGTCAAAGGGTATGCATATTTTTGTGTATTTTTGGACAGAGTTCCAAATTGTTCTCCAGAAAGTTTGAATCAGTTCACAACTCCACCAACAATATATTAGTGTTCCAATTTTCCCACATCTTCTCCAACATTTATAATTTGCCGGTTTTGTCATGTTAGTCAATCTGATAGGTATGATGTGGTACCTCAGAGTCTTGATTTGCATTTCTCTAATCAGTAATGATTTAGAGTGTTTTTTCACATAACTATTGATATCTTTAATTTCTTTATCTTAAAATAGCCTGTTCATATTCTTTGGCCATTTGTTAATTGGAGAATAACTTGTATTCTTATAAATATGACTCCATTCTCTATATATTTTAGAAATTTGGCCTTTATCAGAGACACTGGCTGAAAAAATTGTTTCCTAGCTTTCTGCTTCCCTCCTCATCTTAGCTGCATTGGCTTTGTTTGTGCAAAAACTTTTCAATTTAATGTAATCAAAATCATCCATTTTATATTTTGTAGTGTTCTCTCCCTTGAATGGTAATAAATTCTTCCCTTCTCCATAAATCAGAAAGGTAAAGTATACTTGCCTCTCCTAGTTTGCTTATGGTATTGGGCTTTATATCTAAATCATGTACCCATTTTGACTTTATCTTGGTATAGGGTGTAGGGCATGATGGTCTGTTGGGGTCCTCTGCCCCAACACCCAACTTGGTGGGGTCTGTTATGCCCCCCAAGACCCAGGCCTTTGCCTAGCAAAGGGCCTGATCTCATGGACAATGAATGGGGCGGGAGCCGAAGGTGGTGAGTGACTCCGTTTATTCTTTCAGCAAGGAGCATTTTTATATCTTTTGTTACATAGGCATTAGGGCTGCCCTGGTTCCGCCTACTCTCCTCCCCTTTCTCTTCCCGTGCTAACCCGAAGTTCCCTTTAGTCAGGCAGTCCAGGCAAAGAACTGGAAGTTCCATGTGCTCTGGCAAGCCCAGACAGAGAGCTGGAAGTGCCATGTGGTCAAGCAGGTCTGGGCAAAGACCTGGAATTGCTACAGAGGCAACAAAGGCGAGACCCCTCCTCCTGGCTCCACCCATATCTCAGAGCCCTGAGTTTACCTCAGCAGGCCCTCGGTGTGGAGGTCGGAGGAGGGCAGGGCTCAGCTCTAACTCGCCCCATAACAATAGTCTATGCATAGTTTCTGCCATACTATTTTCCAGTCTTACCTGACAGTTTTTGTGAAACAGTTCTTATCCCAGAAGCTGAAGTTTTGGGGTTTATCAAACAGAAGATTACTATAGTGATTGACTATTGTGTCTTGTGTACCTAACCTATCCCACTGATACACCACTCTTTTTCTTAGCCAGCACCAAGTAATTTTGATGATTGCTGCTTTATAATACAATTTAAGATCTGGTATGGCTAGGCCATCTTCCCTTGCATTTCTTTTCCTTAATTCCCTGTGATGTTCTGGACCTTTTGTTCCTCCAGATGAATTTTGTTATTTTTTTTCTAGCCCTATAAAATAATATTGTGGTACTTTGGTTGGTATGGTACTGAATAAGTAAATTAATTTAGTAAAATTGTTCTTTTTATTATATTAGGGCCTACCCATGAGCAACTGATACGTTTCTAATCATTTAGATCTGACTTTATTTGTGTGAAAAGTGGTTTGTAATTGTATTCATGTATTTCCTGGGTATATTTTAGCAGGTAACCCCAAATATTTTAGGTCTACAGTAACTTTAAATGAAACTTTTCTTTTTATCTCTTATTGTTGGGCTTTGTTAGTAATATATAGAAATGTCAATGATTTATGTGGGTTTATTTCATACCCTGCAACTTTGCTAAGGTTGTTTATTCTTTCAAGTAGAATTTTGGTTGTTTCTTTAGGATTCTCTAAGTATGTAATCATATCATCTGCAAAGAGTGATAACTTTGTTTATTCTTTGCCTATTATAATTCCTTCATTTCCTTTTTCTTCTTTATTGCTAAAGCTAACATTTCTAGTACAATATTGAATAACAGTGGTAACGGATATCCTTGTTTCACCCCCAGTCTTATTTGAAATGCTTCTAGCTTATTCCCATTGCAGTAACACTTACTTACGGTTTTACTTAGATGCTACCTATTATTTTAAGGAAGAAGCCGTTTATTCCTATGCTCTCTCATGGTTTTAATAGAAATGGGTATTGTATTTTGTCAAAAGCTTTTTTGGCATCTGTTGAGATAATTATATGTTTTCTGTTAGTTTTGTTCTTGATATGGCCAATTATGCTGATAGTTTTTCTAATATTGAACCATCCTTGAATTCCTGGTGTAAACCCTACATGGATTTACTGAATAGACTGTGACTTAGCTATACTGTGAGTATGTTTTGGGGAAGACCCCAGTAGGAGGTCAGAGAGGTTTTGGAATGGCAAGGCTCCATGTTGTAATATTATGTATGGAATATTTTACTGCTCTGATAGATCAGATAAATGGCTTGTGGGATGGGGTTCTCTGGTGTCTGAATAAATGGTTTACCTCTTTTGCATTCTATATGGAGAGTCTCATCTACTTTGTGAGACAGAACCACATAGGCAATTTGACAATTATCATCTACATTTTGAATTTTGTCTTACTGATATAAAGTCATAAAATGAATTTGATAGGAATCCTTCTTCACCTATTTTCCTAAATAGTTTATGTAGTATTGGAATGAGTTCTTTTCATTTTTGATAGAATTTACTTGTAAATCCATCTAGCCCTGGAGATTTTTTTCTTAGAGAGTTCATTGATGGTATGTTTACTTTTTTTTCCTGAAATGGGGTTATTTAAGTATTTTATTTCCTCTTCCATTAATCTGGGCAATTTAAATTTTGGAAATATTCATCCATTTCATTAAGACTGTCAAATTTATTGACCTACTGTTGGGCAAAATAGCTCCTAAGTATTCTTTTAATTTTCTCTTCATTGGTGATGAACTCATCCTCTTCATTTTTGGTACTGGTAAATTGATTTTCTTCTTTCTTTTTTTAATCAAATTAACCAAAGGTTTATCTATTGTTTTCATAAAAATAGCTCTTAGTTTTATTTAGAAATTCAATAGTTTCCTTACTTTCAGTTTTATTATTCTTCCCTTTGATTTTCAGAACTTCTAATTTGGTATTTAATTGGAGATTTTTAACTTGTTCTTTTTCTAGTTCTTTTAGTTACATACTCAATTCATTGATCTCTTGATTTCATTCATGTAACAACTTAGAGTTATAAAACCTCCCCTAAGAACTGCTTTTGCTATATTCCATAAGTTTTAGTATGTTTTCTCATTATTGTCATTCTCTTGGATGAAGTTATCGATTGATTGTATGATATGTTGTTTGACCCACTCCTACTTTAGGATTAGATTACTTAGTTTCCAGTTAATTTTTACTATATCTTTCCATGGCCTTTTATTACATGTAATTTTTATTGCATCATGATCTGAAAAAGATCCATTTAATATTTTTGTCTTCTGCATTGGATTGTGAGGTTTTTAGGCCCTAATAGATGGCTAATTTTTATGTAGGTGCCATGTACTGCTGAGAAAAAGGTATGTTCCATTTTATCTTCATTTAATTTTCTCCAGCATTCTATCATATCTAACTTTTCTAAAATTCTGTTTACTTCTTTACCTTTATTCTTGTTTATAATATGTCCATATCTTTTAACTACTACTGCTAGGTATATACCTAAAGGAGTTCACTGAACAACAACAACAACAACAAAAACTCTATATACAACAAAATATTTCTGGCAGAAGTGTATGAGGTAGTAGAGAACTGGAAACAAGTATATAACCTATTAGAGTGTCTCTACATAAATGATGATAATATGAATAAAGGAGTTTTGTGCCATAAGATATGATGAATACAGAGAAGCATAAAAAAGACTAACATGAATTTATACAACACAAAATAATTAAAGTCAAGAAAACATTATACACAATGACTAAAACATATAAATGGAAAGAACAACAGTCACAAAATAATAAAAACATGAGCACTATAAAATTGAAATGAATAAGCTTAGCTCTAAAGAAGAAATATGAAAAACCACTATCTCCACTTATTTTACTAAAGTAGAAAGCCCATAAGTGTAGAACACCGTTGCATATTTTTTTCAATGCATTGGTTAGTTTTGCTGATTTTTACTCTTTCTCTTAAAAATAATTATATTGTATAGCATAGATTTCTGGGAAAGGAAAAGTAGGTTATGTAAAAACAATAAAATACAGATAAATATATTTTTAAAGAAACCAAAAGAAATAGAACACTATAACCTGGTCCACTAGTATTTAGAATGTTGAATTCATAAACCACTGAAACACCATGAAGATGCATTTTACATAAACCAATTGCAATAACTTATTAATCATATAGGCTATAGCAGGCTTATAAAATTATGTTCCATTCATCAAATTTCTGCATATTGGCCATGCTGTGTGATACTTACAAATCAATGAGGTAAATCTTATCTGCCTAATCAAATAGTCCTTTAAGTTAGTTAGGTTCAAGGAGAATGGGAACCAGTTCTCTAAACAGATGGTATATTTGAAGGCTCTAGAGTCACAGCCCAGATTTAGTTTCCTATTTTTCTCTCACACATTAAACAAAAGTAAAAAACAGGTAAGTAATTCTTTGTCTCATTCTTCTGGATATATTTTTTTCTTTTTTTTTTTTCCTAACAGGGACATTTCTAGGAAATTAGTGAAAAATAACCTCATCTATTGAGCATGCACGTGTGCGCGCATACACACACACACACACACACACACACACACGCAGCAATGCAAAATTATGGGGAAGAAAGGAAAAAAAAAGTATTTACTAATGACCTGCTATATGTCTGATAATGTGGTGAGCACTTTACAAATATTATCTCATGTATTTCTCACAACAACCTTGGGAAATAAGTCATATCCATTTTACAGATGAGGAAACTGAGCTACACAGAGGTAAAGTGGCTTGTTCTGGGTCACACAGCTAATAAATGCCTGATGTCACATTTGAATTCTGGTCTTCTTAACTCTAGACTCAGCATTCTATCCATTGCCACCCAGCAATGAATATGCAGAACATGAATTTCTAGTTTAGCTAATAAGTAGCAACTAACTGGCTTGATTGACATAACTTATAAAGCAAATGAACTTTATCTCTCTTCTTTTTTTTTTCTTTCTAAATTTTTTAAATGTCCCTGTTATTTCCCATAATACCACCATCAGCAAAAATCCCTTTATGATAAAGAAAATGGCAAAGCAAAATAAATTGACATAATTTTCCTATTTGACTAAACAGACAATATTATCACTTAATATTCACCATCTCTCTATCAAAAGGAAGAAACATTATTTCATCATTGTTACTCTGACACAAAGATTAATCATTGTATTAAAGTTCAATGCTAAGTTTTTAGTGCAGTTTTCATTTACATTATTATGTTAATTAGGAATCATTCCCTTGGTTCTTTGTCTTCATTCTACATTACATTGTAGAATCTCTCCATGTTTCTCTAAGTTCTTCATATTTTTTTTTCTTATGGAATAATAATATTCCATTTCTTTCTTATACTACTATTTATTCAGACATTCCCCCTCATTGAGAACCCACATTGTTTCCAGGGGTTTTTTTTTTGTTTGTTTTGAGGGGGAACCATGAAAATGTTGTTATGAATATTTTTATATTTATGGGGAATTCATTTCTTCCTCCTTCTGCTATATACACAGTAAAATGATTACTAAATCATTGTGCTAAGTGTTTTAAACCCCAAACACTACAAAGTCTCATAAAGAAATCCACCAGTATTGAACTTCTGGGGGCAGAGCCAATGTGTCACAATAAAAAGCACTCCGCAGAGTTCTCCCAACATTCCCCTCTAAATAGTTTTAAAATAATACTTCAAATCAAATTCTGGAGTTTTAGAGCCAACAAAAGGTCAGAGAGAGACATCCTTCTAGCCCAAAACAACATAGGAGATCAGAAAGAGAGATCTGTGACATAGGGAAAGAGGATGACCTAGAACCCACACAGATGAAACACCAGTCCTGGGATTAGGTGGTGGTGACATAAGTATCAGAAGCTTCAGGAGTTTTCAAGCCAGAGATGGCAAATGGTCAGAAAGATTACAGGATACTCCTGTCCTAGCAATAGACACAGGGACAGATTCTGTTTAGCTGTTTGGTAACTCCCTTGCCTATACTTAATTCTGGATCATAGTTCAAGGACAAAAGGAGTACTTTCAGTCAAAAGGAAGTGGGAACCCTGAGGGACAATAACACTTCTTGCCCCAAGGGATCAGGGATCCTGAGGAATGGTATCATTTCTGATACCGAGGTAGAAGGGAACCTGAGGAGCAGAATTGATTGCAATTGCAAGGGATAAGGGGCCTTTCTTGGGTAAGGATCAGAGTTCAGATGAAGAGAACAGTGACCATACCTTTACCCAGATCACACAACTTTGCAAAAACACTTCCAAAACCCCAGAATTAGCTCTGAAAACAAAAGTGAGAAAAAGTCTGAAGATAGAGACAGAGAGACACAGAGACAGAGAACATAAATAGAGATCAAGAGTAACAGAAGTTTCCCAACCAAGAAATAGAGAGGGAAAATGAGCAAACAACAAAAAAGAACCCCAAAATTAAAAATACTACCATGGTGACAAGGAAGATCAAAACACAAACTGAGAAGAAGACAATGAAATCAAAAGAGCTATAAGTAAAACCTCCAAGAAAAAAAATTGAATACAAGCCCAACAAGAATTCCTGGAAGAGCTTAAACATGATTTTCAACATCAGATACATGGCAGAGGAAACAACAGGTCAAGAAATGAAAGCAAAAGGATAAAATGTGAAAATACACATAACAACTTGATGAAAAGAGGTACAAAATATGGAAGAAAATAACACCTTGAAAAGGATAATTGGCCAAATGGAAAAAGAGGTATAAAAACTCACTAAAGAAACTAATTCTTGGGGCAGTTAGGTGGCACAGTGAGTAGATCACCAATCCTGGAGTCAGGAGGACCTGAGTTCAAATCTAGCCTCAGACACTTGACACACTTACTAGCTGTGTGATCTTGGGCAAGTCATTTAGTCCCACTTGCCCTGCCTTCCCCTCCCCAAATGAAAGGAAACTAGTTCTTTAAAAATTGGAATTAGACAAGTAGAATCTAATGACTTTATGAAGAAATAAGAAACAATAATACAAAGTGAAAAGAATTTTTAAAAATAGAAGAAATTGTGAAATATTTTATTGGTAAGACCACTAACCTGGAAAAAAAGATTTAGGAGAGATAATGTAAAGATTATTGGATTATCTGAAAGCCATGATCAAAGAAAAAACCTAGACATCATATTTCAAGAAATTATCAAACTGCCCCAGTATCCTAGAACCAGGGGATCAAGTAGAAAGTGAAAGAATATACCAATCAATATCCAAAAAAAATACACAAATGAAAACTCACAGTAATATTATAGCCAAAATTCAGAGGTCCCAGGTCAAAGATAAAATATTTCAATCAGCAAGAAAGAAACCATTCAAATACAGTGGGGTCATAGGATACTACAAGATTTACAGCTACAACATTAAATGTGCAGTGGTCTTAGAATATGATATTCTAGAAGGTAAAAGAGCTAGGATTACAATCAAGAATAACCTAAATAACAAAAATGAACATAATTGTTTGAGGGGGAAAATAGATATTTAATGAAATAGAGGACTTTGAGCATTCTTGAAAAAAAATAAGACAAGAGCTGAATAGAAAATTAACTTTGAAATATAAGACCTAAGAGAAGCATAAAAAGGTAAACATGAAAGAAAAATCATAAAAGATTAAATAAGGCTAGACTGTTTACCTTTCTATATGGAAAGATGATATGTGTATCTTCAGAGGACTTTATTATGGCACTTGGAAGTGTATATGCATGCCTGTGTGCATGCACTCACATGGGCCTGTGCTCTCTCTCTCTCTCTCTCTCTCTCTCTCTCTCTCTCTCTCTCTCTCTCTCTCTCTCTCTCTTTCTCTCTCTCTCTCTCCCTCCCTCCGTCCCTCTGTAAAACAAATCTATCTTACCCAACAGAGAAGCAGGAGAGGAAGGGACTAAAAGAAGGGTGGAGAGACATAAAAAGGGAGAGAGATTAAAGGATGTAGCTGTTGGAAGTAAAACATTTTAAAAGAGGGATAGGATTAAAAGAGAGAGAGTTAAGGAAAAATATAAGAAAATAGAATGGGTGGAAGTGTATAGTTATTAATCATAACTATGAGTGTAAATAAGATGAACTTATCTGTAAATCATAAGCAAATTGCAGAATGGATTAGAAACCAGAATCTGACAATACGTTGTTTACAAGAAATGTATTTAAAATAGAGAGACATAGAGAGTCAAAAGAAGGGACTGGAGAAAAATCTATTACGCTTCAGCTGAAATAAAAAAGGCAGTGATTGCAATCATGATCTCAGACAAAGCAAAAGTAAAAATAGACCTAATTTAAAGGGATAAACTGGGAAACTACATCTTGCTAAAAGGAAATATAGACAGTGAAGAAATATCAGTACTAAACATACATGCACCAAATAGCATAGGATCTAATTTCTTAAAGGAAAAGTTAAAAGAATTATAGGAGCAAATAAACAGTAAAACTATACTAGTAGAGAACTTCAACTTTCTCTGTCAGAGCTAGATAAATTTAAGCATAAAAGAAATAAGAAAAAAAGTCAAGGAGATGAATAGAATCATGAGAAAGTTAGATAATGATAGACCTTTGAAAAAAACTGAATAGTTATAGAAATGAGTATACCATTTTTATCAGCTGGATATGGCACCTTCACAAAAAAAATGACATATATTAAGACACAAAAACCTCAACTAAAAGCAAAAAAAAAGAAATATTAAATGCATCATTTTTATCATAATGCAATAAAAATAACATTTAATAAAGGGCTGTGGGAGCATAGATTAAAATCTAATAGAAGCTAGGTAATCTTATTCTAAAAAATGAGTAAGAGCTGTAAGTTGGCAGAGTAGAAGCAGGGACCTGATTGAGCTCTCCCCCTAAAGCCCTTGAAATACCTGTAAAGTATGATTCTAAAGAGAACAGAGCAGCAAAAGCCACAAAATGACAGAGTGAAGCAGTTTTCCAGCCCAAGACAATCTGGAAGGTTGACAAGAAGGGTCTATCGCATTGTGCTTGGCGCAGAGCATAGCCTAGCCTGGGCCACACCAACACAGACAGGAATGGAGCAGGCCTCAGGGCACTGAATCACTGGCACCTGTGTTGGTTTCCAGACTTCTTAGTCCGTAAGTGCCAAAGACAGTGGGAAAGGTCAGTGGGAAAGCTCTCTCACCTGGAGAAGGGCATGGTCTGGCCACAGGCCCAGCCCCAGGCTTGTAGCAGGCTGCCACAGTGGCAGCTGCTTCTGTAGCTCTTGGTCTACAGACAGTGGGAGAACCGAGTAGCCGATCTGGGTCACAATCCTGGGTGATGGTTTTGGGTTGAGGAAGAGCACTGGCATGGTGGAGCTGGTGGCAGCCGTGGGAAGGGAACCCTCTTCACAGTTCCAGGGGAGCACAAAGTGCTTATGGTTCCTCAAGGACCAGAGCACAGACCAGGAGAGGAGTAAACACCTCTCTTTTTTATCATACCAATTTGGAGGAACTGAGAATTTATAGGTTCCTAGAGATATCTCTGAAAACACCTGCACAAAACCCCTGAAATTTGGGGCAGTACACCTTCCACTTAACAAAAGCTCAAAAGTCAAATAATTGGCTGTGAAAATGAGCAAACAGGGAAAAGGAATAAGACTATAGGAGGTTATTTTCTTGGTGAAAAGATGTTTTCTTACACACTTAGTGACAAGGAAGATCAAGGCATGCAGCCAGAAGAAGTCAACAAAGTCATAGATCCTACATCAAAAGCCTCCAAGAAAAATATGAATTGGTCTCAGGCCATGGAAGATCTCAAAAAATATTTGAAAAATCAAATAAGAGAAGTAGAGAAAAAATTGGGAAGAGAAATGATAATGCTGCAAGAAAATTATGACAAGTAAGTCAACAGCTTGCTAAAGGAGACTCAAAAAAAGCTGTAGAAAATAACACCTTTAAAAATAGACTAACCCAAATGGCAATAGGGGTTTAAAAAGCCAATGAGGAGAAGAATGCCTTGAAAATCAGAATTGGCTAAAGGGAAAAGGAGGCCAAAAAGCTCACTGAAAAATAATTCCTGAAAAATTAGAAGGTTCAAAGGGAAGGTAATGACATTATGAAAAATCAAGAAATTATAAAACGGAATCAAAAGAATGAAAAAGTAGAATACAATGTGATATATCCCAATGGAATAACAACTGACCTGGAAAATAGATCCAGGAGAGATAATTTAAAAATTATTAGACTACCTGAAAACCATAATAAAAAATAAGAGCCTAGATACCATCTCTCAAGAACTTATCAAGGAAAACTGCCCTGATATTCTAGAACCAGAGGTTAAAATAGAAATGGAAACAATACACTTATCACCTCCTGAAAGAGATCCCAAAAGGAAAACTCCTAGGAATACTGTAGCCAAATTCCAGAGTTTCCAGGTCAAGGAAGAAGTATTACAAGTGGCCAGAAAGAAACAATTCAAGTATTGTGGAAACATGATCAGGGTAATACAAGATCTAGCAGCTTCTACACTAAGAGATCAGAGGCTTGGGAATATGATATTCCTGATATCAAAGGAAATAGGATTAAGACTAAGAATCACCTACCCAGAAAAATTGAGTATAGGGGCAGAGCTAAGATGGCCACATGAAAACAGCATCTTACCGGAGCTCTCTCACAAGGTCTGTCAGATTCCTATAAAAAAGTGAATTTGAACAGATTTGAGAGAGTCAGAAACTGCGAGCAGTCTGCGTGGGGCAAATTTCCAAGCTGATAGAGTCTGAAAGGCTGAAGGCATGAATCTGTAGGCTTGGAGAGTGCTTGGTGTGGAGCTGCTCCAGACCAAAGCAGAAAGGGCCGGCCAGGAAATCCACGTGGGAGACAGGCTGGGAGAAAGCTGGGTGCCTGAAACGGGCGGAGATCCCCAGGCCTCCCAACACAGGACGGCAGTCTGTGGAGGCAACGAGAGGCAGCACAACGCCACCAGCCAACTCCTGAGGCTTGCAGCCCGAAGGAATGAAATGCGGTGTCGTGGATTTCCAGGAGACATAAAGGCCAGGTAAATAGCTCTAATCCCTCCCCCCCCCCCTCACCCAGAGAATTCCTTGAGAAAAAAAAAAAGAACACTGGAACAGAGGAGAAATAAGTGGGGCTTCAGTGGTCAAATAGTAGAAGTTCATTAGTTCTAGAGGGGCAGAGCTGGCAGGGGTCAACACCAGGAGCCCAGACGTAATCTTGCTCCCCCAGGGGAAGTGCCAGACATCAGCTCAAACAACAAACAGCTGAGACCATTGCTGAAGAGCAACAGTGCTGGAGAGCACCCAAAGGGAGTGAGACATCAGGGAGCCATACACCCTGAAAGGCAAAATCAACCAATTGGAAAAGGAGACTCAAAAGCAAAATGAAAACACTAACTCATTAAAAATTAGAGTTGAGCAAGTGGAAGCTAATGAATCTATGAGGTACCAAGAAGTAGTAAAACAAAATGTAAAGAATGAAAAAATAGAAAAAAAATGTGAAATATCTGATTGGGAAAACAACTGACCTGGAAAATAGATCCAGGAGAGGCAACTTAAGAGTTATTGGTCTACCAGAAATCCATGATGAAAAAAAGAGCCTTGACAGTATCTTCGAAGAAATTATCAAAGACAACTGCCCAGAGGTCCTAGAAGCAGAGGGCAAAGTAGGCATTGAAAGAATTCACCGATCACCCCTTGAAAGAGATTCCAAACTGAAAATACCAAGAAATATTATAGCCAAATTTCAGAACTATAAACTCAACGAGAAAATATGGCAAGCACTCAAAAAGAAGCAATTCAAATATTGTGCAACTACAGTCAGGATCACGCAGGATCTCTCAGCTTCCACACTAAAAGACAGGAGAAATTGGAACGTGATATTCCGAAGGGAGGGGAGAAGTAGCAAGTGGGAAATGGTAAGATAAGGGAGGGGAATAAAGAGGGAGGGTAAACTGAGGAAGGCAGCGGTCAAAAGCAAAACTTTGTTGAGGAGGAGAAGGGGAAAGGGAGAAATAAAAGCATAAACAGGGGGAAATAGGATGGAGAAAAAGACACAGAGAGAAATCATAACTCTGAACGTGAATGGGATGAACACTCCCATAAAACAGAAGTGGATAGCAGAATGGATTAAAAACCATAATCCTACAATATGCTGTTTACAAGAAACACATTTGAAACAGGGGGATACACACAGGGTAAAGGTAAAAGGCTGGAGTAAAATAGATTGTGCCTCAGCTAAAGTAAAAAAAGCAGGTGTAGCAAAATCCTAATCTCAGACAAAGCAAAAGTAAAGATAGATTTAATTAAAAGAGATAAGGAAGGACATTATATCCTGCTAAAAGGCACCATAAACAATGAAGCAATATCATTGTTTAACATATATGCACCAAGTGGTAAGGCATACAAATTCTTAGAGGAGAGGTTAAGGGAGTTACAGGAATAAATAGACAGCAAAACAATAATATTGGGAGACCTCAACCTCCCTCTTTCTGAACTTGATAAATCTACAATCAAAATAAATAAGAAAGAAGTTAAGGAGGTAAACAGAATTTTAGAAAAGGCAGATATGATAGACCTCTGGAGAAAACTGAATGGGGATAAAAAGGAATATACTTTCTTCTCAGCGGTACATGGCACATACTCAAAAATTTACCATGTAGTAAGGCATAAAAACCTCACAATCCAGTGCAGAAAGGCAGAAGTAGTCAAAGCAAACTTTTCAGATCATGATGCAATAAGAATTATTTGTAACAAAGAACCATGGAAAAATAAGCTAAAAATTAATTGGAAACTAAATAATCTAATTCTAAAGAATGAATGGGCCAAAGAACAAATCAGAGAAACAATTAATAACTTCATTCAAGAGAATGACAATAATGAAACAACATACCAAAACTTATGGGATGCAGCAAAAGCAGTTCTTAGGGGAAGTTTTATATCCCTAAATGCTTACATGAATAAAATAGGGGAAAAGGAGATCAATGATCTGGGCATGCAGATGAAAAAGCTAGAAAAAGAGCAAATTGAAAATCCCCAATTACATACCAAATTAGAAATACTGAAAATCAAAGGAGAGATTAATAAAATTGAAATCAAGAAAACTATTGAATTAATAAATAAAATAAAGAGCTGGTTTGATGAAAAAAACAATAAAAGTGATAAAACTTTGGTCAATCTGATTAAAAAAAGGAAGAAGAAAATCAAATTACCAGTATCAAAACTGAAAAGGGTGAGTTCACCTCTAATGAAGAGGAAATCAAAACAATAATTAGGTATTATTTTGCCCATTTGTATGCCCATAAATTTGACAACATTAGAGATATGGATGGATATCTACAAAAACATAAACTGCCCAGGTTAACAGAAAAGGAAGTAAAATTTCTAAATAACCCCATCTCAGAAAAAAGAAATTGAGCATGCCATCAATGAACTCCCTAGGAAAAAATCTCCAGGGCCAGATGGTTTTACATGTGAATTCTATAAAACATTTAAAAAACAACTAATTCCAATACTTTGTAGACTATTTGGGAAAATAGGTGAAGAAAGAGTCTTACCAAATTCTTTTTATGACACAAATATGGTACTAATACCCAAACCAGGTAGAGTCAAAACAGAGAAAGAAAATTATAGACCAATTTCTCTAATGAATATTGATGCAAAAATCTTAAATAAAATATTAGCAAAAAGATTGCAGCAACTTATCACGAGAATAACATACTATGACCAGGTAGGATTTATTCCAGGAATGCAAAGCTGGTTCAATATTAGGAAAACTATTAGCATAATTGACCATGTCAACAACAAAACTAGCAGAAACTATATGATCATCTCAATACATGCAGAAAAAGCCTTTGACAAAATACAACACCCATTCCTATTAAAAACACTATAAAGCATAGGAATAAATGGAACCTTCCTTAAAATTATAAATAGCATCTACCTAAAACCATCAACAAGCATTATTTGTAATGGGGATAAGCTAGATGCATTCCCAATAAGATCAGGGGTGAAACAAGGATGTCCATTATCACCCCTACTTTTCAATTTGGTACTAGAAATGTTAGCTGTAGCAATAAGAGAAGAAAAAAGAAATTGAAGGAATTAGAATAGGAAAAGAAGAAACTAAATTATCACTTTTTGCAGATGATATGATGATTTATTTAGAGAATCCTAGAGAATCAAGTAAAAAATTACTTGAAATAGTAATCAACTTTAGCAAAGTTGCAGGATATAAAATAAACCCACATAAATCCTCAGCATTCCCATACATTACTGACAAAGCCCAGCAGCAAGAGATAGAAAGAGAAATTCCATTCAAAGTTACTGTAGAAACTATCTATTCGGGAGTCTATTTGCCAAGACAAGCCCAGGGCTTATATGAACACAACCATGAAACTCTTTTCACGCGAATAAAGTCAGATCTAAATAAATGGACAAATATCATTTGCTCATGGTTAGGCTGAGCTAATATAATAAAAATGACAATTTTACCTAAATTAATCTATCTATTCAGTACCATACCAATCGAACTACCAAAAAATTATTTTTCTGAGCTGGACAAAATAATAACAAAATTCATCTGGAAAAACAAGAGGTCTAGAATATCTAGGGTATTAATGGAAAGAAATGCTAGAGAAGGTGGCCTAGCATACCAGATATTAAACTGTACTATAGAGCAGCAGTCATCAAAACTACCTGGTACTGACTAAGAAATAGAGGTGTGGATCAGTGGAATAGGATAGGAATACAAGATGGAGAAGTCAACAACTATAGCAATCTACTCTTTGATAAACTCAAAGAGTCCAGCTTCTGGGCTAAAAATTCACTATTTCACAAAAACTGTTGGGAAAATTGGAAAATGGTAGGGCAGAACCTAGGCATAGACCAATATCTTACATCATATACCAAAATAAAGTCAAAATGGGTTCATGATTTAGGAGTAAAGGCTGATACTATAAATAATTTGGGAGAGCAAGGAATAGTTTACTTATGAGGTGTATGGAAAAGAAAAGAATTCATGACCTAACAAGAGATAGAAAGCATTACAAAATGCAAAATGGATAATTTTGATTATGTTAAATTGAAATGTTTTTGTACAAAAAAATCCAATGCAACAAAAATTAGGAGGGAAGCAGAAAATTGGGAGAAAATCTTTACAACTAGTATCTCTGATAAAGGCCTCATTTCTAAAATATACAGGGAACTGAGCCAAATATATAGGAATACAAGCCATTCCCCAATTGAGAAATGGTCAAAGGATATAAACAGGCAGGAAGGAATTAAAGCTATCTATAGGCATATGAAAAAATGCTCTAAATCACTACTGATTAGAGAAATGCAAAGCAAAACAACTCTTAGATACCACATCTCTCCTGTCAGATTGGCTAAAATAACAAAACAGGAGGATGATAAATGCTGGAGAGGATGTGGGAAAATTGGAACATTGTTACTTTGCTGGTGGAGTTGTGAGATGATCCAGCCATTCTGGAGAGTAATTTGGAACTACGCCCAAAGGGCCACAGTAATGTTCATACCCTTTGACCCAGCAATACCGCTTCTAGGATTGTATCCCAAAGAAATCACACAAGCAGGAAAAGGACCCATATGTACAAAAATATTTATAGCGGCTCTTTTTGTAGTAGCCAAGAATTGGAAATCAAAGGGATGCCCATCAATTGGGGAATGGCTGAACAAGCTGTGGTATAAGAAGGTAATGGAATACTGTTGTGCCATAAGAAATGGGGATGATACGGACTTCATAACAACCTGGAGAAACCTACATGACATAATGCTGAGTGAGCGGAGCAGAGCCAGGAGAACATTGTACACAACCACCGATATATGGATTCTGTGAGGACCAACCCTGACAGACTTCACTCTTCTCAGCAACACAAGGCACAAAGACAACGCCAAAGGACTCACGATGGAGAATGCTATCTACATCCAGAGAAAGAACTATGAAGTTTGAATGCAGATTGAGGCGCACTTCATGCTCGCCTTTTTTTATTCTCTTTTGTTTTTCTTTTGGGTTTTTTTTTTGGTTCTGCTTCTTCTTTCTCATGATTCATTCCATTGGTCATAATTCTTCTCCACAACTTGACTAGTGTATAAATTAATTCAATGCGAAATTATACGTGGTAGTTATAGGACATTCCATGCAGTCTTGGGGAGGGAGGGTGGAGGGAGAGGAGAAAATCTGGAACTCAAAATTATGTAGAACCGTGTGTTGTAAATTAAAAATAAAAATTTTTAAAAAAAAGAAAAAAAGAAAAATTGAGTATAATATTTCAGAGAAAATGGAATTTTAATGAGATAGAGGACTTCCAAGAATTCTTGTTGAAAAGACCAGACCTGAATAGAAAATGTGACTTTCAAATAATACAAGAATCAAGAGAAACATGAAAAGGTAAAGGTAAACAGGAAAGAGAAGCCATCATGGAGTTATTAAAGTAGAACTGCTTATTTTCCTACATGGAAAGATGATATTTGTAACTCAAGAGACTTTTCTAAGTATTAGGGTAGTTAGAGGGAAAAAAATATATATATATATCTATGTGTGTGTATATATACACACATATATATATACACACACACATACATATGCATATGGAATGTATATGTATGTGCATATGTGAACGTATATGCATGTGTATATGTGTATATATGAATGCATGTATGTGTATGCATGTGTATACGTATATATGTACATATGTACATAGGTATGTATGTGTATGTAGGCAGAGAGCACAGAGTGGAACATGAAGGGATGATGCCTAAAAAATAAAATTAAGTGTTGAGAGGAAGGTACTGGGAGATAGAGAAAGCGAGAAATAGAATGCAGTAAATCATTTCACGTAAAAGAGGCAAGAAAGAGCTTTTATCATGGAAGGAAAGAGGGGGGAGGTGAGAGGGAATGAGTGAACCTTACTCTCATATGATTTGGCTTAAGGGAACAATAATATAAATAGTCAATTGGGTATGGAAAGCTATCTTACCCTACAGGAAAGAATGGGGTAGGGGCTAAGAGATGGGAGACAATAGAAGGGACAGTAGATTGAGGGAAGGGGCAATCAGAAGCAAACACTTTTGTGGAGGGACAGGTCAAAGGAGGGATAGAATAAATGGGGGTGAGATAAGATCTGAAGGGAAATATGATTATTCTTTCACAAGATGACTATTATGCATCGTTTTGCATGACTACAAATGCATGACCTATATGAAATTGCTTGCCTTCTCAATGATAGTGGGTGGGGAGGAAGGAAGGGAGAGAATTTGGATCTCAAAGTTTTAAAAACAAATGGTAAAAATTGTTTTTTATGCAACTGGGAAATAAGATATATAGGCACTGGGGTATAGATATTTGTCTTGCCCTACAGGAAAATAGAAGGGAAGGGGATAAGAGAAAGGGGTGGGGGGCAATAGAAGGGAGGGCAGATGGGGGGGAATGCGTAATCAAAATGTACCCTGTCCTGGGGTAGGAATTGGGGAGAAAATTTAGAATTCAGAATCTTGTGGAAGTGAATGTTGAAAACTGAAAATAAACAAATTTATGAAAGTTAAAAAAGAATGAGTAGTTAAAATAACAAATCATGTAAACAAAGAATACTTTCATTAAAGAGAACAAAAACAATGAGCCAACATTTCCAAATTTGTCACGTGCAGCTGAAGTAGCAATTAGGGGAAAATTTAGATCTCTACAGGCATACATAAATAAAAATGAGAAAGAGTAGATCAATGAATTAGGCATACAATTAAAAAAATTAGAAAAAGAACAAATTAAAAATCCCCAGTGGAACATGAAAATTAAGATTAAAGGAGAGATTAAAAAAGAAAGTAAAAATTAAACTAAGAAATAAAACTAGGAACTAATTTATAGAGAAAAACAGAATAAACCATTGCTTAATTTGATTTTTAAAAAGCAAGAAGAAAACCACATTACTATTGTCAAAATTGAAAAGGGTCAATACACCAACAATGAAGCTGATATTAAAGCCATTGTTAGGAATGTTTTTGTCCAATTATATGATGGTAAAATTATGATCTAAGTGAAATGGATGAATATTTACAAAACTATAAACTGCTGAGATTATAAAAAGGAAATAGAATTTTTAAATAACCTATCTTAGAAAAAGGGGGCAGCTAGGTGGCATAGTGGTAGAGTGCCAGTCCTGGAGTCAGGAAGACTCATCTTCCTGAGTTCAAATCCAGCCTGAGACAGTTGTGTAACTCTGAGCAAGTTACTTATCCCTCTTTGCCTCTCAGTTTCCTCATCTGTAAAATTGGGCTAGAGAAGGAAATGGCATACTACTCCAGTATTTTGCAAAGGAAACCTGCAAATGTGGTTATGAAAAAATTGAGCATAACTGAAACCACTAAATAACAAAATCTTAAGAAAAGAAATTGAACAAGCCATAAACAAGCTCCCTAAGAAAAAACTCCAGGAACAGATGGGTTCAAATGTGAATTCTACCAAACATGTAAGGAACAATTAATTTCAATACCATATATTTGGGGAAAAGATTGTAAAGAAAGTACAAAAAAATTCCTCTTTTCACAATTTTTTTATAACTAAATCAGGGAGAACGAAAAAAGAGAAAGAGAATTATAATTTCCTCAATGAATATTGATGCAAAAAATTTAAATAAAATGCCAGCAAGGAAATTAGAACCATATATCACAAAGATCATACACCATGACCACATGGGATTTATACCAGGAATGCAGTGCTGTTTCAAAATTAGGAACACTATCAGCATAATTGACCATAACAATAGCAAAACAATCAAAAAACCCCCATAGGATTATCTCTATAGATGCAGAAAATGTCTTAAACAAATTACAATGTCCATTCCAATTTAAACAAACACACTATAAAGCATCAGAATCAGTGGAGTCTTTCTTAAAATTATTATCAGTATCTATCTAAAACAACCAAGAAAGTACTATCTATAATGGGTATAAACTTGAATCCTTCCCAATAAGATAAAGAGTGAAGTAAGGATGTTCATTATTACCACTACTAGTTAATATTATACTAGAAATGCTAGCTATAGCAGTAAATGAAAAAACAACTGAAGGAATAAAAGTAGGCAGTGAGAAAACAAAACTATCACTCTTTGCAGATGATATGATGGTGTACTTAGAGAACCCTAGAGAATTAAATTAAGAACTCGTTGAAACAATTAACTTCAGCAAAGTGGAAGGGTATAAAATAACCCACTTAAATCATTAGCATTTCTTCATGCTACCAACGAAACCCACCAGGAAGAAATAAAAAGAGAAATTCTACTTAAAATGACTGCATATACTAGAAAATACATGGCAATCTACCTGGTAAGATAAACCCATGTATTATATGAACTCAGTTACAAAACTCTTTTTCCCCCAAATAAAGACAGATGTAAAGAATTGGAAAAAAATATGAATTGCTTGCGACTATGCTAAACCAATATAAAAAACATGGCAATTCTACCTAAATTAATTTACCATACAATGCATAACAAACTACCAAAAAGTATTTTGGTATAGAGAAAAATAGTAACAAACTTCATCTGGAAGAAAGCAAGGTCAAGAAGATTAAGGAAATGATTGAAAAACAATTGTTAAGGAAGGTAGCTAAGTAGTTCCAGATTTCAAACTACATTACAAAGCAGTAATCAGCAAAAGCATAGTACTGGTTAAGAAATGGAGTGGAACAGATTAGGTACATGATACAGAGGGCTAAATGAACAGTAATCTAGTATTTGAAAAGCTGAAAATGTAAGCTTTTGGGGTAAGAACTCAACATTTGACAAAAACTGTTGGGAAAACTGAAAAACAATTTGTTAAAAACTATCATAGACCAACATCTCACTCTGTATACCACAATATGGTCAAAATGGATAAAATAATTACATATAAATTGTGATATCATAAAAAAATTAGGGGAGCACAGAAAAACATCTGTCAGATCTATGGACAAGGAGATAGTTTTTGTCTAAACAAGAGATAGAGGGGAGTACAGGAAATAAAACAGATCATTTTATTTACTTAGATGTGCACATGTTCTGTCACCAAATAGGATATAAGCTCTCTGAGAGAAGGCAAGGTGTCATTTTTTACATTTGTATCTAGCTTAGCACAGTACTATTACACTTTTTCTTTAAGGAAGAGGGATGGTGACATGGACTTCTGATTTCAACTGTGTAAGGAACTCCCTATGTAAAAAACTCCCTTAACTAATGTAGCTGAGCAATACTTCTTCAATAGTCTTAAAGAGCTTCATGGGACATAAAGAAGTTGTCACCAAAGTTCACATATTTAATATATCAAAAACAGGAATTGAACTATACATATATATATACATACAATTATAGTATAATATATAATCTGACATCTTGCAAAAGACAGTAAGATGAGGTCTCCTTTCCATCATCTTATGGTGTATTATTTTACCAGCCTCAAAATTTTAATAAGCCAAATGCCATGATTTTGGAAGTCACCATTTCTCTTTGACTAATCTGTTTTCATCCTCCTTTTGCTTTACAAATTTTATTTTTAAGGTCACGTGGAATGGCACGTTTTTGCAATTTTGCCAGATGTTAACCATCCTAAAGTTAGTACTGTCAATATGATTCTCCCTAGATACTTTTGTCAGGACTGGGTTTAATTATAGAAGGCAATATGGTGTCCTATGGAGTAACCTGATTTTTTTTCCCCTTTAGAGGTTTGTAACAAGCATCCCACCACTCATGGAAACTCAGTACCACAAATTCTGCCCACAACAGAACCAAGTAAACCCCAAATAGAAAAGATTCTGAGATATTCCTCATTAGTAAGGGAACCAAGGAAAAGTGTATTCCCAGCTTGCAGGAGGGACTTAAGGATCTCAGGATGTGGAGGCCAAGAAGCAAGCATGGAAGCCCTGGAAATTTTTGAAATTGCTGGGGGCAGAGGAGTAGGAGGCCAGCAGCCAATTGCTAGGGACAGGTGCTGCTAGTCAGAACTGAACCCAGTCAAGAGCATCTGGAGACTTGCCTGGCTCACTGACCTACTTAAAGCTTAGTGACCTGCTTAGAGAGAATTTGCTACCTCATTGGAAATGTGGGTGACACATTTCCTCTCTCTCTCTCTCCAAATCATCCTGGCTGCATCTTCTACCTATAAATCTTGTTGCTGCCCGCACTTTTATAATTAAAATTAATTTTGTCATATTGCCTTCTGAGTGAGTGTATGCAAGATACTACATAGGTATGGGGAAAGGAGAAAAGGAAACTTCTGGATATGTAGCCCTAGGCTTAACCTTAAGCTAGGACAGAAGAATTGGACATTTTGTCTGTCTTGAATGCATTCTTTATCTACTTTCACCTCCTAGAGTAATCCTCTTTATGACTCAATTCAAACACTATCTGCTCCATAAAACATTTCCTGGACTGTTCAATTGTTAGCCCTCTCTCTCCCAGGCTACTTTGTCTTTTAACTACTTTGTATATATTTGTGTTTATCCACTTTAAGTTCATAACCTGTCACTTCTAATCCATGTGACCCTGGGTAAGACATTTAACCAGTCTCCCTCAATTTTCCCGTCTGTAGAATAGAGACAATAATTTCACCTGTATCCCAGGTTGTTGTGACAAGACAAATAGATAACATATGTAAAGTGCTTCACAAATGTTAAAGTGCTATATAAATGCTAAATGTTATTATTTTGCTGCATATGTTTTATTGCATACTTGTCTCCACCATTAGAATGTTATCTCATTGCAAGCAGATTGTTTCACTCAATGGTTACATCCCCAGTGCCTAGCACAGTACCTGATACATAACAGGTGCTAATAAATACTTGCTAATGTCTTCCTTTATCTCTAAAGATACAAAATGAGATGCGTCCTTTACAACGCCTTAGACACATACTTGGGAAGAGCCACTGACATCAAAACAGAGAGGTATGAACTCCTTGAAGTCAAAGTCTTCATTTAAAACCAGAAGGATTAGATGCATCTATATATAGATATAGATATAGATATAGATATAGATATAGATATAGATATAGGATATTATATATATAATATGTATGTATATATAATATGTATGTATATATATATAATATGTATATATATATATTTGTGAGTATGTATATGTATGTGTTGTAACAATCTTGCTAGCAGCCACTGTGGGGGTATAAGATCCACCAACAACCAGCACCCAGAAAGCTGCCAACACAGGTTCTTTGATCTGCTTTACCAAGGAAAGTAAATTTAAGGGGTTAACAACCTCAGTTTAATCAAACCATACAAATATCATTCACAATTCAGGGGGAAAAGATCAGTCCCCTGAACTTCAAGGCAAACACAAACAGAAATTACAAACCTCGACAGACAGACCTTGTCTGATTCAAATCACAATACATAGTTACCAGTGCCAACACATGGGTTGCAAAGCTGGGGGGCAGTTTACAGCTTGCCCAGAGTCTCAACATTCCTTCCATGAGTGTGCCCCAAAATCAAATGCCAAGCTCTCCTCAATTATATCCAGTTTGGAGCCCAAAGGGCTCTGACTTCACCCAGACTGGGTCTGGGAAAGTTCTCCATCCCCAGGATCACATCGTATACAAATCAATGACTCCCAATTGTCTCAGTGCTGAGAAATACTCCAAGACAAAAAGATCCTACTTTATCTGCCCCGTTCAAACAAAGGCCAGAATCATTAAAGGCACTTAAGAGAAGAAAATCAAAAAGTCCCACCTTAATTACTATTACAGTATGCACGTGTATGTGTGTATGATTTTGCTTAGAAATGAAAAATTTCATCCTACTATTTCTATTGTCTAAAAATGCAGTGCATCAATTGATACATTAGTCAGTCCTTCAATGATTCATCAAATTCAGGTCCTTCTACTGTTAACACAATATTATTTTAGGTCCTAAGGGAGTTGATTATAGTTATTTCCATATGTTGACAACTCAAGTCTGAGCCCAAGCTGCTGAAATATTTCTGGGGTTGTGGTTCATGCATGGAAAGGAACTGGAAGGCATTTTACATCCCTCCATATCCAATATAAGGATCACTGTATTTCAGAGTTTAATTATGAAGTATCTTGTGGGGAAAGGCAGCTAGATGGTTCAGTGGAGAGAGCTCTGGGTCTGGAGTCAGGAAGAGCTGGATTCAAATCCAGCCTCAGACTCTTATAAGCTGTATGACCCTTGGCAACTCATTTGACCACTCCAGCATCTTTGCCAAGAAAACTCCATGGACAGTATGGCCTAAACAACAACAACCTTGTGGGGAATTTAAGGCAGAATTTCTTCCATTTGTATCTTTTTACTCTGTATTTTCATACACATTTTCCCACAAAACTGTATTTTTAAATAACTCACCTATAAATTCACATAAACAACATTGGGATGGCATTGTTTTTGTATCTATCAATCAATCAATAAATATTTATGAAGCACCTACCATGTGTATGGCACTGGGTTAAGCACTTCATATGAAAAAAAGTTGGCAAGGCCCACTACATTTCTATAACACTTTGGATTTAATACAGTCCTAAAGAGCCAAAGTAGATCCATGAATGCATATTTATTTATTATTATTATTTTAATTTGCAATTGTTTTATTTGAAAACAAGCCACTCATTGCAGTGACTCCATTCTGACAAGGTTAGGAGTAAACTAGGCAGAAGCCAAATTTTTGATGAAGAACAGCTGCTGTTGGGGTTAAATTGACATCATACAACCCTAATTTTTTTGGTGAGGAAGCTGACTCACAGTAGTTCAATGATTTGCTTATTCAGACAAGCTTGTTCTGAGCTTATTCAGCGAGGAAGGGTCTGAAGCCAGATTTGAATCTTGATCTTTCTGGCTCCAAGTCTAGCTTGATAGGCACTATGCAACACTTCCTCTCAAAAACTGTCAAGGTTTCATAAACAATTCTTTTTCTTTTTTAGAATGTATTAAAGATCCCTCATGATATATTTTCATTACCTGATTATGTTTGACTATTAGAAAATCCTTTTATTTAGGATTTCATATAGACCAAAGTTCTGGACTACTATATTTGGGCTCTTTATAGACCTAGCTAGTATTTTAGCTAGCGTAATATTTATAGCTAGTATTAAGAGCCTAAATGGTTCTTATGAAAGACAATGACCTAAAGCACAAAGGATAATAAAAATTAAGGTAAAGCTCTCTCTTTATCTCTCCCTCTCTCTTTCTCTTTCTTCATATGCATATGTATATATGTGTATGTATGGATATATTTATATCTATACATGTTTATACATTTTTAATATGCATATATACATATAGATGAAATATAAAACATTGCCAAACAAATTTTTTTTATCATCTGTTACATATAGTTTGGAATCAAATAGAAAAAGTTCCCCTAAAGCATGAAGCCATTTCTTGCCTTTTTGAGGGGAGTGATAATTTTTTAAGAGTATAAAAGGAAATTTATTTAAGAAAAAGTCAATAACTTTCACCTTGGCTTCAGTATAACTAGGTATGTTTAACAAGTTACATATACAACATATACTCCTATGTATCACCTTCCATCTATTTTTTATTGAACCTCTGTCATTACTGAAGGCATCCATCAGGATAATAAGATCATTCATGATGCCATGCATATATGCAAAAAATATACTGGCATTTAAGTCATGTGAATGAAGATTATGATTGGAAAATATTTTTAAAAAGAGTAATTAGTCTGAATCAGAGTGAGGAAGAAATGAACCTTCAGCTAGAGGTATGATTATAATCAACAGTATATTCTTCTAATGATAGCATCTGGTTTTTAGAAAATAAGGGAAATTGACATTATAGAAAAATAAAATGAGTGATTCATACATTTGGCAAAATGCAACAATCCCTGGGATGTTGAATACTTCATTTTCCAAGTTAACCAGAGATTTTGAGACTTTTTGAAAAAGAAAAATAATGATGTATTTTATTAATTTTTCTACCTATTGTAAAAATAATTTTTAATATCATATATTTGTCTTTGCTTTTTGCTTTGTCATCCCAATGGTTTTGTAAGTTCCTAGATGTTCAACTGTTACATTTATTTTTGTATCCCCCCCACTTCATTGAATATAACAGGCACTTAGGAAACATTTTTTGAAAAAATGAATTTACAGAAATCTTTAATTGTTCAAAAGTTCATTCTTCCTTAAAGTAAGTCATCAGTCCTCAATTGGTCCTAGTTTTTTACCTTCTTGATAAAAGAAAAGGTAAATGTCTTTGCTCAGTTGTTTATCTGTACCAATCTCTATGTTTCAATACTTGTCAACATATATACAAATAAGACCAGTATTGTATGCTCCAAATTTCTTGACTTCCAAGATAAGCATTTTCAGACCCTTTAACAACTCTTTTGGACACACTTGCAGTTGTTATCATTTCTCTTAAAATATGGAACACAGAAAAGGACACATTACTCAAGATGTGGTATTCATACATCAGTCTAGAACACTGGGATTTTTCTTGGCTTTGATATATATTTTAGTAAATAAAGCCCTAAAAATTCAAAGATTTTCCATTTTGTTGTTGTTAATGCTTTCTTTGTTTAATATTCTCTTTGGCATACTAGGCATTCCTCTGTCAGAATATGCATTAATCTTTTTATACTTCTCTTGGGTCTTGTAGTTAGAAGTCAAATTTTCTGTTTAGCTGTGGTCTTTTTATTAAGAATGCTTGAAAATCCTCCATTTCTTTGAATGTCTATTTTTTTCTTCTGAAGGATTATACTCAGTTTTGCTGGGTAGGCAATTCTTGGTTGTAATAATAGACCCTTTGCCCTCTGGAATATCAAATTCCAAGCCCTTTGATCCTTTAGTGTAGAAACTGCTAAATCTTATCTAATCCTGACTATGGCTACACAATACTTGAATTGTTTATTTCTGACTGCAATATTTTTTTTTCCATGACCTGAGAGCTCGAGGATTTGGGAGTGTTCTTTTTGTAATCTCTTTCAGGAGGTGGTTGGTGGATTCTTCAATATCAATTATAACCTCTGGCTCTAGAATATCAGGACAGTTTTCCTTGATAATTTCTTGAAAGAAGATGATATCTAGACTCTGTTTTTGATCATGGCTTTCAGCTAGTCCAATAATTTTTAAATTATCTCTTTTCAGGTCCACTGTTTTTCTAATGAAATATTTCACATTGTCTTCTATTATTTTTCATTATTTTGGTTTTGTTTTGTTTTTTGTCTTGAGGTATCATAAAATAATTAGCTTACATTTCCTCAATTCTAATTTTTAAAGCATTATTTTCTTCAGTGAGATTTTGTACCTCCTTTTCCATTTGGCCAATTCTACTTTTTAAGAAGTTTTATTTGTTTCTTTTTTCCTTCTTGTGCCTCTTTTTTCATTTGGCCAGTTCTGCTTTTTAAGGCATACTTCCCCTCATTGGATTTTTATACCTCTTTTACCATTTGGCCCTAGTTTTTTTTTAAGTTGTTATTTTCTTCAGTTTTTGTTTTTTTTGGTCTCCTTTATCAAGCTGTTAACTTTTTCCATGATTTTTTTGCATCACTCTCACTTCACTTCCAAATTCTTTTCCTCTACCTATCTTTATTGATTTTTAAAATCCTTTTTGAACTCTTCCATGTAGTGAGACCAATTCATATTTTTCTTTGAGACTCTGGATGTAGGAGTTTTGATTTTGCTATGATCTTCTGAGTGTGTGTTTTGATCTTCCTTGTCACCATAGTAACTTTCTATAGTCAGAATTTTTTTTCGGTTATTTGCTTATTTTCCCAGCCTATCTCTTAAATTTTAACTCCTTGCTAAAGTGAGGCTCTGTTTTCCACGGTGGAGGGTACACTGTCTCAAGCTTCAGGGGGTTTGTGAAGCTGTTTTCAGAGTTACTTGTAGGGACCTGTTTCATAAACAACACATGGGAGGCACTGGAGTTTTTGAACTCCAGCCTTTAACAGGTTCACTCTTGCTTCTGAAGGGTTAATAATCTTACTTTATTCTAGTCTAGTCTTCTCAAAAGGGTTGCTGATAATTGGAGTACCAGCTCCTACAGCATTCCCTAATCACCCTTCTTGGAGGGGTTAGTGAGAAGGGGTGGCAACTACCCCTATGTGTCCATGGGATCACTTGAGACAGGTGCAGCTTGGCACTTCCTGAAATCCCCTCAAGCCACAATGGGGGCCAGTTTAGGCAGGTACATGCATTCCTCTATGCAATACCCAAATATCAAATGGGTTCCCCCATGGGTTCCCCACTCACTGACCAGTGACTACTACTTGCTTTATAGGGCAACAGACAAAGAAGACATCTTGCCAACAGATTAACTTGAGAAATATCATCATTCTGTGCAAGCATAGCATATATCACACTATGTTACCCATGTATCTCATGACACAGCTTCAGTAGGACTGCCTATCACTATGATTCTAGGAATTACTATCTAGGATCCTTGAGGCTATTCTGGGAATTATTATCTAACACCTGGAAACTAATCTTTGCCATGGCCATGGATCCTGAGAAACTGAACTCTAAAAATGGTAACAAAATCCTTCTTACTTACAGGACCTTAAAATTTTCAGTTGTTCCAAGGTGTTATGATCTAAGGAGAGGTGTGTTTCCTACTCTCCTGACCTGTGCTCTTGTCTGTGAGTGACCACAAACACTCTTTTCTACCCTGGAACTTTGAGGAAGAGCCCCACTACACTGTGGTTGCAAGCTCTGGTATGGTAGTGCTCTTCCTTGGCCAGGGACTGCCATCCAGGCCAGTGACCTAGATCCAAGTATGGCCAAAGTAACAGAGTCCTGCCCCCAGTGCCACCAAAGAGACTTCTGTAATCTCTTTCTGATCAGGTTTTCAACTGCCTTACTGTCCGTGGGCTGAGAGTTCTGAAAACAGCCCCTGTAGCTGCTGATTCAGTCTCTCCCAAGGCTTATTCCTGGTGTGCTGGGGCATTGTCTGCCCCCTATTTCTTTTCTAAAAGAAACGATGATAAACTGAGTAAATGTATTGCTGTATTAAAAAAAAATCAGGAAGCAGAGCCAAGATGGCAGAGCAAAAGCAGGGACTTGTTTGAGCTCTCCCCCAAACGCTTTAAAATACCTGTAAAAATTACTCTAAACAAACTCTAGAGCAGCAGAACCCACAAAATAATAGAGTAAAACAAGACAACCTGGAAGGCTGACAGGAAAGGTGTGTTGCAGGAGGCTGAGAAAGGAGTTCAGTTCAATGCAAAATGCACCAGCACAGAGCGGGCCCCAGCAAACTCAAAGCAAGACTCGAGGGACTGAATCACTGGCAACTGTAGGGGTTTCCAGACTTCTCAACCCACAAATTCCAAAGACACCTGAGAAGGGCAGTAGGAAAGGTCTGTAGGGCCTGGGTGAGAGTGGAGCAAGCTCTGAACCCAGCCCCAGGGTGGCAGCATGGCAGCAGCTGCTTCTAGACATCTAGGCTTCCTTACCATGTGGGGTGGAACTGCTGAGCAGAGGGAGATTGCAGTACCTCTTTGCTGGCACTGGGGCAAGAATATCTTACTTTGGCTGTGCTTGGATCTGGGTCCCAGTCCTGGGTGGTAAGGCGAGGGAGGAGCACTGATGTGGTGGAGCTTGTGGTGGTGGTGGAAAGCAAATCCTCCTTACAGTTCCAAGGCAGAAAAGAGTGCTTGTGGTCACTGACAGACCAGAGCACAGGCCAGGAGAAGAGTAAACACCCCTCCTTTGATCATACAACCTTGGAAGAACTGAAAATTTACAGATCCCTAAAAGTATTTCTGTAAAAAGCTGCATAAAACCCTTGAAGCTTGGGGATGTGCACCCTCCACACCAGAAACAGAGTTCTACCTTAACAAAGAGTTAAAAAGTCAAGTAATTGTCTGGGAAAATGCACAAACAGCAGCAGAAGCTCAGACTATCGAATCTTACTTTAGTGACAAAGATCAAAATGTCCAACCAGAAGAAGACAACAAAGTCAAAGCTCAAATGTCAAAAGCCTCCAAGAAAAATGTGAATTGGTCTCAGGCCATGGAATACCTTAAAAAGGATTTTGAAAATCAAGTAGGAGAAGAAGAGGAAAAATTGGGATGAGAAATGAAAGTGATACAAGAAAAAACAAGTCACCAGCTTGCTAAAGGAAACCCAAAAGAATACTAAAGAAAAAAACACCTTGAAAATAGATAAACCCAAATGGCAAAAGCAGTGGAAAAAAACCATGAAGAGCAGAATGCCTTAAAAAGAAGAATTGACGAAAGGAAAAGGAGGTACAAAAGCTCACTGAAGAAAATAATTCTTTAAAAATTAGAATGGAACAAATGGAAGCTAATGACTTTATGAGGAATAAAGAAATTATAAAAAAAACCCAAAAGAATGAAAAAATAGAAGACAATATTTCACATTGACTATATCTCATTGTATATACATGCTCACAGGGAAATATCTCATTGGAAAACAACTAACACAGAAAATAGATCCACGAGATATAATTTAAGAATTATGGACTACCTAAAAGCCATGATCAAAAAAAAGCCTAGGCATTACCTTTGAAGAAATTGTCAAGGAAAACTGCCCTAATACATAGAACCAGAGGGCAAACTAGAAATTGAAAGAATTCACTGATGACCTGTTGAAAAAGATCTGAAAAGGAAAATCACTAAGCATATTGGAGCCAAATACCAGAGGTCCCAGGCCAAGGAGAAAATATTGCAAGCAACTAGGAAGAAACAATTCAAGCACTGTGAAAAGACAATCAGGATAATGCAAGATTTAGTAGCTTCTACATTAAGGAATCAGAGGGCTTAAAATGTGACATTCAAGAGGTCAAAAGAGCTAGGATTAAAATCAAGAATCACCTACCCAACAAAACAGAGTATAATCCTTCAGGGGAAAAAATGGATTTTCAATGAAATAGAGGACTTTCAAGCATTCTTGATGAAAGGACCATAGCTTTCAGCTCTGAAAATCTGACTTTCAAATATAAGAATCAAGAAAAGCATGAAAAAGTAAAACAGAAAGAGAAAGCATAAGGAACTTATTAAAATTGAACTGCTTACATGCCTACATGGCAAGATGATATTTGTTACTCATGAAACCTTTCTTTGTATTAAGGTAGTTGGAGGATATATACATATACATATACATAAATACATACATGCACCCATATATAGAGGGGGGAGGGGAGAGGGTGAGTTGAATATGAAAGAATGATATCTAAAAAAGCAAATCAAAGAGTGAGAGAGGAGTGTACTAGGAGAAGGAGAAAGGGAGACATAGAATGAGGTAAATTATACCACATAAAAGAGGCAAGAAAAAGCTTTTACAGTGGAATGGAAAAAGGAAGAGGGCAGAGGAAAAGAGTGAATCTCACTCTCATCAGATTTGGCTTAAGGAGAGAATAACATACACACTCAATTGTGTATGGAAATCTATCTTACCCTACAGGAAAGTATGGAGAAAGGCAATGAGAGAGGAGAAGAATGATAGAAGGGAGGGCAGATTGGGGGAGGGAGTAATCATAAGCAAACATTTTCAAGAAAGGACAGGGTCAAAGGAGAGAATAGAACAAATGGGGGTGGATAAGATGGAGGGAAATATGATTAGTCTTTCACAACATGACTATTATGGCAGTGTTTTTCATGACTCCACATATATGACCTATATCAAATTGCTTGCCTTCTCAATGAGGGTGGGTGAGGAGGGAGGAAAGTAGAGAATTTTGAACCCAAAGTTTTAAAAATGAGTGTTAAAAATTGTTTTTACATGCAACTGTGAAATGAGATATTCGGGCAATGTGGTGTAGAAATTTTTCTTGCCCTACTGAAAACCAGAAAGGAAAGGGATGGGGGGGTGGGGCAGGTGATAGAAAGGAGGGAAATTAGAGGAAGGGGTAATCAGAATGCACGCCACCTTGGGGTGGGGGAAGGGAAGAGATGGGGAGAGAATTTGGAACTCAAAATATTGTGGAAGTGAATGTTGAAAACTAAAAATAAATTATGTAATAAAAAGATTACAACTCCCTAAAGAAAAAAAAAACTTAATAAACAAATATTTGAGTATACAAACAAAAAATATCAATGGCTATTACATTCTTCTGACCTACTAGAAATTTTGATAGTAAAATTTTTGTTGTTCAGTCACGTCAGTCATGTCTGACTCTTCACAATCCCATTTGGGATTTTTAAGTTATTAAGTGATGCATTTATAATATAGAGTGCTGAGCCTGGCATCAGTAAGACCAGTTCAAATCTGGTTTCAGATACTTAGTAAGTATGTGACTTTGGACAAGTCATTTAATTTCTGTTTGCTTAAGTTTCCTGAACTATAAAAGGAGGATAATAATATCTCCTAGCTACCAGGGTCATTGTGAGGATCAAATGAGAAAATATTTGTAAAGTGTTTAGCACAGTACATGGCTCTTAGTAGGTTCTTAGTTAATGGCTCCCTTCCTTCCTTCTTCCTTATTAAAATCACAGTGGCTCTAAGTATATACTGATTTTGTTTCCTAATAATGACAACCTGTCTTTGTAATATTCAGTCATAGATTTTTTTTCAGGAATTAATATCAAGCTCATAGTTCTACAGTTTCCAAAATGTATTATTGAAAAATGTTCTCTGCTCTCCTCTGTTTCTGGTTCTCCATTTTTTCTCAAGGATTTTTAATACGTTAAGTTTTTCTTTTCCTCCTGGGCCTACAAACCTAAATTTGTTTAAAGCAGCCAGGGGCCTTCTTATCTTTTCCTTATCTACCTTAGTCCCCTTTCTTGTTTGGAGGAGAAATCTACTTGCAAAAGGGGAGAAATATAGGCATTAAATAGTTCTGCTTTCTCTTTTTCATATGGTAACATTTTACCATTTGCACAAAGCATTGGGCTTTGTTCCCCCCTTTTATTTTTTGGTCTTCTGATTCCTATTATATTAATAAAACAATTTTTACAAACTTCATCTTATTTCTTTTGTATTAATCCTTAATTAATGATCTTATCCTTTATAAATGCCCTACTTAAATCTTACAATTTTGTGCTTTCCTTTCTTCTTTCACTTTCAGATAATTTCTGTGTTGTCAGAATGTTTTGTCTTTGCAACCTCCCACCCACTTTGAATATCTTCCCACTTAGAGCTTTTGCCTAAAACTTAGAAAAAAAATCTTCTTTGCTAAAATCAGTCAAAAAACACCCTTTTTCAATTCTATACAACTTAAGATGATTTGGCAAACCTTTACAAGGCTACCAACATACCTATATAATCATAGTTTTTTCTGCTAAATACTTAGTCTATAGAAATTACATATATGTGTACATACACATATACATATGCACATATATATAACATACAAGCATTTGTGTGTACACATTTATATTCTTTCCCCTTCTTTAGAGTCTTATGGAATGTTTTTGAGAAGTATGCAACTAAATTTTCTCTAATTTCATATATTTACATACATACATATATAAAAATAAATTTGCATACAATATGCATCTATGTATGGATATGTATTCATATGAGCAGATATCACATTTTCTTGTAGATACTTGTGTATATGTATGTCTATGTACATATATGTATTTATCATTGGGCTGGATTAAATGATAAAATGACATTGATGTTGACATTCAAGGCTTGTTGACTTGAAGTCAAATATCCCAGCTTTTGAAGCCAAGTTGCTTTTAGGCATCATTCCCTCACCCACATAGTTGTCAATATGGTATAACACTTAGGAAACATTTGGGTGTAAATAATAATACTGATTTCCTTTGAGATGTACTTGAGCAAATCATCTCAAGCTGTCTCATCATATTTCTGTGTGGATAGGCCTATGCCAGACTCAACAGATCAAAACTGAACCAACTTTACTTTGGTCTTCTCTAAACACTTCTCCCAATTCTTCTGTCTCTTTAAATGGCGTGCTACTATTCTCTTAGTCACATAGGCTTGAATTTTTTACTCTACTTTTTCCTTTCTTTTTTTTCCTCAGTCAGGATTTATATCATGATCATTATTTCTTCAAATTATTTCAGACATTATTCTGGTTCAGCCCCACTATAACCAGCATGCTCCTGTCTCTTCATATAAGCATACCCAAAGTAGTTTGTCAAGTTGTCTCCCTACATTCATTTTTGCCACCTTCTAATATATGCTAAATATGAATGCCAAGCTATTCTTTCTACAATTCTACTGAAATTACGTATCACTATTTCTCAAGAGTTCACTTTGGCTGCCAATTGCCTTTCAAAGCAATTACAAATATATATTACCTCCCTCAGTCAAATTGAAACCCAGTAAATAGCTTTAAAAGGCCAATGTTTTCCATTGCATCCAGGGACAAATCCAGTTGTTCTGATCAATATTTGGCCACTGGACCCAGATGGTTCTGGAGGAGAAAGTGAGGCTGGTGACTTTGCACAGCTCTCCCTCACTTAAATCTAATTCACTGGCATGTCATGGCATCACCTCCCTGATGTCATGGTCCTTTTCAAGAATAAAGGACAAAGAACAAGAATAAGTCCCTCATAAATCTTATCTATCATACCTCAGATCCCACTGTCCCCTAGTGGGTACTCTTTTCTCCTAATAGGTCACTTTAGCTTTTCATTGTTTTCATGGGAGAAATACAGTAAAAATAACTACAACAAGCTCCTTCCTTTTCTCATTCTTCCTTTGACATTTTGATAAAGCTGTCATTTATAATTTCTACTGTATGTTTGAGAACTTTATGCTCAATTTGCCATTCATTATGTGCTGCCTCATCTTTTTAAATCATATTGATCGTACAAGTGATCACCTGAGGATAGGTTAATAAGCATACATTTTGTTTCTTCAAAAAGTAGATAAATTCCATGAAGGCAAGGACTGTGTATATACCAATGATTCAAATGCATATTTGACCTTCAATACATACTCTCTGAATTTAAATGGATAGAATTCATTAAGATTGTGTACCATGAAAACTAGCTATGTGCCAACTTATTAAGTTCATGGCCCAAAGCAGTGAAATGGAGAAAGAAACTCTCCCTTCCCATCAATTTTATGAAATGTAACAAATGACTTCACTGTTCTGCCTCATATTCTTTTTCTTTGAAAAAATCATGACCCATTAACTATACGAATCCTTGGGTAAGAATGCTTTATACTTGGGGAAAGTAAACCATAAAAGCATCCATGGAAAAATGACAAGAGCTTGAGTTTGAGTTCTTAAAAGAAAACTATTTATCTATTTGTAAGATCACATGATATGAGAAGGTGTTTTGGGGCTAGTTTCCTGACTCAGGATGCCTCTAAATAGAGCTCTGTGGGTGAGTTACATTAACAATAATAACAAAGACTTAGCAAAATAATTATTTGTATAATATTTTTACTGTCTATTCTAGCATAGTGTGGGCATTCAGATTATAAACTTTCCACCTAAGAAAAAATGTTCTCCATAAAAGAAAGATATGTGCATGCACTTGCCTTCAAGAAGATCTAAAATTAACTGGCTAGCATATCTAATTTATACATGGCCCAGCTTTGTTAAAGGTATATATACCTGAAAAAAAAGAATGGCTTCAAGATCAAATGAGTGTTTTAGTAGAGCAAGGCAACTGATAGTCAAGATGGTATGATGAATAGAGAGCTGTGCCTGGAGTCAGGAAGATTCATCTTCCTGAGTTCAAATCTGGTCTCACACATTTACTAGCTTGGTGACACTGGGAAAGCCACTTATGCCTGTTTACCTCAGTTTCCTCATTTGTAAAGTGAGCTGGGGAGGGAAATGGCAAACCACTCCAATATCTTTGTCACGAAAACGCCAAATAGGGCCACAAAGAGTTGAATATGGATGAAAAATGGCTGAACAACCAAAACTAATTGTCAGTGGAGCATATAGGTAAAATGAGAGATTTTAGTTAAGAGTATTTTCTGTGTCTCGCCCAAGGTCTACCTTAAATGAGAGTTGGGATATGGAAAAAAGATCCTGGAAAACATTCATCCTTTATTTAATCACAGGGAAGAATGACTACTGCTTTGACTGAGTTGTGTAGAGTTGTGTGAAAACAACCAATCAATCAAACAATAAACATTTAATAAGAGATTACTATGTCCCAGGAATTAAGCTACGTGCTGAGGCTACAAAAAGAAGCAAGACAGACCCTTCACTAAAGGAGTTTATAAACAAAGCAATGAACAGTAACCATAAGACGTGCAACAAAATATTTAATCCAGGTTTAATAGAAACTAGGAATAGACCAACATGTCATACCATATATCAAAATAAGGTCAAAATGGGTAAATTATTTAGACAAGAAGGGTGATGTCATAAATAAATTATGGGAACATGGAAAATTTTACCTCTCATATCTATGGACAAGTGAAGAGTTTATGAGATAGAAAGGATCATAGGGAACAAAATGGATAATTTTGATTACATTAAAGTAAAAGGTTCTACACACATGAAGCCAAAGTAGCAAAATTAGAAGGAAAGCAGGAAATGGGAAAATTGTAGCAAGTTTCTCTGGTAAAGGTCTCACTTCTAAGATATCTAGGGAGCTGAGTCAAATTTGTAAAAATAAGAGTCATTCCCCAATTGATAAAAATTCAAAGATATAAATAGGCAGTTTTCAGAAGAAGTAATCGAAGTTATTGGTAGTCATATAAAAATGCTTAAAATTACTATTGATTAGAGAGATATAAATTAACACAATTCTGAGATACCACCTCCCACCTCCCACCTATCAGATTGGCTCTTGTGACATGAGTTCAGATAAGTCTTCCCAGGCTTTTCTAAATCCATCCTGCTCATCATTTTTTATAGCACAATAGAATTCCATCACAATAATGTACCACAACTTGTTCAGCTATTTTCCAATTGATGTGTATCCCTTCAATTTCCAATTCATTGCCACCAAAAAAAAGATTTGTGCTAAATATCTAGTATTTATACGAACTCATGCAAAGTGAAGTGAGCACAACCAGGAAAACACTGTATGTGGTAGTGGCAGTGTTGTAAGGATGTTTAACTGGGAATGATTTAACTACTTTGATCAAGATAATGATCCCAGACAATTCCAAAAGACCTTTTATGAGAAATGCTATCTGCTTTCAGAGAGAGAAGTGCTGAACCTTGAATGCAGAATAAAACATTCTTTATTTTTCAATTTATGTTTCTCACTTTTATTTACAGCATGGCTAATATGGAAATATGTTTTTTCATGACTTTTCATGTGTAATAGATATCAGATTGCTTGTCTTCTTTATGTGTGGGGGAAGGTCAGGAGTGAGGGAGAGAATTTAACACTCATTTTTATAAATACTGTTAAAATAATTTTTTAAAGAAATATTTCATCCGAGAGATAAGACCCTTCCACTCAACCAACTTGTCTAGTCGGCACACACACACACACACACGCGCGCGCGCACGCACACACACACACACATACATACATATACACACACATGAAAGATTGAGAACCTCTATTTCATAACAAAGATTAAGAGGGGGAAAAATTCTATAAAACCTACTACAATGTTAGAAAACATTGATTTCTTTTCCTGTGCCACAAACTTTTATAAATTTCATTGACTTCGTGTTTTCCCATCACCTTTATTTCCAAATTATGATGAAAAAAATTTAAAAGGAAAAGAAAAGTAGAAAAACAAATATATTGAAAAAGCCAGATGCTGCATATATTTTGCATACACATAGTACTTGCCTCTACAGAGAAGTAGATAATGCCTTCTCTTAGCTCTTCATTGACAGTAGTCTGGTCGTTATAAGTTTTTTCTATAAATGATCATTAGTAATGTATTTCTATTTTTATGTATCTATATTTCTTTTTTCAGAAGGTTGCTGGACATAGCTGAAACAATTCAATCGAGACTAGGGAAATGTGTGTGTGTGTGTGTGTGTGTGTGTGTGTGTGTGTGTGTGTTTGTATAGAAATCCTTCATTGGGCCCAACATAAGACACTGAGTTCAACAAATCCTTAACCACTAGCCTTAATTAAATAGTTTTACAACTTTAAAAATTAGTAAAACTCAGGCTGGCTGGGTCTCTAGCTTACTATGGCAATGATAATATAATCAAGTGAGCTGACAAAGCTTTATCTACCTCATTTAGATGATGATGTGATTATAATTTATTTTTGAGGAATCCATATCCCTCATTTAAAAAAAGAAAACAAATCAGGTACCAGAATAGACATAACATCACTTGTGAAGATTTTCATGATAAACAAGGTTATGATTTTTAGAAAAAACAGAAATTTGGTTTTTCCCTTCTGTTCCATTTCTACTACTAACATAACAGCCCAAGCTCCCATCATCTCTCTATTTCCTATTTCTTCTTTCCAAACCAGCTATTTCTTTGAGGCCAAATTAATTTTCCTTATATTCTGATTTTATCAGAACTTCATTCAGGTCAAAAAAGTTAAAATGGCTTCCTAAAAATAAATAACATTAATATTGTGCCTTAATATTTCCAAAAAACTTTTGATACATTATCTCATTTGATCATTACTATAACTCTATGAGGTAAATACTTTAGGTATGATAATCCTCATTTTGTAGAGGAGGAACTTGAGGTTCAGAGGGGTTGCTTGTTGTAAGACAGGTATCATCATATCTATGTAGATTATATATATATATGTATATATACACATATATGTGTATATATATAATACACATATACAATATATAATATACAGCACACACAAATACATATATACACCTATATATACCTATTCATTTATCCTTCTATCTATAGCTATCATATCTATCTATCTATCTATCTATCTATCTATCTACCTATCTATCTCTAGCCCTAGTGTCTCTTTTGAGGTACTTCAGATATGTCCTGAACATTTCCAACTGGATATTTACTTAAGTATCTTAAAATTTTATGTGCCTAAAGCAGACCTTATCTTTGCCTGAAAATCTCACTTCAGTTCCCAGTTACTGTCGAGGGTACCAGTAGCCCCCTCAATCATCCAGGCTTACAACCTAGGTGTCTTCCTTAATTCTCTACTCTCACTCAGCCCATTGATGTAATCTATTGCCAAATCTTGTCACATCCACCTTTACAACATCTCTTATATATGTTTCCTTCTCTTGCCTCATATAAACACATCCCCAGGTTATATATTTCTCACCTCTTACCCATTCTACTGAAAAAGCCACTAAGTCTTCCCACCATAATGATAGGAGTAGTTTCCATTAGCTACTTAAGTTAGTTTTCTAAAATATAAGTTTGAAGACCTCAGCCTGCCACTTTGTGAGTTCCAGTGACTCCCTACTATTTCCAGGATAAAATAGAAAGTCCTCTGTTTTACGTTGAAAGCTCTTCGTAACCAGAATTCATCTGACCCTTACGGTCATCTTACATTTTATTATTATTGACACATTTTACAAGCACTCTGGTCTGTTTGTAGTTCCTCTAACTCCATGATCCATGAACCTACTCTGAATGATATCTACAGGAAAAGCCATTTTCCCATTTGATTTCAAGATAAGAGATATGAATTAGAGATTGATAAACACTGAAAAATCCCCAGTTTTGATAGATGAATAAATTTGGTGAACCCTGTTCTAAAAGGCAATTTGGTACATATGAGTTTCAAGTATCATAAATAATTTAAACTTGTAATGGCTTGTAATTTTATTTTTTGACACTTAATAGATGTTTCTTGAATGAACAAAAAAATATGACACTGTAAATTTGAAGCATTTTTGAACACTTGACCTTGATTTCTATACTTCATAATTTTGACCTGGTAATTGAACACTTTTACCCTTGAATCCCTTACTACCTTGTCCTATTACCAGTTCTTCCTTGCCAAACCCAACCACTGTCTGCCTCCTTTGCCTCTACTCCAGTATTGCTAAAAGCTGTTGAAGAAGGTCATGCAACCACCAGGCTCCCTACTAATTTATCCTATCTCATCTCAGAGAGGATCTCGCAGCTATAGGGTAATCCTTTTATTTTTTCTTGATTGATTACCATTCTTTGCACACAAAATTTTTGTAACAACGATGCTTCTAGCAGCTTTGCTGGTGGTGCAAGACCAACACAACAACAATCTATCTTAATACGAGAAAAACTTAGCAGAGTAAGGCTAAAAATTATGCCTGGAATTTTAACTACTAAGGACCCTTTTTTTATACTTTTAAGATTTCTCCCTTATAAAAAGGAAAGTCAACCAAGAAATTCAAAAGCCTGAAGTTCTAGATAAAAATGTAAATAATGTTGACAAATAATTACTTTATTTCTCTTCCTCTTATCTTTTCCTTACCACATTCTTGTACACTTTAACTGTTTAAAAAGCTCATTTCTTTTAAGACTAAGACATTTTCTTCAAGCAGTCAGTTTATTAATCCACACGACAGTCTATTGCTGTTTTCTATTACAATAAAATAAACAAGGAAGGAAGTATGTGGATTTCATTTTATACTTGATTTCACAGATCTAATGTACATAAACAACAGGAAATTTTTATGTATCTCACTACACTGATAGCAACATAAATTGAGCTTTGCTTGTTATGGTAATAGAATCTTACCTATTTGAAAGAGAACCAGAGTAGCATTCCACCAAATGAGCCATAGAACACTTTAAGACTTCTATGAAATACCTTAATAGTATCTAGAAATAATGGGTCAGGGCACTAAAGGTTGAAATACCCATGAGATAAAGTGAGACTTGGGAAAATTTTGGAGCAAAGGAGAAGGAATTAAATGGATCTTAATACCGCTCATCTAAATTGACTTGTGTGATGAATATTTTATAATATACATATACAATTTCATAATTGATAATTTAGGAGAGAGATCATAATTATCATTTATATTTTCTTATAAAACATTCACATTATGTGTACATTATGAACATATCTGTTCACATTATGTGGAACATTAGAATTATACATAACCTAGTTGGGGAAATGATGATTTAATGCTGTTATGGGGATTATTAATTACTAATGACACAAATTGGCCAACTTGATTCTGACCTTCCTAGAATCAGCATCATTTCTACTTGGGTCACACATGTTGTTGTTGAGTTTTTCAGCCATTTCTGACTCTCTGTGAACCTGTTTGGGGTTTTCTTGGTAAGGAGACTGGAGTGCTTTGCCATTTCCTTCTCCAGCTCATTTCACAGATGAGGAATTGAATCAAACTGGCTTAAGTAACTGGCTGAAGGTCACACAGTTATTAAATGTCTAAGGCCAGCTTTGAACTCAGGAAGATGAGTGTTTCTGTCTCTAGGCCTGGCACTCTATCTGCTGTGCCACATACCTACCCTTTTCCAAGTGCTTAATAAATGCTTTTTCACACATTCATTTGTAACTGTAACTCTCTACAGTTACAAATGGTTTTACGTATTTATAAACATACTATTTATGTATTTATAAACATACTATTATATATCATGTGTAATACATTATACAATATATGTTGCATATAGCATGTATATATTGTTTATGTACTCTTTTATGACCCATATTTTATTATAAAAGCCTGTTTCATAGTAATATTCATTTTCAGTGATGTTTAACCTGCTTATATTTTTCTCTGCCTCAGAAATTTATAGCTTGAATATATCTTCCCAAAATCTATGACGCTATTTTAAAGAGAAAGGGGAATGTTCCTTGGAAATAAAATCAAATACAAAGTGAAAAGCAGCCTGGTTAAATTTGACATTAAAGCTTACAAAAATATAAACATTACATGTAATGTTCCTAGGCATTGACACATTCTGCCATTTTCCTAAGCTCTTTTCTAGAATCACCAAACCTTGGCAGCTGGATGTCACAGTGTACAGAGTGCTGGACCAGTAGTCTGGACAATGCTAGTTTCATCATAGCCTCAGACACTTATTAGCTGTGAAAATTTGGACAGGTAACCTCTCTCTCAATTTCTTCACCTGTAAAAATGGGAATTATAATAGTATCTGCCTCCCAGATTTGTTGAGAGGATCGAATGAGTAATTTTTTTTAACTTTTAATTTAAATTTATTTATTTAACATATTTAGTTTTCAGCATTGATTTTCACAAGAGTTTGAATTACAAATTTTCTCCCCATTTCTACCATCCCCCCCCACTCTACCCTCCCCTCACTCCAAGATGGCATATATTCTGCTTGCCCTGTTCCCCAGTCAGCCCTCCCCTCTGTCACCCCACTCCCCTCCCATCCCCTTTTCCCTTCCTTTCTTGTAGGGCAAGATAAATTTCTAAGCCTCTTTGCCTGTGTATCTTATTTTCTAATTTCATGCAAAAACTTTTTTTGTTTTTGAACATCTGTTTTTAAAACTTTGAGTATAAAATTCTCTCCCCTCTTCCCTTTCCACCTACCCTCCCTAAGGAGTCAAGCAATTCAACATAGGCCACATGTGTATCATTATGTATAATCTTTCCACAATATTCATGTTGTGAAAGACTAACTATATTTTGCTCCTTCCCAACCCATCCCCCTTTATTGAATTTTCTCCCTTGACCCTGTCCCCTTTCGAAAGTGATTGTTTTTGATTACCTTCACCCACATCTGCCCTCCCCTCCATCAACCCCCCTTTTTTATCTTCTTCCCTCTTCTTTCCTGTGGGGTAAGATCCCCAATTGAATATGTATGGTATTCCCTCCTCAGGCCAAATCTGATGAGAGAAAGATTCACTCATTCCCCCCTCACTTGCCCTCTCCCCTCCTCCCCCAGAACTGCTTCCTCTTGCCCCCTTTATGCGAGATAATCCACCCCATTCTATCTCCCCCTATCTCCTTCTCTCAGTATGTTCCTCTCTCATCCCTTAATTTGATTTTATTTCTTTTAGATATCTTCCCTTCATCTTCAACTCACCCTGTGTCCTCTCTCTCTCTCTCCCTCACTCCCTCCCTCTCTCTCTCTCTCCCTCCCTCCCTCCCTCTCTCTCTCTCTCTCTCTCTTTCTATCTCCCTCTCCCTCCCTCTCTCTCTCTCTCTCTCTCTCTCTCTCTCTCTATATATATATATATATATATATATATATATACACACACACACACACATAGATATATACATACATACACATTCACTTATATATATACATAAACATATATATATATGTATATATATATATATATATGTGCATATTCCCTTCAGCTACCCTAATACTGAGGTCTCATGAATCATACATGTCATCTTTCCATGTAGGAATGTAAACAAAACAGTTCAACTTTAGTAAGTCCCTTGCAATTTCTGTTTCTTGTTTTTTTTCTTGATTACCTTTTCATGCTTCTCTTGATTCTTGTGTTTGAAAGTCAAATTTTCTATTCAGTTCTGGTCTTTTCACTGAGAAAGCTTGAAAGTCCTTTATTTTATTGAAAGTCTATATTTTGCCTTGGAGCATGATACTCAGTTTTGCTGGGTAGGTGATTCTAGGTTTTAATTCTAGCTCCATTGACTTCGGGAATATCGTATTCCAAGCCCTTTGATCTTTTAATGTAGAAGCTGCCAGATCTCGGGTTATTCTGATTGGGTTTCCACAATACTCAAATTGTTTCTTTCTGGCTGCTTGCAGTATTTTCTCCTTGATCTGGGAGCTCTGGAATTTGGCAACAATATTCCTAGGAGATTTCTTTTTGGGGTCTATTTGAGGAGGCGATCGAAGGATTCTTTCAATTTCTATTTTGCCCTGTGGCTCTAGAATATCAGGGCAGTTCTCCTTGATAATTTCTTGAAAGATGACATCTAGGCTATTTTTTTGATCATGGCTTTCATGTAGTGCAATAATTTTTAAATTTTCTCTCCTGGATCTATTTCCCAGGTCAGTCATTTTTCCAGTGAGATATTTCACATTGTCTTCCATTTTTTCATTCCTTTGGTGCTGTTTTATAATATCTTGATTTCTCACAAAGTCACTAGCTTCCACTTCCTCCAATCTAATTTTTAAGGTAGTATTTTCTTCAGTGGTCTTTTGGACCTCCTTTTCCATTTGGCTAATTCTGCCTTTCAAGGCATTCTTCTCCTCATTGGCTTATTGGAGCTCTTTTTGCCATTTGAGTTAGTCTATTTTTAAGGTGCTGTTTTCTTCAGTGTATTTTTAAGTATTTTTTTGGGGTCTCCTTCAGCAAGTCATTGACTTGGTTTTCATGGTTTTCTTGCATCCTTCTCATTTCTCTTCCCAATTTTTCCTCTACTTCTCTAACTTGCTTTTCCAAATCCTTTTTGAGCTCTTCCATGGCCTCGAACCAGTTCATGTTTTTCTTGGAGATTTCTGTTGTAGGCTCTTTGACTTTGTTAACTTCTTCTGTCTGTATGTTTTGGTCTTCTTTGTCACCAAAGAAAGAATCCAAAGTCTGAGACTGAATCTGGGTGTGTTTTCGCTGCCTGGCCATATTCCCAACCAACTAACTTGACCCTTGAGTTTTTCAGCAGGGTATGACTGCTTGTAGACTAGAGAGTTCTATGTTCCACGTTTGGGGGGGAGGTGCCAGCTCTGCCACAGGAGCACTACTCCTTCCCCAAGAACCCCCAACCCAGAATGGGCTTAAATCTTCAGCAGGCTGTGCACTTCTGCTCTGATCTGCCAGTTATTTCCTCCCACCAGGTGGGCCTGGGTCCAGAAGCAACTGCAGCTGTAGGTGCCCCACCTCCGCTGCCCCGGGGGCGGTGGCCGAACCGTGAACTCCTTCAACTCCCGCAGCTTTTCCCACTAACTTTCTCCACTGTCTTTGGTGTTTGTGGGTTGAGAAGTCCGGTAACTGCCGCAGCTCACTGATTCAGGGTGGTAGGGCACATTCCGCCCGGCTCCTAGTCTGGTTGGTCCACGCTGCTCACAGTGGGCTCTGCTCCACTCCGCTCCCAGCTCCCAGCTCCCAACTCCCAGCTCTGTGTGGGATAGACCTCACCCAGAGACCATCTAGGCTGTCCTGGGCTGGATCCCTGCTTCCCTCTGCTGTTTTGTGGGTTCTGCCATTCTAGAATTGGTTCAGAGCCATTTTTTATAGGTTTTTGGAGAGACTTGGCAGGGAGCTCACACTAGTCCCTGCTTTCCAGCCGCCATCTTAGCTCCACCCCAAATGAGTAATATTAATAAAGTACTTTTTAAATTTCATTTTTATTTTAAATTTGTAAAATAAAACAGACATTTCAAAAACATAGTATAATAAGAAAAGATGATTGCACATGAAACTGCAAATCTATTATGCACAACTTGCTATTCCTTTCAAATTCACAACAAAATGTACCATGTAAAATTTTTCCCTTTTTTTTCTTCCTTTTCCCCTCCTCCCCCCCTAGAGATGACTACCATAATGCAAATAGGTATGTACGTATATGCACACACTTGTGTGTGTATATAAATAGTTCTATACATACTTCTACTTATCAGTTCCTTCTTTGGATGCAGATAGCATCTTTCTTCATATGTTAATTTGAGTATTTATAATAATTTGTAATTCATGAAGTAGTTTTTAAACCTTGAAATTCTATAAAATTCTAGAAGGCTGGTCTTGTTAGTGTGAACAATGAATCCCACAAAGTGCCAAATCATTGAAATCTACACTATTTGAAGTTATAACATATATAAAGCAGGACTACAAATAACTGTGATAATTGGTTCTATCCCAATGGAAATCTGAAATTCAAAGGAAAATAATGCAACCACTTCTGCCTCTGCTCTAGCTCACAAATAAACAATGCTGTTCTTTGTAGGATCCTCACTACTTCTAGCAGCAAGGAAACATAATAATTGATATTTTTATAGACATTTAGAGGAGAGGTGGAATGAGCTGTACATGATCACACAGAAAGCAAAAGTTTGAGGAAGTAGTCTGTTCCAAGTTATCCTGGCTCTAAAGCCATTATTCGACATATTCACTCTATAACTGTTTGAAAATCTCCTTTTTTAGGCACTACAATCTTTCTTAAAGTCTAGGAGACAGAAGAGAAAATTCTAAGAGGCAAAATGAACTATCTTATAAGATTCGTGTTTGTTACTTGATCTGGAAGGGCACTACACTCAAACTCAGTTGAATTCTAGCTCTAGTTTTTAATTAACTAACACAGCGAGTAACCTTGAGTAAGATAATTCATAATTTGTGGCCTTAATTTATCTAGAACTAAAACAGTGTTAGGCAACATAACACTAAGGGATCCTTCCATCTCCAAAACATGATGCAATACCAACTTACATTTTAATTCATCATTATTATTGCTAAATACCTACTTTGTGTAATTAATTTTTGTGATAATGAGTAAGACACAATAGATAGGACAACATAAGGAACTTACAGAATAAGACAGATAGAAGCAACATAAGACCTACACATTAAACATATCTGTAATTCAGGAGTACATAAGAGATTCATGAAGAATTTCAATAACTATAGAATTTAGACTGGAAGGGACCATAGAGATCTAGCTAGTTCAAGATCTTTGTCTTCAAAATGATTATTTATCCAAGGCCACTTAGGTTTGTATCTGGGCCCATCTTTAAAGTTACTACTTTTTTCCCCACTATGCCATGCTGTGGGAATGAAGCACGGCACCAGGGAAGAAGTTGCAATGGCTTAGAAAATGGGTTACATTTTAACATCCAATAATGAAACTAGAAGAGTTGAAGGAATAAAGGGTTTTTGGCATAAAGAAATGCACTGTTTACATGTAATGGTGACCAATACATGTTTATATTGTTGATCGTTCTTTCTTCTTTGATACTCTCTTCTCTCTAGATTTTCATGACATCACTTTCTCCTGGTTCTCCTCCTGTTTGGCCACTCTTTATCTGTCTCTTTGCTGGATCCTCCTCCAGATGGTTTGTCTTTTAAGCCATACATATCCCTCAGGGTTCTGTCCTGGGCCTTCTTCTCTTCTCCCTTTATACTACTTCATTTGGTGATCTCATCCAGTCCCATGGCCTTATTATCACTCTCAAATCTTCAATGCTTCAATCTCTCCTTTGTCCTCCAATATCAATATCTTATCTTTAACCATCTTTCAGAAATCTTGACCTGCATGTCAAGGAAATATTTTAAACCGAATATATCCAAAACAAAATTATCTTTCCCCCTAAACCTTCTTCCTTTCATCTTTCTTTTTACTATGGAGAGTCACACCACCCTCCCAGTCTCTCTAGGTTTGCATCCTAGGAGTCATCCTGGATTCTTCACTATCTCTCACACCCCATATCCAATCTGATACCAAGGCCTGTCAATTTTACCCCTGTAACATCTCTCGATTATTCCCACTTCTCTCCTTTGACACTGCCATCACTCTAGTCCACTATTTAGTATAGGTCCTCATCACTTCATGCCTAGATTATTATAATAGCCTGCTGATGGGTCTGTCTGCCTCAGGTCTCTCCACATTCCAGTCCATTCTCCATTCATTCATTAACATGATTTTGCTAAATTGAATTTCTGTTCACTTCACCCTTCTACTCAATAAACTCCTGCAGATTTCTATTGCCTCTAGGGGCAAATACAAAATACTCTCATTTGAAATTCAAAGCTCTTCATGAGTTAGCCTCTTCCTACTCTTCCAATCTCTTACAGTTTAATCCCACCCCAAAGACATATTATATATATATATATATATATATATATATATATATATATATGTGTGTGTGTGTGTGTGTGTGTGTGTGTGTGTGTGTGTGTGTGTGTAATTATATTTATTATGTATGTATGTATACATATATATTCCAATCTCTTGCAGTTTAATCCCCCATATATAGAGTATATATATAATTATATATGTGTATTATATGTGTATATATATATACACATACATATACATACAAACATACATATATATGTATGTATACATGTATATTGTGTGTGTGTGTGTGTGTGTGTGTGTGTGTGTGTGTGTACTTTTTGATCTAGTGACACTGATATCCTGCCTGGCCCATAAACATAAACAAGTTACTCCATCTCTCAGCTTTGTACATTCTCTCTGGCTGTTCCTCATGCCTGGAACATACTCCTTAGTAAAGAAGATTGAAAGAACCTGGGCTTGCAGCATTCCTGTTGTTGGGCTTGTGTTCATTTTTCACTCCCACAGCTAGCTGAATTGTTGGAATACTTTCTCATTAAATATAAGCTCCTTGAGGGCAGAAATAGTCATTTTCCTTTTTTGATATCCCCAGCACTTAGCACAGTAGCTCACACATATTAGGTACTTAATAAATATTTATTGATTTATTGAAAAGAAAATGAGTAAGATAAATATGGAACTGTCAAGGTTGCCCCCCATCAAATTACTAAAAACATTACTAATTCATTGTGATCTCTTACAACTCAGAATCACAGAAAATTAGGCTCTTAAAGGAAACAGATCAACAAGTTCAAACTGCCCCTTCTCCCTTTACAGGTAAAGAAACTGAGGTCCAGAGAAGGGAAGAGACTTACCATAGAAGAGTACAACCAGAGCTGGGGAACCTGTAGCCTAAAGGCTACATGTGACCCCCTAGTTTATCAAGTGTGGCCCTTTGACTGAATCCAAACTTCACAGAACAAATCCCCTTAATAAAAGGATTCTGTAAAATTTGGACTCAGCCAAAAGACCATACCCAAGGACCTAGTAGGCCACATGTGGCCTTAAGGTCACAGATTCTCCACTTCTGTAGCCTACAACCTGTAATCCTTTGTCAACTATTTCTATCTATATAAACAAAAATATTTTCTGCTAACAAATAAATTTCCAGGCCTGAGTTAATCATCTGTCATCAGATAGGATGTAGTCCTTGGTTCTAACAGTCAATTTATTGTCCATCATCCTTGCTAAATGAGATGCTTAGCAGTTCTTCCTAGGATAAAGCCCCTCTGCTCCTTCTACTATTCTGACTTTCTGCAGAGGGTTTTATTTGTTATGAAAGGGGAAACCAATGCATCCTCCTTTTAGTTGCTACTGAGTGACTGCCAATTTTTGGCTCCAGCATACATAAGGCTCTGTGGCTTACAAACCATCTGTGCTAAACTCCAACATGTATATAATCTGTACCAACAGAATTTTCAGCTGATCCAGCAAATGAAATAACATGGGAAAAGCCAATGTTTTAAGCATATGTGGCACCTCGGTAGCCTAACAAAACTCAGGTAGCAGCCATGAAATGTATTTATTTTCTGGATATATGTGTGATAGTTTTTCCTCAATGACATGTAAAAACAATTTTTTAACATTCTTCTTCAAATTTGGCATTCCAAATTTTCTCCTTCCCTCCCTTATTGCCTCTCCTATACCATCATGAGATGGCAATTTGATATAGGTTATCCATGTCTAATCTGCAAAACATATTTCCATAATAGTAATTTTGTGAAAGAAAACACAGACCCCACACAAAAAACCCTACAAAAGTAAAGAATGTAAAAATTATATACTTCTGTCTGCATTCAGACTCCATCATTTGTTTCTCTGGAGGTAGGTAGCATTTTCCATCGTGAGTCTTTTGAAATTATCTTGGAATCGTTCTACAATATTGCTGTCACTGTGTAAAAAGTTCCCCAGGTGATTCTCACTTCACTTTTCATCAGTTCATGTAAGTCTTTTGAACTTTTTCTGAAATCATCCTGCTCATCATTTCTTATAACACAATAGTACTACTTTAAAATCATACACTACAACTTGTTGATCCTTTTCCCAATTGATGAGTATCCCCTCAAATTCCTACAATTGCCAATACAAACTGATATAAATATTTTTGTACATGTAAGTCCTTTTCCGTTTTAAAAAAATCTCTTTGGGATACAGACCTAGCAGTGGCATTGATGGATCAAAGGATATGCAGAATTTTATAGCCCTTTGGGCATAGTTCTACATTGCTCCCCAGAATGGTTGGGTCAGTTTACAACTCCACAAACAGTGCATTCATTTCCCATTTTTCCATACCCCCTCCAACATTTGTCATTTTCATTTTTTGTCATGTTAATTTGATAGATGTGAGGTGGCACCTCAGAGCTGTTTTAATTAGCATTCTCTAATCAGTAGGGATTTAGAGCATTTTCCATATGATTAAAGATAGTTTTGATTTCTTGTGACCATTTATCAATCGGAGAATGACTTGTATTCTTACAAATTTGACTCAGTTCTCTATATCTTTGAGAATTAAGATCGTCATCAGAGACACTTGCTGTACGTATTTTCCTGTTTTCTCCTTCCCGTCTAATCCTGGTTGTGTTGGTTTTGATCCTGCAAAATATTTTTAAGTTAATATAACCAAAGATATCCATTTTATATCATATAATATTCTCATCTTTGATCATAAATTCTTTTCTTATTCATAGATTTGAGAGGTAAACTACTACATCATCCCTAGTTTGTTTATGGCATCATGCTTAATGTCTAAATCATGTATCCATTTTTGACCTTATCTTGGTATATGGCATAAGATATTAGTCTACTCCTAGATTCTGCCAAATTGTTTTCTAGTTTTCCCAGAAGTTTTTTGTCAAATACTGAGTTCTTATCCCAGAAGCTGTAGTCTTTTGCTTTATCAAACACTAGATTACTATGTTCATTCACTACTGTATATTGTGTAGCTAATCTTTTCCACTGATCCTGGCTATTTCTTAGACAGAACCAGATTGTATCATTGATTATCACTTTATAATACAGTTTGAGATTTCGCATGGCTAGGCCACCTTCCTTCACTTTTTAAAACTAATTCCTTTGATATTCTTGACCTTTTGTTCTTTGAAATGAATTGTGTCATTATTTTTCTGGCTCTATTTAATATTTTTGGTAGTTTGATCGGTATGACACTGAATAAGTAAATTCATTTAGCTAGAATTTCCATTTTTGCTATATTGACTTGGCATACCTATGGGCAATTAATATTTTTTTTTATTGTGTGAAAAGTGTTTTGTAATTATGTTCATATTGTACATGAGCTTGTCCCAGTACATAGACTCCCAAGTATTTTATGATGTCTACACTTATTTTAAATGAAAGGGCAGCTAACTTGCATAGTAAATAGGGTGCTAGACCTAAAGTCAGGAATTATTATCTTGCTGAGTTCAAATATGGCTTCACGTACTACCAGATGGATGACCCTGGGCAAGTCATTTAATCCTGTTTGCTTCAGTTTCTCATCTGTAAAATGAGAAAGAGAAGAAAATGGAAACCACTCCAGTATGTTTGACAAAAAACCCTAAATGGGGTCATGAAGAGTCAAATACAACTGAAACAACTCAACAAAAACATTTTTTTAAATTTTATTTTATATTTTGTTTTTCCCCAGTTATACGTACAAAAAAATTTTAACGTTTGTTTTTAAAACTTTTGAGTTCCAAATTCTCTTCCTAACCTTACTCCTCACTAGATATAGATTATACATATGTAGTCATGCATTTCTATGTTAGTAATATTGAGAAAGAAAACATGGACCTCTTAAAAATAAACCAAAAATAAGCTTGGAGAAAAATGAAGTAAAAAAGAAGTATGCTTCAACCTCTATTCAGAGAACAGCAGTACCTTCCCTGGGGATGAAGAGGATTTTTCATCATAAGTTCTTCAAAGTTGTTTTACATCATTATATTGCTGAGAATAGCTAAGTCGTTCACAGTTGGTCATCTTACAATATTGCTGTCACTTTCTATACAGTACATTTCACTTTGCATTAGCTCATGTAAGTCTTTCTAGACTTTTCTGGTCATCATTTCTTATAGCACAACAGTATCCCATCAAGATCACCTATTTGTTCAGCCATTCCCGAATTGATGGGCATCCCCTCAATTTCCAATTTTTTTGCTGCTAGAAAATAGCTGCAATAAAGATTTTTGCACATATAGGTTCTTTTCCTTTTTTAAAAAAATCTCTTTTGGGATACAGACCTAGTAGTGAGATTGCTAGGTCAAAGGGTATACATGATTTTATAGCCCTTCAGGCATAATTCCAAATTGTTGTACAGAATGGTTGAAACAGTTGACAAATTCACCAACAGTGCATTAATGTCTCATTTTTCCCATATCCCCTCCAACACTTGTCATTTCCCTTTTCTGTCCTATTAGCCAATTTAATAGATATGAGGTACTCTTCGGAACTGTTTTAATTTGCATTTCTCCAATCAAGAGTGAGTTAGCTATAGATAACTTTGATTACTGCATCTGAAAACTGTTCATATCTTTTGATTTTTTTCATTTTTTATTTTATTTTTATTTTATTTTTTTATTTAATATATTTAGTTTTCAGCATTGATTTTCACAAGAGTTTGAATTACAAATTTTTTCCCCATTTCTGCCCTCCCACCCACTCCAAGATGGCGTATATTCTGGTTGCCCTCTTCTACAGTCAGCCCTCCCTTCTGTCATCCCACTCCCCTCCTAACACCTTTTCCCTTCCTTACTTGTAGGGCAAGATAAATTTCTAAGCCCCATTGTCCGTGTATCTTATTTTCTAGTTGCATGCAAATTTTTTTTTGTTTTTGAACATCTGTTTTTAAAACTTTGAGTTCCAAATTCTCTCCATTCTTCCCTTCCCACCCACCCTCCCTAAGAAGTCAAGCAATTCTGCATAGGCCACATGTGTATCATTATGTATAACCCTTCCACAATACTCATGTTGTGAAAGACTAACTATATTTTCCTCCTTCCTAACCTTTCCCCTTTACTGAATTTTCTCCCTTTACCCTTTCAAAACTGTTTGTTTTTGATTATGTCCACCGCCATCTGCCCTCCCTTCTATCATCCCCCCCCCCTATTTTTTATCTTCTTCCTCCTTCTTTCCTGAGGGGTAAGATACCCAATTGAGTATGTATGGTATTCCCTCCTCAGGTCAAATCTGATGAGAGCAAGATTCACTCATTCCCCTCTCACCTGCCCTCTCCCCTCCTCCCACAGAACTGCTTCCTCTTGCCACCTTTATGCAAGATAATCCACCCCATTCTGTCTCTCCCTATCTCCCTCTCTCAATATGTTCCTCTCTCATCCCTTAATTTTATTTTATTTCTTTTAGATATCTTCCCTTCATCTTCAACTCACCCTGTGCCTGCTCTCTCTCTCTCTCTCTCTCTCTCTCTCTCTCTCTCTCTCTCTCTCTCTCTCTCTCTCTCTATCTTTCTCTCTCTGTATATATATATATATATATATGCACATATATACATACACAGACATATATACATGCATACACACTCACATATATATATATACATAAACATATATATATATATGCATATTCCCTTCAGCTACCTTAATACTGAGATCTCATGAATCATATACATCATCTTTCCATGTAGGAATGTAAACAAAACAGTTCAACTTTAGTAAGTCCCTTGCAATTTCTTTTTTTTTGTTGTTCTTTTTCTTGATTACCTTTTCATGCTTCTCTTGATTCTTGTGTTTGAAAGTCAAATTTTCTACTCAGCTCTGGTTTTTTCACTGAGAGAGCTTGAACGTCCTCTATTTTATTGAAAATCCATATTTTGCCTTGCAGCATGATACTCAGGTTTTTTTTATTTTTTTAATTATTTTTTAAATTTATTTATTTAACATATTTAGTTTTCAGCATAGATTTTTAAAAGAGTTTGAATTACAGATTTTCTCCCAATTTCTACCCTCCCCCCCCTACTCCAAGATGGCGTATATTGTGGTTGCCCTCTTCTACAGTCAGCCCTCCCTTCTGTCATCCCACTCCCCTCCCACCCCCTTTTTCCTTCCTTTCTTGTAGGGCAAGACAAATTTCTATGCCCCATTGCCTGTGTATCTTATTTTCTAGTTGCATGCAAAAACATTTTTGTTTGTTTTTGAACATCTGTTTTTAAAACTTTGAGTTCCAAATTCTCTCTTCTCTTCCGTTCCACCCTCCCTCCCTAAGAAGTCAAGGAATTCAACATAGGCCACATGTGTATGATTATGTATAACCCTTCGACAATACTCATGTTGTGAAAGACTAACTATATTTTCCTCCTTCCTAACCTTTCCCCTTTACTGAATTTTCTCCCTTTACCCTTTCAATACTGTTTGTTTTTGATTACGTCCACCCCCATCTGCCCTCCCTTCTATCATCCCCCCCCCCCCTATTTTTTATCTTCTTCCTCCTTCTTTCCTGAGGGGTAAGATACCCAATTGAGTATGTATGATATTCCCTCCTCAGGTCAAATCTGATGAGAGCAAGATTCACTCATTCCCCTCTCACCTGCCCTCTCCCCTCCTCCCACAGAACTGCTTCCTTTTGCCACCTTTATGCAAGATAATCCACCCCATTCTGTCTCTCCCTATCTCCCTCTCTAAATAAGTTCCTCTCTCATCCCTTAATTTTATTTTATTTCTTTTAGATATCTTCCCTTCATCTTCAACTCACACTGTGTCCTCGCTCTCTCTCTCTCTCTCTCTCTCCACATATATACATATATATATATATATATATATATATATATATATATATATATATATACACACACACATAGATATATACATACATACACATTCACTTATATGTATATATATATATACACAGAAACATATATACATATATGCATATTACCTTCAGCTGCCCTAATACTGAGGTCTCATGAATCATACACATCATCTTTCCATGTAAGAATGTAAACAAAACAGTTCAACTTCAGTAAGTCCCTTGCAATTTCTTTTTCTTGTTCTTTTCCTTGATTACCTTTTCATTCTTCTTTTGATTCTTGTGTTCGAAAGTCAAATTTTCTATTCAGTTCTGGCCTTTTCACTGAGAAAGCTTGAAAGTCCTCTATTTTATTAAAAATCCATATTTTGCCTTGGAGCATGATACTCAGTTTTGCTGGGTAGGTGATTCTAGGTTTTAATCCTAGCTCCATTGACCTCCGGAATATCGCATTCCAAGCCCTTCGATCTCTTAATGTAGAAGCTGCCAGATCTTGGGTTATTCTGATTGGGTTTCCACAATACTCAAATTGTTTCTTTCTGGCTGCTTGCAGGATTTTCTCCTTGATCTGGGAGCTCTGGAATTTGGCAACAATATTCCTAGGAGATTTCTTTTTGGGATCTATTTGAGGAGGTGATCGATGGATTCTTTCAATTTCTATTTTGCCTTGTGGCTCTAGAATATCAGGGCAGTTCTCCTTGATATTTTCTTGAAAGATGATATCTAGGCTCTTTTTTTGATCATGGCTTTCATGTAGTGCAATAATTTTTAAATTATCTCTCCTGAATCTATTTCCCAGGTCAGTCGTTTTTCCAGTGAGATATTTCACATTGTCTTCCATTTTTTCATTCCTTTGATGCTGTTTTATAATATCTTGATTTCTCACAAAGTCACTAGCTTCCACTTGCTCCAATCTAATTTTTAAAGTAGTATTTTCTTCAGTGGTCTTTTGGACCTCCTTTTCCATTTGGCTAATTCTGCCTTTCAAGGCATTCTTCTCCTCATTGGCTTTTTGGAGCTCTTTTGCCATTTGATTGAGTCTATTTTTTAAGGTGTTGTTTTCTTCAGTGTATTTTTCAGTATTTTTTGGGTCTCCTTTAGCAAGTCATTGACTTGTTTTTAATGGTTTTTTTGCATCCTTCTCATTTCTCTTCCCAATTCTTCCTCTACTTCTCTAACTTGCTTTTCAAAATCCTTTTTGAGCTCTTCCATGGCCTCGAACCAGTTCATGTTTTTCTTGGAGGCTTTTGGTGTAGGCTCTTGCACTTGGTTGACTTCTTTAGGCTGTATGTTTTGGTCTTCTTTGTCACCTAAGAAAGAATCCAAAGTCTGAGACTGAATCTGGGTGTGCTTTCTCTGCCTGGCCATATTCCCAACCAACTAAGTTGACCCTTGAGTTTTTCAGCGGGGTATGACTGCTTGTAGACTAAAGAGTTCTATGTTCCACGTTTGGGGGGAATGTGCCAGCTCTACCACACCAGCACTGCTCCTTCCCCAAGAACCCCCAACCCGGACTGGGCTTAGATCTTCAGCAGGCTGTGCACTCCTGCTCTGATCAGCCACTTAATACCTCCCACCAGGTGGGCCTGGGGTGGGAAGCAACCGCAGCTGTAGCTGCCCCACCTCTGCTGCCCCGGGGGCGGTGGCCAACCTCTGAACTCCTTCCATTCCCACAGCTTTTCCCACCAACCTTCTCCACTGTCTTTGGTGTTTGTGGTTTGAGAAGTCTGGTAACTGCTGCAGCTCACTGATTCAGGGCACTAGGGCACACTCTGCCCAGCTCCTGGTCTGGTTGGTCTGCACTGCTCACCCTGGGCTCTGCTCCACTCCGCTCTCAGCTCCCAGCTCCCAGCTCCGTGTGGGATAGACCTCACCCAGAGATCATCCAGGATGTCCTGTGCTGGTGCCCTGCTTCCCTCTCGTATTCTGTGGGTTCTGCAGTTCTAGAATTGGTTCAGTGTCATTTTTTATAGGTTTTTGGAGGGACCTGCCAGGGAGCTCATGCTAGTCCCTGCTTGCCAGCCACCATCTTGGCTTTGCCCCAAATCTTTTGATTACTTATCAATTTCAGGATAGCTTTTATTTTTGTAAATTTGACTCAGTTCTCTATATGCTTGAGAAATGTGGCCCTTATCAGAGAAACCTGCTTCAAAATTTTTTCACAGTTACTGTTGCTAGGTATATTTCTCTCCATCATATTTCCTGCTCCTTTATTCTATTTGCTCTCTTTTTACCCTGTACCTCCTCAAAACTGTTTTGCTTCTGACTACTCCTCCCCCAATCTGCCCTCCCTTCTATCAAGACCCTTTCCTCTTTCACTAATCCCCTTCTCCTCCTACTTTCCTGTAGGTGAGATAGATTTCCATAACCAACTGAATGTGTATGTTATGTCTGCTTTCAGCCAAATCTGATGAAAGTATAGTTCACTCACTCCCTCTCACCTCTCCCTCCTCCCCTCCACTGTAAAAGCTTTTTCTTAGCTCTTTTATGTGAGATAATTTACCCCATTCTACCTCTCCCTTTTGCTTTCTCCTAATACATTGCTGTCTCACTCCTTAATTTTATTTTTTATGTATCTTTCCCTCATGTTCAGCTCACACCTGTGCTGCTTATATATATATATATATATATATATATATATATATATATATATATATATATATATATATATATACACTCTTTCTAATTGCCATAATAATAAGAAAGTTTTTATGACCTACAAGTATCATCTTTCTATGTAGGAATGTAAATAGTTTAACCATATTAAGTCACTTGTGATTTCCCTTTCTTGATTTCTTATGATGCTCTGGAGTCATGTATTTGAAAGTCAAATTTTCTACTCAGCTCTGGTCCTTTCATCAAGAATGCTTGAAGATCCTCTATTTCATTGACAATCCACATTTTCCCTTGAAGGATCATACTCAGTTTTTCTGGGTAAGTGGTTCTTCATTGTAATCCTTGCTTTTTGCCCCCTGGAATATCATATTCAATTCTCTCTGATTGTTTAATGTAGAAGCTGCTAAATATTGTGTTATCCTGACTGTGGCTCTAAGATACTTCTTTCTGGTTGTTCATCATATTTTCTCCTTGACCTGGGAGCTCTGGAGTTTGGCTATAATCCTAAGAGTTTTCATTTTACAATCTCTTTCAGGAGGTGATTGATGTATTCTTTTAATTTCTATTTTATTCTCTGGTTCTAGAATATGAAGACAGTTTTCCTTGATGATTTCTTGAAAGATGATGTGTAGGTTTTTTTTTTGAATGTGGCTTTCAGAGAGTCCAATAAATTTTAAATAATCTCTCCTGCATCTATATTCCAGGTCTTTTGCTTTTTCCGATGATATAGTTCACATTGTCTTCTATATTTTTCATTCTTTTGGTTTTGTTTTACTGTTTCTTAGTGTCTAAAATTCATTAGCTTCCATTTGCTCCATTCTAATTTTTAAGGAATTATTTTCTTCAGTGAGATTTTGTACCTTCTTTTCTATTTGGACAATTCTACTTTTTAAAGAGTTTTGTTGTTGTTGTTTTTCTTCAGTGAATTCTTGTGCCCCTTTTTCCATTAAGTCAATCCTGCTTTTTAAGATACTCTTCTTATTGGCTTTTTGTAACTCTTTTATCATTTGGCCTATTTTGTTTTTTAAGATGTTATTTTCTTCAGTATGTTTTTATGTTTCCTTTACCAAACTGTTGACTCATTTTCTTTATTTTTTGCATCACTCCCATTTCACTTCCCAATATTTCCTCTACCTCTCCTATTTGATTTTCAAAATCCTTTTTGAGCCTGAGACTTTGGCCTGAGACCAATTCATACTTTTTTTGGAGACTTTAAATGTAGGAGCTTTGACTTTGTTATCTTCTTCTGATCATGTGCTTTGATCTCCCTTGTCACCCATAGTAACTTTATATGCTCAGAATATTTTTTTTCTGCTTGCTCATTTTCACAGCCTATTAGTTGATTTTTAACTCTTTGTTAAATAAGGTCTCTGCTTGCAGGGTGGAGGGCATACTGTTCCAACCTTCAGGGTTTTTGTATAGCTGTTTTCAGAGATACTTCTTGCCAGTTTTCAGTTCTTCCACTGTTGTATGCTCCAAGGAGAGGTGTGTTTACCACTTTCCTGGCCTGTATTCTGGTCTATGAGTGATCACAAGTATTCTTTTTCTGCCTTGGGAATCTCTGCCCTAGAACCATGAGGTGGGTCCCCCCTCCATTGCTACCACAAGCTTTACTATGCTACTGCTCCTCCTTGCCCTGGTACTGCCACCCAGGACTTTGACCCAGATCCAAGAATGGGCAAAGCAGCAGAGTCCTGCCTTGGTGCTAGCAAAGAAACCCCTGTAATCTTCTGATCAGTTGTTTGACCTCTTCCACCTGTGGGCTGAGACCTCTGAAAGCACCACTGCTGCTGCCACTGCCACTGCCACTGCTGATGCAGTGGCTCCCAAGGACTGCTCCTGGTTTTCTGGGGCTAGGTCTATGCTGGCAAGACCTGCACTGGATTGTGCTCCACTCTCACAGAGGTGTGGCAGACCTTTTCTGTCAACCTTCTAAGTTGCTTTTGACTGGAAAATTGTTTCACCCCATTTTTTTGTGGGTTTTGCTGCTACAGGAATTGTTTTATGGAATTATTTAAAGGTATTAGGAGAGGTTTTGTGGAGAGTTCATTCGAGTCACTGCTCTTTCTCCACCCAACAAAAGTATTAAATGGAATTTCTTTTACTGTCTCTTGCAGCATGATATTAAAGTGACTCATGAAAGCAAATATTTTATGCCCTTTTTATGCAAATAGGCATTATTGTATACAAATAGGCAACTGCTTCTAGGTGGCGTATTTTCAGGAGTACTGCAAAGTTCCCCCAAGATATTTTCCCCTAACCTGATGACTCAAATAGATCTATCACCCCATTGATTTGGATGTTCCCTCCAATAAGGCAGATAGCAACTTATATATTCCTGTCTATTGTGTGTGACTCCGGTTCCTATCAGCCCATAAGCTCCTCACCAAGGATCCAGCTCAAATTCTAAGAGATCTCCGAACTTTCCCTTCACATTGTGAGGATCTTAGTAGAACATACAGGCATCAAATGTCCCTGCTCTCAATATTTAAACAGCCTTTTTTCTACATATATATATATATTTTTTTAAATGCAATTTATTTATTTAACATATTTGGTTTTCAGCATGGATTTTCACAACATTTTGAATTACAAATTTTCTCCCCATTTCTACCCTCCCCCCCACTCCAAGATGGCTTATATTCTGGTTACCCTGTTCCCCAGTCAGCCCTCCCCTCTATCACTCCCCTCCCCTCTCATCCCCTTTTCCCTTCCTTTCTTGTAGGGCAAGATAAATTTCTACACCCCATTGCCTGTGTATCTTATTTTTTAGTTGCATATAAAAATTTTTTGTTTTTGAACATCTGATTTTAAAACTTTGAGTTCCAAATTCTCTTCCCTCTTCCCTTCCCACACACCCTCCCTAAGAAGTTGAGCAATTCAACCTAGGCCACACATGTATTATTATGTATAACCCTACCACAATACTCATGTTGTGAAAGGCTAACTACATTTTGCTCCTTCCCAACCCATCCCGCTTTATTGAATTTTCTCCCTTGACCCTGTCCCCTTTCCAAAGTGTGTGTTTTGATTACCTCCACCCCCATCTGCCCTCCCCTCCATCATCCCCCCACCTTTTATTTTTTTATTTTTTTTTTATCTTCCTCCCTCTTCTTTCCTGTGGGGTAAGATACCCAACTGAGTATGTATGGTATTCCCCCTCAGGCCAAATCTGATGACAGCAAGGTTCACTCATTCCCCCCTCACCTGCCCTCTCCCCTCCTCCCATAGAACTGCTTCCTCTTGCCACCTTTATGCGAGATAATCTACCCCATTCTATCTCTCCCTATCTCCCTCTCTCAGTATGTTACTCTCTCATCCCTTAATTTCACTTTATTTCTTTTAGATATTTTCCCTTCATCTTCAACTCACCCTGTGTCTGCTCTCTCTCTTTTACATATATATATATATAAACACACACATATATATATATACACATACATACACATACATACATTTACACATAGATACATATATACATACACATTCACTTATATATATACATAAACATATACATATATATATACATATATATATATATATATATATATATGTATATATATACATGCATATTCCATTCAACTACTCTAATACTGAGGTCTCATGAATCATACTCATCATCTTTCCATGTAGGAATGTACACAAAACAGTTCAGCTTTAGTAAGTCCCTTGCAATTTCCGTTTCTTGATTACCTTTTCATGCTTCTCTTGATTCTTGTGTTTGAAAGTCAAATTTTCTATTCAGTTCTGGTCTTTTCACTGAGAAAGCTTGAAAGTCCTCTATTTTATTGAAACTCCATATTTTGCCTTGGAACATGATACTCAGTTTTGCTGGGTAGGTGATTCTAGGTTTTAATCCTAGCTCCATTGACCTCCGTAATATCGCATTCCAAGCCCTTCGATCTCTTAATGTAGAAGCTGCCAGATCTTGGGTTATTCTGATTGGGTTTCCACAATACTCAAATTGTTTCTTTCTGGCTGCTTGCAGGATTTTCTCCTTGATCTGGGAGCTCTGGAATTTGGCAACAATATTCCTAGGAGATTTCTTTTTGGGATCTATTTGAGGAGGCGATCGATGGATTCTTTCAATTTTATTTTGCCCTGTGGCTCTAGAATATCAGGGCAGTTCTCCTTGATAATTTCCTGAAAGATGGTATCTAGGCTCTTTCTTTGATCATGGCTTTCAGGTAGTCCAATAATTTTTAAATTATCTCTCCTGGATCTATTTTCCAGGTCAGTGGTTTTTCCAAGGAGATATTTCACATTGTCTTCCATTTTTTCATTCCTCTGGTTCTGTTTTATAATATCCTGATTTCTCATAAAGTCACTAGCTTCCACTTGCTCCAATCTAATTTTTAAAGTAGTATTTTCTTCAGTGGTCTTTTGGACCTCCTTTTCCATTTGGCTAATTCTGCCTTTCAAGGCATTCTTCTCCTCATTGGCTTTTTGGAGCTCTTTTGCCATTTGAGTTAGTCTGTTTTTTAAGGTGTTGTTTTCTTCAGTGTATTTTTCAGTATTTTTTGGGTCTCCTTTAGCAAGTCATTGACTTGTTTTTCATGGTTTTCTCGCATCCTTCTCATTTCTCTTCCCAATTTTTCCTCTACTTCTCTAACTTGCTTTTCCAAATCCTTTTTGAGTTCTTCTATGGCCTGGGGCCAGTTCATGTTTTTCTTGGAGGCTTTTGTTGTAGGCTCTATGACTTTGTTGTCTTCTTTAGGCTGTATGTTTTGGTCTTCTTTGTCAGCAAAGAAAGAATCCAAAGTCTGAGACTGAATCTGGGTGCGTTTTCGCTGCCTGGCCATATTCCCAACCAACTAACTTGACCCTTGAGTTTTTCAGTGGGATGTGACTGCTTGTAGACTTACGAGTTCTATGTTCTACGTTTGGGGGGGAGGTGCCAGCTCTGTCAGAGCCGCAGTCCTCCTTCCCCAAGGACCCCCAGTCCAGACTGGGCTTAGATCTTCCGCAGGCTGTTGGACTCCTGCTCTGATCCGCCACTTAATTCCTCCCACCAGGTGGGCCAGGAGCTGGAAGTAACAACAACTGTAGCTGCCCCACCTCCGCTGCCCCCGGGGCTGGAAGCGGAACCGAGAACTCCTTCAACTCCCGCAGCTTTTCCCACTAACCTTCTCCGCAGTCTTTGGTGTTTGTGGGTTGAGAAGTCTGGTAACCGCTGCAGCTCACATATTCAGGGAGCTAGGGCCCCCTCCGCCCGGCTTCTGGTCTGGATCGTCCACGCCACTCAGGCTGGACTCTGCTCCACTCCGTTCCCAGCTCCCAGCTCCCAGCTCCATGTGGAATAGACCTCACCCAGAGACCATCCAGGCTGTCCTGGGCTGGAGCCCTGCTTCCCTCTGCTGTTCTGTGGGTTCTGCCGTTCTAGAATTGGTTCAGAGCCATTTTTATAGGTTTTTGGAGGGACTCGGGTACGGAGCTCACTCTAGTCAGTGCTTACCAGCCGCCATCTTGGCTCTGCCCCCTCCACATATATATTTTAATGCTGTCATTTTAGTCATTAATTATTTGACCTTGGCAACTACCCTGCTCATTAATGTCAGATGCCAGGTACCTACTAGAGTCCCAAGTAGAAGGGGAGCACCAGTAAGATGAGGAACACAAAAATCACAGGGCTTGAGACTGACCTACTTCGCAATTTTGTGTAAAATAGACCTCAAAATGAGTGCCTGGCAAACAGCATTGGGACCATTAATGGAAGGACTTATTTTGTATGCCTTCAAAGTATAAATACTGAAGTTCAAATAAACAATATCTTCAACCATAATCATATGCACAATCTAACAATATTTCAAAAGGATCTTAAAAGATAAAGTACAACTGTTTCTAGGGTCTCCTTATATTACTTGGTTATTTTTTATATTAGGAACGAATTTATGAGGTTTACAACCCTTGAAGCACTTGAAAAAGAAGTCCAAAATGGGATGTTACTTAAAGTTGTTGAATACTTTTAAATAAACAATTTAATGAATGTGTATGAGTGCGATGTACTAAATTGTGTGCTCACAGTGTAGTTTCTATGCTACTGCTACTAAGATATGTTTATTCATTTTAAATAGAAATGAAGATATGATGAAGTAAAACTCAGTATTTCCAATTTGGGTTTTATTTTTAATTTTAATTACTTTGGCAGGAATTCAATATGGGCTACAATATATATTTTAATAAGTTTTTTTAGAGATAACTTTTTTCAATCATAAATTTTTCTCTAGTGTCCCTTCACTTCTCCCTCCCAAAGAGCCATGCCCTATAACAAGTGCTATTTTAAATAAATATATGTTAAAAATCAGTATGACTGAGTAGTACATCATAAAAGTGTGAAAATATGTGCCATGTACAACACTTATGGGCCTCCTGCCTCAACAAAATGTTCATTACTTATACATTTAATAAGATGGTACTATATGCTTTGTAAGAAAAAAAATGAAACTGAATCTCACATTTTTCTCAATATCTTTTAAGGTATGATTTCTTCTCTGAACTCCTGTAGAATCTAGCTCTGTCCTCTTTTACTAAGAAGCATTTTTGGAGATAGGAGTAATTTTTTTTATGATTTTTGGCAACTATGTCTTCTGGTCTTCTTTGCCAGCTGCAGTTAGTTAAAATTACTAAAGCCCCACCAGGACATGCTGTTTTGCTTTGATAATATCCTGCTTCAGGAGCCATAGCTGTCTGAATACAAAGATGTATTGAACTTTCTGTGAATGTTATTTAAAAAATTATCCCCTAATCTTTTTCTAGCATGTTTGAGGAGGCTAGGAATAAAAGTCCTCTACTAATTAAAACTTTATCTCAAAACGAGGATGTTTAATTTTAACCTGAAAAACACACACACACATTTATGTACACGTATGTGTGTGTGTGTGTGTGTGTGTGTGTAAATATGCAACAAAACATCTTCCACCTGTTTAAACCAGAAGACCAAAGGGATGAAAAAAATGTTTAGAATCAGAGCATTTCTGAGCAGGAAGGCTTTTAACTGACATCTATTCCGACCTCTTATTCAATGAAGAAATCCCTTTCTTAATATTGCTGATACATGGCCATTTAATTTTTGCTTGAACAATACTGATAATGTGCTCATTGTTCACCAAACAACCTATTATTTTGCAGCAATGATAACGATCATGAAGTTGTTCCTCATTTTAAGCTGATGTGTCTTCTGTTAATTTTGATCAATTGGTTTTTTCTGTGATCCCAAGCCCAATTCTGTTATATAGTTCATTTTGTCAATCCCTGGGAAACTATGGGATGCCTACACTGTTCTGACTAGCAATTTCTAATCATCCCCTATCCCTAAGGTAAATTCCTGGGGATCTCTGCTATGATAAGCAGTTCCTAACTGCTACTGTTCCCGTACAGAGATAGTGCCAAGGATACTTCTGCAATTCCTCCCTTCCTGCAATTCACCTATTCTGTTGACCCTATAGGTGACATAACTAGGGTAAGGTCAGTGGCCTGCCTTTCCTGGCTAGAAGTGGCCTAAATCCAATTCTGTGGTTTTCTAGGAATGGGCTATAAAGGGGCTCCCTGTACTTGTTTTCTTGAGTCGCTCTGTTTTTCAGAGATGATGCCTCCACTAACCCCCACCCACCACTAAATTAACATAACAGTGATCTTTTGCAACAAAAATCAATTAAACTTTCAGTACCCTTGGAGCCAAGCCTGGCTCCAGTCAATCTGAGCAGATTGATAAACTGTTTGTGCAGCTGGGACCCTTTCAGATAAGCAGAGCAACCTCCCTCCATGGTCCAATGTTCCCAAGTCCTCCTGCTCCCTCACTCCCCCACCCCTATGTTTCCTTCCTCTTCCCATGCTACCCCCATTTGGGAGAGGATTGCTTTCCACTCTTCCCATGATACGTCCCCTTTTTGTAACCCATATACATATTCAAGTTTCTGCCTGTATTGAGGCTCCTTTGTGTAAGTAGTTCCCAGATACATGTCCTTTCACTTGTAATAAGCAAAGTTACTTACTATGTCCTGTGGAGTTGTGACCTTTGTTTAACAATTTAAATTCTAATAAACTGAATATGATATTATGACTTCATTGCTACTTACCCCTATTGTGTGTTTGTGTGTGCATATGTGTGTGTGTGTGTGTGTGTGTGTGTGTGTGTGTGTGTGTGTTATGTGAGGATTCAGGGAATCCCTGGAAAGAAAGTGCATGTCCAAGTCTAGCCCTACATCATAACTAACCAAAACCTAACTCCTATCATGATCATGATCTTGGTGAGGGAAGGGGAAGGACCCAAGACTAAGACACTGTGGCAATACTGCCACCCAATTTCTCCCAGTCTCAGTGCAGACAGCAATTTCTAAGAGTTTGCCTGAGAAAGAGAAGAGAGATCAAGGACAACAATTTGAGGGGATGGTCCTCAAGATCAAGTGAAAGGTTTTTTGTTTGTTTGTTCCTTTGTTTTGATTTGTTTTAGGACATAGAATCCTGTGGCTTGTTTGAAGACCTTTGAGAAAGAACCAGTGAATGTGGAGATGTTGAAGACTCAGAGTGAGGAGGTGGGAAATGATTGAGGCACTTTTCTGGAAAAGACAGGAGGGGAAGGGATCAACAGAAAGTATAAGGATTATTACCCTTATCAAGGAGATGTACCACTTGATTATAAGAAACTGGAGAAAAAGTAGGAGAGATTGGGATGATGATTTCAAGGGCCTTTGAAATAGAGAGAAATGGAGAGAAGTATTATCATGCTGAATGTCCTCAGTTTTCTCACTAAAGAAATGAGGTACTAAAGTAGGAGAGTGGAGAAGGAGGAAGCAATTTGAGGAGAGAAGAGAGAATTTAGACTTGTTTCTGTGGAAAGTGAAATAGAGAATCAATTGAGAATAAAAGAATTGATTTGCTGAAATGAGGGCCAAATTAGAATTAGACCAGTAGTGTACTCAGTCAGCACAGTGATGTGAATGAATTAGGCAAGGGAGAAAACATTTATTAATCATCTACTATGTGCCAAGTAGATACTTAAGTGATATACAAATAATTTCTTATTTTATCTTCAAAATAACTCTTTGAGGTAGGTGCTATTATTATGCCTAATTTATGTATGAGAAAACTGAGGCAAACAGACTTTAAATGACTTGCCCCAAGGCATACTGCTAGGGTCTGAGACCAGATTTGAAGTCAGATCTTCCTGACTCCAGGTAAAGCTCACCAGCGTCTAACACAGCACATAAAAATTTGTTGATTTTTATTCTTGAAAAACATTTAAAAACAAATACTCAAATAAAAGGCCATGTCCATTCTTAAATTTCTTATACAATCATGAAAATTTTTTAACTTTAAGAGTGCTGCATTGATTTTATGAACTTTCCCATTCTTTTTCTTTCTCCTTACTGGGAAAACACTTTTTAACCGAATATATAAGCTTCATTGCACTTTGCTTTAATTTCCTAATCACACTACAAATATGTGCAGTTCCCATATGTATGGTATGTTTCTTTTACCTGGAATTTATGCTAATGAAGTTTAGCAATGTGTTTTCATTGAATTCAGGTACTTTGAATTTATGCTAACGAATAAAATCTTATACCAGAGCTAAAACTGCATGAAGAAAAAGATATATCCTTAAATACTTTTATTTGTTACCTTGCTGTGTACATTATATAGGACCTAGGATGAAATCAGGAGACTTGAAATTTTTCAGTGTTTGTATAGGTCATTTGAGTTAAATGTTCAACAGGATTTTTTACATTAGGAATGCTTGATGATATTGTAGAGAGTTATAGAGGAATCACTGAATAGGGCAGTAAATAATTTCTGGAGATGTAAAATATTTACTAAATGTTACACAGTCAGAAAGAACCCTATTTGTAGTCTGTAACAACTCTAGAATTCCTCGAGAAGTTAAACTTTAAATTCCAAATAGATTTAAGTTGGCGGGGGTGGGGTGGATGACTGGGAAATAATCATTGAAAGAGAGATAGAAATAAAATTCAAGACCTGCAAAAGGAATATCTGTTAAAATGCTGTCCAATGCATTCATGAGACACAGTTGAGTTAACATTGGAAGTACAAGGTAAATTGAATACAATTCAGAGCAAGAATTTCACCATGCTCTGAAGTACTGCCTTGTTACTGGAGAGGAGACATTTGTGCCATGGATAGCACATTCCACAGATCCATTGAACCAATGGCAGGTGACCAGAAAAAAAAAAGAAAAGAGGATTACTTAATATTCTAAAGGGAACAATTTTTAATTTGGTGTGTGATCTGAAATCTAAAATAAAACAAAACAAAAAGCAAAACTAGCAATCAACAACAAAAACAAAAACAAAAAATCCTGATGTCACAGCATTAGAATGTCTCCAAAGACAAGAGGAGCAATTTTTCATTGCAGAGAATTTATGGCAAGACCACATCAGTGCAAAAAGATCCAGAGGCTGCAGTACTTGTCTTCTTCTTCTCAGGGGTTCCCTAACTCTGGATCCAATTGCACAGAGCATATCCAGTATTAGGGAGAGCCTGATCCATATAGATGGATCAGGCTCTCCTTCTTGAGCTCTTTGTCTCTTTATGCTAACAACCTAGAGCCTCAGGGAGAAAGTACAGCAGGTCCTGTTCTGATCATCAGTGGATGTCAAGTACCCCCCATTTGCATTTATTACAAGTGATACAATTTCTGTCTATGCAATCTCTTTGACTCTGTGGACTTAGTGATAAGGTCCGCATTAGTGTGTGAAGGTCATACATCCCATACTGTAGGCACGAGCAAGCCTTTTGAACTTGGGCATCTTGCTTTTTTGTCTCTTGTAAAAGAGAGGAAGAACATAAGCACCATCCCAGTAGCTAAAGTATAACCAGCTAGTAACAGATCATTGCTCAAATGATGTGGGAGTATTTTTCTGTCTATGGTTTTCTTGCCAGAATCTACTCTGAATAAAGTAAAGATGTTGAAAGAAAATTCCTTAATCAGGTGTTAGCTTTGAGAGGAAATGAAGACATCTAGAAGTATACCTTAGCATGCTCAGGGAAACCAACAGCCCAAATGTTTCAATCTTACTTGCTAAAGATGCTAGAAACCCTGAGGCCAGAAAAATCTCATTGCAGTCTTTTAGACTGTAAGCTCCTTGAGGAGACACATTGTTTTGTATCCTCAAAGTTTACACAGTGCCTGACATATAGTGGACATTCTTTTATTTATTGAATGTTTGAATGGATATGTCTTATTTCTAGTGCATACGTACGATGCTAATGGGAACAAGGCCACAGGTTTTTCACTGTCTGATGACACTGAGTGGGGAAGTAACCTATCTATCCCCCATCATGCTTTGAAGTCATAGAAGATGTAAGATGTGAAGTCTTAAAACCAGGATGTTTCTCAGATAAGATATAAGCCAAAGGAAGGCCTAAAGATTTATGTCAAAAAAATTCTGATGGTAACAAGTGATATATGATTCTCACATCCATTGTCAAGATCTTAAGCCAGGCAACCCCAAAGACATGACATCCCATCACCTTCTAGGAGTATAGTTGAACTCCCCAGTGAGCAAGAGTGGAATCTGAGAATAACCCATTCAACAGTTTCTGAGCTAAATAAAAGTTCAGACTTAAGTGGAGAACAATGTATGTTTGTGCTCTCAGAGAAGTTGAACAAGTCTTTCCTAATTTCTAAAATACTGGGGAGGGGGTGGAACTCTGTTCAGGGGTATAACAGCAATGTGATACCCATAATAACTGAAATGAATATGCATATGTATTCCCAGGATTGGTTTGAAAAATATAATAAACTCTCTTCCTCCAAGAAAAAACCAAAATATTTACTTGGAACATTTCTATTAGGATACCAGGAGGCAAAATTTAGCGAGGAACTCATTACCAATCCAGGGAGCCCCTTCATCTCAAGAATTCTTTCCATCAAGCCTCCAGGTAAGTTCTGCTAGGCAAGTTCCTCCCTCTACCTGTTTCTCTTTCTGCTGATTTCTCTCTCTGCTGCTTCTTTCTCCTCTCACAGCTCTCCTTTCAAGCATTAAAATATATAGTTTCCAAATTCTAAGGAGCTTGGAAATCAGCACTTAATTGGAAAGGTGTGTAAATCCCTGTCACCCAGAGCCTAACTGGCTCTGTGTCAGGGCTCCACATGAAACCTATTAATGGATGGGGAAGATCTTATATCCCATTAACCTTACAAGGGGAAGGAGACTGAATGCAGAAGCATCACTTTTCCAGCCTGATCTAATACTCTACATGTGCATAGAGAACAGAGATTATATATTGACCTTGGAGCTAGGTACTGTGAGCCAGAGCCATCCAAAAGCTCAAGATGGAAACCACAGGCCAGTAGTTCTGGAGAGAGTAATAGGTAGCTTGGACCTTCCAAAATCTCAGAGGTTACCACAGAAGTGGCCAGTAAAAAAAAGTTTACTTATAATGCTTTAGAAGTTGCTATTCACATTGTAAAAGATCATACAGTAATGTTGTTTCTTAAGTGTAACTGCTACATATGTATTATAGTGATGGATATATCCTGTGTTCCTATACAGAGTATTTCATTGCTGTGTTATGTATTGTTGCTGTTGTTTTGCTATTTAAGACATCATGGAATTTTGTGCATGTAATTTGTTATATGTGTATATATCTTTACATGTGATCCATGAATGTGGCAATTGTAGACAACAGATAGCCAGAGAGTATATGTTATGATGTTTGCATTCACTAATATGACCTACATGCAATCTTAGTGTGAATCTAATGTATTAGGTACCTCTTTGGCTTTTGCATTATAAATAAACTGATGACTTATACATCTGAAATTATACATTAAGTTAAAATGCTTAAGATATAAGTTCAAAGATATTCATATATATCCTATATATTTGCAAGTGACGGAAAAAATTTTTACCAGGGGTAGATTAGGTGTAATGTCTCTCACTTTGCAGCTACTCATATCTCCTGATATAGGAAAAGACTTTGAGATGGTAAAATCAGAGAAGTGATTGTTTTATAGTGGCAGCAGAGTGGTGATTAATATCAAAGAAAAAGAGACCCTGGACATCTCAAAGATGTGCCACCCATTACAGAAGCTGGCTGCTAATTCTGCTAATTCTGATCCAAAATGGGCTAGCTATGGCCAGATGCAGTCAGAGGTCACTAATAAATGGTTAAGTATCAACATTTTTGAATTCCAGTTTTCACTGGATCTCACCTTCTAGACCCTACCTCTAGAGTTCATATGTGTGGGACTGTTAACTAGTTTTAAAGGAGGTGTGAACTTATATCAAACCCTCATAGTAACTGTTACTATATTCATTTGCCTGCTCAAGAAAGGACATTGTCTAGAACTCTTGGACCCAGAATAAAATTGTGTTAGACAAGGGGTACCTCTGGGTTTTTGCTATTATTCCTGCTATTTTCACTGTTGTTATTGTTGCTCTTAAGTGCATTTTACCTATTGAATCTATACTAATAGTTTAAATTCTGTGTGCAACGATCCTGTGAGTGTTTTGTTTTCATCTAATGAACCACCATCAAAATATAAGAAGTTTAAAAGGAGGCAGTATTAATCACTGAATGGGGGCAGGTGGGGAGGCAGGTCCTAGAGATAAACTCTGATTGGTTAATTAACAAAACCACACACTCCTAGTAAATAAGGTAGAACCATCCCTAGAAGGAGGGTCAGAGCTAAACTTCCAACTTGTTCAAAAAGTCTCTCTGGGAGCCTCTGATAACAATGCTTTCACTCTGCTGATTAGCTCCAATTTATCCTGTTGTACTTCTTCTCTTCTTCTACAGGTGTAGCCTACCTCCTTAACTATAGATATACTTAGGAAGCTTCATCTCTGTCATTTTGGTTTCAAACCCTTGAACTCCTAAATGAAGCAAATGTCAGAGATAAACCTATTAGTACTCACACTTTAAAAAATGTATTTGAAAAAGTTTTTTGACACTATTAAAAATCTCAGCTTTGTATTCGTTAAGGCAGATAAGCAGTAAAATCTTAGTTCATATGACAGAATTCAAAATATTTATAGAAATTAAGGACTAGAAATCTTTACTTTGTGGGTAGTCTCTAGAAGTTTCTTTTTCTTAATGTGCGTGTTTCTTGGAGAGAGGCCATATCATGCTCCCCCTTAGTTCTTGAAATCTCCTGTCTCTACCTCACATTTTTTTCCACACATATATTTATACACCATTGGATAATTGAGGTTCCTGAATACTATCTTATTGGTGCCAGTAAACTCCATGGGTTACCTAGACCAACCTCTGTTCTTCCATGAGATAATTAACACTCAGGTGTTGCCCTTAACACTCTCAGGAAACTTATAATGGTAGCACTTTTTTATCCCCAACAGATCAAGAGTTGAAGTTGAGATAATGAGGTTATATTGGAAAAGAGTCCTACATGTTTTATGAAATATTACAATTTTGCATCTACAATTTTATCACACTTTCAAAAAAGATATTTTGCCATACTTTGATGCTGCTTCTAAAATATTAAGCATGGTTGAGTATATCTTAATGAACTCTCAGAAAGACTAGCTTCTCAGAGTGACAGAAAGTTAATCTTTTCTACCCAACTCCCCTCCAGAACTTTACAAAAAGGGAAAGAAACAAAAGGACCACATACAAGCCATGACATGATTCATACTCTAATTGCTGCTAAAGTCTCTCTAGCAGCTCAAAGTAAAAAGCTTTTAGGGAGAAAGAAAAAAACAAATACAAAATAGCTTTTGGAAGGGATTACTTGGCAGTAAAAAGGTCACTTGAAAAAGTACCACAGTTGTCTAGTCTTAATGTATAATTGTCATTTGGGTCACCTCAACTCAAACTAGTCAAACTCAAACACTAATAATAAATGGATTTTGGCTTTCTTCCCTTTCCCATATCCCTATTATCTGTGAGGAAACCTAGAATGCAGTAAAGCCATCTGAATTGCTTTAAAAACTTTGACTATTCCGAAGTTGGAAGTAATTACATTGGGAAGAAAGATAACAGGAGGAAAAAAATACCTGAGTAGTGAATACTGTTTTGAATATCAGGACAGATTCAATTCTTAGGTAAACTCTAATATCTATCTGAGTATAAGAAATTAATTGCAGTCTTCATTTTCATCCTTAGGTTAGATGCAACTTTTCTATATCTGTTTTATCATTCTTTTGTTTTTCTTCAATGAATCACTTTAATGTTCCATTAGATTTTTGGTGGTTGTAAAAAGCCAAATAAAATAAATCTTATTAGAAGATTGTGCCCTTTCAATAAGCAATTCTTTCAACTCTGAATATGATAGGAAAACAAAGCTGTTAAAGTTTTTTCTGTTAAAGTATTTCTTCAATACTTTGTGATCTTCAAAGTACTTTCACATATTATCTCATCTGATTCTCAGAACAACTCAGTGAGGTAGGTAGAAGAGGAAAAATAATTTCCATATTGAAGATGATGAAATTAAGGTGGCTTGCCTAACATCTCATGGAACCTAGTTATTCTTACTCCTCTTGTAATCTAGTGATTTTTCCAAGTGAGTCATGGGGCCTCTCATATAAGATATATTAGAATTGCACACTGTTCAAAGCTATTATTATAACACTATTAAGTTTTCACTATTATATAATCATCAGGCAAATTACTCAAAAAATAACAGATTGATCTCTAATATAAAATTACAGAACTTTAGACTGTATGGGGCCTTAAAATAACCCAATCCTTCCTTTATTCATATAAAGAAAATAAGGCTTAGAGAAAAAAAAAACATTAAATGAGTTGGCCAAAGCTGCACAACTAATTAGTTGCATAATTGGGACTAGGATACAGGAATCCTTATCCCTCCTAGTTTACTGCTCATTGTACTCTCACTTTTTTTCCCAATCACATCCTGACTGTATGAGAGAGTATGGTTATATGGAAAGAATACAGAATCCCTTCTCTATTGCCTACAAGTCACTTAACCTCCCTGTCTCAGTTTCCTCATCTGCAAAATAGGATGGGACAGAATAACTCTTAAAGCTCCTTCCAGTTCTGGTTCTATGAACCCAGGTATTGGCTCTACAACATGGTAGACAATACAACCAATGTCACTTGCATGTTTCTTTTTAGATATTTTAATCAGTAATTTCAAGAACTTTTAAAAATTTTACTAATTAAGGAATATAACAATCAGAACGTAGACTGAAAATTGATATTTGAAAGAGTCAATCTGTTAGTGAATATTTTACTGGAACTGAAGCCAAAACACAGAGGATGAGAGGATGTTAGCAATAAATCCCCAAGTGGCAAATATCTTGAATTTCTTCTGATCTAAATCTTCACTTTTTCCTGTATTTTAGACAACAACACCCACTCCTAGGAAATTAAAGAATATCTCCAAAAATCTTACATGGAAGTTTTCTGTGAAACTTAGTTTGTGGTTTCAGGGAAAACACACACACATACACACACACATACACACACACATGCACACACACAAATAAACATTATATATACATATATATGCATATATATATATATACACACTACCGTCACCACCACCAAAAATGTTTACTTTATTTAGAATATTTGTAGGGGGGATATCAGTTACTCAAAACATAGTCTTAAGTTTTATAGAAGCTAATATTGACCTCTGTTAGGAAATTGTATCTATTATATATAATTATTACTTTTTTAATCAAAATACCTAGGTTTATGTCTTGGTTTTACGAGTTGATAGTTTTGTTCACTTCTGTGAGCTATGGATTTTGGTATGTAAAAAGATAATAATAATAATAGTAATTTTACTATCTACCTCATAGATTTATTATAGGATCAGATGGAATTGCATAATCTATGTTAAGCCATATGCAAATATAAGCTCTAGTATACTGAATAAAATGATGTGAGCAATAAGGTAGAGGACTAGACATTTTCTTTGATCCCCATGACCTCTCAAACCTCTCTAAAATAGAATTTATGCTCTAAAGATAAAGTAATTTTAGCTATCTCCATAAAAAAGGCATACATTGTCACTCATTGACCCTGTACTCACTTAGCATCCCTCCCCTACCTTCCAAGCTACTGTTTCGTTGCACTAGCATACCTAAGGACTAGACATGTGAGCTTACAACAAAATCCAACCCCACACCCTATTCTCCTGCTCCATCCTTACAGTGTCCCTTGAACACTCCTGCTCCAGCTTTAGAAATTTGCTCTGCCACCACAGATAGCCAGCATGACCAGGCAACCCGACAGCACCAGTGTGGCAAAGCTCTGAACTGTTAGAGCTAGAGTGGAAATCCCCACAACACCAGTGTGGCAGCTCTTGGAACTGCTAGTTCCGGAACAGTAAACTGAGAAACAGATGGTGAAGGACAGGAAATCAAGAAAGTATACCGTGTATATGAATATGTGATGGATGAATAACTCTACTCAGCCTGATGGAAAGAGCTCAATGTCCTATTGGAACCAGTTTTATCTACTGAAAAGCTATGTGAAATACAGACCTTAAGCTGGTGAACAGTGAATTGCCCAATGTAAGAGAAGGCTAAGATGCTTTGAGATCCAACCCCAAGGAAACTACCATGAGAGAGGAAAGGGTAAGAAAATAAGCAAATAGGTGGGAAATAAGTGGGAGAAAGGATTGAAATTACAAAACGAATCTTAGAAAGAAGAAAACTTAAAGCTCTTGAACATAAACAGTAAAATCAACAAAGAAAACATCAACAACATAAGGAAAAATGGTCTCCTGATCTAGTAAACAAATTCAGGTAAATTAACTAAAGGGACATAGTACAGTGACTACAGCAGAAGAGGGGAAAATGATATATTTGGGGAAAACAGTATTAGAGATGGAGGAAAACTTAAACCTAACTCCCCAAACTTTGAATGTGAATGCATAAAACAACTGAGCAAATGAAAAAGAGTGACAGATTGGATAAGAAGACAAAACCCCTGCAATCTGCTGATTATAAGAAACAAATTTAAAAATTAAAGACATACACAAAATAAAAATTAAAGGGTGGAGGAAAATACCATGCATAAAGAGAATACAAAAAAAGTAGGAGTTTCAAGCATGAAATTTCAAAAAAAAATTCAAAAGTATAAAGGAATTAAAAAAAGAAATTATATCATGCTGAAAGGAACTATAGACCACAAATTGAGCTCAGTTAAAAACAATATCTAGGTTCCGAATTTCTTAGTATTCAAATTCAAAGCCAGAAGTGTAATCCTCCAAATGGGTCAAACACAGGATTGTATAGAAAGCAAACAGACTGAGCATCAGTCTGAATAGCAAAAATCCAGAAACAGCAGCAGTACTACTGGTACTTGATGGTTTATCAAACATTCACTTCCCAAAGGCCTTTGAAGCAGAAGCCAGAATTTGCAAGTCTCTCCTCAAAGGCTGGCAACAACCCCAATCTGACAGGGTGGTTGGGTATGACCCAAAGTGGTCTGTGCGCAAGCTCAGCTTCCAGGTATGCAGAAGGGGGATGACAGAGTGAGGTAGTGATAGACAAAGAAGAGATATCATGTACTCAGTGCCTGATGGTTAGACTTGGTGCTAACTTTAGCCAGGGCAGTTCCAAGCCTCCCTTTAGTGCCACTATGAGCCTGGACAAGAAAATATAAGCTAAGAATGTCTGGCCCAGAAATCCTTGCCCTGGAGGCAAAAGGAAAAGCAAAGGAAAAGGTGGATGCATCTGTAGCCATAAACTCAGGAGAGGGGAGGAACAAATGAGAGGTTTGGCTTTTTCTATAAATGCCTAGAAGGCTGTAGCCAGGAGGTTTGTCTTGTCTCTGATAGGGTCCAGGTGAGGAGTAGTAGCCATAGTGGGGCCAATGCAAGTCTGGGTCCAAATCAGGGCTGTCCCCCTTTGGTACTGGCACCTAGGGTGCAGCTGCTGCCTGATTCTCCTGTTCCTGAGAAGCTGAGGCTAGGTTAATGGAGCCACGAAATCCCAGGGAAACCCAAAGCCTTTTCCATAGGAAAGTGGAGGGCAGAGTGGTGTCCAAGGAGATGTTTGTAGGTATGCTCCTACACTCAGCCTGCCTGCACATCCCCTGGACCCAAGTTCTTTTCAGAACTGCCACACACACAGTTATTCAGAAGAAAGATCAGTCATTGCTGCTGGCCTTCCCTCTTGGAAAAGGATATCCTATACACACACACACACACCTTGAACCTTTGTTCAACGTGTTACAAGAGTTACCTATAATCCCACTGCAAACCAGGGACACCCAGATCCTCCCAAACAATGTATGGTATTCAAAATGGCATGAATCTGGGACTCAAGAGTGTGGCTGGGCTGGGGTTGACATTGTGGTCAGTGACTTAGAAAGGATGGTTGCAGTCATTTGGCCTGGGTTGCATCAGAGCCACTACTACCTGTTGTCTCACTAACAACCTGATCAAGAGCTAGCAGAGAGACAAAACAGGTAATGTCACAAGGACATCAATAGGGACTGCTTCATGGACACTCCTGGCTTCCAGGCAGAGCAAAGTTCTAGTAGACAGTTTCACTATGTTAAAGAAACTAAGCATCAGAGATCACAAAAGATCAATTTAACCTCTGGTCGTTCTCTGCCTTTCTAGCTGATATCCCTCTATCTGCCTGGCTTTGGGTTTTCTCCAGCCCAAGCCCAGCCCAGCCTTACCTTCCTCAGGGGTGATGCTTATTTCTGATGTCATGATTGTCCATGCACAAATCACACACACACACACACACACACACACACACACACACACACACACACAAATATTCCTTCTCTGACACTTTTCTGGTACCAGAATGGACACTTAGAAGAAAGGAGGAACAGAGAATTCCAAGGAAATTAGAGCCAGATGGGGCAGCCACCTTGCTAACTGGCTTGATCTCAGTAATTAGATTGCCTTATCAAAGTCACCTGGCTTAAATGCTTCTATTTCTGGAGAACAAAAAAAGTTTCCCTTCAAAAAATGTTTACAGTTAATTGTTCATTAATTGACCACCCTTGTATTCTTGATTTCTCACCTTTGCTTCAGTCAGGACTACCTGCCCCACCCACCATCCAAAGTTTACCTCCTTTACTTCCTACTCTTGACAAAACTGGGTCAACAACTCATCAGTTTAGGGACTTTGGGCCATTGATCTCAACCATTTTTCCGGAAGGGCTGAACTGATTCAGAACTCCACCAGAGAGTATATTAAGATAGGTATACTTACCCGTTCATGCCAACCTTTGTCAGTCTACCCCATTCTTCCCTCATAGGTACTAGTTTGGATATGGCTCTGAGGTGGGACATTGAGGGTTGATTAAATTACATTTCTCCCATTTTTAGTGATTTGAAGTCCGTTTTTCCCTACTGCCATTGATAGCTTGAATTTCTTAAAAACTGCCTAGGGGGTGGAGCCAAGATGGCACAGTGAAAGCAGCGACTCACCAGAGCTCTCCCACAAATTCCTTCAGGTACCTCAAGGAAATGAATTTGAACAAATTTTGGGATGGCAAAATCCACTGGGAGACAGAGGGTTGCAGATTTCCAGGCCAGGACAGGCCTGGAAGGTCGACCAGAAGGATCTGTTGTGCCTGGGTGGGAGAGGGCAGAGAGGGCAGGATGCACCAGCAGAGACTCAGTCACAGCAGAGCAGAAGTGGGCCCTGGCAAACTCAATCACCAGCAGCAGTAACGCTTCCCAAACCTCTCAGTGTAGGACAGGGTTCTCTCAAAACTGGATGCAAGAGAAATGCAGGGCCTGCAGCAGCAGCCACAGCTATTCCTGGCAATATCAGCCCATAGATTGAATATATTAAAGTCACATACTTGAACTTCCTGGAGCCATGAAGGCAGAGTAAATCAAAAGTGCTCTAACACTGCCCCCCGCATTGACCTTGAAAAACCTAGAGAATATCGCTCTAGGAAAAATCCTGGAATACAGGAACCTGGGGATACAGTAGTCTTTTTGCTCAGGAGGCTATGGAGATCTACAGGAAAGATCCCTTTTGCTGTGACTAAAAGGGTCCAGTGCAGGACCAGAGGCATTCCAGCAAGCCCCACCTTAGCAAACCAACAGGAAATCCTGAGCCCCAGGGGGGTGGAGCCAGCAAGCACCAACACTAGGACCCCAGGCATGCCTCTACACAGGCAGGGAAATCGGTAGACATCAGCGCCAGCATCCACTAGCAGCTGAGACTATCCAGCCCTAGTGGGGGAGGTGACCTCCACTGGCCAGACCACCCCTCCCCCATACCTCACACTGCAAGCTTCAGTATAACCCTGGGGAAACTCAGAAAGACCTGGCCTTGGCACACCCCAGTCAGCTCCAGCTCAGCACCAGGTGATCTGCAGGGTTGTATCGCTTCTAGCTGACAGAAGGAGAGGCTACAGCACACAAAGCCAGTAACCAGGCCCCTGGCTCCCACCACAAGAGATGCGGGACAGAGCCCCCCTGTGCCCCAGAAGCAGAGATCCACTTTAAAAGCCAAGAAAAAGGCAATCACCATGAATAAGAAGCAAACTGGAAAAGTAAAGACCATAGAATCTTACTATGGGGACAGGGAAGACCAAAATACGAATTCAGAAAAGGACAGCATTGACACTATACCCACATCTGAAACCTGAAAAGGGAATATGAACTGGTATCAAGCCCAAAAATAATTCCTGGAAGTGCTCAAGAAGAATTTAAAAGCCAAATCATAAAGGTGGAAGAAAAAGTAACCAATGATTTTAAAAATACAATTGACAAATGAAAAAAAATAATTCACTGAAGAGAACAACTCCTTAAAAAGTAAAAAAGGGCCAAATGGATAAGGAAGTAAAAAGCCTATCTGGAGAAAATAACTCTGTAAAAGGAAAGCTTTGACTAAATGGAAAAGAAGGTATAAAAGCTAACTGAAGAAAATAATTTGGCAAAGCCAAGATGGCAGAGTGAAAGCAGAGACACAGCTGAGCTCTCTCACAAATTCTTTCAGATACCTCTAAAAAAGTCAATCTCAATAAATTTGTGAGTGGTAGAATTCACTAGGAGAAAGTATGTGGCAGATTTCCAGTCAAGCAATACCACTTCCAGAGCTGTATCCAAAAGTGATCATACAAGTGGGAAAAGGATCCATATGTACAAAAATATTTATAGCAGCTCTTTTTGTGGTGGCAAAGAATTGGAAACCAAGGGGATGCCCACCAATTGTGGAATGGCTAAACAAGTTGTGGCATATGAATGTAATGGTATACCACTGTGCTATAAGAATTGAGGAGCAGGCAGACTTCATAATAACCTGCAAAGACTTATATGATCTGATGCTGAGTGAGGGGAGCAGAACCAGGAGAACATTGTACACAATTACAGACACACTGTATCTGTTATGACTAACATTGATACATCTGATTCTTCGCAGCAATGCAAGGTTCTAAGACAACTCCAAACAACTCATGATGGAAAAAGCTATCCACATCCAGTGAAAGAATTATGGAGTCTGAATGCAGATTAAAAGATACTATTTTCTCTCTCTTTTTTGCTGTTTTTGTTTTTGTTTTGCTTCTTCTTCCCTATGGTTCATTCCATTACTTACAATTGTTCTTTAGAACTTGACTATTGGTAAAATATATTTAATATGAAGGTATATATAGAACCTATATTGGATTATATTCCATCTTGCATGGGGAGAGGGGAGGAGAGGAAGTGGGAGAAAATTTGAAACTCAAAACTTGTGGAATGGAAAGCTATAAATTGAAAATAAATAAATTTCAAAGAAAAAGAAAGAAAATTGCCTGCTTGTGTCCTCAGACCATTTGTTAATTTGGAAATGGTGCTTATTAAGTTCAGGTCTGTTCCTTACATTTCTGGGAAATAAGAAATTTCTTGGGGGGGGGAGCAAAGATGGCCTTGTGAAAACAGCATCTTACTGGAGCTTTCTCATGAGTTCTGTCAGATACCTCTAAAAAAGGGAATCTGAACAGATTTGAGAGAGTTAGAAGATGCTAGCAGACTGGGTGGGGCAAGTTTCTAAGCCAGGAGAATCCAAAAGGTCGATGGGATGGATCTGTAGGCTGGGAGAGCACCTGGTGTGCAGAGCTTTACCAGACAGCATCAAAGTGGAAGCAGCTGCAGAAACCAGCCAGAGATCCAGGCTGGGAGAAAGCTGGGTGCCTGAAACCAGCAGAGATCCCCAGGCATCCCAGCACAGAATGGGAGTCTGTCAAAGTGGTGAGAAGCAGCAGCGGGACATCTGTGGCTTGCAGTGCAAAGGTTTGAAATGTGCCTTCTTGAACTTCCAGGAGACATAATGGCCAGGCAAATAGCTCTCATCCCTCCCTCCCTCCCTCACTGACTCAGAAAATTCCTTGGGAAAAATGCTGGAGTAGAGGAAACAGAAGTGGGGCTTCAGTGGCTGAGCAGAGGGAATTCCTGAGCCCTAGAGGGGCAGAGCCAGGAGGGGTCAACACCAGGAGCCTAGACGTATACTTGCACCCCCAGAGGAAGTGGCAGACACCAACACAGACAATGGCTGAGACCATTGCTGAAGAGCAACAGTGCTGGAGACCATCCCCAGGGGAAGAGGATACTTTAGGCAGTCAGAGGACCCCTCTCCCACACCTCAGGAAACTGAAGGCTATCATACACAAAGCTAGTAACTAGGTTCACAGTCCCCAGAACAAGAAACCTAGGACAGAGATCCCTGAGCCCCAAAAGCAAATATCCACTGTAAAGCCAAGAAAAAGCTAACCAACATGAAGAAGAACCCCCCCAAAAAAACAAGGACCATTGAATCTTTTTATGGAGACAGGGAAGATCAAAATACCAATTCAGAAGAGGACAGCATTGACGCTATACCCACATCTGATACCTCAAAAGGGGATGCAAATTGGTCTCAAGCCCAAAAAGCATTCCTGGAAGAGCTAAAGGAGGATTTTAAAAACCAAATTAAGGAGGTAAAAGAAAAAAAATGGAAAAAACAGAAAAAACCCCACTGATAAAATCAAGTCTTTAAAGAATAAGAATGGTGAAATGGCTACGGAGATCCAGAATCTAAAAAGAGAAAATGACACCCTGAAAGGCAAAATCAACCAATTGGAAAAGGAGACTGAAAAGCAAAATGAAGCCACTAACTCATTAAAAATTACAATTAAGCAAGTGGAAGCTAATGACTGTATAAGGCATCAAGAAGTAGTCAAACAAAATGTAAAGAATGAAAACAAATAGAAGAAAATGTGAAATATCTGATTGGAAAATCAACTGACCTGGAAAATAAATCCAGGAGAGACAATTTAAGAATTATTGGTCTGCTGGAAATCCATGATGAAAAAAGAGCCAGGACAGTATCTTCAAAGAAATTATCAAAGATAACTGCTCAGAGGTCCTAGAACCAGAGGGTAAAATAGTCATCGAAAGAATCCATCAATGACCCCCTGAAAGATATCCCAAAGTGAAAACTCCAAGAAATATTATAGCCAAATTTCAGAATTCCAAAATCAAGGAGAAAATACTGCAAGTAGCCAAAAAGAAACAATTCAAATATCGTGGATCTACAGTCTGGATCATGCAGGATCATACAAAACCCATTCCTATTAAAAACACTATAAAGCATAGGAAAAAATGGAGTCTTGGTGTCCAACCCTTTGTGATTCCATTTGGGGTTTTCTTGACAAAGATATTAGAGTAGTTTGCCATTTCCTTCTCCAGTTTATTTTACAGTTGAGGAACCTGAGGAACAGAAGATTAAGTGACTTGCTCAGGGTCACACAGCTAGTTAAATATCTGAGGCCAGATCTGAACTCTTTGTAATTCCAAGCCTGATAGTCTACCCACTGAGCAACCTAACTGCCTCAGGCTTACTGAATCTCAAGTTCCAAGTCCAATCCTAAATCCAATTAAAGACTCAGTTGGATAATCATACAGCTTTAATATGAAATTTTTCTTTTCTTAATGAATAAAACATTTATTGAATTCCTATTCCCACTAAATTCCAAGTGCTGTGCTCAGTATTGGGGATGGATGACAACTACAGAAGGACAGTCTATGACCAAGTTCACACTTTGGTGGGGGGAGGGGGAAGAGAAGACAACATATTTTAGAGTTCAGTTGCTGGGTAAATGAAAAGACTTTCAAACGTTCTAAGTCCTAAAAGTCATAAAAATGTACCAGAGGGGCAGATTACCCAGACAGGAATCTTTAGATAGAAGTCTGGATTAGTTTATAGCTAGTTTGGGGTAAGAGTTGAGCAAGTCCGTTGGATCTGACAGAGACGAGGAATCTGCTTTTCTCTTATTAGTAGTACATGGGAATAGTTTCTACACTTTTTATAGTATATTTATAATATAGTATATAGTATTTTCTTCCTATTATTGAAGAAAAATTAAAATTAGCATGTAGAAAAATAAAGATAGTCATGGAAGACAGCTACAACACAAGGAGGGGGAAGGGCAAAGAGATTGATTTGGAGATTAAGTTATAGAATTAAAGAGAGTGACACTTTAAATTTCACCACCTGCAAAGTATTGATTGAGTCTTCTCATTTCTTTCTAGTTGCTTCTCTGGCAAATCTTTGAGCTTCAGCATTGTCTTCAACTTTCCAATGATCAGGTAAATACTTCCACTCGACATTCATGTCCCAAGTCATATTATCCAGTTTAGTGAATTTGTCTTTGTGAACAACATCTTTATTTTTACTTGTTTTCCAGCCATTTTGTTTCTAGTTGTCAATCCATTTATTCATATCTTTGTTGATAAGTTGATTATTTGTGTTCACAGTAAGAAGTCTGTCCTTATTTTGGGCCTTTGCTTGCATCTAATGATGCTCTTTGGTGTGTCTGTCATCCAGAATGTGTACTACTTATGTTTAGATTATGGTCTGGTTCCCAGTGGACACCAATACCTCCTTGTGCTCTTTCTTTTCCATTATTTTTGCAGGCACCCTTGACATACACAGTGTTAGGGTCTGATGCCTGGTGTGGTCTGCCAGCCATACTCACGTGTTTTCAACTCATCTCCAATCTCTCCCAAGGCTTGGTGAAAAAAGAAAATGAGTCTGACCTTAAGGGATTGATGAATCTTATTTCAAGCCAGGATTGGATGACATTTGTTGGGGACTCTTCCCATGAAATTCTGGAGGTGGAGTACATTTACTTACTTTTTCTATTCACTTACTATTCTTCAAATAGTAATTAGCTCATTTTGAGAACTTAGAAGAAATCATCAGCATGTGTTCTTTTGCTTCCTCTGGTGTCTACTCAGTGTTCAAAGTCTATGTTTTCTTGGAATTATGGTTTCTGGTGAGCCTGGTGTTATGTTAATGGGAATGGCAAGATCTTTCCCATCCATTAATAGACCTACGTGACCTGCTTTGAGCCAGAGTAACATGGAAGCCTGAGTCACATGAACCTGGGTCACATGGAACCTGTGGTGGGAGGAGCTTGCTGAATGGGTGGAGCAAGAAGGGCAGAGCAGGTAGTGAGACAGAGCAGTCAAAGCTGGGAGCAAGACTCCAGTATCTCCAGTATCTAGTATGAAGAAAACCACAAATGTGGTCCTGTCTTCCAAGCTACATGAGGATCTAATGGTTCACCTGGAACTCTCCCATCTCTGCCATACTTTAGCCTTCCTTTCAGTATCTCCTTTCAGTTGTTGCCCCCGTATTGCTAATTTTCCACTATGGCACATTAAAACCCAGGCAGAATTGGAGATCTCATTCTTCCACTATCTTCACAAATTATGTTTAGGACTGGGAATGAATGTTTGCCCCTCCACATTACAAATCTCAGGATTACAGTCAGTTATCAAGACCCCATTTCATGGCCCTTACTAAACATGTCCTCTGCCCTCACCAGAATCTATTCCTTAACTCCTTTTGTATCCCTCCCTCCCTGCCTTATCTACATTCTCCTCTTTGGCTTCACCAATAATGCATCTATTTCATCACAGAATTTCTGTGACCCCAAAGCTATGACTCTATTATGGTGGTGGTAGACACTCCAATTGATGGTTACTTTATCCCCTGCATTGGCTACCCCTTTTATCACCTGACCAAACACATTTTATTAGAGAGAAGTCATGGCAAGTACAGTGAGACTTTTTGTTGTCTTTGTTTTGGAGTGCTTCTCAGCATACATGAGCAATGAAGCAATGAAGTGCTTTGAGCCTTGCCTTTGTTTCAATCAAGAGCATTTGATTGAATCAAGAGTCTTTGGTGACCTGCTTAAGTCACGGCAAGGCCTAGTTCACATGGGTTTGAGTCACATGGTTGTGACACCCTCTGACCCTGAAGAAGTGTATATATACTCTGATGTTAGCATCTTTGCTTGGGGCTCACTCACCAGAAGAGTGTTGTGTGATTTGACCAGATGAGACTCTAGGTAACCACTGTTAAGAGTCCCCTGACTTTGAAAACCCAGGTGTTGGTGCTTTTCTCTCTGGTAACTGTTTATTTATTGCTTGGACATACAGCTAGAAATGTGTCTGCTGATTTGTGTTATTTTGCTCTGTTTATGTAATTTCTGCTTGTAATTTCTGTTTGTGTTTTCTCTGAAGTTCAGGGTACTGACTTTTTCCTCTTAAATAAGTGAATGATATATGCATGTTTAATTACAGTGAGATTGTAAACCCCTTAAAGTTGCTTTCCTTAGAAAAGCAGATCAAAGAACCTGTGCCAGCAGCCCTCCTCTGTGCTGGTGTTATTGTCCTTGCACAGCCACAGTAGCTGCAATTAACATTGTTGTTACAGGAGACCTACTGTATGTACAGAATCATTGGATTAGGGAACAAATCAGTGTCCTGGCTTTGGTCTGCCCTATTCACCACATGTGGGCAGACAGGTGGTACAGTGGGTAGAGCACTGGGCCTTGAGTCAAGAAAACCTGAGTTCAAATTTGGCCTCATACATTTACTAGCCATGTGACCCTGGGTAGTGGATGTAACCCTGTTGGCCTCAGTTTCCTCATTTGTAAAATGAGCTGGAGAAGGAAATGGCAAATCACACTAGCATCTTTACTAAGAAAACCCCAAAAATAGAGTCACAAGGAGTCAGACACAACCAAAGATGACTGAACAATAATTCACCATGGTCTACATTGAGATTCATGTTTCATAATTAACCATTTTCCAACCCCTCAGGCAGAGAGAACCAGAAAATATGAATAATTCTCCTGTTGCTATACCTCTTTTCAGGAAAAAAAAAGATGAATCCACTTCACTACTGCACACCATGGTGTTTTGCTAAATTGAAGTACATAATTTTGCTATTTATTCCTCCACTCATGCCTCTGTTATGTACTTCTTACATCCTACAAATTTACCAGGGATATACCTTTACATAAGCTTCTTTTTATCCCCTGTTTCTGCTTCTCCCATCTTATAACTCATTCTTTATTACTTGTTTCCTATTTTTTCTCTTCTTATTTTTGTAACTAGGGCTGACTTTGGATCATTTCTAAATCACCTACCATGGAGGCACCCTACTTCTGGAAGAAGATATCTTGCATTTCTCCTAAAATATTGAATGGGAATAGCCTCCTTCAATTGGTTCCAGAGATGGTAAAATTAATGTTTACTCGAAATGTGGGCACAATGACCTGACCAGGGGAGAGAAAGGGCTCCTTTTCCTTCCTTCCCCCTTTTATCCTCTGGCCTTAAAATTCGGCTGAGGGCGTTGTGTTTTGGTTTGTTTCATTTGTGTACATGGCAGAATTCCCACTCGACCCAAGAGATTGTGCTGTGGTTATCTTGAAGCTAGGATTCATGCCTGGATGTTATAGCTAGCCAAGCTAGCAGAAAAGCCTGGAGAAGATAGCATGCCTCAGACTTTGGAGGATTTTGGAATAGGAACTTAAATTGTGCTATATAGGTACTGAGTTAAACTAATTACTAATTACTCTCCCCTTTTCCCAACTAGGATGTGTTGGTAGGGTTTTATATTTGTTATATATTTTAAGTAAATATTTTTCCACAATACGCTATCCAGTAGAAGGAGGGCTGGGCCTTGAATCAAGAAAGCCCAAGTACAGATTAGCCTTAGACACCTACTACCTGTGTGACCCTGGCCAAGTCACTTAGTCCTGTTTATTTCAGTTTTCTCTTTTGTAAAATGAGCTGGAAAAGGAAAAGGCAAAACATTCTGTTTTCTTTGCCAAGAAAACACCAAATAGGGTCACAAAGAGTCAGACACAACTAAAAAAACAAAACAGAACAACAACATTGGCAGAGGGTCTAGACACCCTCAAATCCTCAAAGGTATGAGAAAACCGTGGGGAAAAGAGTGAGATGTAGCATGCCTGGCCCACAGGCAGGGGGAGGCAGAGTAGTCACTGTTATCACATTTGACATCTTACTCTTTTTGTCCCAAAAAACAGACAACTTCGAAACAATGAAGATTAAGCAGTAGAAAGATCAATTTATTCCAATAATATTTAAAGCAACTTCATATATACACACATGGTATTTTAATACTGTGCTAATTTTCCCCTTTGTTCTTCTTTTTAAATTCTCTTTTATCATCCTGTAAATGCTGATGTTATGCCATGCCAATATCTAATAAGCAAGATAATCTGCCTATTTATATGACAAGCACATTATAATACGTCAGGTAAACTATGCAAATGATATTTAGTGCTGACAAAATATTCCAAGTTTTTAATGTAATATCATAAATGAGCTGTGTTCATTCCTAAGTAGCTTTCAACTCCTTTCAAATGCAATTCCATTTGATTTCAGCTGGTGAAATGTCACCAAATCTATATCTTTAAAATTAGGCTCCAAGAAAAGATAAATTATTTTTTCTAAACTGGGACATTTTGACAGAGGCGTTCATGTCAGAAACAATTACTGCCAAATAAAATAACTGTTTTATACAGAAACATGATCAATTTTATGTTCAGTCTATCATATCTAATTTTTATAAAATTGTATTTCATATCCTTCACTTTTTATTTGTGTTATGATTAGATTTATCTAGCTCTGAGAAGAGAAAGTTGAGGTCTCCTCAAGTATAGTTTTATTGTCTGTTTCCCCTGTAAATCATTTAACTTTGCCTTTAAGAATTATGATGTTATGCTGTTTGGTGCATCTGTGTTTAGTATTAATATTACCTTCTTGTCTATGGTACCTTTTAGAAGGATGTGGTTTCCCTACTCATCTCTTTTAATTAGGGCTATTTTTGCTTTTGTTTTGTCTTAGATTACTGTTGATATCCCTGACTTTTTCATTTTAGCTGAAGCACAATAGAATCTGCTCCAGACCCTTATTTTGACTCTGTGTATGTTTCTTGTAAACAATATATTATTGGATTCTGATTTTTAATCCATTTTGTTATCCACTTCTGTTTTATAGGTGAGTTTATCCCACTCCCATTCAGTTATGATTACTGTGTATTTCCCTCCATTTAATTTTCTTCTGTTTATCCTTCTTTCTCTCTTTTCACCCTGTCCCTCCTCAACAGATCTTTTGTTGGCTCTGCTGCTATAGAATTGAATTGGAATCATTATTGTAGAGTTGTTTGAAGGGGAATGTCGGGGAAGCTGTCTGTAAAGCTTCTTCTACCCCACTTAGTTTCCCAACTTCTTAAAGTAGTCCTTAATATCATTTTTCTTTATGCTGATTTTTTAAAAAAACCTACTACAAGAGTAAAAGCATGGACTTGCTTGAGCTCTCCCCCAAACCCCTTTAAATACCTGTAAAAATGACTAAACAAATTCTAGAGCCACAGAACCCACAGAATTACAGAGTGAAACAAATCTCCAGCCCAAGACAACTCAGAAGGCTAATAGGAAGGGTCTATCCCAGGCTGGGAGTGGAACACAGTCCAGCATGGGCTACAACAGTACAGACAGCACTGGAGGAGGCCTCCGGGGATTGAATCACTGGCAGCTGTGGTGGTTTCCAGACTTCTCAACCCACAAATGCCAAAGAAAAAGTAGAAGGTCAGTGAGGAAACTCTTTTTGATCTGGGTGAGAGAAGAGGGTGGTCCAGCCCCAGGGCAGCAGAGGTGGTGGCAGTGGTGGTGGTGGCAGCAGCTGATCAGGAGCTCCAGCCCACAGATGCAGGGAGTGGGGGGCACGGGGATCAAATGGCTGATCAGAGTGGGATTGCAGGGATCTGTTTGCTGGTGCTGAGGCAGAATTCTCTTGCTTTGCCCTGCTTGCATCTGGGTTGCAGTCCTGGGTGGCTGTCCTCCAGGAAGAAGGAATGCTGGTGTGGCAGAGCTTGTGGTGGCTGTGGAGAGGAAACCTTCCTCACATTTCCAAGGCAGGAAAAAGTTCTTGTGATCACTCACAGACCAGAGCACAGGCAAGGAGAGGAGTAAATATCACTCCTTTAATCATACCACCTTAGAACTGAAAATTTACAGGTGGCTAGAAGTATCTCTGACACCAGCTGTGCAAACCCCCCGAAATTTGTGACGGAGCACTCTTCACTCTGGAAGCAGATTCCTACCTTCACAAAGAGCTCAAAAGCCAAGTAATTGGCTGGGAGAAGGAGACAACAGAATAAAAAATCAAACTATAGAATCTTAATTTGGTGATGAAGATCAAAACATACAACCAGAAGAAGACAACAAAGTCAAAGTTCCTACATCAAAAACCTACAAGAAAAATATGAATTGGTCACAGGCCATGGAAGAGCTCACAAAGGAGTTTGAAAATCAAGTAAAAGAAATAGAGGAAAAATTGGGAAAAGAAATGAGAGTGATGCAAGAAAATCATGGAAAATGAGTCAACAGCTTGCTAAAGGAGACCCAAAAAATACTGGAAAAAATAACACCTTAAAAATATGGCAAATGGTAAAAGAAGTCCAATAAGCCAATGAGGAGAAGAATGCCTTAAAAGCAGAATTGACCAAATGGAAAAGGAGGTCCAAAAGCTCACTGAAGAAAATAATTCCTTAAAACTTGGAATGGAGCAAATGGAAGCTAATGACTTTATGAGAAATCAAGAAATTACAAAATGGAACCAAAAGAATAAAAAAGAAGACAATGTGAAATATTTTAACTGAAAAACCCCTGACCTAGAAAATAGATCCAAGAGTGATAATTTAAAAATTATTGGCCTACCTGAAAGCCATGATCAAAAAAAAAGGCTAAACATCATCTTTCAAGAAATTATCAAGGAAAACTCTCCTGATATTCTAGAACTAGAGGATAAAATAAAAGTTAAAAGGATCCACCGATTGCCTCTTTAAAAAGGATCCCAAAAGGAAAACTCCTAGGAATATTGTAGCCAAATTCCAGAGTTACCAGGTCAAAGAGGAAATATTGCAAGCAGCCAGAAAGAAACAATCTAAGTATTTTGGAAACACAATCAGCATAACACAAGATGTAGCAACTTCTACATTAGGGGATTGAAGGGCTTGAAATATGATATTCCAGTGGTCAAAGGAGCTAGGATTAAAACCAAGAATCACCTACCCAGCAAAACTGAGTATACTATTTCAGGGGGAAAATGGATTTTCAATGAAATAGAGGACTTTCAAGCATTCTTGATGAAAAGACCAGAGCCGAACAGTAAATTTGACTTTCAAATACAAGAATCAAGAGAAGCATGAAAAGGTAAACAGGAAAGAGAAATCATAAGGAAATTATTAAAGATGAATTGTATATATTCCTACATAGAAAGATGATATTTGTAACTCATGAGACCTTTCTCAGTATTAGGGTAGTTGAAGGGAATATACATGTGTGTATGTATATATGTATGTATATACATGTGCATACATGCACATGTGTATATAAGCATGTGTATATGTATATATGCATTGTATATACACATAAGTATATACATATGTATACATATACGAGTGTACATGTGTATGTATATGTACAGACAGAGGGCATAGGGTAAGTTAAATATGAAGAGATATCTAAAAAACAAAATTAAGGGGTGAGAGAGGAATATATTGGGAGAAGGAGAAAGGGAGAAATAGAATAGGGTAGATTTTCTCACATAAAAGAGGCAAGAAAAATCTGTCACAATGGAAGGGAAGAGGCAGGAGCTGAAAGGGAATGAATGAACCTTACTCTAATCATATTTTGGCTCATCAGATTCCCTTAAGGAGGGAATAACATATGTACTCAATTGAGTATCTTACCCTACAGGAAATTAGGGGGGAAGGAGATAATAGAGAGGGATGATAGAAGGGAGAGCAGATTGGGGGAGAGGATGTCAGAAGCAAACACTTCGGAAAAGTGACAGGGTCAAAGGAGAAAACAGAATAAATGGGTGGCAGGATAGGATGGAGGGAAATTTAGTTAGTATTTCACAATATGACTACTACCTATATTTAATTGCTTGCCTTCTCAATGAGGCTGGGTGGGGAGGGAAGAAGGGAGAGAATCCTGAAATTCAAATTTTTAAAAACAAATGTTAAAAATTGTTTTTGCACGCAACTGGGAAGATATACAGACAATGGAGTATAGAAATCTATCTTGCCCTACAAGACAGTGAGGGGGAAGGGACTGGGGGTGGTGATAGAAGAGAGGGCAGACTGGAGGAAGTGGTAATCAGAATGCATGCCATCTTGGGGTGGGGAGGGGAGAGATGGGGAGAAAATTTGGGACTCAAAATCTTGTGGAAATGAATGTTGAAAACTAAAAATTAATAAATTCAAAGAAATGAAAAAGCGTACTACATACAAAGCCCTGAGATAAGCATTGGGAATACAAAGACAAAATGGAGTAAATCTTGCATTAACAGTTTCCATTCTATCTAGCTGTTAGAACTTGTAGATGACTAAATAAGTACAAAGTTGTGTATTGTTTTGTTTTGGGTAGAGAATAGTGATTTCACTGAAATAGGAAGCTCCATAGTGAGAAACTTCTATGCTTTCGGATTTACAACTCTGATGCAATTCACACTCTGAGTTACTCAGAAACTAAATCATTTCCCCTAGGTCACACAGCTAGTATGTGTCAGAGGTAAGACTTGGATCCAGGTTATCCTGTGTCATGCTGCCTCTCAAAGCATAAAATTTATAGAAAATAATGTCAATTCATTGAAATATGGAGAGAGCCTTAATAGCTGGGGGAGGGGAGAGAGATCAGGAAAGGCCCTTTGAAAGATGTGGCACTAGACTATACTTTAAAGGATAATAGATATTCTCTGAGGTAGAAGTGTAGAAGGAAGGCATTCCAGATATCGAGAAGACTTTTACAAAGGGATGAAGGCATGGGAAAGAACGTTGTATGTGGAAGTGCTAGCTGGCCAGTTTGACTAGAATAGAGAATATATGAAATGGAATAACATGAAAAGGTAGGTGGGAGCCAGATTGCAGAGGGATTTAAAGGTCAGGCTGGCAATTTTGTATTTTATGCTAGGCTAGGAACCATTGAATGTTTTGAAGTGAAGGGTGAAGTGTTCAGGTTTATGTTTTATGATACAAATTTGACATTTCTGGTAAGATGGATTGGATTGGGGTATATACCAGAGTAAGAGGAATAATTGGGGCATTTAAGTGGCACAGTGGATAGACTTCCAGGCTCTGTCCCTTTGCCCTCGAAGACCCTCCTACTCCAGATGGTGGTGCAGCCCTCTGCTGGTACATCTGAGATCCCTGTAAAGAGCTAGTGGGGTGTGCACATTTAGGGTGGTGGAAAGGCTTCAGCCTAGGAGGAGCGCAAGGTGTAAGTAGAAGTACCCCTGGGGAGTCTCCCCATAGGGCCTGGCCTGACCTAGCCAGCAGTTAGTGATCTTCAAAGATGTCACCATGGACTTCTAATAGGAAGAGCAGGAACACCTGTGCCATACTTAGAGGGACCTATACAGGGATGTGATTCTGGAGAAATATTCAAACTCTTTCTTCCTGAGACTTCCAATTCCCAAACCTATGGTGATCTCCCAGCTACAAGCAGGGGAAGCATTATGCCTGATGTTGGTGAAAGAAGTTCTAAGAAGCTTCTTTCTAGATCCCCTTTGTCAAGCGAGTACATGTGAAACCAACAGTTCATCTCTAGAGGAGGGCGATGATATGAGAGAATTATCCATGAAAAGACTCACAATACCTAGTAGTGAATGTGGCAAAGCCTTCAGGCAGATGGAACATCTTATTATACAACAGGGGAATCAGATTGGAGAGAAATCCTAATGAGGGAAAACCTTCAACTATAACTCATACATTACTCTGCATGAAAGAATTTCATGCTGGATTAAAACCATATAAATGTACTTAATGCGGGAAAGCCTTCGGAGAGAGGACACCCTACTATATATCAGAAAATTTATATTAGAGTGAAATCCTATAAATGTAATGAATGTGGGAAAACCTTTAGGCAGATATGGAAAATGTGCATTAGAAAATTAATACAGAATAAAAAATTTAAATGTAAGCCTTCAAGAATAAAGGATATTTTATTGTACATTAAAGAATTCATACTGGGAAAATCATTTAGGTATAATATGTTTGAAAAAGCTTTTACAGAAAAGAAAAACCTTGCCTCATAGAATTCATACTAGAGAGAAATCATATTAATATTATGTATGCAAAAACCCTTCAAAAACAAGAGATGCCTTAGTATAATGAAAGTTCATACTGGACACAAGTCCTACAAATGAAATAAATGTTAAAATGCCTTCCAGGAGAAAATATACTTTATTATACTTATAGAATTAATACTAGAGAAGTCTTATAAATATTATAAATGTGGGACAGCCTTTAGGCAAAAGTAAAACCTTGCTGTACATCAGATTATTCATATTGAAAAGTAACTCTTTTAAGTCAAAGAATTCAAGGAAGACTTAGGCAGAAGACTTCCTTTATCATAAGATAATTCATAGTGGAGAGAAATTCATTCAATATAACCTGCAAGCAAAAGCTTTCATCTAGAGAGATAAAATTACTGAATATTAAATCACAGAATTACAGGAAGTGACATTTGGAACCCATTCCAATTCCTTGATTTTACAGATAACAGAGCTGATGGGTAGGGAAATAAATTGACTTGGTCATGGTCACAGAAGTAGTGAGTAGCAGATCTGGGAGTGAAACTGATGTTTCCTTAGTTAAATTCATGCTTTCTCCCACTATACCACGTTACCGCTCTAATTTATAACCTATAAATACAAAACATGTGGTGAGTCTTTATTGACCTAAAATACTCTATATAAGCAGCATGCCTTACTCTAAGAATTCAGAATAGGAAAGGACCTCTGAAATGATCTAGTCCAACCTACATATGAAAGAAATTTTACTACCTCACATGCAACAAATGATCACCCAATGTCCAATGAGAGGTCAAAAACTACCTCTCAAGGCAGCCCATTCCTCTTCAGGATCGCTCAAGAGTGGGGACGGTGGGAATGAGTGTGTGCATGTGTGTGTGTGTGTGTGTGTGAGTGTGTTCTGAAATGAATGTGATGTAAAACAAATGCCATCAATTAGAAATGTATGTGTAAGTTGAAGAGAAACTGTTGTTCTACATTGGTAGGAGGAGTTTTCTCACTGAGAATTTCCTACGTGAATGAAATCACTAGTCCGAAAAAACACCTTTCGACTAATTAGGTGTGTTCAGAGGGGGAGGAAATGAATTCAAAAATGAAAACCTGGGTGATGAGAAATATATTGGTGCCATTTACAAAAATGGTTACATTTGGATGAGGGATTGGTTAGAGAAGAAGTAAAATGAGTTCTGTTTTGGGCATGTTAATTAAGCTTGACATGTGCATAGGAGAGTCCACTGGTCATGTCCAGCAATTAATTTGGATTTAGGGGTCTAATTCAGGAGAAAGATTAGGTCTCAATACATAGATCTGGAAGTAACTATATAAATATAATCATTTGTAAGACAGGAACTGAGAGTGAAAAGAAGAGAAGAATGGAAAGGGTAGAACCTCAAAGGACATCTGCACTCAGTGGAATAAGAATAATGATCCAGCAAAGCAAACTACAAAGGAGTGGTGGCACAGGTAGGAGGAGGATATAAAGATGGGGGACACCATGTGGGTGCACAACCTCCAGCATATTGCAGTAACACAACTTTCTGTTACCGAACTTTTTCTGTTAGTTCATATAGTGAACTGACAATTTAAAGTCTGACTTTACACACACACACACACGCACATATACATGGTTTATCTTACCCTCCATAAAATCATCTTTATAATTTATATTTCCTTTTTAATCACTATTCAATATCATTTTCCTTATGCATAATACATACATTTGTAACACAAATGATTGTTGGTGTCCCTAATCAGCTTCATTCATTCTTCTATCTCAACTGTACATTTTATGACTTATAAAAGAGGAATGTATTACATCGTAGCAATAATTCATGCTTCATTTTTTTGGGGAGATGACTTACTTCCTAAAATGTGATACTCAGAACTGGATACAATTCTTCAGATACTTCTGACCAGGAAAAAAATGCAATGTGATTATTTCTTCCACCCTACATCTTTTAATATAACTTAGGACTTTGTTAGAAACAGTGAGGCATCAAAACAAATAGAGGGGCAGATCTGGAATAAGAAAGACATGGGTTTAAATCCTATAACATGGGTTTTAAATCCTACATATATATTAAATGTGGAAAATGGGCAAGTCATTTAACCTCTCAGTACTCTCAAAAAAGTTTCCATTGTTGTGCTGCACTGGTGGATACCAGTGGTCAAATTTCTACACAAGGAGCTCTTATACTGATTAAATCATAGGTACAAATCAGGGAACAGAATTGACATTGTCACCCTCTTTTGGTTGTCATGTCACACAGCTGACTCATGTTGAGTATATGATCCAACAAAATTCCCATGTCTAAGACATACTTGATAAATACATTTCTCCCATCCTCACTTTATGAACTTGATATCTCTGAAGCCAACCACAAGGTGATTCATTTATGTCTGCTGAATTTTATCTTAGCATCATGTGATCAATACAATGACCTAATATAAACTTCTATAATCTTCTCTAACCCTCAAAAGAAACTATGTGTCAAATTTAGAGGAATTTCAAGTCAGTCTATAAGAGACCATCCACTCCTATTCCCACCTCCCTTATTCCTGCACAAGGTAAAAACATTAATTGATACCAGAGACCTTTAATATTTAGATCTATCATTCATGTTTTTCTAAATTCCAACTGCTTGGATTCAGGGTCTGGTTGTAAGGATAACCTATAGCAGTGACTCAGCCTAAAACTCACCAATACATCTAAAAGTATCCAATATGGATTCTGCTCACAGCCACTCAAAGGAAAGGAGGAGAGATAGACTGAAGGCTTGGACAGGGACAGAAGACATTCTAAATAGTATTCAGAGCAACTGGTTATGGGAGAAGAGAGAAATCTGTGCTGATAGAAAAAGGATATGGAACAGAGCTTGAACTGGTTTTCTTTCTCTGCCCTGCCCCCCACCATCATGCAGAGGTTAGTCAGAGTGGGAACTGGGAGCTCACTGACTCTTATATCCTGCCGAGGTCACCTAGAAGCTCAGGCTAGGGCAGAGGCAGGGAAGCTGTGGCCTCAAGGCTCCTGAGGTCCTCAAGTGCAGCCCTTTGACTGAATCCAAACTTCACAGAACAAATCCCCTTAATAAAAGGATTTGCTTTGTAAAATTTGGACTCAATCAAAAGGCTGCACCCAAGGACCTAGAGGGGTACATATGGCCTTGAGGCCACAGATTCCCCACCCCTGGTAGAGGATCTATGTGGCAGTAGAAAGTAGCAGAACAAAACAAGCAAGTAAGAAGTATTCTCCATAAGCAAAACATCAAAAAAAACAAAGCAGTAGTATAAAGGAAAATTAACAAATATTACCAGAAGAGTCCCCCCAAAAGCTAAGTCAAACTACTCACCAAGAACAAATCAAGTGAATGAAGAGTGTTTATTGTCCAGACTGATATACATGCCATAGATCTGATTCAATAGTACATTTTTCTTAATTAGACATTATTCATGAACAATAAACAGTATAGAATTGTGGAGGAGGAGGAGAGTGGACTAGGTTGCATTTAGCAAACTAATCTCTCTCTCTCCTTCTCTCTCTCTCTCTCTCTCTCTCTCTCTCTCTCTCTCTCTCTCTCTCTCTCTCCCCACCCTGTGTGTGTGTAAAAACTACAAGCTTCTCCCAGAAACAAAGGCCCATCTTTTTTAAAAATACTTTTTCTGGTAGTGTATGGCTACAAATCATAGAATATCAACCTCAAAAATTTTAAAGTGGCAGGTCATTCAAAATCCAATAGATATATTATTGGGCAATGTAAATAGGTACTGACATTTTTCCACCAAGTATTATCAATGAGTTGAATGACAGGAAAAGGAGGTAGACTAGTCATCAAGTGAGAGTGAGATGACTAACAAAGATCCCTGGGCTCAACTGATATTCATAAGGTGGCTAGAGGTCTAGATGAATGATCCTAGTACATCATTTGGGCCTTTGGGAAGATTTATATGGCATGGGCAAGAGTCATGCAGTGAAGTGGATGGGTGGCAAGACAAGACAAAGCAAGGAAGATTAAGAAAGATAAGTGGAAAAATTAGAAGACAAAGCAAATTGATGGAGTAGATTTCTGGATAGCTTGGTGAAATCTATGAGTCTGATCGAAAGCTGAAATGGGGATAAGTATGCCTGGAGTTGAAAGAAGACAATTGGCTTTGAGAATTTTAACCTAGTGTTTAGGGCTGTGATGTGAAAACCCACAAGTAACCTAAAAAGAATAAAAATTTCAACTAGTATGAAGAGAAAATTGTGCAGTGACTTGCACTGAGTGTATAATACTTGTATTTCTGCCATAGCTGCATTCCAAATGAGGGCTTATAGCCTCTCTGTAAACCACTTCAAAGTGTGATCCAGAGAGGCCTAGGATTCCCCTGAGACCTTTTCAAAGAGGCCCAGGAGGACAAAATTATTTTCATGATAATACTAACGTATTTTAATTTCTAATGTGAAAAATATCATTACATGTAATTCATATAAATGAAAGCTTATTGACAGGGGTGAGGTGTTCAATAATTTTTAGGATTGTAAAGGAGCTCTGGGAACAGAAAATTTTAGAACAGCTGCTTTAAATGAAGTTTAAGAGAATTAAAGAATGCTCCAAACTCCAGTTTCTTAGCAAGAATGAAATAAACATAAAAGAAAGACAATCAAAAGTTTAACGGAAAGAGAGGGTGCTAGGATATTTAGAAGGGGAGATTTGTTCCTTGTTAGGACATTGGACAATGGAAGCATTACACAGAGGACAAAGTGAAGGAAAGGGAGAACTATACAATTAGAAGTTTTGAGACTGTTTCCGAAAGATATGGAGCAGGATACTCTGAGGAGGAAGAAGCTGCTCATGCTTCAAAGAATGACAGCATAGACCCAAAGAAGGTATAGAGAGATCTTTCATAGAAGTGATAGTTGGCAATTTCTTACTCAAGAATATGAAAGCATCTATTTATCAACTTGATAACAATTATAGAAAGGTCTGTTCTCTTCCCCAAGTATATTTTAAAGATAAAATAGAGAACATCTAAAGACTAAAACCAGATGCAACTGCCCACTTCTGGAGACTTGGGTGGGCACAAATAGTACCAACAGAATGAATTTAAGTATTCACCATGATTTTGAGATACTGGGCAAGAAACCAGAGATTACAAGGATAAGTTATGTTTTCCTCACCCATAGAAGGAAATGGATAAAGAAGAGAAAAATTAAGTTGGAAAAAGAACAGATGGCTAAACAGAATGTGTCTAAGAATAGGAGGTAAACTTTTAGACCACAGCTTAAAGTAGAGAGATGGCATATTACTGGCCAGATGTTGAGTCTGTAGTTGAGTCTGTTAATTACAATATGATGATTGCACAAGCCTTATAACAATGAAGATATGCCTCAATAAGATCCATAATCATGAAAGAAAATGGTTTTTACTATCTACACAAGAAAACTCTCATGGATAAATATGATCGTTGAGTAGACTGTGTTACTCATTTGAATGCAAGACTCAAGAGTATCAGTGCAAATATCATAAACAGATACTGTGGATTTAACATTCGCTGTTTCCTCATTTGAACAGGAGGAGAACGAAAGTGACCTAGATTACTTTAGGAAAATTGTGCAGGAAAGAATTGGAAGCTAAGTGTCTTCCTTGATTTCTTATTCTCTCTTGCCCTACTCTCCTTTATATCCAATTGGTTGTTTGGTCTTCTTAATTCTACCTTCCTGCCTTTATAACATTTCTCATATTCACCCTTTTCTCTCCTTTGACACTGTTACCACCCTGATGCAGACCCTTATCATGTCATATTTGGACTATTACAATAGCCTTGTGGTTTTTCTTAGCCCAGTTCATTATTCCCTGGTCTTCTCACTCACTTCTCAGCTGTCAAATTCATCTTTCTGTCATCCTCTGTTCAATAAAATCCAATGGCTCCCTATTTTCCCCAAGACCAGCTATCAAATCATTTGGGGGGCTTGTTATAACCTGGCCCTTTCCCAGTTTTCTAGTCTTTTAACACTGTACTCATCTCCACATACTTCAAGACCCATTGACTCTGGCTTCCTTGCCATTACTCACACACAATACTCCCTGTCCTAATTGTACATTTTTGCTGATTCTTCCTGCCTGATTTCTCTCCATCTACAACTCTTCAACCCTTCAACCTACCAACAGTGGGCCTTGGAGGTGCCAGGACGACAGCAGCAGCAGCAGCAGCAGCAGCAGCTCTCAGCCCAGAGATGGTCAAGGGGTCAGATAACTGAACAGAAAGAAATCATAGGGAACACTTTCCTGGCACTGGGTACAACTGGTACCGATTGGTACCTTCGTTACCCATATGCAGTTCTGGGGTACAGCTCCATAGTGATGAGGAGTACTTATAATTGGTCATAAGAGAGTAGAGGCCCAAGGCAAAGAAAAGGACTAGCACTTATGGTTTAAGGACAGGAGCAGATGTGGTCATTATTCCAAGGCTAAGAAGAATGCTAAGGCTTGAAGCTGCAGGGTAACAGAGGTTCTTCCTGTGGGAAGACCAGTGCACACCCAGGACCTGGCATCCATGGCTCTGCTGGGTCTGGGGCCTGGGAGACAGGGAGAGATCTGACCCTGAGGGGTTCATTCCAATTGCTGTCTGGGAGTCCCGGCCTGCAACATCATCCTGGCTTCTTTCCCCACAGAGATTGGGGCAGCCTTTCCTGTAGGATGGGGGAGTCAGAAAGCATCAGATGGCCTCAGGGCACCTCCCACTAAGGAAGCCAGGGGTCAGTGACCTTCAAGGATGTGGCAATGGACTTCACCTGGGAGGTGTGGGGGCCCCTGGACTCTGCCCAGAAGGAGCTATATGGGGAGGTTTTGCTGGAGAACTACAGGAACCTGGTATGCCTGGGGCTTGCTGGTTCCAGTCCTGATATTATCTGTTGGTTGCAATACACACACACACACACACACACACACACACACACACACACACACATACATACATACACACACACCAAACAAGGAGCCATTGCCAAAACTGGGCCTTGCTACTGAAGAGTCATTTAAGGAAGGACTATCAGGGCATGATCCCTGTGTCTCCAGAATGGGAGAAGCCTGGATACTTGATACCATTTTAGAGAAACAGCAGGTCAGTAAGAAGAAGGGTCTCTATAAAGGGGACATACTTAGAAAGGGCAAGTATAATAAAGCTTGGAAACCCTCTGGTGATAATTTTGGCTTTACTGCGTATCATATATTTTATACTGCAAAAAAACCTTATGAATGTCATGAATGCAGGAAGGCCTTCCGATAGTGTTCACAGCTTGCTAATTCATTCGGGGAGAAATCTTATCAATGTAATGTATGTGGGAAGGCCTTCTGCTAAAATTCACAGTTTACTCAATGTCAGACAGTTCATACTGGAGAGAAACTTTATGATTGTAATGAATGTGGGAAGTTGTTCTGCCTTAGCACACAGCTTATTCAACATCAGAGAATTCATACTGGAGAGAAGCTTTATGAGTGTAATGAATGTGGCAAGGCCATCAGAGCATACCACTTACTCAGCATGAAAGAATTCATACTGGAAAGAATGTACTCAGGAATGTGGGAAGGCTTTCAGCCAGAGCACAGAACTGAATAGACATTAGAGAATTCATACTGAAGAACAACCATATGAATTCAATGAATGTGTGAAGACCTTTCATCACAGAGCTCACCTTACACAACATCAGACAGTTCATGCTGGAGAGAAGCCTTATGAATGTAATGAATATGGAAAGGCTTTTATGCAAAGCATGGGACTTATTGGACGTCTGAGAATTCATACTGGAGAGAAATTGTATGAATGTAAATGTGGGAAGGTCTTCACCAAGCACACATAGCTTAACAGACATAAATCTACACTGGAGAGAAACCTATAAATGCAATAAATGTGGGAAGACCTTTGGCCGGAAAGCATACCTTACTCAACATCAGACCATTCATACTTATGAGAAGCCTTATGAAAGTAATGAATGCAGAAAAAAGATTTTAGCCAAAGAATAGGACTTAATGAACATTTGAGAATTCACATTGGGGAGAAATTTTGTGCAATGTAATTAAATTGTGAAGGCCTTCCGGCTGAAAACCAAATCATCTTGGAGAGAAGCTTAAGAACATAAAGCCTTATTAAATATATTTAATATTAAAAAAAGACCAGTGCACAGACCAGGAGAGCAGTGACCACAACCTACATCACATCACCTTGGAAGCACTGAAAATTTGCAAACCACCAGAACTAACTCTGAAAACAAGAAGCACGCATGCACATGCACACACACATACACACACACAACCCCTGAAGCTTAGCATAGTGCCTCCCCATCCCCAGGTAAATAGAGCACAATTTTAATATGAAGTTTAAAGTGAAGAAATAGTCTGGAAAAATGAGGAAACAACAAAAAGAACTTGACCTCAAAAAAATACTATTACAATGACAGGGAAGACCAAGACATAAACTTAGAACACAGCAATGTGAAAACAGCTACTACAAGCAAAGCCTCAAGGCAAAATGCTAATTAGCCCCAAGGCCACCAAGAATTCCTGGAAGCTGAGAGAACTGTGGGAATTGTGTGAACCAAACTGACTCCAGTTTGTAAAACTGACTCCATTTTGACACTTAAGCTTCATTTTCCTATACATTCAACCTGCATGCTAATCATGGGAATTGAGTGACATCCTGTTTCACATCTGATAAAGTCCACCCGCTTGATCTCCCCCCTCTAAATTCCCAAAACTCACTCTTCCCCCTCTCACCTTGGAAAATCCTTAATCTTTCCTCCAATTAGGATTCAAGTTACCTAATCTTGTGTCCTGATTCATATCCTCTTACTTGTTTTCTTTTAATATATTAAAAGTCTCTCTTCCCCCATATTCAGGGTCCAGGGTCAAGATAAAGAGGGCTAGTCCTGATTGGTTATGCAATTACTTAAATAAATTGATGTGTTCAGAAGCTTGAGCTTTTGTTTCCTTAGTTATTTCAAATTTAACTCATCACATTTTGGAGGGGGCAAGCCAGTTACATCAAGGAATTCAGATTCCCCCTCTTTCCGAGCTAAGGTCAAGCCATACATTGTTGGGACAGGGATTTCCTAGGAAGTCCCTTTAGAAAACAGATAAGCTTCCATTGAAGTTAGAGAAGGGTACACTACAAGTCACACATAAATATATTGGTGAATGGCATGGCCAACAGTCACAAATAACTATAGATGGCAAGTGACTAATAAACCGGTAGTTGGAGCTATTGAATTATGTGAAATTTGGTTTAAAATCACAAGATATTCAGCTGATAATCTATTTTAGCCTCAATTTGACACTTATTATTAAAAATATTAAGACTGGTATACAAGACATAAAAATCCAAATAGCTTTCAAATTTATCTTAAAGAAGGGATTTTCAGTTACTGCAAATTTTCTGTCGTCATATTGTCTGGGTTTTTATATCTGTACAAAATGCACAGAAAATCTTGTTTTGTGTCATTTCTAGTGTTATTCATAGATTCTAAAGGGACAATAAATCCAGCCATAAAGACTGCTGTATATAGCTGCAGCCAAAGAGTTTAGAATTGTGGCGAAGATTTAATAAAATTTCATAGTTTACTTCAACCATTTTTTCCCAGCTTTCTATAATCTGATGTTAAACTCTCTGTCCTAGTAAGCAGAACCAACTGCCACCTTAGGCTTTCAGTGGGAGATTAGGTTAAAAAAAACCCTGAGAGATACTTTCTGTCATTTCAACCCTGGCTAGATTGAGGTTACAAGATATTATTTCATTTTTTCCATAATAAAATGTGAAAGTAATTTTTAACATTTTTTTTAAAGTTTTGAGTTCCAAATTCTATCCCTCCCTCTCTCCCTTGCCCTTTCCCTAAGATGATAAGCTATCTGATATGGGTTATACACATGCAGTCATGTAAAACATATTTCCATATTTAGTCATTATGTCTAATAAAACTCAAAAAAAGAAAGAAGGAAGGAAGGAAGGAGAAAGAAAGAAAAAGAAGAAAAGAAATAAGGAAGGAAAGAAAAAAAAGAAAGGAGAGAGAAAATTAGTATGCTTAGGTCTGTAGTCAGACAGCATCAATTTTTTCTTTTTTCTGAAGATAGCATTTTTCATCAAGAGTTCTCTGGGAATTGTCTTAGGTCATCGTATTGCTGAGGATAGCTGTCATTCACAGTTGTTCATTATACAATATTGCTGTTACTATACACAGTCTTCTCCTGGTTCTACTCACTTCACTCTGTATCCATTCATGTAAGTCTTTCCAGGTTTTTATGAAAGCATTATGCTCATTATTGCTTATAGTAAAATAATGTTCCATTACAATTATATATCACAACTTGTTCAGCCATTCCCCAATTGATGGGCATCCCCTCTGCTTCTAATTCTTAGCCACCACAAAAAGAGCTCCTATAAATATTTTGTGCAACCCCCCCTTTTTTAAATCTCTTTGGAATATAGATCTAGTTGTGGTGCTCCTTGATCAAAGAATATGCAGTTTTCTAGCCCTTGGAGCATAGTTCTAAATTGCCCTCCAGAATGCTTGGATCAGTTCAAAACTCCTCCAATAGTGCATTAGTGTTGAGTTTTCCCACCTCCCTTTCAACATTTATCATTTTTCTTTTCTGTCATATTAGCCAATCTGATAGGTATGAGGTGGTACCTCAGAGTCATTTTAATTTGCTTCTCTCTGATCAATAGGAACTTTCTGCTGACTTTCACTGGGGGCAAGACTTCTGGCCTATACTGAGGGGAGGCCTTTGCTACTGGCCTGCACTAGCTGTCTTGCCTCAGAGCTCAGGACCTCACTGCTGCATTGCACTGGGGTTGGGGCCTCACTGCTGAACCCCTGGGGTGTGGCTTGCTAGGGAGCCACCTGATCCTAACTGCTCTCCCTCCTACCCCAGTGAGACAGACCTTTCCTTCTGACTCTCCAAGCTGTCCTGGTCTTGAAAACTGCTTCACCACTCCAAAACTAGGTTCAGAGGCATTATTGAAAGGTTGTTTGAAGGGGAATTTGAGAGAGCTCAGGTGAGTTCTTGCCTCCCTCTGTCATTTTGGCACGGGTAGTCCTGTAGAAGTTTCCTAAGTACAATACTTAATCTATTAATTAATAGATAAATACTGGACTATCTCTGAGTTACTATAATAGGATACAAGTATGAAAAATTTAGTCTTTATCTGTATTTATGGTAAAACTATAATATAGGGATGATATCTTCCCGGGGCAGGGGTGGGGTGGGATTAGAAAATGTAATTAAATGTAAAAGTTTTCAAATTAAATGGAATATTAAATTTTGAGAAAGCAACAGGATCAAACTGTTTTCTCTGGAAACTGGGATTGTATACTCATACACACAGATATATATGTATACATACACACACACATTTGTGTGTGTATATGTATGTATAATCCCCTAGATCACAGAAAGGACAATCGGAATGCTTCTAATTGGAAATTCTGGCTTTGGATATGATAAGTTCTAAAAACTGGATTAAGGATTTTACATACAAAATGGTGATGATAATTGTAAACAAAAATCATTTTCCTTTTCTGAAGTATATTTTTTTATTAATTCATTTTAAACTAAAATACTAAAACTCAAATATACAACAAGAAAAGACAAAGAAACATATTATAAAATGAAATACTAAAACTAAAATACAAAATGAGAGAAGGAAAAGAAAAACAGCCATGTGCACAGTAGAACATAAGGAAAGATTTAAAATATACGGCAATAAATTTCCATTCCCAGAAAGCCTATATAATAAATACTAAATATTGTATTCAGAGCTTTCCATTTTTTCTTTGCTTCCTTGTATATTTTCTTTTGTTCTCTGCTGTGTACATTATACTTTATTTTTCCCCCAATTTCCTTCCCACCCAAGAAGGCTACAATTAAGTAAACATATATGTATATATATATATAGATAGATAGATAGATAGATAGATATAGATATAGATATAATATACATATATACACACACAGAATTAGATATACATCATCATACTCATATACACACACATTCATATTCATCTATGTAAGACCATATTATTCTTGTTTGCCCTCTGTTTCTCTGAGGGTGGATAACATCTTCCTTCACAAGTCCAAGTATTTTCATATTTTTCTAAGCTCACCAACTCATCATTTCTCACACCACAACAATATTCCAACCTTATACTGTCAAGTTATTTTAAATAGTCTACAATAATGATTAGTATAGCTGAAATCCAGCATACTTTCCCTAATTTTCTGTTTTGATTAAATCTATTTTAGCTTTAACTTTGTCTGAGATCATGATTACTACCCCTGTTTTTTTCCTAATAAATTCTACTCCTGTTCTTTATTTTATGTTTTTGTGTGTCTCTTATTTCCTATCCCTCCTGGTTCCTTTTCTCTACTTCTACCCCCTACCTTGCCCTCCTATTACTTATCCTACCCCCCTCCAAAAATCCCTGCTTTGTCCTATCCTCCCCACCTTTTCCCCTTACCTCTTTACCTGTTTCTTTCTATCAGAATTTAGAATACTTTTATAACCCTCTAGATGTATTTGATATACCCTCTTTATGACATTCCCATTTAGCTAGACCCCCTTCTATGCCCCCCTTATCCTAGTCACTCACACTCTTATTTCTTTATAAATTTAGAAATTTTTATCCCCTTCTAAAAATATATATGCACTCGCTCTCTCTCTCTCTCTCTCTCTCTCTCTCTCTCTCTCTCTCTCTCTCCCTTTCCCTCTCTCTCTCTCCCTCTCATCTACCTAAAGAGAGACAGACAGATAGATAGACTGACTCAGATCTGATGTGAGTAGGGTTCCCTCTAAAATTCCCTCCCTTATATATATATATATATGTGTGTGTGTGTGTGTGTGTGTGTGTGTGTGTGTGTATACATACATATATATATATATATATATATATATATATATATATATATATATATATATATATATATATATATATATATATATATATATATATATATATGCATTGTTCTGTCTTTAACCCATTCCTGATGAGAGTAGGGTTCCAGATCTATTAGCACTCTTCCCCCATCCAATTCTTCTGTGTCAGTTCTTCCACTCACACCTCATTTATACAATTTTTACCGTTCCCTAAATAGTTTTACTTTTTTAGGATCACATCATACTCAGATCTACACTGATCTTTCTTTTGAACTACCCAATTAATAATAATCTTAATCATATGTTTTACATTTTTTTCATGTAAATAGTGGATAGTCTGTACTTATTGAGTCCCTTGTAATTAGTCTTCAATGTATACCTTATACTTCTCTTGCATCTTGTATGTCAAATTCTCTATCAGGTTCAGGATTTTTTGCAACAAAATCCTGAAAATCTGGCAATTCTTTGAACATCCATTTTTTTTCCATCCAGGATTATGCTTAACTTTGCTAGGTATGATATTTTCAGCTGCAACCCCAGTTCTTTTGCTCTTTGGTATAGAGTGTTCCAAGACCTATGGTCTTTTAGTGCAGCTACTGCTAGGTCTTGTATAATTTTAATTTTGGTTCCACCATATTAAAGTTTTTTTTTTTTCTTGTTGCCTATAATATTTTTCCTTGAACTGGGAGTTTAAGAATTGGCTATGATATTCCTGTAGGTTTTCCTCATAGGATCTCTTTCAGGTAATGATCAGTGGATTTTTTATTTCTATTTTCCCCTCTTATCGTAATGCTTCAGAACAACTTTATTTAATTATTTTTTGTATTATTGTATCAAGACTCTTTTTTGTCATAGCTTTCAGGTAGTCAAATTATTCTTCTCTTTTCTCTTCTTGATCAGTTCTCCAGATCAGTTGTTTACCTTATGGGATGTTTCACATTCTCCTCTATTTTTGCATTCTTTATATTTGGTTTTATTATCTTAGTCTCATAACTTTACTGGCTTCTCCTTGCCCAATTCTTATTTTTAGGGAGTCATTTTCTTACTTAAGATTTGGGATCTCCTTTTCCAGTTGGTTAACTTCCTTTTTCATAATCTTCCTGTTTTTCTTGGATTGTCCTTTTAAAATAATACCTCAATTTATCTCATTTGATTTTGAAAGTCTTTTAATGTTCTTCTATAAATTCTTTTTGGGTAGGTGACCATTTGATATTATTCTTTGGGGCAGGAGAAGTTTTTTTTTTTTTTGCTTTGCTTCAGTATCCCCCTCTGAAGATGTACCCTAGTCTTCTCTATTCCCATGGTAATATTCTATAATTGGGTTCTTTCTCTTTTGCCTGCTCAATTTTTTTATTTGTAGCAGCTTATTATTTTATTCACTTCTAGTCCTGGGGTATAGGGGATGGTTCTTCCGGCCTCAGATTTTTCTTTCAGTTCTACCCTCTGTCCTTGAATGGAAACCAAGAACTCTACCTTACTGAAAGTGCCCACAGCCAGCAGCTTGCCCATGCCACTGGGTATGTGCTGGTTCCTTCTCACCCAGGGTATCATCCTGGCAGCACAGTTGGGTCTGGTGTCTCTCATCAGCAGAAATTCCAGGAATCCCCCCACCAACTCACCACACTGTCTGGGAGGTGAAAATTCCCAAGGCTACTTTGAACCCAGCTAGCTCCATGACTCACTGCTTGCTGTTTCAGTGGAATTAGTCTGGAGGTGTTTACACTTCACAGGGACCAAATTGTGGTCCAGGGATTTTTCTTCTCAGATTGTCCCAGGAGGACCACTATTCTACCCCAACTCTTTTTTTATCTTTAGTGCTCTTCATTTGCCCTGAGGCATTATTTTGTCTTGTTTGTGGGAAAAATCTGGAGAACTTGGAATTTTCTGTCCTACTCTGTCATCTTCCCAAAATCCTCTACTGAAGTATTTTTTAAGAGACAGAAGGGATCATTTTTCAAGTCAGGTCCTTATGAATTTTTTAAGATCTTCTTCAGCCTGTTATATAACATTGTACTTATCAGATATAGGATTTAGGTAAAGAAAGAAACATCAAATAGTATGTAAAAACTGAAATTCTCCAAAGTTTTAGGGGAATTATAGGTTCCTAACTAGACATTCTTCTTATAGATATTTTCAAAAATAGGATTATTTCCACAAAATTTGAAGGGGTTTTCACCACATGAACTAGTTACTGAAAACCCAAATTTGGGAGGACATGCTAAAGTGCATTAAGTCTCATTACTGGCAGATTTTAGCAGAATTAACTAGGAATCTCTAAAAGTGACTTGGAAGCAGAGACCTTTTTCAGAGCTTCTCTGAGAATGTCCAAGAGATTTTCAGGGACCAAACAACTACAGAGGACATCTGGGACTCAAGACAAAATGTGCTGGTTAAATAGAGAATGAGAGTGAGTTACTAGCACACAAGAAGACTTGATATTACTTAATATCAATGATCATCATTGTATTGCTTTGGCCTTTTGTTTCATGGTGTTATGTTTGCCGAGTTTTCTTGGTTGCCTTGGTGACATGCAAATCTCCCTCTCAAAAATAGTTTATTGTGAGTCCTCTAAGTAGGTTGTAGTCTGACTTAGTTATATACAGAATCTAATTAACAAGATTTATCTCCTAGGGGATAAATTCATCATTATTGTTCTTAGGTTTTGTATTAGCTATTGTACAGAGCAATGCGAGAGAATGTTTCTCAGTGGTCTTTTGGGGGGGGGTATGTAATTTTGTTAGTGAGTATAAGCATATTTAAATCTTTATAAATTTTGAATAATAAATAAGTAATCTATGGAGATGGTGGGGTGGCCCCTCACCTATGTCTCACAATGGGAAATGTAAAAAATTTTAGGAATTGTGTGAACCAAATTGATTGTATCTTGTAAAAACTAACTCTGTTTTTACACTTGTTTCATTTTCCTATCAATTCTATCTGCTTGCTAATCATGGGAATTGATTATTTCACCCTATTTCACATAAGAAGAATCTGCCTACTGGATTTGCATTCTTCCAACTCCCCAAACTCACTCAGTCCCCCAATTCAGAAAATTTCTAATCTTTCCTCTAATTAGAAATCATATTATCTTATCTTATATCCTGGCTTATGTCCTTTTGATTGTTTTCTTTTAATTCATAAGAGTCTAGTTTAGTATTGCAATGCCAAACTTCTATTGCTAACTTTATAATTTTATATGTGAGGAAAATGGAAGGCCATGGTTATGATACTATCAGGACAGTTCCTTCCAGGGCATAGATCAATTTGACACAAGCCATAACAGGGAGAAAACTCCTTTAGCTCTGTTGTATTCCATGCAAAAGGCATAGTTAGCAACCATTCACACAGTAACATTGCACATTATTCATAAGGTATAAGAGGCCAGACTCGAAATTAACCAGGGTGGAAAATTTCCTGTTCCAAAAGGAAATAGCACAATCAGAAAACTGAGTCAAGAGGATCCTACCTTAAAGTTATCACCTCAATGTTTTTTCAGGGACAGACATCCACTTGTAGCAGTTCTAAGACTACACTCCCTTTGGGCAGCACATCACAGTCCCATTGGATTGCAGACTATTGGCTCAATGACAATTTAGACAATCATATCGGAAATCAAAACTTAAAACTATCATATCATGTTATCCAATGAGATTTTGCCTAAAATAGCAAAATTTTCAATAGTCACAGTTTAGGGCAAGGCTATTATTATATTTCTCATGTTGCAAAAATAATTAACCATGAGTAAATATAAGGGCATTCCATTTATCCTTCATTGATAAATTAAGAAAAATCACATTCTGGAGTTGTACACATACAGTGAAAATATGATAGTTGACTCAAAACTCTCAGAAAAGTTTTTCCACTGTAAGTCTCCAAACTAGCATATTAATATTGTCTATTAATCCCTTAGACAAAATGAAATCTTTGCATGTAAAGTTTATTTTTACTGTTGGTTCAAATATATACTTCAATCTATAACTTAGTCATACATATATATATATATTCATTCAATATATACATTATATAGTATATATGTATATACACAATATATACATATGTGCATATATACATGTGTGCATATATGTGTATATACATATATACATGTGTGCATATATACATGTGTGCATATATGTGTGTATACATATATACATATGTGTATATGTGCTTCAAATATATACTTCAATATATAACTTCATTACATATAGTCATACAATATATATACACTCAATATATAATATAACTTAAATATATACTATGTATTAACAGATAAAATTTCATAATTTTCATAAGTGATAGACAAATAGTTTTAGATGTAACTTACCCTGTACTATAATCAATCTTGTGAGTTTACCCACTTTTGTCCAGAGTGTTCTCTCTTGCAAATTTTTTCCTGATGGATTTCATTTAAAACTTATCAACTTTTAAATTAACCTTTTATATTATGGTTTTGATTCCTTACTTCTCTTTACTTACCTTAGCTTCAATTCTGCTTATACCCTAATAGTTGAAATCAACTTCTACTAAACAAAGTCTCTATTACCCTCCAAGAAGGAGAGATTTTTTTTGTGCTTAACCTTAATCTGCAAACCTCCAAAAACCCATTAAGATGTTTTAGCAATTACCATAATTTGGAAATTTAAAATAAAGATATTAGAGCTTAGTTACAAATTTCATCCTCTAGTTTATAAGTTTCCACAAACCTTGAAAAAGATTTTCTTCCTTTTGTTTTCTGTCTTTATCTCTGCAATCTCTAAATCTGACCAGGGTTGTAAAGGCAGAGAGAAGGAAAGAATCTCACAGTTTTTCCTCCCTATCTACCCCTGAAAGCCTAATCAAAAGTTGAGTGAGAATGCCTGCTTGATATTAACGACAGCTGGGGAGCTGTTTTGAGGCTTCATTAGCCTTCCCCGCTCATCTAAGCTTCCCTTCTGTGTTGTCTCACTGCCATTTTTAATAGGTGGCAAAGTGTTCCCATTCAAAGTTCTCCAGGGAAACAAAACAAAACAAACAAAAACCCCACAAACCTTTTACTCACTACAGAACTTCTGAAGTAAAAGCCCCATCACTGTCTGCATCACCCCCTTCCTGGGGATTTGCCAAAATCTTTACCCCCTTCTCTATTCCCTACAAATTAGTTTCCTAAGAGAGCCATGGTATTTTATTTATTTTTCCTCTTAGACTCTAGTGTGTTTTTTTCTCTCAAATTTGATTTTTAATGTGCACAGTTAATAATCAAACCATATTTATCTGCTCAGATTTTTTCCTACAATTATAAACCTCAGTTACTGAGTCCAATACATGCTGGATATTCCCTGTTGAACTAATAGTCTTTTTTCTTTTCCCAAAATTTTAACAGCTTGCCTAACTGGGTGTCAGTAGGAGGCTTATTCTCTGCTGACTCTATATTGGTACCAGTATCCTTTTAATCTTTCTGTTTATGGGCAATTTAATTTTGGGTAAGGACCCATAGTCACTAACTGTTCTTTTCTGCATGTATTGTTCCTTTTTCTTCATGCACAAATGAGAAAGAATCAGTTTGAGTTTGGGATTTATTCCTCCTTATTCTTCCTGAATTTTTGTGGGAGTTAAATTCTACAACTACTGTGTGTATAACTAAGGAGAGAGTCCATTCTGGCTTTTAACCAGGCAAGGACTGAGTGCCAACTTCAGGGGTAAAGCAGGCTCGCTCTCCGTGATAGTCAAGGGTGAAGGACCCTCAAAAAGTCTCCTGGCCTGATTTGCCAGATTGTTAAAAGGAAAATTCTATATCCAGGTCTTCACTTTGATTAAAGAGGCAAAACTCAGGAAGATAAATTTAAAATGGAGTTTATTAAAACACAGAGGCAGAAAGCGTTGGTGGGCTGGCCACTAGGAATAAACTTTTTCTTTAAAGAAATATTTTGTTAATGTGTTTTGCTTTTATATGACAAAATTTTCTAGATTGCCATCACTCTGTGAAAGTGTTCTTGTAACAAAGAAAGAAAATAAAGCAAAACAAACAACACCATTACTAATCTAAAAGTATGTAACTTTCCTTTGTAACACCTCACCATCCTCTTTGTTTAAAAACAATAATTAACATAAATCTATTTTCTCTCCCTCAACCAACATCCCCATTAGGAAAAATAAGAGAAAAAAAATAAATTCCTTGATGCAATTAACACACAAAAAAATCCCCTCAATGGCTGCATACAAAAATATATTTCTCAACTTAATTCCCTCCTCTGTCTATCAAAAGGTGACTAGTGTGTTTCATTATCATTCCTCTGGAGTCATGGATAGTCTTTGCTTTGATTGTAGCTGTTATAGCTTCCAAAGTTGTTTTTCTTTACAAAGTTGTTGTTACTCTATAATTGTTTTCCTCCTGATTCTGCTCATTTCCTTTTTTATCACTTTATAAAAGTCTTAAAAATTGTTCATCTTTTTAATATAGTAGTTATAGAAGAAGCTGTTCTGCTTTTACTTATTGCATTCTACATCAGTTCCTATAAGTCTTTCCGGTATGTCTCTGAAATAATTGATTTTCTCATTTCTAATAGCACAGTAGTATTGCATCACCCTCATATACCTTACTTTATTCAGTCATTCCTGAATTGAATTATCAAATTATATACACATAATCCACCCAGCTGTCTCTCTATCTACATACATACACACATACATGCATGCATACATACATATATACACAGACAATAAGTACAAGATGCATGTTTTTTAGTCAGGAAGGCACAAGCAGCATTTAGGTGAAACACTGGATAGACCATTGGACTTGGAGTCAGGAAGACCTAAGTTCAAATCCTCCCTCAGACACTGTCTATTTGTATGACTCACAACATTCATTTAACCGCTATTAGCCTCAGTTTCTTGAACTATAAAATGTACATAATAATAGCATCTATCTCCAATGGTTGTTTGTATACTGAATGATATAACATGTGAAATGCTTTGCACACCTTAAAGTTCTATATTAATGCCAGCTATAATTATCATTACAGTCTGTTTCAGGTATCATTTCCTTTTACACTTAGAAACACAGGTATATATTACCTTTCCAGGTGAGAAAGACCTAAAAGATAAAACAAAATCAACAACAAAAGCATGTTTTATAAGGGGTTGAATGAAAAAAGATAAAACTATTTCCATGCCTACTATACTCTAATTTCTTTTACTTTGGCCTTTTCCATGATAAGAAGAGGAAAACAAGAAAGTAAAATATTCCCTGGACTCTTAAGAAAAAATGGTATGAATCTGAAGGGTAACAAGCAAAACCCATTTTAAATATCACTAACTGCCTAACAGACATGAATGTGGGCTAATACAATGCCCCAGTTTACTCTCCACAACTTCTACCATGGAACCAGATGCTTGTTGCTTCTTACTTCTAATGTTATCACATTGAAAGGAAAGTATTTTTTAATTCAACCAAAGGTACAAAGAGAATCTCTTTTGTAATTCCAGAAATATTCTCACCTATCATAAAAACAAGATAAAACATCACCTACTTAAAGAATAAAATCCTATAAATACATTCATGCAAATCTTGGCCACACAAGAATACTGAGGCTGATGTATTTATTCAAAAATTTTGTACTTCACACCTCCTGGGTCCTGCAATATGTAAGCCAGTCAAGATGAATTAATAATCAAGAGACTGCAAAATAAGGAGCCTTGTACTTGGCAGATGCACAGGGATTTCTTCAAGTACAGGAACAGAGATAGAAACAGAGGAAGCAAAAAACAAACACTTAGTACATCCTGCCAGGGAGAAATAAGGGTGATATTAACAACTAGACATATTGAAGTTTGGAAGAAAATATACAGTTGGAGAGGAGAATCAGGCCATTCAGCTCACTTTTAATTTTTCTATTTTGATCTATGGTTTTGAACTCCCCTCAGGGGTTTCAATGCAACCTAAACAGCAATTTATCAGGAAGATTATAATACATCTTGAGGATATGTCTTTTCTGTTTCGTCTTTACCAATGAGCCCTTCATTTCAATTGCTTTTCTAGATATGGACAGGCATGATTTTGGTTTTGTTCACCCAATCCCTAACTAATATTTCTCTTGGATGTTTTCTTTCTCTTCATGAATGTACTGTGTGTGTTATAGTGAAAGTTTATTAAATTTATAGTTTCTCACGTAGTTAATCTAGCTAAACTACTTTGATGATTATAAACTCCTTAAGGACAGAGTCCAGATTTTATTAATTTCTGTATCACCACACAGTGCCCAAATTATGACATTGTCCATGATAGTTATGCAGTATATTTTTGCTTCATTGAATTGTTATGCATAAAAAATTATTCATCTGCCTTTGAGCAAAAATTCCCCCAGTAAATTTTAAATTATGTGATAACTATTCAGTCCTCTTTTCATTGTTGAATCCAGTTTGCCATGAAGTTCTGTCAAGGAAATCAAAAGATCTTGAACTTGCAAGGCTTTAAAAAGAAATATGTGCTTTCATAAAAAAATACTTGTAGATTTCCAGGGGGCAAGATGGCGTATTAAGTAGTAAGTTGGTATCACTCTCCCTTTTTGACCTCTTAAAAAACACAGAAATTAGCACCCCAGGAAAACTTCTGGAACCGAAGAGCCAGCAAAAAGATGGGGTGGAGCAGTCTTTTAGCCCAGGAAATTTGGAGCATCAGCAAGAAAGGTCGATTTTGAGATATATAGGCCATAGGGTATAGAAATCTATCTTGACCTTCAAGAAAGCAAGGGGAAAGGGTGTGGTTGATACAAGGGAGGCCAGACTAGGGAATGGGGTAATCAGAATGCATGCCATCTTGGGGTGGGGGATGGGGGAGATATGGGGAAAAAATTGGAATTCAAAATCTTGTGGAAATGAATGTTGATAACTAAGAATAAATATTTATTTTTAAAAAATAGAAGGGTCTATTTCACTAAAGTAAAAGAGGAGTGCATTTGATGACAGGAAGTGTCCCAGCAAGCCAGAGGCATGCCCCATCTCAGCAAACCAGCCGGAGATCCTGAGCCTCAGGGTGGTGGAGCAGATGAATGCCAAAACCAAGACCCCCCTCCCCCCATGTGGCTTAGCAAAGCCAGGGGAACTGGCAGACTCCACCTCAGGGAACCACCATGTGCATTGGCATAGTCCTGAGAGGGCGAGCATCCTCCAGCAGAGGACCCATGATTCAGCGCAGTCCCTGGGAAAGGCAGAAAAACTGCACCTGACCTCAGCACACACCAGACACCACAACAAGGACTGCAGCTCAGCACCAGGTAAGCTGCCAGACCCTTGCAACTTCCAGCTGCCAGCATCTGAGGACCCAGAACACAAAGTCAGTGACCAGGCCCTTGGCCCTCAGCAGAAAAAGCTTGGGAGTGTGGCCCCTGTGGTCCAGCAGAAATTCTTAACTTTAAAAGTGAGATAATGCACAAGCATCATAAGCAAGAAGTAGAAAAGAATGCTGACCATAGAGAAATATTATGGTGACAGGGAAAATCAAAACACAAACTCAGAAGAGCAAAACATTGTCAATATATTTACATCGGAAGCCTCAAAGGGAAATATGAGTTGGTCCCAAGCCCAAAAAGTCTTCTTTGAAGAGCGCAAGAAGGATTTTAAAAATCAGAGAAGGAACAGAAAAATTGGGAAAATAAATGAGAAGTATGTGAGAGAGAAAACAACTCCTTAAAAAATAAAGTTGACCAAATAGGAAAGGATGTACAAAAATCCACTGAAGAGAAGAACTCCTTAAAAAGTAGAATTGTGTGAATAAGTTTAATGTGAAGGTATATATAGCACACATATCCAATTCCATGCTATCTTGGTGGGGAAGGGGGAGAGGAGGGAGGGGAAGAAAATGTGGAACTCAAAATTTGTTGAATTGAGTGTTGTAAACTAAAAATAAAAAAAAAATCTAACTTTTTTTTAAAAGTAGAATTGGCCAAATGGAAAAGGAAGTACAAAAGCTAACTCAAGAAAACAGTTTGTTAAAAATTAGAATTGGACAAGTGGAAGTTAATGACTCTATGAAAAATCAAGAATCAGTCACACAAAATCAAAATAATGAAAAAATGAAGAAAATACAAAGTACCTCATTGGAAAAACAACTGACCTGGAAAACAGATCCAGGAGAGTTAATTTAAGAATTATTGGTCTACCTGAAAGCCATGATCAAAAAAAGAGCCTGGACATCAATTTTGAACAAATTATCAAAGAAACCGCCCTGAGGTCCTAGAACCAGAAGGTAAAATAGTCATTGACAGAATCCACCTACCACATCCTGAAAGAGATCCAAAATTGAAAATGCCAAGGAATGTTGTAGCCAAATTCCAGAATTATCAAGTCAAGGAGAAAATACTGCAAGGAGCCAGAAAGAAACAATTTAAATATCATGGAACCATGAGTTATGCAGAACCTTGCAGCTTCTACAGTAAAGTCAGAGGTCATACAATATGATATTACAGGAGACAAAGGAGTTTGGATTATAATCAAAGATGAACTACCCAGGATAATGTTTCAGGGAAGGAGATGAACATTCAATGAAATAGGGGACTTCCAAACCATCCTGATGAAAAGACTATAGCTCAACAGTAAATTTGATCTTCAAATACAAGACTTAAGAGAGACATATAAAAGTAAAGAGGAAAGAAAAAAAAAACATTTTATTCAATATGGATAAACTGTTTACATCCCTACATGGGAAAATGATACTTGTAATTCATCAGAACTGTATCTTTATTATGACATTTAGAAGTAGTATACATTAACAGAGGTTATGAGTATAAGTTTTATTTGATGATAAAAAAATTAGTTAAGGGGTGAAAAAAGGATTGTACTGAGAGAAGAGGAAAGGAGGAGACAGAAAAGGGTAAATTACATCACATGAAGAGGTGCAAGGACATACTACAGTAGAGAAAAAGAATAGAGGGAGGCAATCATTATTTGAACCTTATTCTCATTGGATTTGCCTCAAAGATAGAATAGCATACACACTAACTTGGGTATAGGAATCTATCTTACCATATAGAAAGTAGGAGGTGAAAGGGAAAAGAAAAGGGAGGGGGATGATAGAAGGGAAGGCAGATTGAAGGAGGTAGTTGTCAGAAGCAGAACAATTGTGAGGAGGAAAAGGGAAAAAGGAGAGAGAAAAGCATAAACACGGGGTGAGGGGAATAGGATGGAGAGAAAGACACAGTAATCATAACTGTGAATGTGAATGAGATGAATTCTCCCACAAAATGGAAGCAAATAGCAGAATGGATTAAAAACCATAATCATACAATATGTTTTTTACTAGAAGAAACAAAAAATTTGAAGCAGACAGATAAATACAGAGTAAAGATAAAAGGCTAGAGCAAAATATATTATACTTCAGCTGAAGTAACAAAAAAAAGGGGTGGAAATCCTGATCTCAGACAAAGCAGAAGCAAAAATAGATCTAATTAAAAGAGAAAAGGAAGAAAACTACACACAGCTAAGAGATACCATAGACAATTAAGTAATATCAATACTAAATATATATGCACCAAGCATCTAAATTCTTAGAGAAGTTAAGGGAGTTAGAAGAAGAAATAGGAAGGAAAAGTATACTATTGGGGAACTTCTACCTTCCTCACTCAGAACTACATTAATCTAACCAGAAATAAACAAGAAAGAAGTTAAGGAGGTGAGTAGAATTTTAGAAAGGTTAGATGTGGTAGACCTCTGGAGAAAACTGAATGGGGATAGAAAGGAATATACCTTTTCCTCAGTGGTACATGGCACCTACACAAAAATTGACCATGTACTAGGGAATAAAAACGTCATAATCCAAGGCAGAAAGGCAAAAACATTAAAAGCATCCTTTTCAAATCATGATGCAATAAAATTATGTGAAATAAAAGGTTATGGAAAGATAGGCTAAAATTAATAGGTAACTAAATAATCTAATCCTCAAAAATGAGTAGGTCAAACAACAAATCACAGAAATAATCAATAACACCATCCAAGGGAATGACAATAAGGAGACAACATCCCAAAACGTATGGGATGCAGCCAAAACAACTCTTAGGGGAAATTTTATATCTCTAAATATTTAAATGAATAAAATAGAGAAAGGGGAGACCAATTAATTTGGCATGGAACTAAAAAAACTAGAAAAAGAACAAATTAAAAATCCCCAACTAAATGACAAATTAGAGATTATGAAAATCAACAGAAAGATTAATAAAACTGTAATTAAGAAAACTATTGAACTAATAACACTAAGAGCTGGTTTTAAGGGGGAAAATAAAATAGATAAACTTCTGGTTAATTTGACTTTTAAAAAAGAAGACAACCAAATTTCCAGTATCAAAAATGAAAAGGGTGAATTCACCATGAATGAAGAAGAAATTAAAATAATAATTAGCAGCTATTTTCCCCAAAAGTATGCAAACAAATCTGACAATCTAATTGAAATGGATAAAAATTCACAAAATATAAATTGCCCAAATTAACAGAAGAGGAAATAAAAATACTTACCCCCATTTCAGAAAAAGAAATTGAACAAGCTATCAATGAGCTCCCTAAGAAATATCTCCAGGGCCAGCTGGATTCATGAGTGAATTCTACCAAAAATTTAAATAACAATTAATTCCAATGTTATATAAACTATTTGGAAAAATAGGCAAAGAGGGAGTCCTACAAATGCTTTCTGTGATACAAATATGGTGGCGATACTTAAATCAGGCACAGCCAAAGCAGAAAAAGAAAAGCATAGCCCAATTTCCCTAATGAATATAGATGCAAAAATTTTAAATAGAATATTAATAAAGAGATTACAGAAATTCATAACATGGATAAAACACCACAGCCAGGTAATATTTATACCAGCAATGTAGGGCTGCTTCAACATTAAGAAAACTATCAGCATAATTGACCTTACCAGTAACAAAACTAGTAGAACTCATATGATTATCTTAATAGATGCAAAAAAAAAAAAACTTTTGACAAAATACAGCACCCATTCCTATTAAAAACACTAGAAAGCATAAGATTAAATGGAGTTTTCCTTAAAATGATAAGTAGTAGAGCAGCTAGGTGGCACTGGCCCTGGAATCAGGAGGACCTGAGTTCAAATCCAGCCTCAGGCACTTGACACATTTACTAGCTGTATGACCTTGGGCAAGTCACTCAACCCCAATTGCCTTACCCTAAATGCCTTCCCCTCTACAAAAAAAAATGATAAGTAGCATCAATCTAAAACCATCTGCTAGCATTATATGTAATGAGGACAATCTAGAAGCATTTCCACTGAGATCAGGGGTGAATCAAGGAGACTGATTATCACCATTGTTATTCAATATGGTAGTAGAAAGGTTAGCATTAGCAAGAAGAGAAGAAAAAGAAATTGAAGGAATTAGAAAAGGCCAAGAAGAAACAAAGCCATCACTCTTTGCAGATGAAATGATGGTATCCTTAGAGAATCCTAAAGAATCAACTTAAAAAAACCTACTTGAAATAGTTAACTTTAGCAGAGTTGCAGGATATAAAATAAACTCACATAAGTCATCATCATTTCCATATATTACTAACAAAGCCCAGAAAAAAGAGATAGCGTAAGTCCATTTAAAGCAACTATAAACAACATAACACATTCTGGAGTCTACTTGCCAAGACAAACCCCAGAATTATATGAATACAGTTACAAAACACTTTTCACACAAAGTCAGATCTAAATAATTGGAAAAATATCGGTTTCTTGTGGGTAGACTGAGCTAATTTGATAAAAATGACAATTCTACCTAAACTAATTTACTTATTTAGTGCCATACCAAACAAAGTACCAAGAAAATATTTTATAGAGTTGGAAAAACAATAACAAAATCCATCTGCAAAAACAAAAGGTCCAGCATATCAAGGGAAATAACGAAAAGAAATGAAAGGGAAGGTGGCCCAGCTGTAGTGGATCTAAAACTGTATCATAAAGCAGAAATCATCAAAACTACTTGGCACTGGCTAAGAAATAGAGTGGTGGATCAGTGGAATAGGTTACATACACAAGACACAACAGTCAATGGCTATGGTAGTGTACTATTTGACAAAGCCAAAGCCTCCAGCTTCTGGAATAAGAACTCATTATTTAGCAAAAACTATTGGGAAAACTGGAAAATAGTATTGCAAAACCAGGCATAGACCAACACCTCACATTCTATAACAACCTAAAGTCAAAATGGGTACATGATTTAGATATAAAGGTGATTATATAAGCAAACTAGGAGAGCAAGGAATAGTTTACCTGTAAGATCTACAGAGAATAGAAGAATTTATGAACAAAAAAGAGAAAGAGAACATTATGAAATGCAAAATGGATACTTTTGATTACATTAAATTAAAAATTTTCGCAGACACAAAGCCAGTGCACTCAAGATTAGAAGGGAAGCAGAAAGCTAGGAAATAATTTTTACCACCAGTGTCTGTGGTAAAGGCCGCTTTTCTCAAATATGTAGGGTATTGAGTCCAATTCATTAGAATATGAGTTATTCCCCAATTGATAAATGCTCAAAAATTATGAACAGGCAATTTTCAGATGAAAAATTAAAGCTATCTATAGTCATATGAAAAAATGCTCTAAATCACTATTGATTAGGAAAAAAAAAAGCAATTTTAAACAACTCTAGGTACCACATCACACCTATCAGTTTAGCTAACATGACAAAAACAGAAAAAACTATAAATGTTGGAGAAGACTTGGGAAAATTGTTATACTAATGTATTGTTGATGGAGTTTTGAACTGATCCAACCATTCTGGAGAGCAATTTGCAACTATACCCAAAAGGCTATCAAACTGTGCATACCTTTTGACCCAGCAATACCAACTCTAGGTCTGTATTCCAAAGAGATCATACAAATTGGAAAAGGACCCACATGTACAAAAACATTTATAGCAGCTCTTTTTGTGGTGGCCAAGAATTAGAAATCCAGGGGATGTCCATCAATTGGAGAATGGCTGAACAAGTTGTGCTATCTGAATGTAATCGAATACTATTCTTCTATAAGAAATGATGAGCAGGTAGTTTTCAGAAAAAAACCTAAAAAGACTTACATGAATGGAGGCTAAGTGAAGTGAGCAGAACCAAGAGAACATTACACGCAGAAACAATAATCTTGTGCAATCACCAACTTAGATAAACTTAATTTTTCTCAGCAATACAGTGATCTAAGACAATTCTAAAAGACTCATGATGGAAAATGCTATCCATATCCAGAGAAAGAACTATGGAGTCTGAATGCAGATTGAATCATACTACTTTATCTTTTTGTTTTTGTTTGTTTGTTTTTGTTTTTTCTGTCTCGTGGTTTTCCACTTTGGTTCTAATTCTTCTTTACAAAATGACCTATGTGGAAATATGTTTAATATGATTTTACATATATAGCCTGTATCAGAATTCACACTGAATTGAGGAGGAGTGAGCAGATGGAATGGGAGAAAATTTAGAACTCAAAATCTTGTAGAAGTGAATGTTGAGAACTAATAGCCAATAAATAAATAAAATTTTTAAAATGCCAATTTTCTCATCACAAATGAAAGAAAAATACTTGTAAATACACACACACACACATGCACACATGCACACACGCATACACACAAGCAAATATTTGGTTACTTTACCTTAAGGAGACCCAGTGGTAATTATGTAAAAACAGATAAAAAATGTGAACATTAAATAAAATTTAGGAACACCCATACCTAGGATAAAAGATGACCATGACCTTTCAGGATCTCATTCAATATTAGTACCTTATGTAGAGTATTAAATGTGTTTCCTCTGAGGTTTACATTCAAACTCTCTAATGACTATGCTTTGATGAGTTTCTAATTTCATTAATGCCCTCTCAAGTAATGCAAGTTGTGATCATTCCTGGCTTCACATAATAGTTCTAAACCATAATATCCCATAAATTTTCCCAACATGTTAAAGACTTTCTTCTTGTTCTTTTAATATTACAAGGATGCCACAGTATCACTAAGGCTGGCCATCAGTGTAGCATAGTTGATAGAGCAGTGAGACTGGATTCTGGTCTGTGTTTCCTTTCACAACGTGATAAATATGGAAATATGTTTCGCATGACCCCACAAGTGTAACATCAAATGGCTTGCCTTCCCAATGGGGCCGTGGGGGGTGGGGGGAGTGTTATGGTAATGACAGTGAGACTTTTTTGCTATTCTTCTCTTTTGGAATGCTAAGGCCATCAAGTGCCTTTAATGAGTCTTGCCTTTGTTTGAATGGGGCAGGTTAAGTGGTACCCAAATCTTGTCTTTTGTTTTGGAGTGCTTCTCAGCACTAAGGAATATTTGATTGAATTGGGAGTCTTTGAGGACCTGCTTAGTCAAGGGAAGGTCTAGTTCACATGGGCTTGAGTCACATGGTTATGATGCCCTCTGACCCAGAGGAAGCATTTAAGTCACAAGAAAGCCTAGGTCATGTAGATTTGAGTCACATGGCTGTGACACCCTTTGACCCTGAAGAAGTGTGTATATACTCAGAAGTTAGCATTTTGACTTGGAGGGCATACTCATTGAAAAAGTGTTGGTGATGAGACTTTGGGTAGCCATTGAAAGCCCTCCAACTTTGAAAATCCCGGATGTTGGTACTTCTCTGGTAACTATGTGTTGTGATTTGGTCAGACAAAAATCTGTGTGTGTTTGCTCTGTTTATGTAATTTCTGCTTTCAATTTCTGTTTATATTCTTTCTGAAGTTCAGGGTGGTGGCTTTCCCCCCTGAACTAAGTGAATGGCATATGTATGTTTAATTAAAGTAAGATTGTTAACCCCTTAAAGTTGTTTTCCTTAGAAAAGCAGATCAAAGGACCTGTGCCAGCAGCCCTTCTATATTCTGGTGTTATCAGGCTTTCACCCCCACAACAGCTGCTAGTAACATTGTTGTTACAGGGAGGAGAAGAAAGGAGAGAGGAAGAGAATTTGGGAATTAGGAAGTGAAGGGAAGGATAAGGAAGTAAAAGAAATAATAAGCTCATAGATGTAGATATGGAAAGGATCTCAGATACCATGTATTTCAGCCCCCTTATTTCACAGATGAGGAGACAGAGATCCAGAGAAATTAAGCATTACCCCAGGGTATACAATGGTAAAGCCAAAGATCAATCCCAGGGTTTCTGGCTAGAAACCCAGTGCTACTTCCATTACACATCTTTAGAAAAAACCTCGTGTAATTACCTATACTCATACATTTGCCTTTGTCAGAGACCTGGAAAAGGGTTGGAGGTAGGTGACAAGAAGGAAAACAGTCCCAAGGTATGATAGAAGTTTATTCACAGAAGTCTATCTGTGGTTTAGAATGGGAAAATTATTAGAACCACTGATTGAGATTTAGCAAAATGTCAACTACTTGTACCTGTATCACAAGTCTTTTCAAATTGGAGGTGGTTACATTGTCCAGTGAATTAAGAATCATTCCAGTTTTGTGTAGGATAAAGGTTCTGAGTGGGTGATATAGGCTAGAAGATAACAGGAGTCAGAGTTAAGACAGTAAGACAAACAGAGGAAATTTTGAAGCATGAAGTTAAGTTGAAAGAATGTCTGAGTACATTCAGGAAAAAACACCCACATTAATCACTCAAATCAGCATGCTAGAATTGAAGTGAGAAGCTGAAGTTTATACCTAACAATCCAATTTGGCTGAAAAGCTGACTTTAAAATGTCAGAAAGTAACAGTTTCTATTATAGAGTTTAATCAATGTTTATCTGTAATTCACTCATTAAGTCCTTAAACTAATAAATATGTGTGTCATTACTGCTGCAACAGGCAGGGACATTCATGTATATAGATATGTTGATATAGATATAAATATGTATGTATGTATACATATACATATGCATATATGTATATATGCACATATACACACATATTTGTTATAAATATTATAAATGAGGATGCTATTTATATGTTTTGCTGTAAGAAATAATTTATGTATTTTAAGAATAGGGCAGCTAGGTGATGTATTGGATAGAATACCAGGCCTGGAGTCAGGAAAACCTGACTTCAAGTCTTACCTCTGACACGTACTAGCTGTGTGACCTTAGGCAAGTCACTTAACCCTATTTGCCTCAGTTTGTTCATCTGTAAAATGAACTGGAGAAAGAAATGGCAAAGCACTCTAGTATCTTTGCCAAGAAAACCCCAAATAGGGTCACAAAGAATCAGATACAACTGAAGATGACTGAACAGCAACAACAACAAAATTTTAAGAATAAGTTATGGTTCAATCAAGGCTATTAGTATCTATAAGTAGCATTGTGATATAATTGCTCATATTCATATTTCACATCTAAGACACAGCTTTAGTCCTACTGGAGGCAGGTGGTGGTGAATTAGATATAACACTGGGTCTAGAGTCAGGAAGACATGAGTTCAAATCTGGCCTCACACATTTATAAGCCGTGTGACCTTGGGCATCAATTTCCTCATCTGTAAAATGGAGCCTCAACAGCCTCTCTTGCTTCTGTAGCAATATATTAGCCATCTGTCTCCTCTCATCCCCCACACCAACACTCTAGTTCTGGCTCTCATCACTTCTCTCGTTGTTCGTTGTTTGCTCATCCTTTGTTGTGGAAGAAGACCAATGACACCAGGAGGGCAATGGCTTGACTTGCAAGTGAATTGGATTTAAGTGAGCCAGGATTGTGCAAAGTCATCAGCCCCACTCTCTCCTCCAGAGTCATTCCTAGCCCAGTGGCAAGATATAGGTCAGGACAACTGGTTATAGCCCTGGAGTACTTCTCTCATCAGTTATTGAAGTAGCCTCCTAATTGGTCTCCTTGTCCCTAGGTTCTACTTTGTACAATTCTTTTTTCACACAATAACCAACATAATATTCCTGAGACACTGCTCTGACCAGGTGACTCATCTTCTGTACAGTCTTCAGTTATTTCTATTGCTTCTAGAATAAAATAACAAATTCTTCCACTTGCTATTTAAAGCCCTATACATCTTCCTTGAAGCTTACCTCTCTGGTCTTGTTTCCTACTTCTCCCTTTCCTGTGTTTTAAGTTTCAGATAAACTGACCTTTTTGTAGTCTCCTGAAATCAACACTTCATCTCTTGCTTCCATGCCTCTGCAGGGCATCCCCCGTACTTGGAATGCACTTCTTTCTCACTTTCACTTAAAATCCTAGTCTTCTTTCAAGGTTCATCTCATGTGCCACTTCTGCCTTGGAAGACCTTCTGATCCCTTCTTTGTTAGATATTTCTCTTGCTTGCTCAAGATAGTTCTTATTTAGCTGTGTGCATGTGCGTGTGTATGCGTGTGCATGTGTGCGTCTGTGATATAGCTCCCTTGCAGTGTATAATCTCCTTAGAGGCAGGTTTTTTTTTTAATGGTTGCTGTTTTGTTTTGTTGTGTTTCTGTTTTGGTCTTTGCTTTCTCAGTGCCTTGTACATAATAGGCACTTTATTGCTTATCTAATTTAATTATTAGATGACATTAGCATAGAAATTTACTGTTTACAAAGTCTTTTCATTTATTATCTCACTTGATCTTCACAACAGCCCTGGGAAAGGTTGCTATAAGCCACTAATACAAGTTATTACTTATGTTAACAAATGCCGATCTTTCAGAAAGTGTGTGTCCCATGGCTGTGGACAATGTCCTGGGAGTTCTTAATCTTGATGTAGGCCATGTAACAGAAAGCATACTGGATTTCTAATTTATACTTCTCTTCTGCAGGAAAGTTATTTTTATTCTTACATATTTTCACATGAAATATTTACTTTCTCTCCATGATAGTAACTGACTAATAGCAACTTATATTTGTATTAATTGCTTTTTCTACAATAATTTGGAATTGGGTGTCTTTTTTTTCCCATAACTGTAATTCGGCTCTCTACTGAGCTCAGATGTGACAATGGTTTATTCATACAAAGACAAATTTAGCAGAAATCTGACAGGAAGTAAGAAAAATGTGTCTACCTAAACTACAGATAGGTTAAGTATGTAGAATTAAGCAGAATTATACTTCTTAATTTGGTATTTGGCCAGAATGCTAAGGGAGCATTTGGGGACATCCTTATTCCAGCTCACAAGAAGGCTTTCCAAATTAAAGAAACCAGCACCACACAGCTGCCCTCTACATAGTAATTTTCTTCATTTGGATGTTTGGAAAGACCAGATGCCAGGGACCTGAACACAGTTTGAAATTAAACACAGGGCTTGGGTCTCTTCCCCCAGGGGTAGGATCCTGCTGACTATATGTTTTACTCTAATTTGTTTTTTTGTTTTAAAGTTCAGGATATAGCAACATCAATATATTTTCACTCCTAAAGTACTGGGCAAAATCATAAGGACACAAAGGCCCACTGATTTCTCACTAAGGTGGAATAACAAGATGCAAGGTCATAGTCTTATACTATTTACTGGCACAAATATGAAATTTAAGGGTTACTCCACTATTTTGTAGAGTGCCTCTTAAAGATGGCTGCATGCCTGGACATCAGCAATCCAGAATTCCCATAAACACCCCAGTAAATCTTTAAGATGTACCATTATTTGGTGATGAAAGAGAGCACCCTGGAGAGAATTCAACCCATCTCAGGGGTAAACAAAATGAACTCCGGAGTTTTGTAGCAGCCCTGACGTATACAAGCCACAGTAGAAGGGGGAAGGCTAGCCCAGGAGGATGCTCTTGGCCCCAGTCCAGCTCGGGTGCTGCCCTAGAATACAACAACAGGTAGAGGGGAAGTGTCCCGAGGAGAGCATAATGTAGGGGTTAGCCCTGGAGCCCTGTGATGAGAAGTGCAGGATAGGGGACTTTTTGGAAACTCAAGGAATCAAGGTCCCTGAAGAGCATTCTCTATTTCTGCCACAAAGTAACAGGGGCCATAAGCAATAGTATCATTTCTAGTCCCAAGTGAGTAGTGAAGACACAATTCCCCAGTTCATACCATGTAGGAAGCACTGAAAACTTCCACATCTCTGGAACTAACTCTGAAAATAGCAATGCTTAAAAAGTCTGAAGTTTGGGACAGTGTCTGCACACCCTCACCCTGGTTTACAAAAAAAAACCAACTCAACTTTAAAGTAACATTCAAAGTGAAGAAATATACTAGAAAGTGAGCCAAACAACAACAAAAACAACAAAGAATCTGTCCATAAACAAGACTCAGTAACCGGGAAGACCAAAACACAAATTCAAGAGACAAGGGTGTCGAAACATGTACATGCAAAGCTTCAAAAAATGTGAACTCAATGAAAGCTCAATAGAAATTGTTGGAAGAGATAAAAATTGTTTTTAGAAATCTAATAAGAGTGGCAGAGGAAACTTGGGTAAAGAAATGATAGAGGAAGAAAATTATGAAAAGACAATTAACAGCTTGGTAAAAGAAGCACAAAAATACTGAAGAAAATGACACCTTAAAAACCAGAATTACACGAACGGAAAAAGAGGTACAAAAATTCACTGCTGCTAATAACTGATATAAAAAAAGAATTGGTCAAATGAAAAAAGGTATAAAATTTCACTGAAGAAAATAGGTATTTGACAATTAGAAATGGGCAAGTGGAATCCCAGGATTCCATGAGACATCAAAAAAAGCCCAATAAAACAACATCAAAAGAATGAAAAAAATAGAAGGAAATGTGAATGTTTTCAATGGAAAAATAACTGACATGGAAAATACATCAAGGAGACATAATTTAAAATTATTGGACTACCTGAAAGCCACATTATAAAACACCTAGACACCACAGTTCAATGAATTATAAAAGACAACTTCCCCAATGTCCTAGAACCAGAGGGTGAAATAGAAACTGAAAGACCCCATTGATCTCCCACTAAAAGAGATTCCAAAATGAAAACTCCCAAGAATATTATAGCCAAATTCACAATGTTCCGGATGAAAAAGAAAATCCTGTAGGCAGCTAAGAGAAACAATTCAAATATTGTGAAGCCAAAATCATGGTCACACATGATTTAGCAGCTATCACTTTAAAGGCATGGAGGGCTTAGAATATCATATTTTAGGAAGCAAAAGAGTTGGGATTGCAACCAAGAATCAGCTAACTAGCTAAATGAGTATAATCCTTCAAGAGAAAAAATGGATACTTAATGAATTAGAGGAATTTAAAGCATTCCTGATGAAAATACCAGAGATGAATAGAAAATCTGACTTTTAAATAGAAGACTCAAGAGAAGCATAGAAAGGTAGATATATGAAAGAGAAATCATAAGAGACTCAATAAGGTTAAACTATTTATATTCCTCTGTGGAAAGATGATACATGTAACTCATAAGAATGTAATCATTACTATGGAAGTTAAAAAGACTCTATATAGACAGAGGAAATGGGAGTGATATGTTGAGATGATCTAACAAATGAGTAGGTGAGAAAGGGATCTGTGGGAGAAAGGAGAAGAATGGGGCAGCACACAAGGAAAAGCTTTTACAATGGAGGAGAAATGTTGGGGGGGGCAATGCTTGAAAACCTCTCTTACCTGAATTGGTTCAAAATGGGAAACACACACACACACACACAAATGCCCACACCCAGACAGCCACACATATGTACTCAGTTGGGTATAGAAATCTCTTATCCAATGGGTAATTAGGAGACAGAGGGGATAAAACAATGGGCAGGATGCTAAAAGATAAGGAAGATTAAGGAAGACAGTGGTCAGAAGCAAAACAGACTCCTGAGGGGAGATGGGATAAAAAAAGAGATAAGAAGAAAACAGAAGAAAATAGGTTGGAGGGAAATGAAGTCAATAATCATAACTGTAAATGTGAATAGGATGATTTCATCTAGAAAACAGAAACAGCAGACTGGATTAAAAACCAGAATCCATCAATGTGTCTTTTACAAGAAACATACATAAAGAGATACATACATAGTTAGAATAATGGGCTGGAAGAGAATCTATTATGCTTCCAGTGATGTAAAAAAGGCAAGTATAGCAATGATCTTAGACAAAACAAAAGCAAAAAAATGTAGGTAATTAAAAGGGAGAAATAGGGAAATTATATCTTCCTAAAAGGAACCAAAGAAAATGAAGTGATATCCATACTAAACATATATGCACCATTTAAAAAAAAATAATAGCATTGTATTATCAAAGTTTGGCATATTCAAATTTAAAACAAAAGAAAATCAATCTAATTTTTAAAATTCATAGTTGGCAGTGAGAGAAAAAATAAAACATTTTTTGAAAGTCTCATAGCTGATAACAAGAAATTGACTGACTTACACATTTGTATAGAACAAAATAGATGCAGGTATTTGGTTGGGGGATTGGAGGCTTGTTGTCACGGAAGCTTATCAAAAAGATTTTCCAGGATGCTCCAACACTGACTATGATCCTGAGTGTATTCCCATGTCTGACACATCCTGTGGGTGCTCCAAGCTTATGGATTCCAGCTGGCCTTCTCTCTCAGTCATAGAGAACACAGAGACTTCCACTTTCCCTACCAGGCCCAAGGATTCTAAATAAAAATCCCTCTACTAGAACTACAGAGGAGTCAGCCTCCTAGGAGCTTCATTATTACTGAGGCTCAGATTGCTTGGGGTTATGGAGAGGAGGGCTATTTAGAATTTTTCCTAGCATTCCATAGGTCTTCCCACAGGGCTTTAATTTTTCCAGCACTGTCTGCTTCCCTGTTCTTAGGTTGAGCCTTTACCCATCCCTTGTGGAACCACCAGGTTCTAGAGTCAAGATCTGCTCCATTTATGACAATTTCCTTCTGCTGAATTAGAAAAGTAATTAGCAGGGTGGAGCCAAGAGGGAGGCTGGAAAGCAGGGGCTTTCCTGAGCTCCCCCCCCAGGTCCCTCCAAACCCTATAAAAATAGCTCTGAACAAATTCTAGAACTGCAGAAGGCACAAAGTAGCAGAGGAAGACAGGGCTCCAGTCCAGGACAGCCTGGATGGTCACGGAGTAAGGTTTATTGCATGAAACTAGAAGCAGAGTGGAGGAGAGCCCAGCCAGACCGGGAGCCAGGCAATACAGGCCCTAGCATCCTGAATCCTGAGCTGTGGCAGTTACCAGACTTCTCAACCCACAAACACCAAAGACAACAGAGAAGAACTGCAGAACCCATGAAATAGCAGAGGGAAGCAGGGCTCCAGCCCAAGACAGCCTGTATGGTCGCTGGGTAAGGTTGGAACTGGGAGTGGAGCAGAGCAGAGCCCAGCATGGGTGACAGCAGGACAAACCAGACCAGGAGCTGGACAGAACAGGCCCTAGCACCATGGATCGCTGAGCTGTGGCAGTTACAAGACTTCTCAACCCACAAACACCAAAGACAACAGAGAAGGTTAGTGGGAAAAGCTGTGAGGACAGAGTGAAAGGAGTTCACTGCTCGGCCACCGCCCTGGGGACCACGGAGGTGGTGCAGCTACAGAACTACAGCTGCAGTTGCTTTGGGGCCCCAGGCCCAACTGGTGGGAGGAATTAAGTGGCAGATGAGCACAGGAGTGTAGAGCCTGCTTAAGACCTGAGTCCAATCAGCATTGGCGGTTCTTGGGGGAGGAGGAGCACTGGTGTGGCAGAGCTGGCTATATAGAAATAGCTCAAAAGCAACAGTGCATCGTCTCAAGCTTGGAACAAAGTACTCTGTACTCTACAAGCAGTCATACCCCAACAAAAAACTCAAGGGTTAAGAAGCTGGCTGGGAACATGGCCAGGAAATGAAGATTCAGACTCAGACTTTGGAATTTTTTTTGGTGACAAAGAAGGCCAAAACATCCAACCAGAAGAAGCCAACAAAGTCAAAGAGCCTATGTCAAAATCCTCCAAGAAAAACATGAATTGGTCCCAGGCCATGGAAGAGCTCAAAAAGGATTTGGAAAAGGAAGTGAGAGAGTTAGAGGAAAAATTGGGAAGAGAAATCAGAATGATGTGAGAAAACCATGAAAAACAAGTCAATGACTTGCTAAAGGAGACCCAAAAAATTACTGAAGAAAACAACACCTTAAAAAATAGACTAATTCAAATGGCAAAAGAGCTCCAAAAAGCCAATGAGGAGAAGAATGCCTTCAAAGGCAGAATTAGCCAAATGGAAAAGGAGGTCTAAAAGACCACTGAAGAAAATAACACCTTAAAAATTAGATTGGAGAAAGTGGAAGCTAGTGACTTTATGAGAAATCAAGATATTGTAAAACAGAACCAAAAGAATGAAAAAGTGGAAGACAATGTGAAATATCTCATTGGAAAAACCACTGACCTGGAAAATAGATCCAGGAAAGAGAATTTAAAAATTATTGGACTACCTGAAAGCCATTATCAAAAAAAGAGCTTAGATATCAACTTTCAAGAAATTATCAAGGAGAACTGCCCTGATATTCTAGAGCCAGAGGGTAAAATAGAAATTGAAAGAATCCACTGATTGCCTCCTGAAAAAGATCCCAAAAAGAAAACTCCTAGAAATATTGTCACCAAAATTCCAGAGCTCCCAGATCAAGGACAAAATACTGCAAGCAGCCAGAAAGAAACAATTTGAGCATTGTGGAAACACAATCAGAATAACATAAGATCTAGCACCTTCTACATTAAGGGATCAAAGGGCTTGGAATATGATATTCCAGAGGTCAACAGAGCTAGGATTAAAACCAAGAATCACCTACCCACCAAAATTGAGTATAATGCCATAAGGCAAAATATGGATTTTCAATAAAATAGAGCACTTTCAAGCTTTCTCAGTGAAAAGACCAGAGATGAATAGAAAATTTGACTATCAAACACAAGGATCAAGAGAAACATGAAAAGGTAAACAAGAAAGAGAAATCACAAGGGACTTATTAAAGTTGAACTGTTTTGTTCACATTCCTACATGGAAAGATGATGCGCATAATTCATGAGTATTAGGGTAGCATGAAGGGAATATACATACATACATTATATATGTGTGTATATATGTATATGTATATTATATATATATATATATATATATATATATATATATACACACACATATATATATATATATATAGACAAAGGGCACAGGATGAGTTCAATATGAAGAGTTGATATCTAAAAAAAATAAAATCAAATTAAGGGATGAGAGAGGAATATATTGAGAGAGGGAGAAAGGGAGAGATATAATGGGGTAAATGATCTCACATAAAAGTGGCAAGAAAAAACAGTTCTGTTGGAAGGGAAGAGGGGGCAGGTGAGGGGGGAATGAGTGAATCTTGTTCTCATCAGATTTGACCTGAGGAGGGAATAGCATACACACTCAATTGGGTATCTTACTCCACAGGAAAGAAGGAAGAAGAAGAGAAAAAGGGGGAATGATAGAAGGGAGGGCAGATAGGTGGAGGAGGTAATCAAAAACAAACACTTTCCAAAAGGTACAGGGTCAAGGGAGAAAATTCAATAAAGGGGGACTGGTTAGGAAGGAGCAAAATATAGTTAGTCTTTAACAACATGAGTATTGTGGAAGGGTTTTACATAATGATACACTTATGGCCTATGTTGAATTGCTTGCCTTCTTAGGGAGGGTGGGTGGGGAGGGAAGAGGGGAAACAATTTGGAACTCAAAGTTTTATAAACAGATGTTCAAACAAAAAGATTTGCATGCAACTAGGAAATAACATACACAGGCAATGGGGCATGGAAATTTATCTTGCTGTACAAGAAAGGAAAGGAAAAGAGGATGGGAGGGGAGTGGAGTAACAGAAGGGAAGGCTGACTGGGGGATGGGACAACCAGAATATGTGCCATCTTGGAGTGGGCAGGAGGGTAGAAATGGGGAGAAAGTTTTTAATGTAAACTCTTGTGAAAATCAATGCTGAAAACTAAATATATTAAATAAATTAAATTTAAAAAAAAAGAAAAGTAATTAACTCTTGCCTGCATAAGCCAAGAAACCAGGCAGGAATCAGCCACTGAACAAGACACCAGGGGAAGATTTAGCAAGGGAAATAATAGAAATGGTAATTAAATAATGCCTTTTGTAGAAGGTTTATTATCTTTTTTCATTCCTCACATCATCCCCAGGAGGTAGGAAATAGCACCATCCCGTTCTTAGAAGGGAAGGAGGCAGAATACAGACACACCAAGCAATTTCCCCAGGGTCACAAGGCCAGATATAAAGCAGCTCCAGAATTCAGGGCCCTGCTTACCAAGGCAGAAAAAAAAGAAAGATCCACCCCATTTACTATTTGACAGCTGAAGGGAAATGAGTTACAGGTATTTCTTGATTTATTTTTTAAATTAATTTATTTTACAACATTCAGTTCCTCCAGTTTTTGAGTTTCAAATTTTCTCCCTCTCCCTCCACTCCTCCCTCCCCACCCATGACTGCATGCGATCTATTTAGGTTCTACATATTCCTTCACACTAAAGAAATTTTCAGAATAGTCAAATTGTAAAGAAGAACAATAACAAATGGAATGAACTCCAAGAAAGAAGAAACAAATCAGAAACAAAAGCAAAAACAAACAAAAAAAAAGAGAGCAAATAGTTTGTTTTAATCTGCATTCAGACTCCATAATTCCTTTCTGGAGGTGGATAGCTTTTTCCATCAGCTGCCTTTTGGAGTTGTCTTAGAACCTTGCTTTGCTGAAAGGAGTCAAGTCTATCAAAATTAGTAATCACAGATACAATGCATCTGTAATTGTGTACAATGTTCTCCTGCTTCTGTTCCCCTCACTCAGCATCAGATCATATAAGTCTTTCCAGGTTATTATGAAGTCCATCTGCTCCCCATTTCTTATAGCACAATAGTATTCAATTACATTTATATACCACAACTTATTTAGCCTCAATTGATGGGCATCCCCTTGATTTGCAATTCTTGGTCAACACAAAAAAAGCTGCTATAAATATTTTTGAACATACAGGTGCTTTTCCCACTTGTATGATTTCTTTGGGATAAAGCCCTAGAAGTGGTATTGCTGAGTCAAAGGGTATGCACATTTTTATAGCCCTTTTGCAAAGTTCCAAATTGCTCTCCAGAAATGTTGGATCAGTGCACAGCTCCACCAACAATGCATTAGTGTTCCAATTTTCCCACATCCTCGCCAGCATTTATAATTTTCCTGTTTTGTCAGGCAAGCCAATCTGACAGGAGAGATGTGGTAACTAAAAGTTGTTTTGATTTGCATTTCTCTAATCAATAGTGACTTAGAGAATTTTTCATATAACTAATTTCTTCCTCTAAAATTGCCTGTTCATATCCTTTGAACATTTATCAATTGGGGAATGACTTGTATTCTTATAAATTTAACTCAGTTCTCTGTATATTTTAGAAATGAAGCCTTTATCAGAGAAACTGGTTGTAAAAATTCTTTCCCAATTTTCCACTTCCCCCCAATCTTTGTTGCATTGGCTTTGTTTGCACAAAAATTTTCAATTTAATGTAATCCAAATTATCCATTTTGCATTTCATAACACTCTGTACATTTTGTTTCATCATAAATTCTTCCCTTCTCCATAAACTTGACAGGTAAAGTATTCCTTGCTCTCCCCAATTGCCTATGGTATCAGCCTTTATATCTAAATCCTGAATGCATTTTGACTTTATTTTGGTATGTGGTGTGACATATTGGTCTAGGCACAGTTTCTGCCTTACTGTTTGCCAGTTTTCCCAACTGTTTTTGTCAAATAGTGAGTTTTTATCCCAGAAGCTGGAGTCTTTGGGTTTATCAAACAGTAGATTACTATACTCATTGACTACTGTCTTGTGTACCTAACCTATTCCACTGATCCAACACTCTGTTTCTTAGCCAGTAACAAGTATTTTTAATGACTGCTGTTTTATAATACAGGGAGTTCCTAAAGTCTGGACACATAGGCAAAAATGCATATTTTCAAGAAATGAAATGATATTTTCAACATTTTATTTAATTGGAATATTAACAAATAACATCTTAAATATGATTTCCATCATTTGTGATGCAAAGGTTGATGCTCTTTGCAAGAGTCATGTGAACTCGACACAGTAACTTGACATTGCCATCAATTTTAGCACATTCGCTTTTTATGAGCTCAATTAAATGTGTTGGATCTGTGATTTTCATTGAGTACACCTTCTCATTTAGCACACAGCAGAAAAAGGAGTCAAGGGGGCTTAGGTCTGTTAGTATTCCAAATATTTCAAAATATGCATTTTTGCCTATGTGTCCAGACTTTAGGGACATGACTTTAGGGACCCCCTGTAAAGTTTAAGATCTGGTAAGGCTAGGCCACCTTCCCTAGCATTTCTTTTCACTAATTTCCTTGATATTCTGGACCTTTTGTACTTCCAAATGAATTTTGTTATTATTTTTTCAAGCTCTATAAAATAATTTTGGTAGTTTAATTGGTATGGCACTAAACAAGTAAATTAATTTAGGTAAAATTGTCATTTGTATTATATTAGCTTGGCCCAACCACAAGCAACTGATGTTTTTTTTTTTTTCCAATTATTTAGATCTGACTTTATTTGTGTGAAAAGTGTTTTGTTAATTGTGTTCATATACTTCCTGAGTTTGTCTTGGCAGGTAGGCTCCCAAATATTTTATAATGTCTACAGTAATTTTAAATGGAACTTCTCTTTCTGTCTCTTGCTAATGGGCATCCTCAGTAATAGAGAAGAATGCCAAGGATTTATGTGGGTTTATTTTATATCCTGCAACTTTGCTAAAGTTATTTATTATTTTGAGCAGTTTTTTACTTGAGTTTCTAGGATTCTCTAAGTATATCATCCTGTCATCTGCAAAGAGTGATAACTTAGTTTCTTCTTTGCCTATTCTAATTCCTTCAATTTCTTTGTCTTCTCTTATTGCTAATGCTAACATTTCTAGTGCCGTATTGAATAACAGTGGTGATAAAGGACATCCTTGTTTCACCCCCGATCTTATGGGAAATGTATCTAGCTCATCCTCAACACATATAATGCTTACTGATGGTTTTAGGTAGATGCTATTTACCATTTTAAGGAAGGTTGCATTTATTCCTATGCTTTCTAGTGTTTTTAATAGGAATGGATGTTGTATTTTGTCAAAAACTTTTTCTGCAGCTATTGAGATAATCATATGGTTTCTACTACTGTTGCTGTTGATATGATCAATTATGCTCATAGTTTTCCTAATATTTAACCAGTCTTGCATTCATATAATATATTCTATCTGGTCGTAGTGTATTAATATCATGATAAGTTGCTGTAATTTTTTGCTAATATTTTATTTAAATTTTTTGAATCTATATTTATTAGGGAAGTTTCTCTATAATTTTCTTTCTGTTTTGACTCTTTCTGTTTTAAGTATTAGAACCATATTTGTGTTGTAAAAAGAATTTGGTAGGACTCCTTCTTCATCTATTTTCCCAAATAGTCTATAAAGTATTGGAATTAATTGTTGTTTAAATGTTTCATATAAATTGCTTGTAAATCCATCTGGCCCTGGAGATATTTTCCTAGGGAGTTAATTGGTGGCTTTTTCAACTTCTTTTTCTTAGACAGGGTTAATTAAGTATTTGATTTACTCTTCTGTTAGTCTGGGAAATTTATATTTTTGTAAATATTCATTCTTTTCCCTAAGATTGTCAAGTTTATGGGCATACAATTGGGCAAAATAATTCTTAATTATTGTTTTAATTTCCTCTTTATTGGAGATGAATTCACCCTTTTCCTTTTTGATGCTGGTAATTTAGTTTTCTTCTTTCTTTTTTTTAATCAAATTGACCAAAGTTTTATCAATTTTATTGTTTTTTTCATAAAACCATCCCTTAGTTTTATTTATTAGTTCAATAGTTTTCTTGATTTTGATTTTATTAATCTCTTCTTTGGTTTTCAGTATTCTTAATTTGGTATTTAATTGAGGATTTTCTAATTGTTCTTTTTCTAACTTTTTCAGTTGCATTCCAAATTTATTGATCTCCTTTTTCTCCATTTTATTCATATAAGTATTCAGAGATATATAAAACTTCCCCTAAGAACTGCTTTCACTGCATCCCGTTAAGTTTCGGTATGTTGTCTCATTATTGTCATTCTTCTGAATGAAGTTATTGATTGTTTCTATGATTTGTTGTTTGACCCATTCATTCTTTAGGATTAGATTATTTAGTTTGCAATTAATTTTTAGTCTATCATTCCATTGCCTTTTATTATGTATAATTTTATTGCATCATGATCTGAAAGGGATGCATTGACTACTTCTGCCTTTCTGCACTGGATTATGAGGTTTTATGCCCTAGTACATGGTCAATTTTGTGTATATCCCATGTACCTCTGACAAAAAGGTGTATTTTACTTATTCAGTGCCATACCAAACTACCAAAAATTATTTTACAGAGCTGGATAAAATAATAGCAAAATTCATCTGGAAGGACAAAAGGTCTGGAATATCACGGGAATTAATGAAAAGAAATGCTAGGGAAGGTGGCCTGGCTATACCAGATATTAAATTGTATTATAACGCAACAGTCATCAGAACTACTTGTTACTGACTAAGAATCAGAGTGGTGGATCAGTGGAACAGGTTAAGTAAACAAGATGCAGTAGTCAATGGCTATAGCAATCTACTGTTTGATAAACCCAAAGAATCCAGCTTCTGGGTTAAAAATTCACTATTTCACAAAAACTGCTGGGAGAATTGGAAAACAGTATGACAGAAACTGGGCACAGACCAATATCTTATAATGTAGACCAAAGAAAAGTCAAAATGTATTCATGATTTAGGAATAAAGACTCATACTATAAGCAATTTGGGAGAGCAAGAAATAGTTCCCCTGTTAGATTTGTGGAGAAAGGAAGAATTCATGACCCAACAAGAGATAGCATTACAAAATGCAAAATGGATAATTTTGATTATGTTAAATTGAAAAGTTTTTGTACAAACAAAGACAATGCAACAAAGATTAGGAGGGAAGCGGAAAATTGGGAAAGAATTTGTATAACCAATGTCTCTGATAAAGGCTTAATAACTAAAATATACAGGGAACTGAACCAAATGTATAGAAATACAAGTCATTCCCCAATTGAGAAATGGTCAAATGATGTGAACAGGTAGTTTTCAGAGGAAGAAATTAAAGATATATATAATCATATGAAAAAATACTCTAAATCACTATTGATTAGAGAAACACAAATCTAAACAACTCTTAGATACCACATCTCTCCTGTCAGATTGGCTAACCTGACAAAACATGAAAATTATAAATGCTAGAGAGGATGTGGGAAAATTGGAGCATTGTTACATTGCTGGTGGAGTTGTGAACTGATCCAGTCATTCCGGACAGCAATTTGGATCTATGCCCAAAGGGCTATAAAAATGTGCATACCCTTTGACCAAGCAATAGCACTTCTAGAGCTGTATCCCAAAGAGATCACAAAAGTAGGAAATGGACGGGTATGTACAGAAATATTTATAGCAGCTTTTTTGTGGTGGCAAAGAATTGGAAATCAAGGGGATGACCATCAATCAGGGAATGGCTAAACAAATTGTGGTATATGAATGTAATGGAATACTATTGTGCTATAAGAAAGGAGGAGCAGACAGACTTCATTACAACGTGAAAGACTTACATGAACTGATGCTGAGTGAGGAGAGCAGAACCAGGAGATCATTATACATGATTACAGACACATGGTACCTGTAAGGATTAACTTTGATGGCCTTGACTCCTCTCATCAATGCAAGGCTCAAAGACACCTCCAAAAGATTCATGATGGAAAAAGCTATGCACATCCAGAGGAAGAATTATGGTGTTTGAATGCAGATTGAGGCAAACTATTTGCTCTTTTTTCCTTCTTTTTTGTTTTCATTTCTTCTTTCTCATGATTTCATTCCATTTGTTACAATAATTCTTTACAACTGGACTATTATATAAATGAGTTAAATCTGAAGGTATATGTAGATCCTACTTTGGATTATACGTTGTCTTGAAAAAGAGGGGGAATGAGAGGAAGGGAGAGAAGATTTGGAACCCCAAAACTTGTGGAACTGAGTGTTGTAAACTAAAATAAAAAATAAATTTATTAAATTAAAAAAGAGGTAGAGGCAGCAGGGTAGACTGGGAAGAGGTTTCCCTTGAACCAGGAAAATCTGAGTTTAGGTTTTCTCTCTAATATGCAAAATCTGTGTGACCCTGTGAAAATCACTTAACCTCTTAGTGTCCTAGGGACCAGATGCTACAAAATACTCTACTTCCAATAAATTGCAAAGAATGTGTGAATCTGCATTAGTAAGTAGATAATTTGTCATAAGGAAAATCACAGATTTTATCCCCCTCCTTATCCTAATGAAGATTGGGTAAAGATTATGACCAATATGGTCTCATAAAATGGCAAAAATGGTAGAAACAAAATCTAGTTTTTAGAAATCTTGGCTTTAGACCCAACTGAGTCACTTCATCCCAAGATCACTCAAAGATGAAATTGGCTGGAACATAACAAATTTATAAAAATGGAGCAGATGTGTCAGCATTTCTCTAATGATCTGTTTTAATTGTCAAAGACAATGGAGCCACCACATTTGGCTTGTAAGACTCCAGGCTGTGCTGTGGGGAAGCTGAAAGGGCCCTTAAGACTATAAAGTTGGGAAGAGTGACTGCATTTCTCCAAGTACACAATGAAGAAATCCACTTCTGGGGGATGGAAGTGAGGGTAGATGACAATCTTGAAAGCACCAAGGGATGACATTACATATTTAAGAAAGTGGAAAACACAGAATGTCTGGGAAAAACTTATATATGGCATTAATACCTCCAAATGGTGATGAAGAAAATCTCAGTAACTGTTAAGCCACATGACTACTTTTTATTTTAATAAAATATTCATGAGAATATCTTACATATATGTCAACATGTATAAAGATGCTGTTGAAATCATGAGAACAGGCCAGCTTCTATAAATTATTTCTTGCATTATGCTTCATTTTCACAATTGTGCAATCCACTAAAAGACTGAGAAAATATGTATAGAGTAGGAGTTCTTAACCTTTCTTTTTCTGCATCACTCCTTTTTACATTCTGGTGAAGCCTTAGCACCCCTTCTCATAAAAAAATGTTTTAAATGAATAAAATGAAATATATATGATTACAGAGGAAAATAAATATCATGAAACATTAAAATATAAAAATCAAACTCATGATATAGTACTTCTTGCATGAAGTCTTTGTATTTCAAAATTATGATAAGTCTAAATAATATTTAGAGATAACTGGAACAATTGCAATTATGATATGAAAACATCTGTGATTTTTATTGGTGATGTAATCACTTGTTGCTGGCATTTATAATTGAAAGAAATGCTAAAGTTTAGTAAGAGGTTTGGAAAAATAAAGATGTTATTTTTTCCCATCCATAAAAAGAAAAAGAAAAAAGTATATTCCGTTCTATCCCCATCCAGTTTTCTCCAGAGGTCTATCACATCTACCTTTTTCAAAATTCTGTTCACCTCCTTAACTTCTTTCTTGTTTATTTTGAGGTTAGATTTATCAAGTTCAGAGAGGGAAAGGTTGAGATCCCCAACTAGTATAATTTATCTATCTATTTCTTCCTGTAACTGCCTTAACTTCTCCTCTAAGAATTTAGATGCTATACCTCTTGGTGCATATATATTAAGTAATGATGTCACTTCATTGTGTATGGTACCTTTTAGCAGGATATAATTTCCTTCTTTATCACTTTTAATTAGATCTATCTTTGCTTTTACTTTGTCTGAGATTAGGATTGCTACCCCTGCTTTATTACTTCAGCTGAAGAACAATATATTCTACTCCAACCTTTTACCTTTACCCTGTGTGTATCCCCCTGTTTCAAATGTGTGTCTTGTAAACAACATATTGTAGGATTTTGGTTTTTAATCCATTCTTCTGTCTTCCTGTTTTATAGGAGAGTTCATCCCATTCACATTCTCAGTTATGAATACTGTGTCCTTCTCTCCATCCTATTCCCTCCCCCCATTTATGCTTTTATTTCTCTTTTCTCCCTTTCTCCCTTTAAAAGAGTTTTGCTTTTGACCACTGCCTTCCTCCATTTTCCTTTCTTATCAGCCCCCTTCCCTTATCCTTTTCCCTTACTACTTCTTCTCTCCCTTCTAACCACTACCCCCTTTTGCTTTCCTCTTCCCCCTCCTATTGCCTGTATGATAAGTTAGATTTTTCTCCTTAACAGAGTATGTTATTCCCTCTTTGAATCAGATCCCATGAGTAAAACTGAAACAATGCTCATCTCCTTCCCTTCTTTCCCTCTTCTATAATGTGTTTTTGTGCCTTTTCATGTGATGGGATTTACCCTTTTCTGCCTCCTCCTTTCCTCTTTTCTTTACAATACCTTTGTACCACTTAGGTTTTTATCATCACATAAGTTAATTTATACCCATACCCTCTATCCATGTATATCCCTTTAAAATGTCATAATAAATATACACTTCTCAAAATCAATAAGTAATATCCTCCCATATAGAAATGTGAACAGTTTGGCCTTATTGAATAACAAAGGTTTCTCTTTTTCTATTTTTTTCCTGTTTACTTTTTTATGCCTCCCTTGAGTTCTGTATTTGAAGATCAAATTTTCCATTCAGCTCTGGCATTTTCATCAGGAAGGTCTGGAAATCCCTTTTTTCATTGAATGTCCATCTCCTTGCCTAAAAGATTATGCTCAATTTTGCTGGGTAGTTGATCCTTGGTTGCAGTCCAAGCTCTTCTGCCTTATAGAATATCATATTCCAGTTCCTCTGATCTTTTAAATTAGAAGCTGCAAGATCCTCTGTGACCCTGACTGTAGTTTCTCAATATTTGAATTGTTGGGGGAATATTTTGGCTGCTTATAGCATTTTCTCCTTAACCTGATAACTCTGAAATTTGGCTGCAATATTCCTTGGCCTCTTCAATTTGGGATCTCTTTCAGGAGGTGATCGGTGGATTCTTTTGATGACTATTTTGCCCTCTGGTTCTAGGACTTCAGGGCAATTGTCCTTAATGATTTCTTGGAAGATACTGTCCAGGCTCTTTTTTTTTTCATCAAGGCTTTCCGGTAGAGCAATAATTCTCAGATTTTCTCTCCTGGATCTATTTTCCAGGTCACTTGTTTTTCCAATGAGATATTTTAAGTTTTCTATTTTTTTCATTGTCTTGATTTTGCTTGACTAATTCTTGATGCCTCATAGAGTCATTAGCTTCTACTTGCCCAATCCTAATTTTTAATGAATTATTCTCTTCAATTAGCTTTTGTACCCCCTTTTCCATTTAGTCAATTTTTCCTTTTAAGGAGTTATTTTCTTCAGATAGGCTCTGTATCTCCTTATCCATTTGGCTAATTTCACTTTTTAAGAAATTGTTCTCTTCAGTGATTTTTTTTTTCATTTTACCATTTGTATTTTTAAAATTATTAGCCAATTTTTCTTTTACTTCTCTAATTTGATTTTTAAATTCCTTCTTAAGTTCTTCCAAGAATTATTTTTGGGCTTGAGGACAGTTCATATTCCATTCTGAGGTTTCAAATGTGGGTATAGTGTCAATGTTGTCTTCTTCTGAATTCATATTTTGATCTTCCACATCCCCATGGTATGATTCAATGGTCTTTACTTTTTTTTTTTTTTTTTTTTTTTTAGTTTACCACACACGGTTCTACATAGTTTTGAGTTCCAGTTTTTCTCCCCTCCCTCCCCCCTCCCTCCCCAAGACGGCATGAAGTCTCATATAACTGTCATGTATAACTTCGCATTGAATTAATTTATGCTCTAGTCAAGTCGTGGAGAAGAATTTTGACCAATGGAATGAATCATGAGAAAGAAGAAACAGAACCAAAAAAAAAACAAAAAAAAAACCCCAAAACCAAAAACAAAAGAGAAGCAGAAAAGGCGAGCATGTAGTAGTGTGCTTCAGTCTGTATTCAAACTTCGCAGTTCTTTCTCTGAATGAAGATAGCATTCTCCATCGTGAGTCCCCTGGAGTTGTCCTTGCCCCTTTAGGTTGCTGAGAGAAGCGCAGTATGTCAGGGTTGGTCCTCACGGAATCCACATATCTGTGGCTGTGCACAACGTTCTCCTGGCTCTGCTCCGCTCACTCAGCATTATGTCGTGTAGGTTTTTCCAGGTTGTTATGAAGTCTGCATCATCCCCATTTCTTATGGCACAATAGTATTCCATCACCTTCATATACCACAGCTTGTTCAGCCATTCCCCAATTGATGGGCATCCCTTTGCTTTCCAATTCTTGGCTACCACAAAGAGAGCTGCTATAAATATTCTTGTACATATGGGTCCTTTTCCCGCTTGCGTGATTTCTTTGGGATACAACCCTAGAAGTGGTATTACTGGGTCAAAGGGTATGAACATTTCTATAGCCCTTTGGGCATAGTTCCACACCGCCCTCCAAAATGGCTGGATCAGCTCGCAACTCCACCAGCAATGCAACAATGTTCCAATTTCCCCACATCCTTTCCAGCATTTATCATTCTCCTGATTTGTTATTTTAGCCAATCTGACAGGAGAGATGTGGTATCTAAGAGTTGTTTTGATTTGCATTTCTCTAATCAGCAGCGATCCAGAGCATTTTTCCATATGCCTGTATATAGCTTTAATTTCTTCCTCTGAAAACTGCCTGTTCATATCCTTTGACCTTTGGCTTGTATTCCTATATATTTGGCTTAGCTCCCTGTATATTTTAGAAATGAGGCCTTTATCAGAGATACTAGTTGCAAAGATTTTCTCCCAATTTTCTGCTTCCCTCCTAATTCTTGTTGCATTGGCTTTTTTTGTACAAAAACATTTCAATTTGACATAATCAAAATTATCCACTTTGCATTTTGTAATGCTCTCTATCTCTTGTTGGGTCATGAATTCTTTACTTTTCCACAAATCTGATAAGTAAACTATTCCTTGCTTTCCCAAATTACTTAGAGTATCAACTTTTACTCCTAAATCATGAACCCATTTTGACTTTATTTTGGTATATGGTGTGAGATATTGGTCTATACCCAGTTTTTGCCCTACCATTTTCCAATTTTCCCAACAGTTTTTGTGAAATAGTGAATTATTAGCCCAGAAACTGGCTTCTTTGGGTTTATCAAAGAGTAGATTGCTAAACTTGTTGATTTCACCTACTTGTGTACCTATCCTATTCCCCTGATGCACACCCCTGTTTCTTAACCAGTACCAGGCAGTTTTCTATTCTGCATATTCATGGGCGTGTTCCTTTTTCCTGGCTTTAAAAGTGGATCTCTGTAGGAGCTAGGGTCCTGGTTACTGGCTTTGTGTGCTGCATCCTCTAGTTCTGTCAGCTAAAAGCTGTATATGTAATGCTGCTGCTTACTTGGTTCTGAGCTGGAGGTAGCTGGTGTGTGCAGACATCAGGTGGAGACCAGGTGTTTCTGAGTTTTCCCAGAGTTACACTGAAACTCACAGCATGAGGTGTGGGGGAGGCATGGTCTGGCCACTGGAAGTCACCTCCTCCCCTAGGGCTGGATGGGCTCAGCCACTGGTGGATTCCAGCTTTGGTATCTGCCAATTCTCCTGACTGTATAAAGGCAGGCCTGGGTTCCTGGTGTTGGGGCTTACTGGCTCCACCCCCCTGGGGCTCAGTATCTCCTGCTGGTCTGCTGAGGTGGTGCTTGCTGGAATGACTATGGTTCTGCCCTGGAGACCTTTAGCCACCTCAGGGGGGACCCTTCCCTTCAATCTCCCTAGCCTCTGGAGTTAAAGACTGCTGTACTCTGATTGCAGGACTTTCCCTGGGGCAATATTCTCTAGGTTTTCTCAAGGTTAACAAGGGGGGAATGAGAGAACTTACTTTACTCTGCCACCGTGTCTCCTAGAAGTTAAAGTGTGTGACTTGTCTGTGAGCTGATATCCTCAGGAGTAGCTGCTGCAGCTGCCAGAGGCCCTATGCTATCTCACCCAATTCCAAGAGACACCCATCATGTGCTGAGTGTTTTGTGGATTGCTATTGCTACCATGATTGAGTTCTCTGGGAATGTGCCCACTTCTGCTCTTCTATGGCCAAGTCTGAGCTGGTGTAGGCTGAGCACTCTGCAATCTTCCAGCTGGGTGCAACATATCCTTCTTATTGACCTTCCTGGTTTGTCCTGGGCTGGAAATCTGCCACACTCTATCTTGCAGTGGATTCCCCCTCCTCCAAATTCATTCAAATTCACTCCTTAGAGGGACCTGGCAGAATTTATGGGAGAGCTCTACTGAGTCACTGCTTTCACTTTACCATCTTGGCTCTGCCAATGGTACTTGATTTCTAAGAAGGTCTTATCAAATCCAGCTACTGCAGAGCTGCTGAGGGCCTCTAGACAGTAGGAGTTTTAAAAAAAAATGTTAAATGAGTTGGAGAAGGAAATAGTCAATGAAACTCTCCTAGTCGAGTAGTTTAACTTTCCCCTCTTAGAGCTGAATAAATGTAACCATAAAATAAATAAATAAGAAAGAAATTAAGAGATGAATACAGTTTTAGAAAAGTTAAATATGATAGTGTTCTGGAGAAAATTAAATGGGAATAGAAAGGAATACACCTTTTACTCAGATGAATGTAACACCTTTACAGAAATTGATTGTACATTATAGTATAAACCTCACAAATATAAGGAAGTTGGAATATTAAATGCACCATTTTTCAGACTATAATGAAATAAAAATCACATTCAATAAAGTCATTGGAACCATTGAATAAAATTAATTGAAAAATAAATGATCTAATTCTAAAGAATGAGTGGGTCAATGAACAAATCAAGAAATAATCAATAATCTTATTAATGAAAATGACAATTGAGCCAAAGCAGCATCTAGGGGTAAATTTGGATCTCTAAATTCGCACATCAGTAACAGTGAGAAAAGTAGACCAATGAATTGGCATGCAATAACAACAACAACAAGAGAAAGAATAAATTAAAAATCCCCACTTCCACACCAAAATGGGGCATCTTGAAAATAAAAGAGAAATTGACAAAATTGGGAGTTAAAAATGAACTAATGAATAAAAATGGATGACAGTTTTATAAAAAAAACAATATGGATAAACCACTGATCAATTTGTTTTAAAAATATGAAAATCAAATGACCAAGGGAAAAAATGAAAAGAGTGAGAGCAAGAACAATTTAAAGTTATTATTAGTTTCTTGCTGACTTATATGCCAGTAAACTAATAATATAAGCAAAATAAATGAAAATTTGTGAAAATAAAAATTACCTAGATTAACAGAAAAGAAAATAGAGTACATAAATAATTTTATTTTAGAAAAGAATTAATTGAACAAGCCATAAATGAGCTCCATAAGGAAAAAAAATACCCTAGAGCAAATGGGTGAATTCTACCAAGCATTTCAGGAACATTTTATCCTATTACTATATAAGTAATTTGAAAAAATAGGAGTTCTACCAAATTCATTTTATGACATAAATGTGATTTTGATAACCAAACTTCATAGAGCAAAAACAGACAAGGAAAACTATAGACTGGTTTCCCTAATAATTAATGCAAACATTTCAAATAATATGCTTGCAAGAAGACAACAGGAATATATCACAAAAATCACACACTATGGCCAGGTGAGATTTATACCAGGAATGCAAGACTAGTTCAATATTAGGGGAAAAAATATAAGGACAATTGATCCTACCAATAGCAGAAAGAACAAAAATCATGTGATTTTCTCAATAGATGCAAAAAACCCCAATGTTTCGCAAAATACAACACTCATTCCTGTTTAACAAGAATTAGAAGGCATAGGAATCAATGGAGCATTTCCTAAAGTAATAAATAGTAGTTATCTAAAACAAAGAGTAAGTATTGTCTGAAATGGGGATAAACTAATGTGTTGGTAAGCAAAATGGGCTTCTTAGCACTTAGTTCAAAAAGTGCCTTGAAGAGTTTGGCTTTTGTTTGCTTTGATTAATTCAGTGATTCTTACTAAGTGCTAAGCCCCAGGGCCCAAACCCCTATTAGGTGTAAAACCTTAGTGGGTGTGGATTGGCAACTAAGGTGGGGCCCAAGGTAGGGCTAACTCCAGGGAGGGCCTAGTTTACATGTCTGGGAGAGCAGAGGCTCTTAGACCATGTGAGTTTAAGTCACCTCTTTGTGACGATTCTAGGTCACGTGGGTGAGTCGCATGTGTGACTCACCCATGATGCTGAAAAAGGTATAAAAACCAGGGGTTGGCTGTCTGTTCCTTGGAGCTTTCTTACCCATAGCAGTGGTAGCACATGTGACTCTGGTCCATCCCTTGTTCTGAGCTCCTGGGCTGCACCTAGATGTTGGTAACTATGAATCTGTATTTGGTCTGTCTGTTAATGTTTGTAATTTGTTTGTAATTTGCTCTGAAGTTCAGTGTGCTGGTCTCTTCCCCTGAACTAGGGGAATGATATTTGTATACTGAATTAAAGTAAGCTTGTCAACCCCTTTAACCTTGATTTCCTTATTAAGGCAGATCAAAAGAACCTGTGCTGTTGGCCACTTTCTAGGTGCTGACTGTGGGTGGATCTTATACCCCTACAGAAGCTGCTAGCCGGATTGTTGAAACAACTAAAAACCTTCCCAATAAGATCAAAGGAAGCAAGGATTCCCACTGTTATTCAATATTGCATTAGAAATGCTAACTATAGCAATAAGACAATAAAAAAGAAATTGAAAGAATACAAATGGGCAATGACAAAACAAAAGTATTAATCTTTGCAATTTATGTGATGGTATACTCTGAGAAACCTAGAGAATCAAGTAAAAATCTTATCGAAACAAGAATTTAGGAAAGTTTTAGAATATAATTAAACTCACATAAATCATTAGCATTTCTATGTTTTACCAACAAAACCCAGCAGGAAGAGGTAGAAAGAGATACTCCATTTAAAATAAATGAAGTCATTGTAAAATACTTAGGATTTTACCTGAGAAGATAAAACTGAGGACTATACGAACACAATTACAAAAGACTTTTCACACAAATAAAGGCAGATCTCAAAAATTGGAGAAATATTAATTGCTCATGTGTATACGAGAAAAGATAATACAAATGACAATTCTACCTAAATTAATCCACCTTAGTGCCACACCAATCAAACCACCAAAGAATTTGTAAGCTAGAAAAAGTAATAACAAAATTCATCTAGAAGAACAAAAATCAAGAATATCAAGGAAATCAGTGAAAAAAAATTGAAGGAAAGTGGTCTAGCAGTACTAGATTTCAATCTCTAATACAAATTGACAGTCCTGAAAACAGTCTGGTACTGGCAAAGAAATAGAATAGATTAGGTACACAATCTATGGTAGTAAGCAGCCATAATAAACTAATATTTGATAATCCCAAAGATCCAAACTTTTGGGGTAAGAACTCACCACTTGACAAAAAATTTTTGGGAAAACTGGAGAGCAGAAACTATTCATATTGTCATAAACTATTCATAAACCATCACCTCATACTCTAAAATAAGACAAGATCAAAATAGGTACATTTTAGGCACAAAGGATGACATCATAAGCAAATTAGGGGAGTATGAAAAAAATTTACCTATAAGATTTACCAATAAGGGAATAATTTGTGGCCAAATGAAAGATAAAGAGGCTCATGTGAAATAAAATATGTAGTTTCAATTTTTGAAATGAAAAAAACTTTTTGCACAAACAAAACCAATGCAACCAAAATCAAAAGGAAAGCAGGAAACTAGGAGTGGAGGTGGGTTTACAACAGGTTTCTTTGATAAGGACCTCATTTCTCAAAAAAAAAAATCTAAATCACTATTGAATCAAGAAATTCAAATTAAAACAACTCGCGTACCACCTCATACTTTTAAGATAGGATATAATGACCAAAAGAGAAAATAATTGTTCGAAGGGATTTAGATTCTTTTTTTTTTTTTTAATAAAGGTGCACGAATGCATGTTGGTAGAGTTTTGAACTGGTCCAACCATTCTGGAGAATAATTTCAAATTATTCCCAAACTATACATAACCTTTGATCCAGCAATAAGACTACTATATCAGTATCCCAAAGAGATCATAGAAAAGGGAAAAGGATCTATATGGACAAAAATGTTTAGTGGAGTTCTTTTTGTGGTGGCAAAGATTTGGAAATTGAGGAGATACAGATACATAATTTGGACAATTGCTGAAGAAGCAATGCAATATACTTTTGATGGAATACAATCGTCATAAAAAATAATGAGGGGTATGGTTTAAAAAAAAAAACTTGGGAGACTTCCGGGGGCAGAGCCAAGATGGCGGCTGGAAAGCAGGGACTAGCATGAGCTCCCCGCTGAGTCCCTCCAAAACCCTATAAAAAATGGCTCTGAACCAATTCTAGAACTGCAGAACCCACAAAACAGCAGAGGGAAGCAGGGCTCCAGCCCAGGACAGCCTGGATGGTATCTGGGTGAGGTCTATCCCACATGGAGCTGGGAGCTGGGAGCTGGGAGCGGAGCAGAGCAGAGCCCAGCATGAGTGGCACGGATCAACCAGAACAGGAGCTGGGTGGAGTGGGCCCTAGTGTCAGTGAGCTGCGGCAGTTACCAGACTTCTCAACCCACAAACACCAAAGACAGCGGAGAAGGTTAGTGGGAAAAGCTGTGGGAGTGGAAGGAGTTCCAGGTTCAGCGACTGCCCCCGGGGCAGTGGAGGTGGGGCAGCTACAGCTGCTGTTGCTTCCGGCCCCAGGCCCACCTGGTGGGAGGAATTAAGTAGTGGATCAGAGCACGAGTGCACAGCCTGCAGAAGATCTAGGTCCAGTCTGGGTTGGGGGTTCTCGGGGAAGGAGGAATGCTGGCGTGGCAGAGCTGGCGCATCCACCCCAAACGTGGAACATAGAACTCTTTAGTCTACAAGCAGTCATACCCCACTGAAAAACTCAAGGGTCAAGTTAGTTGGTTGGGAGTATGACCGGGCAGTGAAAACACACCCAGATTCAGTCTCAGACTTTGGATTCTTTCTTTGGTGACAAAGAAGACCAAAATATACAGCCTAAAGAAGTCAACAAAGTGCAAGAGCCTACACCAAAAGCCTCTAAGAAAAACATGAACTGGTCCCAGGCCATGGAAGAGCTCAAAAAGGATTTGGAAAAGCAAGTTAGAGAAGTAGAGGAAAAATTGGGAAGAGAAATGAGAAGGATGTGAGAAAACCATGAAAAACAAGTCAATGACTTGCTAAAGGAGACCCAAAAAAATACTGAAAAATACACTGAAGAAAACAACACCTTAAAAAATAGACTAACTCAAATGGCAAAAGAGCTCCAAAAAGCCAATGAGGAGAAGAATGCCTTAAAAGGCAGAATTAGTCAAATGGAAAAGGAGGTCCAATGGACAACTGAAGAAAATACTACCTTAAAAATTAGATTGGAGCAAGTGGCTTCATGAGAAATCAAGATATTATAAAACAGAACCAAAAGAATGAAAAAATGGAAGACAATGTGAAATATCTCATTGGAAAAACCACTGAACTGGAAAATAGATCCAGGAGAGATAATTTAAAAATTATTGGACTACCTGAAAGCCATTATCAAAAAAAGAGCCTAGATATCATCTTTCAAGGAATTATCAAGGATAACTGCCCTGATATTCTAGAGCCACAGGGCAAAATAAAAATTGAAAGAATCCACTGATCGCCTCCTCAAATATATCCCAAAAAGAAATCTCCTAGGAATATTGTCGCCAAATTCCAGAGCTCCCAGATCAAGGAGAAAATATGGCAAGCAGCCAGACAGAAACAATTTGAGTATTGTGGAAACCCAATCAGAATAACCCAAGATCTGGCAGCTTCTACATTAAGAGATCAAAGGGCTTAGAATACGATATTCTGGAGGTCAATGGAGCTAGTATTAAAACCAAGAATCACCTACCCAGCAAAGCTGAATATCATGCTCCAAGGCAAAATATGGATTTTCAATAAAATAGAGGACTTTCAAGCTTTCTCAGTGAGAAGACCAGAGCTGAATAGAAAATTTGACTTTCAAACACAAGAATCAAGAGAAGCATGAAAAGGGAAACAAGAAAGAGAAATCATAAGGGACTTGCTAAAGTTGAACTGTTTTCTTTACATTCCTACATAGAAAGATGATGTGTATGATTCATGAGGCCTCAATATCATAGTAGCTGAAAGGAATATGTATATATATATATATATATATATATATGTTTATGTATATATATATAAGTGAATGTGCATGTATGTATATATATACATATATATATATATATATATATTAAGAGATTGAGAGAGAGAGAGAGAGAGAGAGAGAGAGAGAGAGAGAGAGAGGAGAGAGAGAGGACACAGGGTGAGTTGAAGATGAAGGGAAAATATCTAAAAGAAATAAAATCAAATTAAGGGATGAGAGAGGAATATATTGAGAGAGGGAGATAGGGAAAGGTAGAATGGGGTGGATTATCTCGCATAAAGCTAGCAAGAGGAAGCAGTTCTGGGGGAGGAGGGGAGAGGGCTGGTGAGGGGGGAATGAGTGAATCTTGTTCACATCAAATTTGGCCTGAGGAGGGAATACCATACATACTCAATTAGGTATCTTACCCCACAGGAAAGAAGAGGGAAGAAGATAAAAAAAGGGGGGGGGATGATGGAGGGGAGGGCAGATGGGGGTGGAGGTAATCAAAAACAAACACTTTGGAAAGGGGACAGGGTCAAGGAAGAAAATTCAATAAAGGGTGATGGGTTGGGAAGGAGCAAAATATAGTTAGTCTTTCACAACATGAGTATTGTGGAAGGGTTATGCATAATGATACACACGTGGCCTATGTTGAATTGCTTGACTTCTTAGGGAGGGTGGGTGGGAAGGGAAGAGGGGAGAGAATTTGGAACTCAAAGTTTTAAAAACAGATGTTCAAAAACAAAAAAAAAAGTTTTTGCATGCAACTAGAAAATAAGATACACAGGCAATGGGGCATAGAAATTTATCTTGCCCTACAAGAAACGAAGGGAAAAGGGGATGGGAGGGGAGTGGGGTGACAGAAGGGAGGGCTGACTGGGGAGCAGGGCAACCAGAATATATGCCATCTTGGAGTGGGGCAGAGGGTAGAAATGGGGAGAATATTTATAATTCAAACTCTTGTGAAAATCAATGCTGAAAACTAAATATGTTAAATAAATTTAAATAAGGAAAAAAAAACTTGGGAAGACTCTTATAAACTTATGTAAAGTGAAGAAAGCAAAACAAGAGAATGCATAGTACATAGTAATAGCAATATTTTTCTAATCAAGATAATATTCCAAGACAATTCCAAGGGACCCATGATGAAAGATGCTATCTCCTCCTTAGAAAGTTCTGAATAACTCTGAGTGCAGATTGAAGCATATTTTAAAAAAAGATTGTGTTTCTTGCTTTTGGGTTTTTTCCCTTGTGACATGGATAATATTGAAAAGTTTTGCATGAATTCATACATATAATTGGTATTATATTATTTGCCTTCTCATTTCACGGGGAAGGTGTGGGAGGAAGAAAGAATTTAGAACTCAATTTATTTAAAAATTTAATGTTAAAAAGTAATAGATATAAATATTTTTAAAGACACATAAATACTTTTAGGAGAAGCAGATATCACTTAACCAAGTAACAGGAAGGAATTGAAAACAGGTGTATGCCACAGGATTTGTTCCATGTAACTGAGAGTTATTTATCTCCAGATGAAGTGTGCAAAACACTTTGGTTCCAAGGATGGAATGAAAAGGGCCTTCATCTGCATGAACTCAGCCAACACGTTGGCAAGCATTAAACAAATGTCTGAGTCATAAGGATTTGTTTGTGAAAATGGAGGAAATTTTCATGGCAATTTTGGAACAGATCATCGCCGCTTGGCATTAAAGAAATATTTTCCTCTATTTTTAAAATTAATTTATTCACTATCACTTCCATTCTATCTCATCCTATTAAATAAACAAAAGAAAACCTTTGTAGCAAATAGGAATAGTCAAACAAAGCAGATTCTCTCATTGACCTTATCTGAAAATATCCCTTATTGTGCATTTTGGATCCACCATCTTTTTGTCAGGTGGTGAACAACATGCTTCATCTTTGGTCCTTTGGAATTATGGTGGATCACTAAATTGATCACAGTTCTAAAGTCTTTCTATGTTGCTTTTCTTTCTATTGTTGGCATTATGGTATAAATGATTCTCCTGGTATTTCTTACTTAAGTATATAACAGGTAATACAAGTCTTTCAAGTTTTCTCTGAAATCATCCATTTTCTCCAATATTATGGCATGAATCCTATGTCCTTATTTTAATTTTCTAAAACAAAAACAGAGTGACAATAAGGTCAAATACCTTGTGCACTATCATACAATAAGTAAGTATTAGAGACAGGATTTGAATGAAGATCCCTTTTGACTTCAAGGCAGTTGGTAATATTCTCTCAATTAATACTAGTTTGAATGCAAATCTACGTCTTTGGAGATACAATTTCTTATTTTTTTTTGTATTTCAAGATTTCCCAAGGATTAATTTATTTTTTAGTGGTAAGATTCTTTGTGTGTGTGTGTGTGTGTGTGTGTGTGTGTGTGTGTGTGTATACATATGTATATATATATATATATATATATATATATATATATATCTGTATATGTGCATGCATATATAATTGTTATTTAATTATATAATGTGATAGATAGATAGATAGATTGATAGATAGACAGAATAAAATATAAAATACAAAACAGCAAACTGACCTGGTAAAAATTAGTTTCAAAAACTAACGAACCAAAGCATTCAATCTAGTCCTATGATTCCAAGTACCGTCAAGTTCATTCAAGTTTATTTTCAATGGAATTTGATTGGCCTCCTAGTATTCAGGGCTTAAGGGGCCTATCAATGCTCAGTACACACTAACTGACCAATATTAATTTACTATTTAATGTGATAGCTGCTTCAAATTTCCCATAGGTCAGCTCATTGAATTGAAAGTTTGTCCATAAGATCAACAATGTGCTGAAGAATAACTACATAACTCATATAAATAACTGAGTTATAAGAGCAAATCTACCGCAGACACAGAGAGATCCCATATGTGGGAAGTAATTATGCTATTTTCATCTAAATCAAATTCTTGTGAAAAACCACTTTGTTGCTAATGGTAACTAAAGAAACAGAGTTCAGCTAAATAGGTTCCTGGCCTTGTTAATGGCACACATACTAATAGCCACACTAGTATTTCCTAACTAGGTAACACTTGATGCCATACTACAGAGATGCCTGAATAACCCAGAAGGGACTACATATTTGTGTCATGCATACATTAAAAATCTATGCTTGTATAGATACAGGCAAATACTAAGGAAAAATGATCCATGAATAAATGAGTTTTTCTTAAAGTTAGGAGGCTGGTTCTGAAAAAAAACTATTGCTTAATAGGCCAAATTACTCATTGTCTCCCAATTTCTTTCTTATAATATATCATCTAGATTTCTTTTTATTAAATATCTTATAAATTTCATAATGTACAAGATAGTTTTACCAGATAGATTTATAGTGAGGTCCTAAAGGAAAAATCTTGTTTCGATTTTTGCTCTTTGAATTTTAACAACAATATATGTATATGCATATATGCATATATATAAAAATGTATGCATTATACTCGAATCAATTCTTTAATTTTATAGTGGCTAGCTATTATTCTCTTCTCTTTTGATGGAATTTAAGCTTTGTTCAGCCAATTATCTGTAATTTGTGTTATTTAAAAAATTAAAGATTAAATTATTATTTTCTCTCTTGGATAATAGTGTTTAAATTGAGAGAAAAAAATACCCCCCTCTTACACATCCATTTTAAATGTGGAGGTAGTAAATATTCACAAAAAAGCACTATGTTGCTACATTGCAGGGTAGCTAGATGGTGCAATGGATAGAGTGACAGACCTGGAATAAGGAAGACCTGAATTCAAATTCAGTTTCAGACACTTATTAGCTGGGTAACCCTGAGAAAGTTAGTTAACCTTTTTTGCCTCAGTTTCCTCACCTGTAAAATAAGCTGGAGAAGGAAGAGACAAACCACTCCAATATCTTTGCCAAGAGAACCCCAAGTGGGGTCACAAAGAGTTGGACACAACTGCAAGGAATGTTCAACAATCTTGGACCTTCTCCCTTCCATTCTTCCTTGGAGCATGCTCATCAGTGCTCTATCAAGTACATGGAAGCCTACAGTGGGCCTGCTTCCAGGCATGCAGCTACATCCTTGCTGAAACCCAGAGAAGTTGAGCTGCTGGAGGATGCCTTTCCACCAGCACATGTGTTGGTTCTCCAAGCTGGACTCTACCAGTTCCCCTGGCTGTGCCAAGGAACACAGGATGTCCTAGTGTTGGCATTTGCCTGCTCCTCCACCCCGGGGCTCAGGATCTCCTGCTGGTTTGCTGAGGTGGGGTTTGACACTGGCTTGCTGGATACCTCTGTCCTGGACTGTGCTTCCCTCCCATCAGAGTGAGAGGGACCTTTCCTGTTAATCCTCCAAGCTTCCTTGGTTAAAAGACTACTACACCCTATCTTTCTGCTGGCTCAGCTCTTCCAGGATTTTTCCTGGGGCAATATTTTCTGGGTTTTTAGAGGCCAATAAGGAAGAGTAACAGCAGCTTACTGCTTACTCCACCATTTTGGCTTCTGGAAGTCTAACCTAAATTTTCTTTTTGATAGGATTTTAATTATTAGTAAATCACATTTATAGACTGCAGGCAAATGGAAATTTAATAAATGCTATTCCATTATCAGAATTGTCTGTCTTCCTCAAACCCAGTATTTTATTTTTCAATCCATGTAATCATGTTGAAATATACATTTGGTTTTTCACTGTTTTGTATCCTTAATGCATTACTAAGCTTCAATTAAATTTCAGTGTTCGGGTAAGCACTCAGGGAAATTGTTGACCACAGTCTAATGCATCTGAAATAGCAGACATTGTTGGAATTCTATGTTAACAATGTACAAATGAGCTGTCTCATTACATGAGCTTTCAAAAGCTTTTTCAGATGTACTTATATTCTTAAATGAACTACATTGATTATGGTTAAGTAAGAATTTTGTCTTCACTCAGGTGGTTACAAAACCAAAGTGAAGGATGTATGCAAATATGCCTCACTTGATTTTTCAGCATATGAAATACGGTATGATTTATAATTTAATATAATTAGTAGCCAGAGTCAGGTTTTATATTATGATTACCATTTGAATTTACTAAAAATATATAATATTTAATAGAATTGGATAAGTTAGAATATGGTAAAGCATAAGAATCATGCAAAAATCACTGAACCATCTTTCTTATTTTTACCATAAATTTTTTGGAAACTATCACTCTAAATGACACACAAAATGGAATTTGCTCTATCTTGTATTCTATGAAAAAGAGTTTTTATTGGCATATAAGTGAATTTCTATTATGTACCATCAGTGTTTTTCAATATTCCATATGAATATTATGAAGGGTCCATACCTTGTACAGTGTTTTCCTTGAAGTATTTTTGGTTCTCAAGGTTGAACCCCTAGAAGTTGTGTGGAAAGGTGCCCAGATGATCAATTTGCTTTAAATGCCAGATCCAATTTTTAATTCCACCTTGTTCCTGTTTAAACAATTTTGTTCACTAGAATATCATCTTGTGGGGGGGCAAAGGGAGGAAAGCCTTGTTGTTGTCTGTAAGATGGTAAAAATAGATTTTATAGTCTTATATTTAGTGTTCAAAAATTTTTAAAAGGGATTTAGGTTCACTTATGAATTAGTCTCTTCCTTTCTTTATGAGGATTATGAGGATAAATGAAATAACTCATGAAGCAGTTATTTGGAAGAAAAATATATGTCAACAAAATTTATTTTGTTACAATTGTTCTAAAATAAAGTCCCTGATGACATTATGAGATTTTGTTAAATTTTGCACTATTTAAAAGCTCTGCTCTATGTGTTGGTACAATAAAAGCATTACTTCAAATGTTTAGAATAACTGACAGAAGCAATAAAAAAGATTAAAATAAAAATCAACAGCATAAAATTATTCCATATACAACTTTTTTACTTAGATAAGTGAATTAAATGAAGTAGGTTTGGAATGCAGGCCTAAACCTGAATAAGTCAAAGATCAGGAAGAATTGCATAGCCACTAATGTCCATAAATATGGCCATTCTGAAGAGAACAAGACAGCCTTCCTCTGACTCCTAGGAGAATAAATCAAGAAGCATTAGTCTCACTGCTTAAGCTTAAAAATCAAGTGAGAACTAAGGAAGAGGACTTACATTTTTGCCTTTTATCCTGCAGTCATTTTATCAACTTTATCTTGAAATAAAGTGATGGTTAATGTTGATACTATGTCAATTTCTGTGGTTACAACCATGTGGTAAAATGGAGATCAATCAAAAGATCCCCTTACGCTCTTAGTTTCTGAAAGTTCCCCAAATAGGAAAAGATATGCGTAAGAGGCTGTTTATGGGTTAAAAAGTTAAAAGGTTTAAGAAAGGGAGAGAGAAAGCCTCAAGAAATAAAAGCAATGTGATGCAGTGGAAACATCTCTGGCTTTGTAATCTGAGGATTTGAGTTTGTGCAAAGTGGATAGAGATACCAGCTCTGGAGTAAGGAAGTTGTTGTTGTTGTTCAGTTAGTTCAGTCATACCTGTTTGTTCATGACTCCATTTGGGGTTTTCTTGACAAAAATATTGGAGGGATTTGCCATTTCCTTCTCCAGCTCATTTTACAGATGAGGAAACTCATACAAACAGGGTTAAATGACTAGCCAAGGGTCATGTAGCTACTGAATGTCTTAGGCCAGATTTGAACTCAGGAAGAAGAGTCTTCCTGACACTGAGCCTTGCACTCTATTCACTGCACCATCCAGCCACTTGGAGTGAGGAAGATCTAAATTCAAATCTGGCTTCAGACACTTACAAGTATTGTGACCCTGAAGAAGTCACTTATTTGTCTTAGTTCCTCATATGTAAAATGGGGTTACATTGAGGAAGCAAATGGCCAACCACTACAATCCATAGGGTTACAAAGAGTTAGACATGAATGAAGAACTGAACAACAAAATGCAGTGTGTGTGTGTGTGTGTGTGTGTGTGTATATTATATATGTATACACATATATATGTATATATAATACATATAAATAATAATTATGATATATGTATACCTATGTAAATGTGTATATATATGCATATATCAGATACTATGCTTACTAACAGGGTTACATAAAACAAAAATGAAATAGTCCCAGTTCCCAAGCACTTATATTCTAATGAAGAATATGTGTAGCTCATATAAGCTCTGAGTATCCCTGTCTCAGATTCATCTCAGGACCAGGAGCAAACCTGTATCACCCCCACTCTTCTAGGGATAGCTTGGGGTGGGGGGGGGTGTTGGTAAGCGAAATGGGCTCCTTAGCACTTAGTTCAACAAGTGCCCTTGAAGAGTTTGGCTTTTGTTTTGAGTAATTCAGTGTATTTCACTGAGCCTCACTAGGTGCTAAGCCTCAGGCCCAAACCCCTATTAGGTGTGGAACCTATGTGGGTGTGGATTGGTGACTGGGGTGGGGCCCAAGGTGGGGCTGGTTAAGGGGAGGTGTTAACTCCATGGCCATGCCCTATTAGGTGTTAACATAATCTATGTGGATGTGAACCTCCCAGGGTCCTAAGGGGTGGGGCCAAATCAAGAACCAATCACCAGAGCTCTGATCATTCAGGTGATGTTTGATGATGTCTGAAGCCCTGTAAGAAGGGAGGACAGAGCCTGGGGCCAGACCATGCCCCTCTCTCACCCAGGTCCAACAGTTTTCCCACTGACCTGCTAAGTTGTCTGTGGTGTTTGTGTGTTGAGAAGTCTGGAAACGGCCACAGTTACCAGTGATTCAGTGCCCTGAGGCCTGTTCCACCCGTTCTGCTCAGACCTGGTCTGTCTGGCCATGGCCCAGGCTGGGCTGAGCTCCACTCCCAGCACGGGGATATAGACCCTTCTTAGCAACCATGCAGGTTGTCTTGGGCTGGAGACTTGTTTCACTCTGTCATTTCATGGGTTCTATAGCTCTAGAGTTTGTTTAGAGTCATTTTTTACAGGTATTTGGAGGGATTTGGGGGAGAGCTCAAGCGAGTCCCTGTTTTCACGCCACCATCTAGGCTCCACCCCCACTGTGTATTTCTTCTGCATGTATTTCAACATCTCAAGGATCTTTAATTTTGTTTGGATAATATTACCTCCACTGATACAGATGAAAATCATTTATAGTAGAGTAAATGATATTTGATGGTTGCTTTCAGTGAAAAATATATCCTTCTGCATCCATCAAGGTGATGAGCCTCTCTGAAATTAGATAGATTGGTCTTCAGGGAAGGAATATGCAGTTCATCATAAGGTCCTTACTTAAAGGTATTTTTTTTTTTGTTTTTGTTTATTTGTTTTCATCATGGTGACACCTGCAAGTCCTTGTGCTCCATTCACATGGTCTTCAAGAACCCAGGTTCGGTTGAAGGTTATGATGAGGCATTAGAGTAGGGCTTTGAACATAATGTGTATTTAGTAAATGATGTGAACTGTTTGACTGTGGAAGATTCTGTCATAGTAATAAATAGTAAAGCATGAGAAACAAAAAGATACTTGGATGTACTCACACAAGCCATAGTGTTTGCTTAGGCTACACATTTTCCTGTGAAATGTATACATATATGTGTGTTTATATATACATATGCATACATATTTGTATAAATATGCACATACCTATTTATACGCATGTCTATGTGATACACATATATGTGTATGTACATATGTACACATATGCACACGTATATATGTATACATACATGTATGTCTGTGTGTATATATATGCATATATACATATATACATATATACGTGTGTGTGTGTATATATGTATGTATGTATGTATGTATGTATATGAATGATAGGGCCTTCATTTCCCTGATGCTACTTATTTACTCTCAATCACAACATGAGGAAAATTTACCTGAAAGAAGACAAAGATGCCCCTGAGATCCCAGCTTCCTTCCCTGTCTCTTTCACCGTAACCCAAACCTTCAGCCAACATGGGGTAGATCAAGGACAAAGCTGTCTCTGAAACTTGGCAGGCTTCCCTGACTCAATTTGTTGGTCATTTAAGAGCATAAACCATTCCAGCCACGTGGATCCTAGTTTTCTTAGACTTGGTGGCTTTCTGAAGCCATTGGTTGGAAAAGGCTATATCATGGCAAAAAGCTTCCTTTTCATAGAGACATGAGATGTATAAAAGGTATTTTGGAGAAGCTTGAACTGACTTGTAAAGGACAATTCTTATATTTTTAATGTGAGCATATATAATTCTGAAATTGGTAAAGTTATTAATCAAGGCCTGGCTCATTATTTTGTTAGTGTTCTATACTTTAAAAAGTGATGGGAAAAAAAAATTTTTGGAGGGGGGAAGTCAGGGCAATTGGGGTTAAATGACTTGCCCAAAGTGACTCAGCTACTGTGTCAAGTGTCTGAGGCCCGATTTGAACTCAGGTCCTCCTGACTCTAGGGCTGGTGCTCTACTCGCTGCACCACCTAGCTGCCCCCAAGTGATGGAAAAACTTTAAGAATATAGATTAAACTTAAAAGTATGTTGTGAATATTTTTTTCCTTATGAAGAGTCAGTTGTTAAATATTTACCAGCATACCTCTAAATGTACTGGCTAGTCTTACCTTTGCATCATACAGCATATGTCTTGCTCTGATCTTAAAACTGGTTATGATTTCATAACTGGTTTTAAAGCACTGTCATTCACATCTTACCCCAATAAGACAGCAATCTGAGCTATTGAATTGTGTCAAATAATTACATAAGAAATTACTGAACCATGAAGTTTATGGATTGGTACATTGGCCTTTGACAAATAGCTTACACTGTCACAGTCCCAAGCTTTTCCCTCTCCAAAATCCCTCCCATCATTGAATAGGGAGTCCTAGAGAAACAGATACGGCTGACAAATTCCCATAAGTGGTAGAGAATAATGCTGAGTACCCCACTTTTAGGAAATGGTACAACTCCCACCTATAAGTAACTAACTGTATTCATTGTCAATCCTCCCCATCCCACTACTCCTTCAGTAATCTTAAAATTTAGGGAAACAAAAACCAGTTTCTTCTCAGGAATAGATTGGTCATTTTCAATTTACAGAGCACTTTAAATGCAGGAGTCTTTCATTTAGCACGAGAGCTGACTCAAGGATGGCAAGTTATAAGATGTTTCCATCTTTCTTTTTTTTAATATCTTTTTTTATTTGAAATTTATTTATTTAACATATTTAGTTTTCAGCATTGATTTTCACAAGAGTTTGAATTACAAATTTTCTCCCCATTTCTACCCTCCCCCCCACTCCAAGATGGCATATATTCTGCTTGCCCTGTTCCCCAGTCAGCCCTCCCTTCTGTCATCCCACTCCCCTCCCATCCCCTTTTCCCTTTCTTTCTTGTAGGGCAAGATAAATTTCTACGCCCCATTGCCTGTGTATCTTATTTTCTAGTTGCATGCAAAAACTTTTTTTTTGTTTTTGAACATCTGTTTTTAAAACTTTGAGTTTCAAATTCTCTCCCCTCTTCCCTTCCCACCCACCCTCCCTAAGAAGTGAAGCAATTCAGCACAGGCCACATGTGTATCATTATGTATAACCCTTCCACAATACTCATGTTGTATAAGACTAACTATATTTTGCTCCTTCCCAACCCATTCCCCTTTACTGAATTTTCTCCCTTGACCTTGTCCCCTTTCCAAAGTGTTTGTTTTTGATTCCCTTCACCCCCATCTGCCCTCGCCTCCATCATCTCCCCCCTTTTTTATCTTCTTCCCTCTTCTTTCCTGTGGGGTAAGATACCCAATTGAGTATGTATGGTATTCCCTCCTCAGGCCAAATTTGATGACAGCAAGATTCACTCATTCCCCCCTCACCTGCCCTCTCCCCTCCTCCCACAGAACTGCTTCCTCTTGCCACCTTTATGCGACATAATCCACCCCATTCTATCTCTCCTTATCTCCCTCTCTCAATATATTCCTCTCTCAGCCCTTAATTTGATTTTATGTCTTTTAGATATCTTCCCTTCATCTTCAACTCACCCTGTGTCTACTCTCTCTCTCTCTATCTTTCTCTTCATATATATATATATATATATATATATATATATATACACACACACACACACACATACACATACATATATACATACATACACATTCACATATATATATATATATATATATATATATATATATGTATGCATATTCCCTTCAGCTACCCTAATACTGAGGTCTCATGAATCATACACATCATCTTTCCATGTAGGAATGCAAACAAAACAGTTCAACTTTAGTAAGTCCCTTGCAATTTCTTTTTCTTGTTCTTTTTCTTGATTGCCTTTTCATGCTTCTCTTGATTCTTGTGTTTGAAAGTCTTTTCACTGAGAAAGATTGAAAGTCCTCTATTTTAATGAAAATTCAGTTTTGCTGGGTAGGTGATTCTAGGTTTTAATTCTAGCTCCATTGACCTCCAGAATATCATATTCCAAGCCCTTCGATCTCTTAATGTAGAAGCTGCCAGATCTTGGATTATTCTGATTATGTTTCCACAGTACTCAAATTGTTTCTTTCTGGCTGCTTGCAGTATTTTCTCCTTGATCTGGGAGCTCTGGAATTTGGCGACAATATTCCTAGGAGATTTCTTTTTGGGATTTATGTGAGGAGGCGATCGATGGATTCTTTTAATTTGTATTTTGCCGTGTGGCTTTAGAATATCAGGGCAGTTCTCCTTGATAATTTCTTGAAAGATGATATCTAGGCTCTTTTTTTGATCATGGCTTTCAGGTAGTCCAATAATCTTTAAATTATCTCTCCTGGATCTATTTTCCAGTTCAGTGGTTTTTCCAAAGAGATATTTCACATTGTCTTCCATTTTTTCATTCCTTTGGTTCTATTTTATAATATCTTGATTTCTAATAAAGTCACTAGCTTCCACTTCCTCCAATCTAATTGTTAAGGTAGTATTTTCTTCAGTGTTCCATTGGACCTCCTTTTCCATTTGGCTAATTCTGCCTTTCAGGGCATTCTTCTCCTCATTGGCTTTTTGGAGCTCTTTTGCCATTTGAGTTAGTCTATTTTTTAAGGTGTTGTTTTCTTCAGTGTATTTTTCAATATTTTTTTGGGTCTCCTTTAGCAAGTCATTGACTTGTTTTTCATGGTTTTCTCACATCCTTCTCATTTCTCTTCCCAATATGTCCTCTACTTCTCTAACTTGCTTTTCCAAATCCTTTTTGAGCTCTTCCATGGCCTGGGACCAGTTCATGTTTGTCTTGGAAGCTTTTGGTGTAGGCTCTTGCACTTTGTTGACTTCTTTAGGCTGTATGTTTTGGTCTTCTTTGTCACCAAAGAAAGAATCCAAAGTCTGAGACTGAGTCTGGTTGTGTTTTCGCTGCCTGGCCATATTCCCAACCAACTAACTTGACCCTTGAATTTTTCAGCGGGGTATGACTGCTTGTAGACTGAAGAGTTCTATGTCCCACATTTGGGGGGGATGCGCCAGCTCTGCCACACCAGCACTCCTCCTTCCCCAAGAACCCCCAACCCGGACTGGGCTTAGATCTTCAGCAGGCTGTGCACTCCTGCTCTGATCCGCCACTTAATTCCTCCCACCAGGTGGGCCTGGGGCTGGAAGCAAGTGCAGCTGTAGCTACCCCATCTCCACTGCCCCAGGGGCAGTGGCCAAACCTGGAGCTCCTTCCACTCCCGCAGCTTTTCCCACTAACCTTCTCTACTGTCTTTGGTGTTTGTGGGTTGAGAAGTCTGGTAACTGCCGCAGATCACTGATTCAGGGCGCTAGGGCCCACTCCACCCCGCTCCTGGTCTGGTTGGTCCCCGCTGCTCACGCTGGGCTCTGCTCCGCTCTGCTCCCAGCTCCCAGCTCCCAGCTCCGTGTGGGATAAACCTCACCCAGATACCATCCAGGCTGTCCTGGGCTGGAGTCCTGCTTCCCTCTGCTGTTTTGTGGGTTCTGCAGGTCTAGAATTGGTTCAGAGCCATTTTTTAATAGGGTTTTGGAGGGAGTCGGCAGGGAGCTCATGCTAGTCCCTGCTTTCCAGCTGCCATCTTTCCTCCACACCCTGTTTCCATCTTTCTAAGGCAAAGACGGTCTTCTGTGATCATACATGTGAATCATATGGGTCTAATTTTTTAAAAAAAGTTTTGTCCTTATTTCAAGTATTTAACTGTGCAAAATCAAGAAAGTGTCTTGAATTTGAAGATGGCTTGGGCCAATCTGTCTCTATTTATACCTGCTTTATTTTAGTGTATTGTAAGTTAGGTAACACTTGTCACCCACAGAGACTTGTCAGTTAAAGGGCCACTGAACAATGTCTATTTCTAAAGAACTGCAATTATGGGACACTTGTGATAAATAACCTTGTACTGAGCTACTGTTTTAAAAAATATCCCACAGCGAAGCATGTTCTGGGTCTAGTACATTGAATTGGATGTGCAATGCTTTATAGATGGGGACAAGCACATATTGTTCTCTTCCTTTTTATTTTTAGTAAATTTGACATTTGTGAAAGGTGACAGTTTTACAGTTTTAGAGAATGAAATCCCTTTATATGCATTAGGTAGAGAATATGTTGTACTAATACAAAATATTCGTTTAACTTCAATATATGTAAAATATTGTTTCAGTCCTTCAGGTACCTGTGATTTCACTGATACAGATCAAACTTGATCTGTGCAGATCAAAATCCCTTTATGACTTTGCAGATGGTCTTTAAAAGCTGTTGAGCATGGGATGAGAATCTGCCTTCAAGTTTTGCCCCTCTAAAGCTTACTATCTGTGTGACCTTGAAGTAAAACATGAAGCTTCCTGGCTCTCAGCTTCCTTAACTGAAAAATGAGGAGGTGGTATTAGATGGCTTCTGAGGCCCCTTACAGCCCTAGATCTATGATTCTATGATCCTAATTCTGACCTATTTAAGTGAAGTCATTAGATGGTAATCTCCTTGAGGGCAGGGACTGTCTTTTGACTCTTTTTGTATCCCAAATGCTTAGCACAGCGCCTGGCACATAATAGTGGTTGATAAATGTGTATTTACCAATTGATTGAAGTCATTATTTTAATCTTTACTTTGCATTCTCAAAGGCAAAAAGAGTATAGATTTCATTAGTACTCATTATCTTCCACGGGGACTGTTTGATAGGAGTCATCAATTGCTTTCTCAATTGCACCCTAAATGATCTGCTTTTATCATTGTTAGATTAAGTTTAGATTAATTAAATTAATTACCAGATATCCCCCACCTCATTTTTGCTATAATTTTCAGCTTTATCACATATTAAATATTAAAAATAATAGCAAATAATTATTCATTAAATGAGGCGATATGAATCTACTTTTGTCTTCCTGCAGTTCTTCTCCATCTAGTAAATTGTTAACAAATACATTCATTTTTGGGGCAGCTGGGTGGCAAAGTTAGCTGTGTACTGAGCAATTGGCCTGGATACAAAAAAAGATCTGAGTTCAAATCTAACTTCAGACATTTCTTGACCATGTGATATTGGGCTTGGTCAAGTCACTTAACCTCTGCCTCCTGAATTATGACATGGAGATAATAATAGCAGCTATAGCCTAAGGTTGTTGTGAAGATCAAATGTGATGTTTTTAAAGCATTAAGCACAGTAAGTGGAACAATGTAGGTACTATATAAATATTATCTATTATTATTATTATTATCACTTTTATAAACAAATAAGTAGCTAAAAGGTAGGTCATAGAAGGGAAAATAAAAAGCAACATGTAATTTAAAAAATAGTTTATGAACAAAATATTAAAAGTGAATTTACAAGACAGTCTCCTATATATGCTGCATGATTTAAGGACATGTTTATGGAACCTGGGGAGAGAGAGGTAGAGGAGAATGGAAAACAAAATGGAACTTTCTCACAATTTTGCTCAATGTCTACTGATCCCAGTCATATATCTAAATAATTAACTGATAACTTTGGGGAATGCTTTTTTCTATTTAAAAAATTATTTTTACATTAATTTATAATTTACAGTCTATTTTTCCCATTACTTACTTCTCGGTTGAGCAATGATGAAAAAATTGAATTCTTTTCGTACACATGCCTAGTATAGTAAAACAGATTTCCACATTGTCTTTACCCAAAAATGTATGTATCTTTCTGCATCTCTGGACAGACATGAATTACATTCATGCTTCATTTTCATTCTTCTGCACTTGTGGGTTATCACTGCATTGATCTGAATTATTAAGTCTTTGAAAGTCTATGTTTTCTTTAATATTTTTGTGATATTGTACAAATGGCTCTCCTGGTTTTATTCATTTAGCTTATACATCAATACTTGAATGTCTTCTCAGTTTCCTCTGAAACTGTCAATTTCTTCATTCCCTTTCATAGAATAATTTTTCATTGCTTTCTTATGCATTTGTTCAGATATTGACCAATAGGAGGACAGAAAGAAGTATGAAATATTTCATGCCAGCATCTTAAGGTTAGACTCTTCCCATCTGTAGCAACAATCTTGCTAGCAGGTACTGAGGCTGTGTAAAATCAACAACAACTTGCACACAGAAGGCTGTCAACACAGGTTCTTTAATCTGCTTTACTAAGGAAAGCAACTGTGAGGGGTTTACAATCTCACTTTAATTAAACATACAAATATCATTCACTTAGTTCAGGGAGGGAAATCAGCCCCCTGAACTTCAAGGTAAATACAACAAATTATAAACGTACACAATATAAACAGACCAAGTCACAATTCATAGTTACCAGGAAAGCATCAACATCTGGGTTTACAAGATAGGGGGAGCTTAACGGTTGCCCAAAGTCTCTTCAAGTCACATGCCACTCTTCCAGTGAGTGAGAGCCCCAAAAGTCAAAAGCCAGCCTTGGATCTTATATACCCCTCTCAGGGCCCTGGAACACTTGATTACCTCAGTGCTGAGAAGCACTCAAACAACAGTGAAAAATCCCATTTTCCTAGCCATTACATTTGAAAGACAAGACTCATCAAATGTACTTAATTACCTCAGCATTCCAAAGGAGAAGACAAGGAAAAGTCCTTCCCTGATTGCCATTACATTGTCTTAGGGCTGAGAAACACTCCAAGACAAAAAGATCCCATTTTGCCTGCCCCATTCAAAGGCCAGAATCACTAAAGGTACTGAAGAAAAGAACAGCAAAAAGTATTTCCCTGATTACCATTAAACCATCCCACTTCATTTTCAAGGGAAAGGGGGATCACTCTTAACTCAATTCCTATATAACATTAGTCCCACCAAGTTTATGTCCAAATACAGTATTGTTGACTAATTTATATTCATCTCAGTTTTTTTCAGGACCCCATGGGGCCCAAAGGTCTATCTCAAAGATAACTCTTTGCTCCTTTAAGTATCAGTGCTGAAGTGTCTGGGAAGACTGGGAAATACTGGGAAAGACTGGGAAAACTGGGAAGACCTCCCCTTCCCTGGAACAAAAGAACAAATCCTGACGTTGTCATAGACCATAGAACTACTATTCAAATGCCCAAATGACAGCCTATATGGGGAGGGAACAAGGCCTCTCCTATTATAGCATTGTTTCTTACCAGTTACCTTCATTGAAGGAGTACAAAAGATACCCAATGAACACAACAAATGAGATAATGGCCAAAAGACTAGGACTGGATTTAATTAGGACCTTTTGAAGACACCCTTACAAAAAAAAATTGCAAAAGACTTCTCCTAACCACATGGGTAATAGACCAGAATAAATCAACTACAGTTTAAATCAAAAGCTTCTTTAGTCCTGTCCTACATTTTTGCTCCTTCCCTTCCCCCTTTTTTGCATCCCTACTGCTAAGCATAATGCATAAAAGATAGTAAAGGTTTAGTAAATGCTTACTGATTTGTTGACTTACATCGGGGTGGGAAACCTGGGGTCTCGAGGCCACATGTGGCTCTCTAGGTCTTCAAGTGCTGGTCTTTGATTGAATCCAAACTTCACAGAATAAATCCCCCTTAAAAAAGGATTTGTTCTGTAAAATTTGGACTGAGTCAAAAGGCCCCATCAAGAACCTAGAAGGCCACAGGTCCCCCACCCCTGATCTAAACATACTCAAGTCTCTCCAAGGGATTTCTATTATACATGATCAGGACTCTCCCCAAAACAGGTTCCTCAGCCTCTTCATTTGGAGAATTTGCAATGGCTAAACATGGACTCTGTGAATGCATCAGTTACATTAAAATCATAGGATTAGCATAGGAAAGGACCATGGATAGATTATCTGGGTCAACCACCTCATTTCACAAATAATTATAGCATGATGACAGCAAAGGACAGAATGTTTCCTCTCTGAAGTCATCTCTGAGTCATTACTTAGCCCCTAATTGAATGTCTCTTATGACTCTGCGCTACTCTGTAGGTAAACGAGGGGTGTATTGGAACCAGCTTAAATCAGCTCAAGAGATCAGAATGTTAAATTTTTGATGCTAGTATTTACGTATTGGCAATCAGCAAATGTTACTCACAGAGACACTTAATTGTTTTTGTTTATTGTCTATAACTAAGAAAATTAAAAAAAAGATGTTGTCAATGCAGGTTAAACTTTAAAATGTGTTAAATATACACACAGCCGCCTCAAAAAAAATTTGCTTGCTAAATTTTTAACAGCATGCCTTAACATGTTGAGGTTAGTAAAGTAATATGACCCTTAGTGAGATCAGCCACAATAAAGGGATGTTAGTTTTGATCAGGAAATTAGATTTAGAAGTCATCATTGCATCAAGCGTGAGGAAAAGACAGGCCAGAAGCACAGTAGGATGGCAAGGTGTATGTGCAGACTAGACAGTGTTAGTATAAAGTGAGGGTATGGCTACTGTGCATTTTGAGAGTATAGATGAAATAGGAAGCCAGTGTATCTGGCTAATATGTGTAGCAATGTTTTGACCATCTCCCATTGTTGTCAAGGACATCAGGATGCTAGGGATAGATAATTCATGGATTCAGACATCTCTCCCAGTGTCTTATTGAACTTTTCCCCACCCCTGGTGTTTCACCCTGACTTGGGATTGGAAGAAGGGAATGACTGTGACTTATAAGACCATCTCCCCTTATATTAGGAGATATTGAAAGGAGAAACAGAATCGCTCAAAGTTAAGTAAGTCAGAAATTGATGGAGGCATATAGTTGTAGCCATCATGCATAATATTATTAAGCTAATTTCAAGAATGAGGAAACTGAAGATCTGAAAAGACAGTCAGGACATGAACTCATGGCTTTTGATTACCAATACAGAATTCTTTTTTTTGAAGGGGGGAAGGCAGGGCAATTGGGGTTAAGTGACTTGTCCAAAGTCACACACATAGTGTGTCAAGTGTCTGAGGCTGGATTTAAACTCAGGTCCTCTTGACCCCAAGGCAAGTACTCTACTCACTCCAGAATTCTTTCAACTATCAACACTGCACACTGTGAACATTGCACTGTCTTCAAGGTATGCCTGAAAATCATTTGCAGTAAATGGTATTAATTCCATACCTGTATGCCCTTATTTTGGTTTTCTTTTTAAAATAAGTTCCTAGTGCAAGTGAAAGCAAAAACAAAATTTCACATGTTTTTCCTCACAAAATGAGTACAAAGATCTATTTAATTCCAAAGTAAATAACATTTTGGTGTGCTAAGAATGTTCGCATTTGCCATTCAGGCCTTCCTATCAAGTTTATTCACTATCTACCATCTACATGTCTTTCTATACAATATGTGAGGTAGAATATGAAATATCCAACTCTCTCTCTCTCTCTCTCTCTCTCTCTCTCTCTCTCTCTCTCTCTCTCTCTCTCTTTCTCTCCCTCCCTCCCTCTCCTCTCCTCTCCTCTTCTCTCCTCTGTCTCTGTCTCTCTCTCTCTCTGTCTCTCTCTGTCTCTCTCTGTCTCTGTCTCTCTCTCTCTCTCTCTCTCTCTATATATATATATATATATATATGTATATATTCATGTATTATATATATATAGTCTCTTTAAAGATTACTTTTCACTTCAAAATTACTAATTTGATGTCCTAAAACAAGTAGCTTCTCATTGATTTTGTCATCATTATCTGAATCATGAATACAATTTTTGTTAAGAAGCCACTGAAGTGTCTCATGAAGTAAAATCTAAAGTTGCCAAATTATTATTTTTTTTTACTTTTCTGTCTCTCAAAGGCTTTCTACCAAATCAACTGAGTTCATGCCAGTTCAGTGGCTGAAGGAACTGGAGTTTTTTAAGGACATGGAAAAGAATCACACATGATGAGAAAGCATGATTAGGCAACAATACAGGCATAACATTTTATTGTACTTCACTTTATTGCATTTGGAAGATATTGCATTACTTTTTTTTAACAAATTGAAGATTTGTGGCAACCTTGCATTGAGCAAGTCTATTGACACCATTTTTCCAACACTGTGTGCTCACATCATGTCTCTTTGTCACATTTCAGTATTTTTTCAATATTTCAAACTTTTTCGTTATGATTATAAATGTTATGGTGATCTGTGGTCAGTGATTTTGGATGTTACTATTGTAACTGTTCGGGGGTACCATATACCATGCCCATATAAGATGGCAAACTTAATTGATGAATAAACATTCTCTCTCCCCATCTCTCTCCCTCTTCTTAGGCCACCCTATTCCCTGAGACAAAAAAATTTTGAAAAATATTACCTGAACTTAGCTGACAAAGCAATAGCAGGGTTTGATAGAATTGACTACAATTTCTAAAGTTCTACTGTGTGTAAAATGCTATCAAACAGCATCACATGCTACAGAGAAATCTTTCATGAAAGGAAGAGTTAACTAATGTGGCAAACTTCATTGTTGTCTTATTTTAAGAAACTGTTACAGCTACCCTAATCTTTAGCATTCACCACCCTAATCACTCAGAGACCATCAACACTGAGGCAAGACCCTCCACCAGCAAAACAATTATGGCTCACAGAAGGCTCAGGTGGTGGTTAGCATTTTTTTTTAGCAATGAAGTATTTTTAATTAAGATGTATACGCATATATGTATATAACTTAACTGTAATTAAGATATATGTATATAGACATAAGATTACTGCATACTTATTAGGCTATGAAATAGTGTAAACATAACTTTTGTATGCAGTAGGAAACACACAAAAATTGTATGAAATGCTTTATTGAATATTCATTTTATTACACAGGTTTGGAACTGAATCTGTCTTGTGTCTCCAAGGTATGTCTGTGCCACTGAGAAAAATAACTACATTGATTAGGTCATGGACATGGGTCTATTAAAGTATGGAAATATTACTGTTAATTATAAAAACATTAATAATAGATTATTTACCTTTAATATTTTGAAACAGAGGGCATTTAAAAAGAAACCATGAAACCAACTATAAACTATAAAGCTATAAGCTATAGCTATCACAGAATACACTGAGAAACTATGTTGTTTACTATATCAGCATTTACAGTTATGGGGGAGATAATAATTGAGGAAGATTTTATGTCATCTATGCATATATGCATATACATATGTACTCTTATTTTAGTGCACAATTAAAATGTATCCACATATGTATTAGAATAACTGATTAAACAAAATGGGATAGAAGATAATTATATCATTATCTTCAGAATAATTGAATTAATAAACATATATTACTTAGTCTTACCAACTAAATCATATAGGCTTTTTGACCAGTTGAAACTGGGTGAGAATAGACATTGATCTGTACATTGGATATATGGTATCCCAAAAGTCTTAATGCAGGTTTAAGTTTTAACGTTTTTCTAGCTGAAGGCTGCACTAAGGGTTTTGGGACACTGTATTTAAATAGCTTTTTAAATTTATTCAAAATATCTTTAAAGTTAATGAATTTTGAAGAAAGTGGCCATTTTGAAACAAAGTCTATAATACAGCAATGAAAATCTTCAAAATTGGGAACAAAAGTGGTTTCAGCATCGTAATGGGCAAGAATTATATTATTTATAATTCATTTTTTAAAATAAAACAAGTGGTGTCAGATAATATATTCTAGTTATAAGATTAAAGCTGGTAATCTTATAGCAATAAAGCACAAGAAAGTATATTAAAGACAGAATAACCTAGTTAAAAATTATAGTCAGGCTACTTTGTTCCTTTTGTAGCTTGGGTAAGTCATTTATCTTCTCTTAGTCTCAGTTACCTCATATGTAAAAAGAGAGTACTAGACTTCATTGTTTGTAAGTTCCTTCCCAGTTCTTAAATCTATCATCCTCTTAATGCTTTTAAACATACAGTGTGGTCGTCACCTAAAATATATAGAACTATAGTATAATGGTTAGAGCTAAATTGAAGGAAATAGTAAAGTCAAGTGTTCCACTGTGATTATTTCACCAAACACCTAGGAACAGCATTAGACCAAACCTTGATCAGGAAATCCATGAAAAATCATGACCAGTCAGTTTTCTAGCCCAGTTTGGCATAGGGTGACAGAGATCTGTAGACAGTAGGGATAGAGTCTAGCCAGGAATGTGTACCATGTAAGTATGTGTGTATGTATATACGTGTATACATGTGTATATGTATATACACACATAGATATATATGTATGTATGTACGTATAAATAGATAATTTTTTTTTATCTTTGTCTATTTATACAGGATGTCCCCAAAGTCTGGACACATAGGAAAAAGTGAAATTTTCAACATTTTATTTAATTGGAATTTTAACAGACCTTAGCCCCTTGACTTCTTTTTCTGTGGTATTCTAAAGGAGAAAAGTGTACTCAATGAAATTCACAGATGCAGCACGCTTGACTGAATGCATAAAGAGTGAATGTGCTAAAATTGACAGCAATGTGGAGTTATTTCATCGAATTCACGTGAATCTTGCAAAGCACATCAACCTTTGCATCATAAATGATGGACATCATATTGAAGATGTTATTTGTTAATATTATAGTAAAATAAAATGTTGTTGAAAATTTCACTCATTTCATTTCTTGACAATATGCATTTTTGCCTATGTGTCCAGACTTTAGGAACACCCTGTACTGTACATACATATCAGCCTTTTCCCTGATCATCACTTCTCTATCTCTGCACATGGGAAATGATTAAATTTGTTTTGCTTGACTATGCATATTTGTTGTAACTGTTTAATTTTATTCTTTTTGCTTCAATGGGTGGAGGTGACACAGAGACAAAATGAGATTTTTTATTCATTGAAAATGTGTTTTTTAATATTAAAAAAGAAAAAGTTGATAACCCTCAAAATAAAAAAAATAAAACAAATATTCCACAGGGGTAATAGAAGCTTCCTCAGGGAAACAGATGAGATTGGAAATTTTACACATTTGATCATGCAGACTGAGATAAAGAAATTTTGTAGTGTGAAATAGATTTTCAAGATTTTGTAACAATTGCTCCTTACTCTTAACTGCATGTACATAATGCCTTGGGAAAAAAAAAAAACAGTTCCAAACTGTTCATTTATATTATGATTTAAAAAAGAACTCTCTGGTTCAATTAAAAATTGGAAACTAAATAATCAAATTTTAAAGAAGGGATAGATCAAAGAGCATCATAGAAACAATCAAAGATCTCATTGAAGATAATGAAAATGAGATAACACATTGAAATTAGTGGGATGCAGCTAAAGAAATACATAGGGAAAATTTATAACTCTAATGAAATACTTTAATGAAATACTTTAATGAAATACCAAAAGAACAGATCAATGAATTTGGTACTCAACTAAAAAAAATCTAGAAAAAGTAACAAATTAAAAATTCCAATTAGACATCGAATTGGAAATCCTGAAAATCAAACAAGAGGATAATATAATTGAAAGTAAGAAAACCATTAAACTAATAAATAAAACTAAAGGCTAGTTTAATGAAAAAAAACCAATAAAATAGATAAACCATTGGTTAATTTGATTTTTTTAAAAAAGAACAAAGAAAACCAAAATACCAGTATAAAAAATGAAAAGGGCCCAGTGAACAGGAGGTTAAAGCAATTGTTAGGAATTATTTTGTCCAATGATATGCCAATAAATCTGATAATCTAAGTGAAATCAACAAATATTTACAAAAATACAAATTGCTCAGATTAACAAAGGAGGAAATCAAATATTTAAATAATATGTTAAAAAAATAAATTGAACAAGCTCCCTGATGAAAAAAAAATCCAAGAACCAGATGGATTCACAAGTGAATTCTGCCAAATATTTAAAGAACAATTAATTCCAATACTATATAAACTATGTGGGAAAATAGATGAATAAGGAGTCCTACCAAATTCCTTTTATGACTCAAATATGGTGCTGACACTTAAACCAGGAAACGAGTTGACAAAAAAAAAAAAAAAAACTATAGACCAGTTCCCCAATGAATATTAATGAAAAAAATTAAGTAAAATAATAGTAAGGAGATTGTAGCAATATATTACAAAGATCATAAAGTATGTGCAGATGAGATTTATACCAGTAATACAGGGCTGGTTCAATATTCAGAAACCGACCAACGCAATTAACCACATAAATATCAAAACCAACAGAAATCATATGATTAAATAGATATAGAAAATGCTTCTGACAATATGCAACATTATTCCTATTTAAAAAAATACTAGAAAGAATAGGAATAAATGGAGCTTTCCATAAAATAATAAATAGTATTTATCTAAAAACATCAGAAAGCATTATTTGTAATGAGGCTAGAAGCCTTCCCAATAAGATCAGGCATGAAACAAGGAATTCCATTACCACCACTATTATTCAATATTGTACTAGAAATGCTGACAATAGCAATAAGGGAAAAAAGAAATTGAATGAATTAGAATAGGCAATGAGGAAACAAGATTATGTCATGTCATCTTTGCAGATGACATGATTGTATACTTTTGGAAAAACTGGAAAATAGCTTGACAGAAACAAGGCATAGACCAACATATCACACAATATGCTAAGATAATGTCAAAATGGTACATGAGTTAGACAAAAATAGTGATACTATAAGCAAATTAGGGAAATGTGGAATAGCTTGTCTATCAGATCTATAAACAAGGGAAAACTTTACTATCAAACAGGAGATAGACTGTATTACATAATGTAAAATGGATAATTTTAATTACATTAAAAAGTTTTTGCACAACTAAAACTAAACCATATAAGATTAGAAGGAAAGCATGAAACTGGGGGGTGTGGGGGATTATAGCAAGTTTCTCTGACAAAGGCATCATTCCTCAAATACACAGGGAACTGAACCAAATTTATAAGAATATGAATCATTCCCCAGCTCATAAATGGCCAAAGGATATGAATAGGTGTTTTTTCAGATGAGGAAATCAAAGCTATCTAGAATCATATAAAAATGCTCCAAATGTTATTGATTAGAAAAATTCAAATTAAAACAAATATGAGGTATCACATCACAACTATCATATTGGATAATATGACAGAAAAAGAAAATGATATATATTGGAGGGGATGGGGGAAATTGAGAAACTAATATACTGTTGTGCAGTTGTGAACTGATCCAACCATTCTGGAAAACAGTTTGGAATTATGCCCAAAGGGCCATAAAACTGTGTATATTCTTTGACCCAGCAATACCACTACTAATTCTGTATCCCAAAGAGATTGTTTTTTTTAAAAAGGATAAGGACCTAAATGTACAAAAGTATTTATAGCAATTCTTTTTGTGATGGCAAAGAACTGGAAATTGAGGGGTTGTCCATCAGTTGGGGAATGACTGAATAAGTTAGTATATGATTGTAATGGAATATTATTGTTGTATAAGAAATGATGAGAAGGATACTTTCAGAAGAATATGGAAAGGTTTACATTCAATATGAAATGAGCAGAATTGGGACAACATTGTACACAGCAATACTGTACCATGACCAGCTGAGAATAAATTAAAACTTCTCTGCAGAAGTCCAAGTCAATTCCAAAGGACTCATGAAGAAAAATGTTATCCACCTCCAGAGGAAGAACTGGTAGAATCTGAATGTAGATGAAAGCATGCTGTTTTTTTAACTTTCTTCATTTTTTTCATGTTTTTGTGTAGTTTTGGGAGAAGAGTTTCCCAATAACATGACTAAAAAGGAAATATGTTTTACATGACTGTACATGTATAATCCATATCAAATTGCTTGCCATCTAGACAAGAGGGAGAGAAAACATTTGAAACTCAAAACTTAAAAAAGTATGTTAAAAATATTTACATGTAATTGGAAAAAATAAAACATTAAAAGGAATTCATGCATTTAAAGCAAACGGTATATATAAGAGACCTGGTTAAAAAAACCTGCAAAATTAAAGGACTCTATTAATGTGTGTACGTATGTGTATGCATAAACACACATATATTAATATAATATAGTATAATAAAGTAATATAATATAATGAAACAGAAACAGAGATAGTAACAGAAACAGAGATATCTGCTGTGTACCACAAAGGAAAACCTTTTAAAATAATATTCTTCTTTTGAACAACTATTTAGACAAACATTACCCAGATGGTCGGCACAGATGTTCAAGGAAATTAGTGTGCCTGACAGATAAGCCAACACTTTTGCACAATCACTAAGTGCAAACAAACATTCATTTGCTGAATATCAGTTCAAGAAACACCTTTCTAAGTTAACAGTAATCTAGTGTGGTACCAATAGACAAAAGAGCAGTAGATTCTTAGGGAGAGAGCTTGGGTTTTAATCCTGGCTCTACCATTTACCATGTGATTTTGGAAGAGTTACAGACTCTCTGAACCTCATTTTCTTCATCAGTTGGACTAGATGACCTCTACGGTCCCTGACCACTTTGAGTCAATGGTCCTAAGAGCTTTGGAAATTAAGGTATTTATTACTGCAGGAAGTAGCAAATTAAAAACAACAAAATGAAACATATTTTTACTAGAAGTCACTATATTTTTATCACGAAAAGTGATAATTATTTTTCTCTTCGAAGTTGTATTTATTTGAATTTCCTAACCATTTAAAATATGTTTATATATGAATACTTTCATTTTGATGTTTTAAGCATATTGACCTGAAATGAATTTCAAAAGAGTACTCTCTCAATTACCAAAAAACATAAAATAATAGTAATAATGCTTTCCTTATGCCTGGTGTAAGTTGAACTGAATGGGATTCACTAATATACTGCTTCTGAATGTAGGGCATGGCTCAGATCCAGGATAGGGTTTTTCAGGTCATGTATATATATAATAAAGTCAGGAATTTGAAATGAATGGAACCTTATCTTGAAAGGGCTCCACCTACAGGTTTTGTTAATGTACTTTTTCTGTTCCTTTCATTTCTTCAAGAGGCAAAAAAAATCCTTTAGTTACAGTAGTGAGTAGGGGAAAAGGGTTCAGACACAGTTAGCCCTTTTCACTTTGTTAGAAAACCAGACCCTTCAAAGGCACTAACAATTTGGTGAAGTTTGGCAATTGGATAACAGGCAGGGTAAATAGGGACTTTTCAACACCAAAAGATATAAGCTGGAAAGAAGGATAGTAAGTAAACTAAGGATAAAAAGGTTTAGCGAATAAACTAAGGTTAAAAAGTGGACTTAACAATGAGAAGGTGGGAGGAAATCTAGGTGACGCAAAAACAAAATATATCAATAAAAACCTATTTAAAATAGATTTAAGCCTTTCAGGAACTACTTAGCTTGAGGAATGTTTTGTACTCCAGATAACTTGTTCCTCGAGTAAATGATTTTCCCTTTGGAAATAAAATGCCTAATGTAGCCAAAGTTATAAGGACTGATCAATCCACTGTATAAGAGAAGAAAACCTGGTAAAGTTTCTCTCTAGTCCAGTGACTAGGAGTATGCATGAGTGTCTTATTCAGGGGTGTGTTGGAGCCAGTTCTAATCTTTGAGAGCTGATTATTAAATATTTGGTGTGAATATTTTTACCTCAAAAATTGACAATCACTACATATTGGGGCTTAATTTATTGTTTTGTTGATTGTCTAGACTTAAGAAAAGTACTAATAATAATGTAGATTAACCTCAGAAGCATGTATGCATCTATTTTTGTTTTCTGGAGATCCTGGGTGTTAAATATTTGCCAGCACACTTCTGTATTGCTCTATAAATATTACTTGAGCTTAGTAGGTGCTCACTAAAAAGCTCAAGGAATGAATTCAAAACCAGGAGGCCTGGTGAGTCTAAGCTAATAGTAGTGATAATAATAACAACAATCAATAATTATTATAATCATATAATAAAATAACTAACAATTATATAACTAATATGACTAATAATTGCATAATAATTTTTATAATTATGTAGCTGAAAATAGCTACTATAATTGCTGGCATTTATACAGAACTTCAAGGCTTGCAAAGTGCTTAAATCCATTTATTTCTGAGAGTCACAATGTCTCCTGTCTTGACTTTCCAAAAAGAACTGCAATTTAATACTCTGACCTTTAAGCTCAAGTAGAGGGAAAAGAGCCATCTCTTGCTCTTAGAAGGAAGAAATAGTAACTCAATTGAGGACTTCAGTAAAAGCCACCAGCTAGAAGCAAGGAATGTCCACAACATCTTGTCTAGAGGTCTTGAAACACTCAAGTGGGCCAGTGGAACACCAGCATGTCAAGAACTTGTAAAGAGAGAAATTCCTGGCAAAAAGTAATTCTAGGCTCATATGGCCATAAAACTACACTTCTTGCATGGATTGCATATCATATAAAAATAATTTGGGATGATGCTAAGGAAACACAGCCCTGTGAAATCATCAGAAGGTCTTTGTGTTACCCTTCTTTGTGGCCTCTCACATACATTTCTTATATCTGTTTGCCTTCACATATATACACTGTCTTCTACATATTCTATATGTGATCCGGCCACAAGTATTTTCCTCTTCTGTTCCTTCAACATATATGCTCCTGGCACACTATTTTTTTGCTATTTGTGTGCTTCTTCACAAGTGTTCTTGAGGTAAATTCACTTTTCCTGTATATGTTATGTGTGTTTGTGGAAGAATGTGTCCCAGGTTTAGGAAGAAATATTCTTTCAGAACTTTTCTTACAATGCTCTTTGATCAACAGTGATCATTATTTTTGGAATCACAGTTCTTACTCCTCTCTAGAGGAATAATTTCTTATTGCTCTCTTTTGCTACTCTCTGAGACTGTCCAACATATGTCTTCTTTCCAAGGCTACCCTAGGTTCCTTGGAGGTTATTTGTTACTGCTCCTATTTGTTATTTCCCCCTGAGCCTAGAGCAAACAATGCTTATTTATTTTCCCAGAACAGTTTTCTAACAATTGACTTTTGGGGGAATGACTACTCTTGATCTGTCTACAATTCAGAAATATACCTCTAAATCAATGTGACTCCATTTTTCTGAAATTTTATTTTGTGGATCAGTTCCTACAGCTTTCAGGACTGAGAGAGAAAAGCTCTCTTGGGAGCTAGAGACATCCTCTCCCCTTGACCTTGACAAACAGATCTCTTTCTACAAATTCATATAGGCCGATAGTAGCACATTCCCATTTGCTACTTCTTTTCCTTAGCACTGAGCAATGTGTTTCAGACTCAAGTCAGTATCCAGACCCCTCCTTGGGGTCTCAGCAATTGTCTCTCCTTCTTCTCCATCCTCCAGGCTAGCTAGATCAAATTATTCAAATTATATGGAGCTTATTTCTAAAACATATGGGAAAAAACAATCAACTTTTGCCTGGAAAGCATGTAGTCAAGCTAGAGGATTGTAATCCCTGAAATAAACATTTTTGTGTCACTTGAAAATTAGATAATCTTGTTTTTTAGAAATGTATTTGAATTATTGAAAAAATAATATATAATAAAATACATATACAATACAATAATGCAAATACATATTCTTAATCATCAATATAAGCAGAATTTTATATTATTTTGAGGTTTGCAAAGCACTTTACAAATATTGCATTTGATCTTCACAAGATCCCTGAGAGGTAGGAACTATTCTTATCCCCATTTTACAGATGAGGAAACTGAAGCAAATAGGGGAAATTTGCCCAAGGTCACACAGCCAGTTAATGTCTGAGGCTAGATATGAATTTAGGTCTTCCTTTCCCTTTTCATCAATACAAAGATCCAAGATAATTCTGAAGGACCCATGATTAAAAATGCTATCCACCACCAAAGAAAAAACTAATAGAATTTGAATGCAGATTGAAGCATTCTTTCAAAACTTTCTTTCTTCTGTTTTCTTTCCCAATATGATTAATATGGAAATTTGTTTTACATTACTATACCTATATAACCTTTACAAAATTGCTTTGCTTCTTAATGAGGGGACAGGGGAGAGAGGGTGGGAGAAAATTTGGAATTCAAAATTGCAAAAGATGAAAGTTAAAAATTCTTTTCATATGTAATTAGAAAAAATAAAATGTTTAAGGTTTTAAAAAATAGAATTTCTGCTCTAAGCAAATAATCTAAGCCTTGGGGACACTAGCAAAGAGCCCCTACCTCATTAAAATTAACAAGTATTTTCTTATCCTGGAATTATCTAAAATAATCAAAACTTCAAATTTTTTGACATAACTCTTTCAAGGTCCCATATATTTAAATAAGAAGAGACAGTGGGACCAAAAGAAGTAACCACATCCTCCTCCCAGCTTTCATATATAACCAATTGTTGAAAGGCTAAGGGTCAGAAGCCCTGGAGACATAAAGAAAATCAAAAGACTGACTGGGTCTCAGGGTTTTGCTGGAGTCAGCTCAAGCTGGCTTTCAAGATCTAATTTCTAAATTTTCAATGTGAGCATTTCTACTTCAGAAATGAGTAAGTAGTACAATCAGGGTTTGAATTATTATTTTGTTGATTGCCTAGATTTAAGAAAGTGGTGGGGAAAATTTTTAATAATGCCGATTAATTTTTAAAGTTTGTCATGAAACAGAGGCAAGATGGTGGATTGCAGGCAGTAGCCCAGATGAACTCCCCAAATATTCCCCTCCAAACTACTTTAAAAATAACTCCTCAAATCAAATTTTTGAATGAAAACCCAACAAAAGGTCAGAGTAAGATATTTTTTCAGGCTAAACCAACTTAGGAAGTAGGCAAGAAAGTTCTCTGACACGCAGAGGGAAGCCCACCCAGAGTTTGAGAGCAGGACAAGCTTCAGGCCTTGGAGGTGACTATAACAGTGGCAGCAGCTGCAGCTTTGGGAGCTTTCACCCCAGAGAAGGTGAGGGAGTCATACAACCGGTCAGAAAAAAATATAACACAGGACATTTTGCTGACACTTGTGAAATATGGCACTAACTGGTAACTCTATTGCCCATACCTAGTTCTGAGTCAGAGGTCCAAGGTATAGAGGAGCACTTTCAGTTGGTCACAAAGGAGCAGGGGCCCTAGTCAGAGTTCCAAAGCACAGAAGATAATTAGTACCGGTGCTTGCAGAAGAGTAGGGGACCTGGTCACAATTCTAGGGCTAAAAAGAATACTAGTGTTTGTGACTGCAAGCTATTGGGTACTCTTCCTGGATAAAGATTAGAACACAGAGAATAATCACCACATTTCACCCCATATCACATCACATTGGAAGCACTGAAAACTTGAGGACACACAGAAGTAGCTTTGAAAACAACAGCACTAAAAAGTCTAAAGCTTGGAACAGTGACTCCCCCCAAAGCCCAACTTTCACATGAAGTCCAAAGTCAAGAAAATGACTGGAAAAAGAGCAAACAATAAAAGAACTGGATCATTTTTTTAAAAAAACTATTATGGTTGCATGGAAGACCAAGATACAAACTCAGAAGAAGATAATGTGAAAACAGCTACAAGCAATGCCTCAAAAGATGTTAATTGGACCCAAGCCTAACAAGAATTCCTGAAAAAGTTATCATTCTTTGCAAATGACATGATGGTATACTTAGAGAATCCTGGAGAATCAAGTGAAAAATTACTTGAAATAATAAATAAATGTAGCAAAGTTGCAGTATATAAAATAAATCTACATAAATCATTGGCATTTCTATATATTACTAAAATTGCCCCACAGTAAGAGATAGAAAAAGAAGTTGCATTTAAAGTTACTGCAGATGTTATTGAATATTTGGGAGACTACCTGCCAAAACAAACCCAAAAACTATATGAACACAATAACGAAACACTTTTCATACAAATAAAGTCAGATCTAAATAATTGTAAAAATATCAGTTACTCACGGTTACGGTGAGCTAATAAAACAAAAAGGACAATTTTACCTAAATTAAATTACTTGTTCAGTGCCATACCAATCAAACTACCAAAAGATTATTTTTTAGAACTAGAAAAAACAATAATAAAATTCATCTGGAAGAGCAAAATTTCCAGAATATCAAGGGAAATAATGAAAAGAAATGAAAGGGTGATAGCCCAGCTGTACCAGATCTAAAACTATATTATAAAGCAGCAATCATCAAAACTACTTGGTACTAGCTAAGAAAAAGAGTGGTGGATCAGTGGAATAGGTTAGGTACACAAGACACAATAGTCAATGACTATAGTAGTATGATGTTTGATAAACCCAAAGACACAGCTTCTGGAATAAGGACTCACTATTTAACAAAAACTGCGGGGAAAACTAGAAAACAGTATGGCAGAAACTAGGCATAGACCAACATCTTACACTTTATACCAAGATAAAGTCAAAATGAGGACATAATTTAGATATAAAGACTGATACTATAAGCACCCTAGGAAAGCAAGGAATAGATTACCTATGAGATCTATGGACAAAGAAAGAATTTATGACTAAACAAGAGATAGAGAACATTATAAAATGCAAAACAGATGATTTTGATTAGAAAGGAAATAGAAAACTGGGGAAAATATTTTACAGCCAGTGTCTCTGATATAATATATAGAGAACCGAGTTAAATTTATAAGAATACAGGTCATTCCCCAACTGATAAATGGTCAAAGGACATGAACAGACAGTTTTCAGAGGAAGAAATTAAAGCTATCTATAGTCATATGAAAAATGCTCTAAATCACTACTGATTGGAGAAATTGAAATTACTCTGAGGTACCATATCACACCTATCTGATTGCTTAATGTGATAGTAAAGGAAAATGTTGAAGAAGATATGGAAAAATTTGGACACTAATGCATTGTTGGTGGAGTTGTAAACTGATCTTACCATTCCAGAGAACAGTTTGGAACTATTCCCAAAGGCCTATAAAATTGTGCATACCCTTTGACCCAGCAATACCACTTTTAGGTCTGTATCCCAAAGAGATCATATATATGGGAAAAGGACCCACATGTACAAAAAATATTTATAGCAGCTCTTTTTATGGTGGCCAAAAATTAGAAATTGAGGGGAAGCCCATCAACTGTGGAATGGCTGAACAAGTTCTGTTATATGAACATAATACAATAATACTATTCTATAAGAAAAGATGGGCAGGCATATTTCAGAAAAATCTGGAAAGAGATATATGAACTGATGCTGAGTGAAATGAGCAGAACCAGAACACAGTACACAACAACAGCCACATTGTGCAATGACTCACTTTGATAGACTTAACTCTTCTCAGAAATGTAAGGACCTAAGACAACCTCAAAAGACTCAGGATGGCAAATGCTAGCCACATCCAGAAAAAGAAATTTGGAGTCTGAATGCAGAGGGAAGCATATTACTTGCTCTCCTTTTCTTTTGTTCTTTTGTCTGTTTCTTCTTTCCCATAGTTTCTCCTGTTAGTTATAATTCTTCTTTACATCATAAGTAAGGTAAAAATATGTTAATATGAATGTATAAGTGGAGCCCATATCAGATTGCACACCATCTTGAGGAGGCAGGAGGAGAAAGAAGGGGAGAAAATTTAAAACTCAAAAGCTTATGGAAGTGAATGTTGAAAACTAAAAATAAATTGTAAATACATATATGTATATATATATATATATATGTATAGTATATGTATATGTATATATGTGTATGTCTATATCTATCTGTCTGTCTATAAATCTCTCTATATATACACACACACACACATATATACATATAAATATATATATACATATAAATATATATATATATATATATATATATATATATATATTTCCTGAAAGAGTTAAAATAGGAGAGAGAGATAAGACTGGTAGAGGAAAAAATTGAGAAACAAATGAGAGTAACACAAGAAAATTTTGAAAAGCATTAACAGCTTGGTAATAGAGGTACAAAAAATACTGAAGAAAATAACATCTTAAAAAACAGAATTGATCTAATGTTAAAAGAGGCAAAAAAAATCACTGAAATTCTACCTAAAAGGACTACTTAAAAAGCAGAATATGCCAAATGGAAAAGGGGTCACAAAATTCGCCAAAGTAAAGAACTCCTTAAAAACCAAAATTGGAGATGTGGAAAAAGAGGTACAAGACCTCACTGAAGAAAATAATTCCTTAAAAAGTAGAATTGGGCAAGTTCATTCTTTGACAGCTCTTTATTGAATGTCATTTTTATTGCATTATGCTCTGAAACAAGATGTATTCAATTTTTTGGTTTTTCTGACTCTCGTTGCAAGGTTTTTATGCCCTAAGACATATTCATTTTTTGTGAAGGTATTCAGTACAGCTGATAAAAAGATACACTCCTTTCTCTTCCCATTCACTTTTCTCCTGAGGTCTACCATATCTACCTTTGCTATGATTGTATTCATCTCCTTAACTTCTCCCTTGTTTATTTTATGGTTAGATTTATTTAGCTCTGAGAGGAAAAAGGTGAGTTTGCTCAGTATTATAGTTTTACTGCCTATTTCCTCCTCTAACTCATTTTACTTTTCATTTAAGAATTTGGATGCTATACTGTTCAGTGGATATGTTAATCATTGATATTGCTTCATTGTCTGTGGTATCTTTTAGCAAAATGTGACTTCTCTGAATATCTCTTTTAATTAAGTCTGTTTTTGTATTTGTTTTTCCCAGGATCATGATTGCTTTTCTTACTTCAGCTGAAGCCAAATAGATTTTGATCCAGATCCTTATTTTAATTCTATGTGGGTGTGTCTGTCTGGTTCAATTATGTTTCTTGTTAATAATATATTGTTGGATTATGGTTTCTGATCCATTCTGCTATCTGCTTCCATTGTGTGTGTGTGTGTGTGTGTGTGTGTGTGAATTCATCCCATTCACATTTATGGTTATGATTACTAACTGTGCATATCCTTTCATCCTATTTTATTCCATTTTATCGTACTCTTTCTCTCTCTTTTTACTCTGTCCCTTCTCAAGTCTGTTTCATACCTGATCACTGCCTCCCTTAATGTGCCCTCCCTTTTATCATCTTCCTTTTTTCTTATCTTCTTCCCTTCCTACCTCTCTGTTAAGTAAGATAGATTTCTATACCTGAGTATATGAGTTTGTGGGTATGTATGTATATATTATACATACAGAGATAGATACAGATATATAATTATACAAACATATATATATGTATGTGTATATATATATATATATACACATACATATATATGTGTGTGTGTATATATATATATATTTTTGTCTTTCAACCAATTCAGATCATGTGAATTACAAACATTACCTGCCTACATATCTTCCCCTCTACTGTAAAAGCTCTTTCTTGTGTGCCTCTTCTATGTGAGATAATTTCTCCCATTCTTTCTCTCCCTTCCCCTTTCTCCTTGCGTATTCCTCTTTCTCACTCAGCCATTTGTTTTGAGATCATCTCAACGTAATCAACTCATGCTTGTGCCTTCTTTCTATGTAGGATCTTTCTCACTGTGTTAATAATGATAATGTTCTTAGCAGTTATGTGTATCATCTTGTTCTATAGAAATGTAAGGTTTTGCCTTATTGATTCCCTTATCCTTTTTTTTTCTTTCATGGTTACCTTTTTATTCTTTTCTTGATTCATATTTGAAAGTCAAATTTTCTATTTTTTTCTCTGATTTTTTTATTAGTAACTCTTGAATGTTGTGTAATTCATTACATGTCCATTTTCCCTCAGAAGGACTATACTCAGTTTTGCAGGGTAGATTATTCTAGATTGTAAAATTAGCTTCCTTGGCTTTTCAAATATCATAATCCAAACCCTCTGCTAATTTAAAGTGGTAACTGCTAAATCTTGTATGATCTTGATCGTGGTCCCATTGTATTTGAATGGTTTCATTGTGACTCTGATCATGGCTTTCAGGAAGCCCAATATTTTTTGATTATTTATTTTCTTTTTAAATCATGGAATAAAATAAGCATTTCCATATCATAGTATAATTAAAAACATATGATTGCACATGAAAGTACAAATCTATTACATACACCTTTCTATTGTTTTTAGTATATAATAAAGTTATCATGTAAATTCCTTTTTTTTCTTTTATTTCCTCCCTTGCCCTAGAGATGGCTACCATTAGACACAAATATATATGCTAGTGTATGTATACATATATACATATATATATATATATGTAAATTCTATGTATATTTCTATTAATCAGTTCTTTCTCTGGATGCAGATAGCATCTTCCGTCATATGTCCTTTGTAGTTAATTTGGGTATTTATATATTAGTCAAAATGACTTATCTGTTCAAAGTTGTTCTTAAAATGATATTCTTGTTGCTATATACAATGTTCCTTGATCTATTTTCCAAATCAATTATTTTTCTGATAAGATATTTCATTTTTTCTTCTATTTTTTCATTCATTCTTCTTTGTTTTATTCTTTCTTGATATCTCATGGAGTCATTAGCTTCCACTTGCCCAATTTTAACTTTTAAGAAATTATTTTCTTCATGAGTTTTTTTAACCTCTTTTTTCTATTTGCCCAATTCTGCTTTTTTTGGACTTATTTTCACCAATGAAATTTTGTACCTTTTTTCCATTTGGCTCATTCTCTTCTTTAACCTCTTATTTTCTTCAGGAATTTTTTGTTTCTCTTCTACCAAATTATTCATTTTTCATAATTTTCTTGCATTGACTTCATTTCTTTTTCAATATTCCCTTTGCCACTTTGATTTTCAAAACTATCTTTCATTCTTTCAGGAATTCTTGTTGAGCTAGTGATGAATTTATATTTTAATTGAGGCTTTGCTTGTAGTTGTTTTGACATCATTGTCTTCTTCTTAGTTTGTGTCTTGACTCTGCCTGTCACCGTAGTAGATTTTTATGGTTGAGTTTTATTGTTGTTTGCTCAATTTCCCAGTCTATTTCTTGATTTTGAACTTAATGTTAAAAATGTGCTCTGTAACTGATGTGGGGGAGGAGGAGCACTGTCTCAGGCTTCAGGCTTTTTTACATTGCTCTTTTCAGAGCTAGTTCTAGTGAGGTTGAAAAGTTTCAGTGCTCCCAAAGTAATATAATCTGGGGAGAGACATGCTCCTTTGAGATGGGGATTAATACTGCTCCTTACATATTGTGAATATTCCTCTCCGCTCTGGAACTGTGACCCAGAACTGGGTATAGACAGTGTAGTGCCAATCATCTCCCTGTCCTGCTCCCAGTATTATCACATGACTCCCCTGTAATCTCTTTCTGAGCAGTTGCCAGATCCCCTTACCATCTTCGATTTCAGAGCTTTGGAAACTGCTGTTTTTAGGGACCAGCCTCCATGTCAGTGTCACAGACCTCTTATTCCAACCTCCTAAGATATCTTGGGCTGGGAAAAAAATCTCACCCTGAACTTTTGTCATCTCTGCTACTTCAAAATCAGTTTTAGGTGTTATTTTAATGTATTGGCAGGGTGGAGGGAATCAAAGGCAATTAGGTCATGCAGCTAGTAAGTGTCTGAGGCCATATTTGAACTCAGGTCCTCCTGACTTCAGTGCTGATACTTAAATGTACTGAGCCACATAAATGTCCAAATTTTACCATATTTTAATATTTTTGTTTAACTATATAATATAATGTTTTAATATTTTAATGTTTTTTAAAGGGCAATGTTGAGAGACCTAAGGTGCTTCCTCTACTTCTCCATCTTGACTCTACCCCAAAAAGACATGGATCACTGATGAAATATATAGTGAGCCTTTTTGTCTTGCTTACCCAGGAACCAGGTCAGGACCCTAGAAGTGATTCCTTCCTTCACTGAATTTCTCAGACTATTCTGTTTTCCCTCTCCTGGGTTATTAATAATTTTCAATTTTTTTATTGTTCTTACTGGTATTTGTTTCTTATTTTCTCCTATGAGACTTCAAACTTCTTATGAGGAGAGAATATATCATATAATCATGGGCCTTGGAGCTTGTCTAAGCTTGTCCTTAGGCCCTTGCACAGCAGCGTTTTTCCTCAAGGCTACAGAAGGCAATCTTATTACCCAATTAACAATTTTCCTCAGCCTTACTGATCTGTTGTTATGGTAATTTCAAACCAATCTTCCTGATCCAGGGCTGAGCATGGACCTGGAGCTTAGACATTATCTAATCCAAACCTCTCATTTATATGTGAGGAAACCGAGACTCAAAGACATAAAGACCTGCCCAAAGTTATACAGGTAGTAAGTTGCCAAACAGGGATTTGAACCCAAGTCCTCTCATTCCAAATTCACCAGTCTTCCTACTTCACCAAATTGTCCTTTGTCACTTTTATAGACCTAGCTCCTGCCACAGTGCTATTCACACAGTAGGAACTTAATATATGTGTGTTGAGTTGATCTGAAAAGGATATCAAAGACTATCTGGTGAGAGATTGTACAACCACAAAACACCTAGAGTTTCAATAAGAAACATTCCATCCTCCTTTCCCCATTGGAGTTATTTTGAAGCTATAAATGTCTGTTTATATCCAGAAAAATAGGACTTATATAGCCAATAAGATTAAGAATTGGTAAGATAGAGAAGCTGCCTCAAAGGCAGCTTATACACTGAAACTAATTCATCACAGGGACCATGCACAATTTACAATTCATTTGTTGCATAGAAAAGTACTTCCTATCACCCTCCTTTGCTTTTCCTTTTAGATCCCTCTGTAAACCCAATCCCAAATAAGGGAAGTGCCCTGCACAATGACAGCAAAGGCAGCTGTCTCCTTAGTAACCCAGAGCCATGTGCAGTCTCTTAGAACAGCTCCTCCTACACTCAAGTTTCCCTGGTAGCAGGCTGCATATATTTTCCCCAGACAATGGGATAATGGGATAGATATTACCCTGCTCAGCCCTGCATGTGAAAAGTCTGGATAAGGAAGATTGGTTTGGAGTTACCATAACTACAGATCAGTACGGCTGAGGAAAATTGTCACTTGGGTAATGAGATTGCCTCCTATAGCTTTGAGGAAAAACACTTCAGTGCAAAGGCCCAAGCGATTTAGGCCAATTTAACAAGGGTTAAATACCTAAAAACCCACAAATTTTAGATGATGATGATGACTATAATGATGATGATAAACACCAAGTCTCTAAGTTGACAGACACTGCTGACCTGCTAGTGGACACTCCTGGTACAATTTTTTTTGAATCAGCTGTTCTAAAGACACCTGGGAGGACGTGTACGAAAAATAGAGGTGTAAAAAGCTAGAATTGTTTGGGTTAGCCATTATCAGAAGTCTTCAAGCATCAAATTAAGGACCTTTTGTTGGTGATATGATAGAGGGGATCCTTTTCCAGGTTTGGGTTCAAGCTCTTTCCAAAAGCTAAGATTCTGTAATTCTGTTCTATCACACAAAACAGGAAAATCTACCTTTATGACATTTTAAATGGTTAAGTCAAATTTCATTTTCCTGGGCATTGACTGTAAAATTGCTATTTTTGAAAAATGCACTAGCCCGGGGATAGTGAACCTAAGTGAAATCATGGTCAAGTTAAAGGAAATCAGATAGTAGGCCAAATTAAAGTTAGCCCATTCTAACAATCCATAACTCTGAGAGATGCCCTTTTGTCTTATCATTCTTGGAACTGGACAACCATGCCGCTTAATGGAGTATCCCTACTACAGTCCCAGGAGTGTATTCTTTCAATCCTTTCTCCGTTTACAGAACCCCATTTCTCCTTGAGGGCAGGTGCAGTATTATTTTATATTTCTATGGCATAGCACACTGCCTTGCTTATAGTAATTGCTTAATATCGGTGATCTATCAGAATCAATTTTCTTGCTTATTGGTAGGGCTGCTCTGAGGGTCTATGCTGTGAATCTACTTTATAGTTAACTTCTTGCTAATCTGTACCAAGAGAGTTGGAATGGTGGCAGGAGAGAGGTCACAAAGAGTTGTGCTTAACCAAAATGTACAACTAGCTCTTATTTATCTGAATATGATTGATGGTAAATTGGACTCCCCGTAAAACATGACCGTGGAACCAGGAAAGTGTGGATTTTCTTTACTCCACTCTCCTGCTTACCCACTGCTATTCTCATACACTCTAAATGGCCACCCCCATTACAATCAGATAAGACTTAATATCAGTCATAGGTATCTGCTGATTAATTTGCCTGATTACATTTAGCAATGACATGATTAGGTCTTAACAGTTTTATTAGCTCTTCAAGGTATTTTGTTGCTGTTCAATCATTTTTCACTTCCTGTGTCTGACTCTTCATGACCCCATTAGGGTTTTCTTGGCAAAGATACTAGAGTGGTTTGCCTTTTTCTTCTCTAGCTCATTTCATAGATGAGGAAACTGAGGCAAACAGGTTTAAGTGACTTACCCAGGGTCTATAAATGATGATAAAACTGTTAAGACCTCTAAATAGGTGAAAGGTTGTTGCTGTCCCTGGTTGCTCCTTTCTCTAATCCATCTTTGCCCAACTTCCACATTCATCTTCCTAATGCTCAGGTCTGGCCAAGTCATCCTTCCCTGCTCTTAAATATTTAGTGGCTCCTTAGTATCTATGAGAAAAAAAAATTAGCCTGTTACTTAAAGCGCTCCACAGATTGGTTCCACATAGCTTATTTCTCACTGTTCCTCTTCATTCATATTCTAGACCAGGGGTGGGGAGCCTGGGGCCTCAAGGCCACATGTAGCCTTCTAGGTCCTTGGGTTAGGCCTTTTGACAGAGTCCAAGTTTTACAGAACAAATCCTTTTATTACAGAAATTTGTTCTGTGCAGTTTGCATTCAGTGAAAGGGCTGCACTTGAGGACCTAGAGGACGACATGTGGCCTCAAGGCTGCAGGTTCCCCACCCCTGTTCTAGACAAACCAGACAATGGATAGCTTTCCTTAGCTAGCTAGTAATTCTATATACCTCTGTGTTCTGTGCTAGTAATCTTAGCAGTGAGTAATTTTACATGCTCCCACCTTTATTTGCTTGTACAGGCTCTTTGTTATATCTGAAACAGATTCCAACCATTCTCTGCTTGTTGAAACACTTTTCTCCCTTCATGCTGACTTAATTGCCAATTCTTCTAGAAACTTTTCCTTTATAAAACTTTGTCTGGCTCTCTCCACTGACTTTATTTCATTCTCGTCTTGGCGCAGTTATTTATTTTTGTACAAACCTTTGCCCTCATCTGCCGCCCATTAAAACTTTAGTCTCTTGAGGACACAGACTATGGTATTTTCCATCTTTGGATCTCTAGTATGTTTCAAAATCCAAGTATAAGAAGGGAGAAATGGGGCAAAATGATGATTTCTGTGAAAAGTCTTCATGGTTTTAGTGGACCAAAAGCTCAACTTGTTCTATATGCAGTGTTATATAGGTGTACAAAAGCTAAGAAGATAAGGCATTTTTTTAAAGACTGGGTCTCCTTATTTCACCCAGGCTGGCAATACAGTGGCTCCTCCTTACCCAACCCCAGTGCTGATTAGCAGGAAATTTTGATCCGGTACCCACTCCATTTCCATAAGCAACCTGGTTCTCTTCTTGCCTTCTGCCCCCATTCTTGGAGACTCACCATTTTGTTGTTAGACTTAGGGCAGGCACTCAATTGGCTTAGCACATTGAACTCCTGAGCTAAAGTCACCAGCCACAGCCTCCCCAGCAGGCGGAATATAGAGAGCATAAGTTAATATGCCATGACATGCTAAGGTAATCTTAAACATCATTAAAAGAAGCATAGAGTTAAGTGTACAAAATAGGTATTTAATAAGGAAACTATTGAACTTTGGCAAGAGGGGAGGTTGTGCATTGAAGTGATACTATATTAGCCTCACCATGAAGGTATAGTAAATTTTGACCACTTAGAGTGACTGGGTTTTGAGGTATGTGTGTGTGTGTGGGGCGGTAATTGTCACAAACAATATTTTTCTGTCTTCTTCCTACAAATATTCCTTTGTTCTGATAAGGAGGATGTGGCAGGGATCAAATGCTGCTGCAAGAAGTCTATTCCAGAGTGCTGCCTTGGGGAGAGCAATGTGGGATCCCCTTTCTTGAAGTCAGGATAAGCTTCATCTAACTGTCATTGATCCCTAGCTAAGTATCATGTTCTTGCTCCTCAAAGAAGGCAGTGGGGGTCAGTGGGGAAGGCTCTACTGGGGTTTAGAACCCAGCTCTGCCATTTCAAACTTGTGGGAATTTGGGAACATCACTTCATCCTTTTAGGTCTGTGTTTCGTCACACTTAAAATGAACAGATTGGAATAAGTTTTTCTAAGCCTCAGTTTCTACATCTGTAAAATGGAGATAATAATAGTCCCAACTTCACAGACCTATGAAGATAAAGTAATAATAATTAATAATAATAATCATTATTATTACTAATTCTTCCCAGAACTACATCTATGATCCTGAGATGATATTTAATAATAAAAAAAAACATATTTAGGTAATACTTTAAGGTTTGAAAAACACTTTACAATTTTATCTCATTTGATCCTCATTAAAAATCTTAGAAGGTAGATCTTATTACTACCTCCATTTTAGAGATGAAGAAACTAAGGCAAATAACAGGTAAGTGACTTGTCTAGAATGGATAGCAAAGTTGTTAAATGTCTGAGGCTAAAGTTTCACTTCCATGTCCCTGACTCCAGGTCCGTCATTCTATTCACTGTTCTACCTAGCTGCCATGTACCTATCATATATGTAGTTTTCTGAAAAAAAATCTCCCATTAAGACCACGTGGAAGAGATTTAGAAGTAAGATTTTGATTAAATTATAAAAACTAAATGGTAGTGATAAATTGTTCTTATTCTATGTGATTCTCATCTTTGCTTTTACAAATCCTCAAAAGACAATTTATCCTATATTCTCATAATATTCAAGGACACTCTCTCTCTCCCTCTCTCTCTCTCTCTCTCTTTCTCTCTCTCCCTTTCTCTTTCTCTTTCTCTTTCTCAATAAATAAATTATATATTTACATATATCCATATGTACATATATACATACATATAAATGTGTGTATCCATTAATTCTATATATTTTATTGATTCTCATATACGTATATATCTCTATAGAGTGTAAGCTTCTTGATGGCAGAGACTTTTATTTTTATCTCTGTTTCTCTAGGACCTAGCACAGTGCCTGGGCTATAGTAGGTGCTTAATAAATATGATTAATTAATTAATAATTGGTAGATTGATGAATAGAGTGACTGATCCAGCTTTCTACTAGGACATCAGGACCTACTCGCCAGGATATCTTGCTACCTGCCCTTCTGCAGCCTTCTTCCACACCAAGAACAGTGAGCTGATCCTTAAGAAGCCATTCTTACTTTCTGCTCTGTTAATCTACCCAGTCTGGACCTTACCTTGGGTCTATGCTGTTTTGATTGGTATGTAAATGATTGGAAATTTATGCACTAATAACTAGGTAATCTCAGACCCATGCTTCCTAGCTTATCCAGCAATCCTCCAGGAACCACCAGGGCCTTTCCAACAAAGGTATGCTGCCATCTGCTTTAGCACGGTACATGTACCACACCCCACTTCTACTTATTGCTTTTGGACCAACAGTCAAATCAATATTACCATTGTAACCTGCAGTGTCTACTAATTGCTCCTAGGATGAAATATAAAACTTTGTTGCCTAACCTTTAAGATACACCACAATTTGGCCCCAATGTACCTTTCTGATCATGTTTCACAGTATTCATTTCATGTCCTTCATGTTCCAGCCAAATTAGACTTCAGCATATTCAAACTGTGCATTCCATCTTCCATCCCTATGGATTCACAAAGGCTGTCTTTTCTCTCCATCATATCAAGATTACACTTCTTCATTTCAGTCTTTCAGTTTACTTCTTTTCCATTAAGGATCATCTCTGCTGCTGGTGCTGCCTTAGAGGCTTCCCTGATTACCCCAGAAAACAACAGCAACAACAACCACAAACCAACAGTGTTCTCTCACTTTATCACTCAAATATTTTAAAGCACGTTATCAGTAATTCCCTTTAACCCTCATCACTTCATATTTGGTATAATATTATTTGTGTATATGTGAAAACATATCTACAAAATAGAATGTAAACATCATGTTTGTCTTTGTATCACAGGAGAACAGTATATTTGTAAAGGATAAGGATAGGGACTGGACATATGATTACATTAATATATTCCCAGACAAGGAAACTCCCTCTATCAATGCAGGTCAGCAACTTGGCTGTCTTTTGCACATTAAAATGTAATTGGAAAACACTTAACAAAATATAAAAATATAATAAACATATAATATTACATTTTAGACATAAGTCAATATGTGACCCACATAGATCCTTATGCACGGATTAGTGGTGCCCGTTTCTATTTGTGTTTGACACCCCTGGCCTAGAGCACTGAAAAGTTGACTAATTTGCTCAGGGTCAAATGGCCACCATGTCTCAGACCTTTGATTTGAAGCTAGGTCTTCTTGGCTCCAAGGTGAACTATCTATTCACTTCGGGGGTGCTTAAAAGGGAGAGGGGCTGGTTGAATTAAATTGGATTTAACTAATTATTGATTTTGGGGGGCAGCTAGATGATGCAGTAGACAGAGTGTAGAGCTCAGAGTCAAGAAGTCCTGAGTTCAAATCTAGCCTCAGACACTTACTAGCTACGTAATCCTGGCCAAGTCACTTAATCCTGTTTGCCTCAGTTTTATCATCTGTAAAATAAGCTTAAGAAGGGAATGGCAAACCATTCCAGTATCTTTGCCAAGAAAACCTCAAAAAAGGGGGTCATACAGAATAGGAAGAATAGGATACAACTGAAATGACTAAACAACAAAACATATTGATTTTATTTAATTTTTCAGGAATGTCATAGAGAGAATTCTTTAAATGAATAGGATGTTGAACTTTATTACCTCTAAGATCCCTTCCAACTCTTCGTTGTTGTTGTTTAGTTGTTTCAGTCGTGTTTGGTTCCTCATGGATCCATTTGGGGTTTTCTTCACAAAGATACAGAAGCGTTTTATCATTTACTTCTCTAAACTCTTTAATTACAGTCTTGGAATTTTGAAGATTCATTGAAATGCCAGTTAGTTTCACTTGGAATTTATGCCTAATACATTTCTTTTTGACTTGGTGTTGTGTCAATGTTGTCCTGAGGCCTTCCAGGGGATCTTCATTTCTGATGCTATTCTTAGGGAGTAGGGTGAGGGGTGGCTGGCACTGCTGGAGTTGGTAGGGGTATGGCAGTGTACCTGCTGCTGAGCTGGGCTCCTAATGGTGTTGTCTGGAATATACTGAGGTCTGTGGGGTGTTTCTGCATTTCCTTGGGGCTACACTGAAGCACATGAAGGTCTGGCCTACTTTCTTGTCATACTGGAGGATGCCTGTTTGCCCAGGGCTACACTGAAGTACAGGGTGGTTCTCAGAGCTAGAGTCTGCTGGTTCTCCTGGTTAGGCTAAGGCAAATGGAGGGTCCTGGTGTTGGCATTTGCTTTCTCCACCCACCACACTGGGGCTCAAGATCTCCTGCTGGTTTGCTGAGATGGGGCTTGCTGCTGGTTTGCTAGGACACTTCTTGTCCTAGAATGGGCTCTACTTTTACTTGAGTGAGATGGACCTTTCTTGCTGATCTTCCAAGTTTCTTGAGCTAAAAGACTGTTTTATCCCATCTTTTTGCTGGTTCTGCTATTCCAGGATTTGTTTTGGGACATTATTTTATAATTGTTTGAAAGTGAATATGGGAGAGTTATAGTGAGTTACTGCTTACCCCGCCATCTTTATTCCTGAAAGTCTAAAAAAGTACATTTCTTTTTGAAAGAAATTATTTCTAGGTTGTGTTAGTAACATATAAACTCATTTACTCATAATCTTCTTTTGTAGATGCAAAGCTTTTTATATGGGCTTTAAGCTGATTATTTTTCTGTGGGGTCATTTGTTTCACACAAGTCCTATTTGTTTATTGTCATACATAGAGGTTTCTAGATGCTTGCCTATGAGATTTTTTTCTTGCCCAAGAAGACAGTTCTATTCTGTCCATAAGACATTGCTAAAATAGAATAACTAGGAATTATTTGATACAATCTGGCAGTGGTGCACTTGAGAGCAATGATTTATTAAGAGAAAGATAATGTCCATCCATGGAAGGATGGTTGGTCTTTACCTGAAAGGGCTTCCTTCACTTAAAGATCAAATGTGGTTAGAGCATTTCTCCCTGGGAAATGGACTTTTCATTGTCATCTTGATAATAAAGTTCCTTGGTAGGTGATGGCAGCTCTAATTTTCCAATAAAAGAAGGCATTTGTAAAAAAGTATTGATTTGTGAAATATTATTCATTTAGAAAAAAACCTAAAAGAAGTGAAAAACATGCAATTTGAAGATTCACTGAGATAAGTATAATAGACATTTTATTTGCTTTTTATAGGAATATGAACAGTAGTCAGAATAACTGATGAATTTGGAGAACTTTTAAATTTTGTATTTAAAAATGTACCCATTACTAGGAGAAAGTCATGTGTGAAATTTAAAAGTGCTTTGCTATTGTTTGTGAATGTGCACATCCCCATGGCCTTAGAGCCTTCTATACATAAAGAGATTTTCTGACTATGCTTCCTTCTTTGGTTTAAAATAATGTCCACTTTTCTTTATTTTTCTTCTGTGTAGCGTGCTGTTTTCTTGACTCTAAAATACTTCCCCATTTTTCTTTAATTTGGATCTAGAGATACAGAAGGACAAAGATGGTTAAAGATGTGATGAAGTGTTCACTTCCTGCATCTCCCACATCCCATTTAAAAGCTAATATAACAGGATCTGAGGACTGTGGTCCAGAACGATGTTTGCCCCTTGATTGTTTTTCTATTATATTCTATTACATTTCTATTACATCTGAAGCCCTTGGCCCACACACTAATGTGAAACTAAAAGTTCTGATGTAATGCTCCAAAGGATTCAGTGATTAAGAAAGCAACCATTTTCTATGCTTCTACTTAGTATGACACAAAGTGTTTGCATATCTCTTTGTGGACTTGAATATCTAGGTGATGATTAGATACTAACAACAACAGGAAAGTGGTCTTACATCTAAAGAGGATATAACTTTCTGAAGTCAGTCAATAAATATTTACTAAATACCTACCCTGTTCCAGGAACTGTTAAGCACTGGAAATACAAAGAAAAGCAAAACTCAGTCATTGCTCTCAAGGGGCTTGCAATCTAAAGAGCTGAACTCAGAATTAGGAGGACCTGGACTTGAACCATTTCCTAGCTATGTCACCATGGGTAAGTGGCTAATCTGATCCTCTACTCATCTGTAAAATTGGAACAGGAATAAATCTAGCCTCACACAATTATCATGAGAATCAAATGTCCCATTATATATAAAACATACATCCCTTTTGCACACCACAAAACACTATGTAAGTATGAGTTGTTGCTGCTGTTGGAGTTCAGGTAGAAAGTGTCTTGGGACAAGTCACTGACCTGTTAATCTTCTATGGTTAGCATTCTGAAAACTTTTGTAAGTGGAGAAAATTATTGAGTTTTCATATTAAATAAATATTAGGGTATAAATTCATATTCTTTATGTTCACTGAAAGTATCTTTGGTATGACTCTATTAGCACTGAGGGCTTCTGGAATAATGTGTACTGTTTCAATATGGTTTTGATTTCTTTCACTGAGGTGTTATATTTTTAATGATTTTCACTTCATGTTGTTTGGAGATTGTGAGTATACACTATAATAGGGACCATTATTTAAAACGGTGTTCTTGAATTTTTATTGATCAATATTATATCTAGGAGAACGCAGGCAGGAGTTTTTGTCTGTGATGATGGTCCAGTCCTAGTACAGTCTATTTGTTAAATTCACATTGATATTTTGAGGAATGTATTTATATCATGAAAATTTGTCATCTTATTTTATGAAGGACAGCAAACTTCTGGCATATTATTCTTGTGACTTGATTAAGTCTTTCTAAGTACTTGCCAGGTGCTCAGTTTTGCAACCTGTAATAGTATGTTACAATGGCACGTTACATATTTTCCCTTGTTTACTTGTAAAATGTGCATTGATCAACAAGTATGGGCTTCTTAAGGGCATCCTTTCTGTTATTTCTGATGAATATAATTTTTTTCCTGTGTTGTTATATCTGTTAAAAAAATCTGTATGACTCAGTCTTTTGTTGTTGTGCCATTGGCTAAGTTTATGTGGATGCTGCCAACATAGAGGCCTTTGGTTCTACTGTTAGATGTAATCATTTCATAGGTTCTATCCAGAAATAAACCATCATATGTTAAATGTGAAATAAATCCAGTGATTTGTATCCCAGCGTCAGCCTTTACTGTTGCTCAGTGAGGTGGTAATCTGTGTATTGCCAAAATATTTATGCAAAATTTTAATTAGTTTCTCATGAAATCTGAGGACATCTATTAATACTTTTCTTCCTTTTTGATATAGAAGTGCTCTTTTTTTTAATAGCTGCCTTGGGGAGAGGGGCCAATTGTTAATTAGTCCAAAAGTAAGAGCAGAAAAGGATTATGGCAGGGATAAATCAGTTTTTTAATTTGCAAACTTTCTAAACCCATTGTCATACATTTTATTGTTCCAAAAGTGTAAGTTAAGACACATTTTAAAGGTGTTAATTTCTTGAACTATGTTCTTCCTGTTCAATTTTGAATTCAGGACACCAATAACTCTTGACGTACACTGACACGGCTTTCTCCTTTGATAATTGTATGCTCAATGTGTCTTTCACCTAAATGTGTCCTGGTAAATTTAACAACTAGTTTCCCCCAAAAAAGGGGCATATGACACACTTTTAAGTTTAATCTGCCTTATGAATGTTTGTATCACCACTTTATTAAGTTTAAACAACCAATAAAACAATGTCACACTCTGATTTTTAGTGTTTGCCAATTTCTGAGGTATAAATGCTTACAACAAAAATTTAGCAATCAGCTCTCAGCAGCCAATATGAGTTGACTCTAACACACCCCTACTTGACCCTCACTCTGCCCCTTTTCTCCTTAATCCCAACCACACTAGGGAGGAACAGCTATGGTAGCTGGCTAAGTTGGAGGGAGAGGAACCTGCCCATCACCTCCCTCCTATTTGCCCCTCCTGCAGCCATCCTGAGGAGGAGGAGCTATAGTAGCAGGCCAGGAGCAGAACCATGCCTAGACAACCAGTATCATCTGTTCTACCCCTTGGATAATGTGTTCATCACAATAGATCTGCTAGACCCTACTAACCCTATGTCTATTAACATACCACCTCATATTTTTCTATCTCTGTATTAATTAAGACAACTAGATAATGTAGTACAACTGGACCTTGAATCAAGAAGAGCTAAATTCAGATCTGGTCTCAGAGATTTTCTAGTGGCATGACTCCAAACAAGTCACTTTACCTCCCTTTCCCTTAGATTCCCCATCTGTCAAATGGGGATAATAATAGCACCTCCCAGGTTTTTTATGAGGACAAAATGAGTTAATATTAGCAAATCCTAAAGAGCTATATGATGCTACCCATGATTAATATCACGATCATCAACAACAACTATTAGCCAGATAGTAGCAAATTATCTTCTATCCCTACTTCCAGTTCTCTCATTTTTATTCTTCTAGATTCTGCCCCAGCCATGCTCCTTTCTAACTCCACCCACACCTTCCATTGTGTCCTCTAAAATTCCTATTCTATTGTAAACAAACTTCCCATTGCTCAAGTCCTTTTTCTCTCACACTCATTCCATCTCATTACCCTGAGATACGGATTCCTGCTGATAAGATTCCATTGAGGTCTATCATCTCTAATACTGGTTATATTGTATTTCACATAATCCTGACTAACTGGTACTTGAAGGAGTATCAAAATACTCATTGTTCCCCATTTCCATTTCTAGACTCCCTCTTTACCACCTCTTTCACCATATTTTCTTCCTTTGAAGTCCACTGGAACAAGAATTTTCAAAAATCTTTTGTTAGATCCTACCACCCCCTCAAGCTGTCATTCAATCAAACACCTAATAATAGTGGTCAATTAACCACTATTATGTCTTTTTACTCAGTACTCAACTCTTTGCATTCTGGCTTTTGATCTCATCACTCCATTGAAATAGCTTTTTTCAAAGGTAGCAAAAATTTCATAATTGCCATAGAGAATGGTATTATATATGGTATATGATATCCTCATGCTTCTCAGCCTATGTGCTATATTTGATACTATTGACCACCATCTTCCCCTGAATTTTATTTTCACTTATGGCTTTTGTGACACTTGACTTTCTTGGTCCTCATCTTATGATCTGACTTCTTCTCCATCATCTTTTCTGGGGCATCATATAAATTATACCCCCTTAACTGTAAGTGTTACACAAAGGTTCTCTCCTAAACATTCCCATTCTCTCTCTCTCTCTCTCTCTCTCTCTCTCTCTCTCTCTCTCTCTCTCTCTCTCCTTATTAGAGTTCCTCTGGATGTAATTATCATGTCTCTGCAGACAACTGACAGGTCTATATATCCAGTCCCATTTTCTCTCATGAGTTTCATTTTCACATTTCAAATTGCCTATTGGAAATTTCAAACTGGTTGTCCTAGAGACATATCAAATTAATAATATATATCATATATATATATATATATATATAAACATTATCTTTAGCCCAAAAACCCTCCATTCTTTTAAATTTGTTTTATTTTCAATTCATGGAACAAAAGCAGTTCCATAACAGAGTATGATAAAAAAAGATAATTGTACATGAAACGGCAAATCTACCATGTACAACTTGCTATTTTCTCCAAATATATAACAAAGATATCATGTAAATTTCTTTTTTCCCTTTTTTTCTCCCCTCCCCTCCTGAGATGGCTACCATTAGAAACAAGTAGGTAGGTAGGTAGATAGATAGACAGATAGATAGATAGATAGATGGATGGATATGGATATAGATATAAATATAGGTATAGGTATAGATATAGATACAGATGTAGGTATAGATATAGAGATGTAGGTATAGATGTAAAATCATTCTATACATACTTCTATTTTTCAGTTCATTCTCTGGCTACAGATAGCATCTTTCTTCATATGTCCTTTATTTTTAACTTGTGTATTTATAATAGTCAAAATGACTTACTGGCTCAAAGTCATTTTTAAAACAATTTTGCTATTATTGCATACAATGTTCTCTTGGTTCAGCTCTTCATCATTTCATGTGTCTTTCCATACCTTTCTAAGATGGTTGAGCTCATAATTTTTTATATCACAGTAATATTCCATCACAACCATACACCAAAATATATAGCCATTCTCCAGTTTATAGGGATCCCTGCAATTTCCAGTTCTTTGCCACCACAAAGAGAGCTGCAATAAACATCCATTCACATTCAAGTTTATAATTACCATTTGTGAATTTCCCTCCATCTTATTTTTATTCACTATTTTCTTTTTCGGTTTTTTTTACCCTATCCCAGGTACCTTATTGTCTCTTCCCACCCTCCCAGCCCCCACTTCACCCACCTCTCCAAGAGTCCTACCCTACTTTTCCAAAATCCACTATTTTTGTTGAAGGCACTATCATGCTTCCAGCCTCCAAATTTCATAATCTTGCCATTTTCCTCAACCTTTCATTCCCCTTCACCTCACCTATCAAAACAGTTGCTAAATATGACCTTTTCTACCTCTATATCTCTTGTGTCTGACCTCTTCTCTCCACAGCTACTGCCTGAATTCGTACCTTCATCACCTCTCACTGAGATTTTTACAATAGCCTCCTAATTAGTCTCTTTTTCTCTTTTCAATCCATGCTACACGTTGCTTCCAAAATAGCTTTCCTTACACACAGATCTGAACATGTGACTTCCCTACTCACTTAACTCTGGTGACTTCCTATTTACTCTAGGATAAAATACAAATATAAACTCCTCTTTGGCTTTTAAAATCCTTCACAATCTGTCTCTCACTTATCTTTCCAGTCTCATTATACATTACTGCCCCTCCTATACTCAGCAATACAAACTAGGCTTCTCTCTAGTTTTTGTAAATGTCACTCCATCTCATAACTCCATGCCATTTTGCTAGTTGTCCCATATTCCTGGAATGCATTGCTTCCTCCCTTCAATCTCATAACATCTTCTGTTTTCTTTTCAGATGCAACACAAACATTACCTTCTATATTATGTCTTTCCGAATCCTTGTTTCTTCCCTATCAAACTACTTTGGATTTAGGTATATTGTATTTATTTCTTTTATGTTTATTCTGTATAAATGTATATGTGTTAACTCCTCCCCCCATTAAAATTTAAACTCCTATAGAATAGGATTTTTTTTTCATTTTTTGTATTTGTATCCTTGAAACCTGACACACAGAGGGTACATAATGAATGCTTGTTGCCTGGAGAAGATCAAGGTATTATTATTACCTCAATCCATTAGATATGACTTCTGGATTCAAGCTTAGAACCCTTAGCCTCCACTTTTCCTTGAACTATATAAAGAATTTTATATCTATCAAGTCCTAGTGATATTTTGATGTCCATGAGATGAAGCAGTTTGATACGCTTTTCAGTGGAGTCATATAATTTGATGTCTTCCAGATACACCAAGTGACTACTAAAATAATTTGGTGTTACTCTTTGACTTTGAATCAATGAATCAATCAATATTTATTAAGTTCCCAATAAATGCCAGGCACTCTGCTAAGTGCTGGAAACCACTCATTATTCTAACCTATAATCCTCACCAGAGATTACAATGGTTTGGGGCACGGGTAGGGAACCTACAGCCTTGAGGCCACATTTGGTCCTCTAGGTCCTCAAGTGTGGCCCTTTGATCCCTCAATAAAACAAATTGTTCTGTAAAACATGGATTCAGTGAAAAGGCCACACCCAAGGACCTAGAAGGCCATATGTGGCCTCAAGGGTGCAGGTCCCCGCCCCCCCCCCCCCCACAGGGCTAGGTCAAATAATAATAACTTTAAACTGTTTCCCTGAAGAAAAAAGATAATTCTTTTTATATCAGTTTTCCTTGAATAAATGATGGCAGAGCATTTGTTAAGTGATTACAAAGTGCCAAGTACTGAGGTAAGTAAGGATACAAATAATACAAAGGCAAAGATGGGCCTTCTCCTCCAGGATGTTATTTTCCAATGGAAGGAAATAATATGTTAGGGAAGTGGTGCCCACTAGAGGGCACTTTTTAAACTTTAAAAAAAAATGGGCCTGGGAAGTTAAAGGGGTTGTGAGTAGAGAACAGGAAAAGACTAACAAAGCTCATATAGGAAAAAGAGGCAAAGCTGATTTCTTCAGAGTTCATTATTCCAGAAAAGAGACAGTGTGGGAGATTAAGGAAAGGGTAAGCATTTGGCTTCAGTTTTCAAGAAGGTTGTAGGGGAGGTAGCCAGAGGAGGGACTGAAGTAAAAGTGTGGCAGGGACATTCTTAAAATAATGGCCCATGAAAGATAATAACCAATCAAGTCAGTGGGGGTCAAGAGCCTAAGTTCCCTCAGGGCATGGCCTCTGCTATGAATGGATGAAAAACCTGTTGAAGAAATATCTAGAGAAGTGAGAGAAGCTAGGTGGCACAGTAGATGAGAGTTCCAAGGGCCTGCAGTCAGGAAGACCTAAATTCAAATGCATCTTCAGATACTTACTAGCTGTGTGATTGGGTCCAAGTCATTTAACCCTGTTTGCCTCAGTTTCCTCATCTGTAAAATGATCTGGAGCAAGAAATGACAAACCACTCCTGTATCTTTGCTAAGAAAACCCAAATGGGGTCACAAAGATCCAGATACCACTGAATAACAACAGACAAGAACTAGGGAAGGGAGAGCAGCATTAGAGTGGCACACTTTAAAAAGAGACAACTTTCCATATGGACAGGAAATGATCTAGAATTCTCACCATATTCTCACTAATATTGCTGCTGTCATTCTTCTTCATTATTATTGTGTATTTTTCATGTCTTTTATAAATGTCAAAGAGAAATAGTCCTGAGCACTATAGTGTAGTGAATAGAACATTTAACTTGGAGTCAACCCTGACTCAGATACTTACTAGCTCTGTGACCTCTGTGCAAGTCACTTAACCTATGGTGTATCTCAGTTTCTTCATCTGTAAAATATGGGTGCTGGTTTCTAAGATTCCTTTTAGCTCTAAATCCATTGTCCTATCATTGTTTTACATTGACTATTCTGGGAATTATTGGGATCTATCTATACAGATAGATCCCAGTGTAATTGAGGGCACAGGTATATACCTCAAAGACTAAGTTTCCTCACCTGTGTTCTAACTAGTTGAATGGATTAACTGGAGTTTGAATTATTATGTTCAAAGCTAACTTTTCCCCAGGGCCTAAAAAACTCTCTAAAAGAAAGAGGAAGACAGAGAGAAAGAGAGAGAAGGGAGGGGGGCGGGGCATGGTAGATTTATATATATACATATATACACATATATACATATATATATATGTATATACATATATATTTATGTGCATGTGCTCGCTCATGTATGTGTGTGTATCTGGATGAAACAAGTTACCAATATCTTGAATTAATCTTTATTGATAGCTCATTCTGGCAAAGAAGACTGATTACATTTGCTTCTCTGCTCTCTCTCCTAAGAAATACTCTGGGATAATAATTTTGTCACTGAGTTTTAGTGTATTTTGCAAGGTTCAGAAGGAAATGAAAACATGGTAAGCAGTAACTTTTAGGTTATTGTTCTAAAAAGGCAATTTGCATTTTTGTTTGACAAAATGCCTTAATCCATTTGCATACGTGATTAAATTGTCTCAATGAAATACATGAGCTCCAGAAGAGCACAAAGAATGTCTTTTAAAATCAGTCCCATGTAGTAGCAAATGTAGTGATGAAAAAAGCACATGTAGCAGAAAGATGAGTATTGCAAAAATGATTTTACTAGTATATGGAAATACCATGTCAATCAATCAAAATTTCTTAGGTGCATATTGTGTGCCAGGTACTGTTCTCAATGCTAAGAATATAAAGAGAGGGAAAAGACAGACCCTGCCCTCAAGTAGCTTACAGTATGATGGGGGAGAGAACATGCAAACAAATGTATATATATCAAACTAGCTACAGGATAAATAGGAAACAATTAACAGGATTAAATTAAATTAAGGATTTAAATTAAATTAAGAGGAGCTTTGGAAGGCTTTCTACAGAAGGTGGGATTTTAATCAGGATTTAAAGAAAGCCAGGGAAGTCAGTACTCAGAACAAAGGAAAACATTGAGGATAATCCAAAACAAAACAAAACAAAACACCTGAAGCCAAGAGATGGAGTTTCTTCTTCATGAAAGAGGTGGGAAGCCAGTGTCATTGGATTGAAGAGTACGCATTGGGAAATAAAGTATAAGAAGACTGGAAACATAGGAGGGGGCTCATAACCACGGAGAGATTAAAATAGGAGGAGAAAAGTCAGAATGGAAGAGAAATCAATCTTTTAGAGGAGGTGGGATGGAATGGGATCACTTGAACAAGTAGAGGAGTTAGGCTTGGTAAGAAATAAGTACATTTCATCATTTTAGAAAAGGGTGAAGAAGGAGATAGTGGCAAACGGTATCTTGGTGAAAGGAGATGAGGAAGAGCTGAGAAGAGGGAGTTAATGGTGAATGGCCTCAGTTGCTTTTTTTTGTTGTTGTTAAATATGAGTCAAGGTTCTCAATTGAGAGAGTAGGGGGGTGAAAAAGCCATGGGATGCTTGAGGAGGGATAAAAATGTTTGGAAGTACCACTATGAAGAGTGGGATAGTGAGTTGATAAAGGAAGTATAGAAAGATTGCCTAGCAGAAGTGAGGGTCTAGTTGATGTTACATAATATAAAGTTGTAGTGGGCTGAGTAAGAACAGTTCCATGATTTTTTTCCACCTTCATTCAGCAGCATATGTGAAGGGGCAAAGATGATGAATAGTGGGAGTGACCTAAGAATGAATCTTGATGGGGCATAATTGACTACATAAGGGGCATAAGGGGGCTGGGGATTCAAGAGAGGAAGACAATGTAGAATTGAATTGGTTCACCAAGAATTCAAGATGGTGAGAGGTTTAGAGACTGACTAGTGCAGGGTAAATGATCTGGAAGAGAATTGAGGAGTCAAAGGATTGGAAGTCACCATATAGGTAAAGAGTAGGGTTTCATAAGGGGAGGCTGAGGGAAAGGTGAAAAGCCAAAAAGATTATCATACAAGAATATTTCAAAATTCTTAAACATTGAAGTGGTACATTGTGGGTAATGGGAAGATCTTTGTGTGGTTGAGGTTGAGTGGACAAATAGCTCATGTGAGGTGAGTAATTTGAGCAACTGAGTCATTAGAACAATTCAGGGAGAATCAATATTGAAGTCCCCTAATACGAGGGCAAAAGTTGGGGAGGAGAGAAAAATTTTGAGCAGGAAATGAGCTCATTGAAGAAGGAAGGGGAACGTTCTGGGATTATGTAGACAATAGCTCCCAAGATTTTGATTGGGTGGTAGAAATGAATAGCATGAGCCTCGAAGGAAGAGAGATTGCTGAGTGATGGAGAAAGAGGAAATTCCCTATCAATACAGATTGGCACCTTCTCTACAACTTACAGTTTTTGTGAGTTGTCACAGACACAGGCAGTATAATTAAGAGATAGGACTTGAAACCAAGTCTTCTTAATTTCAAGGCCAGTTTTCTATACAATATTCCATACTCCCTCTTTGCACCTAGCAAAACTACAAGTAAATTTGATATAAAAGTCAGTGGTTAAATAACAGAAAAAAGTGATTGTTGGCAATTCTTTCTATCAATTACACCACTAGGAAACTCTCAAGTTGGGTTTTGCTGCATAGTGAATGGATATGGTCCAACAAGGACAATGTCTGAAATTCTAGTGTGCAGGTAGTCTACAATCCACTAAATCTTACATTATATCTTAACTATTAAACAGTTCACTTCTCTGAAGACTATTAGAAGTAACAGTTTTTGTCTGTACCTATTGGGAAAATAGGAGCTATTAATGAAATCTTTATAAAATTTTTCAAAGTATTTATCTTTCTGCTGTTGGGTCTAAAGTGAAGAGTGGGAACTGGGCACATATTGGCTTCTCTCAGCAACATGCATTGCAATAAGACTGTTTTTACAGAATAACTTTAAGAGTTATTTTGGGGATATTTTATTGAATTAAGCACTTTTGAAAATGTTTCTGAGGCTCTCTCTACAGAAGTCTATTCTACTGTGGAACTGATCCCTAGGTTCTTGAAGGCTCTGTCAAAAGGCATGCAATTTGGCAATTCTGATCAAATGAGGAAACCAAGAGTATGGACTTGGGATCATTGGGCTGATAGAAAAGCTACCCCCATTGGGGCTCTCATATTCCATTTGCCTTCCTTTTCCTTGGCACTTTCCCTGACCCTAGCAAGTCCCAGAACCCATGCAAATAGCTGGGCAATAGAAAGAACCTTCAACCTTCCCTTTGCCTTGGCCTCTTGACTTTTCACAGTATTTGAATGAGATGGGTGTCAACAACTTCATGCCTTCTGATAAAATAAGGACAGTTGCTGAGCACAGTACCTGGAACATAGTAAGTACTTAATATTTGTTTATTGATGGATTGAAGCTGTTAGACCTTGCCCTCAGCCCTGCCACTGCCTCCAGCCCTTAGCATCTGCCCTTCAGTACACTGATATTATGATCTTGACTCCTTATATAGCCTACCAATCTCTAGTTCTTATCATTTTCCCCACTATTGTACCCTTAGGTATAATAGGTCCAAGGTCCAAGACTTCATATACCCTAAAGCTAGGATTTCTTTTATGTAACTATGGATCTTTTCTCAGAAAAATCTTTTTAAGCACACAAATAAAATGCTTTGGACTATAAAGGAAACCAATTACATTGAAATAGTTGCCTATATATCCATTTATATCTATATATTTTTTTAAGGGGGGAAAACATCACTGAAAATTTTTAATGGTTTGCCAAATATACAGTTATTAGGATGATCTAAATATCATTTAAATTATAAAATTGGAATAGATGATTCTATAAAATAATTACATATACAAATTACATATCAACAAAAAAGGTCATGGACACCATATTAGTTCCACTTGATCCCAGGAAACAAACTGCAAGCTGTGATGGTAGTTGCAAAGAAGCAAATGTAGTTTGAAATATGGAAAAAATATATTATTAGAGCTACCAAAACGAATAATAGCCTATCTCAGAAGGTAGCTGCTTTCCCCTACCTGGGGCATTCCTAAAGGAAAAGCTGAATGACCACTTATTGGACATATTGCAGAAGGGATTCTTTTATAGGTACTGGCAGGATGAGATGGACACTGAGATCCCATTTTTGTATAACTCTGAAAATCTGTGACATATTAAAGCATTTAAAATATTTATTAATTCTCTATCATCAACATGATATACCATAGGAACCTTACTTCAGCCTCCCCTATCCTGCATCAGCTTGTTTGTACTCTTCTGCTTTCCATGAATGGATTACATCCTTAATACTTTACTTTTAAGATTGTTAGATGTAAGCAACATTAAAATTGGTTATAGCCATAGTATAGTAGTGCTGGCCTTTTAGTCAGGAAGATCTGACTTCAAGCTCTATCTCTGACAAAAACTGTCTGTGTGAGCCTGGTCAAGTTGCCTAGCATCTTAGTGCTCCAGGCAGTTGTTTAAAACTATAAATGGGAAAGCAGTTGCCAGGTTTCCTTGGTGCAGAAAAATTCTTCACTGGCAGTTCACTGCAAACAGCATGCTCCACCCCACCCAGGGGAACAAAAAAGCATGTTTGAAAGCTGTGTATGAGGGATGCGTGATGGATTGACTCTCTTACCGGTTCATTATCATCATATTCTGAATCGTCACTATTGCTGCCAGTACTACTCTTCTTGGTCATGTCTAATTTTCACTATACTTGTCTCATCTCTTCTCTCTGAGGTTTCTTCCTCATTGCACCTTTGCTTCTGTGTGAGAAATCTGATCTTTTAGAGATGCCATTTGTGTCTTTCCTTCTTGGGAATGAAAAATTAAGCATAGATGCACACTTCAGGTTTTCTTCCCTTCTTAGTATTTTTGTTTGTTTGTTTGGGGGTGGTGGTGGTGTGTATTGTTAATGTACTTTCGCTTAATTTGAAGAACTTACCATCCATTAATAGGCCCATGTGACCTGCTTAAGTCACATGGAAGCCTTAGTCACATGAAGCCTGTGATGGGAGGAGTTTGCTGAATGAGTGGAACAGGAAGGGTGGAACAGGAAGGGTGGGGCAGAATGAAGGAAGCTGGTCAGAGTAGTTAGGGCTGAGGGAGAGAGAGGAAGCAGGCAGGCAAGCAGCTAGCTGTGTGCTTTTGTTTGTAGGAAGGCCCAAGCAGGGGGAATGCTTTGGGATGGTGTTGCTCCATGCAATGATTAACTTCTTTGTTTCTATGATGGATTTGGCTTTCTGGTGTTGGGATTTGACTTTCTGGTGTTTGAATAAATGATGAGGTGCTTGTGCTTGGGACCCTGAATTCTAACAGCCTCCTCTTGAGTGCACAACTATAGATTGATTTCCGGATGCTGATAATTGACTGAACACTGAGTCATAACCATATTTACTGTTCACTGACCTTTCTAACATGTATCCTAGATGTAGTATTTTATCTAACAAAACACTACATGAGAAACTATTTCCCTTTAGCCCTGACCAACAGTGAACTTAGTGACATTTCATAGTAAAAACCACACCCCCAGCAACCCCACTGTGGGCTATTTTGTAAAGAACTCTGGGTAATAAGCCTGCGCAGGAGATACTAAATATGCATGCTCCTTTAAGAACTAACCATTCCTTGAACACACCCTAAACCACTCCCTAATCCCATCCCCAAATATCCAACTGATATGTCCCTCCCCTCCCCCCCCTTAATCCCCTCTTGGTTTCTATAAAGATTCCCCCTGCACCTCTTTGTGGTTGCAAGTTCCCTAAGAACTCTTGCTCACTTTATTTACATGAAGCATAATAAATCTTTGCCTCCTTGACTTAAAGAATGCTTGTGTCCGTGAATTAGTTCCAGGCAGCCTCGCCCTGGGAACTTTGGTTTGGGATTCCTGCATCCCTGGGTTTCTTCTCCCCCTCTACATTTTGGTGCCCAATGTAGGCTTGTTTAAGTTATGTGATGGAAAAGGCAAGTTGGAGAGGGTAAGAGAAGTGTCAGATCAGAATTAGAAAGAAATAAGGTATGTGCAGTTTTAAAGGGGCTTTAATCAAAGTCCACCAGAAAGAAAAGGCAAGAAAGTTTAAGTATGTAGGAAAGAGGAAGATGTGTAGAAAGTTTAAGGAAAGCATAATCTATTTGCACAAACAATGTGAATAGAGGTTTTGAGAGTAAAAGGTTTGGAAACTTTTGGGAAGTTGTTGGAAAAAATGCTCCTTCTTTCTCTCTCCATTCCAAATCTGACCAATTTGGAATGTGAAGAGAGATAAGAAAGAAAGCGGGAAACTTTTCCCTTAAATTTAAGTGAAATGTGTTACTCCTAATTTGATTTAAGATAAGTCAAAATTTATTATACCATTTGGCATTAAGACAAATTGGGAAAATGCATAGATCTGAAAAAGAGACATTTTGAGCCCCCCAGCACGAGGAGAAGGGACAAGGTGCCACTGGATCTTTTTCCAGAGTCCCACTCACCTTTGACTACTGGCAAGTTCAAAGTTCTCACTTTCAAAATGTTTTTGAGGAGTGAACACAAAAGTGAAGTTTACTTGAGTAAAAATTAGAGCAGCTAAAACAAACTTCTCTCATCCCAGATCATATATGGGAAGAGAAGCTGAGCAACCCCTATTAGGAGGCTCAAAGTTTCCTCAGGGACCCTCCACCTCATCCACCAAACCCCCCTTCTGAATTGCTCCTCGGACCTTTAATTCAAGTGCTGGACTCTACAGCTTCCCAGCACTCCCCAGTCCTTAGTCCCCCTCTCTCCCCTTCCCAAATTCCTGACTCTACAACCAGGCTCTGCAGCTGTGGGGAGAGAAGAAAAGCCTATATGCTTGGTAAGCCCACTATATGTAATGATTTGGGAATGCAATTAATGTCATATGAAATTTTCTGTTTGTCCTATTACTGTATTTCTAAATGGTAGTAAAATTCTCCTACATTATAAAACTTGTGTAACCACTGTGAATCAGAAATGATGTTAGTTGAAACTAAAAGATGGAAAAAACTGTGTAAAACCAATTGTTACTTTATCTTGCTAATCCTGTGTTATAATGTTTTATAACTACCATTTAGAAATATAGGTATTTCTAGCTTTACCGGTAGTTAAAGAGAAATTACAGCTAAAAACAACTTGACTATCACTTATGAAACTTGAAAAGTTGTTAACTAAGTTATTTGGGGTCACTGTTTTAATGCTAAAACCTAAAACTGTTAATTGACTACTGTATGTAGAAAGAAGGAATTGGGGTTCAGGCACAGGCACCCAAGGAGAGGCTGTTAGAATTTAGGGTCCAAGCACAAGTACCTCATCGTAAATGTTTTCGTTCTGTCTTCCATATAGAGAGTCTCTTATATTTTGTGATTCAGAACTATGCTAGTATATTAATAGTCACTGTCAGTGCAGTCAATATTGTGTTGGTGATACATTTGGTATCACGAACAGGATCACAAAATATCAGATCTCTATTTGGAGGCACGAGGGCTTTAGAAGAGAAGATGAATATCCCAGGATGGGAAGATTTACCTTATTCCTCCCTGGCAAGAGAATGGGCTAAAAGCACAAGACCTTGTGAAAACTGGGAACTGAGGCTACAGAAAGGAGAACATAGAGATTCGGTAAAATGTTTGCAAGGAATAGGAGAGGCTGCATTTTGCTGACAAGCTATCATCTTATGTGTAAAAGCAAAAACAATCTGCTACAGGAAAAAAAATACTCAGATGGAAAGGGAGTTGGTTGGTTTGCTATAGTGTTTGGGCTCTCCTTTATAAGAGCAAGCTGGAGGGTCTCAGGTGGTAGGAGAACAAATTACTGTTCAGAAGTCAGCTGGTTTACATGAGAATCTTTCTGTGCTGAAGCATTCTGGCTCTCCTATAGGAGAGCATGCTGCTGTTCATTTAGCTAGAAAGAAGCAACAAGCCATGATCAAAAAAAGAGCCTAGACATTATCTTTCAAAAAATTATCAAGGAAAACTACCCTGATATTCTGGAACCAGAGGGTAAAATAGAAATTGAAAGAATCCATTGATTGCCTCTTGAAAAAGATCCCAAAAATAAAACTCCTAGGAATACTGTAGCCAAATTTCAGATTTTCCAGGTCAAGGAGAAAATATTGTAAGCAGCCAGAAATAATTTGAGTATTGTGGAAAGACAATCAGGATAATACAAGATCTAGCAGCTTCTATATTAAGGGATGACAGGGCTTGGAATATGATATTCTGGAGGTCAAAAGTGCTAGGATTAAAACCAAGAATCACACACTTAGCAAAATTGTGTATAGTACTACAGAGCAAAATATGGATTTTCAACAAAATAGAGGACTTTCAAGCTTTCTTGAAAAGACCAGAGCTGAATAGAAAATTTGACTTTCAAATACAAGAATCAAGAGAAGCATGAAAAGGGAAACAGAGAAGAAAATCATAAGGGACTTACTAAAGTTGAACTGTTTTGTTTACATTCCTATATGGAAAGATATTTGTAACTCATGAAACCTTTCTCAGTATTATGGTAGTTGAAGGGAACATACACACACACACACACACGCACATATGTGTGTATACATATATATATATGTATACACACATATATATATATACATACATACACACACACAGAAGGCACAGGGTGAGTTGAATATGAAGGGATGATATCTAAAAATAATAAAATTAAGGGGTGAGAGGGGAATATGTTGGGAGAAGAAGAAAGGGAGAAATAGAATTTGGGTAAATTATCTCACATAAAAGTGGCAAGAAAAAACAGTTCCATTGGAAGAGAAGAGGGGGCAAGTGAGGGGGAATGAGTGAATCTTGCTCTCAAACATACACAGTCAATTGGATATCCTACTCTACAGGAAAGTAGTGGGGAAGAGGATAAGAGAGGGCGAATGATAGAAGGGAGGTGTTCAATTAAGCTGGATTAGGTTCAGATTCAGATTCGAACTGGCAATAAGATGCACTCCCAACAGAATAAAGTTTTTATTGTAAAGAAGGGGAAATACTCTATCAAACCTACCCCCACATTAATCAACAATTTCTAACACAGTTAATACAATGAAGACAACAGGCAACATTGATTCATCACCTCTCTAGAGAACTCCTGTACTTGATCCTCTCAAAACTGTGGGGGTCCTGGTTTATATAGCTTGATCAAGGCCCCAAAATGGAAGGTGGTCCCAGGCAAAACATGCTCCTCATGAGTGAGATCCCAATGTGCCTGTCCCATGTGGTGACTTTTACAGGACCCTGAACAAAGAAAGTTTTTCCCACCAGAAAGGGGAGCCACCCCCACCCCCCTCATTCCTAAGAACTGGCCAGGTGAATGTTTCTCCAGCGGCAGAGGAGTTATTTCCAATCCTTTGTCTTAAGAGTTTCCTACTCTTTGTTTAGGGCCTGTCAGTCTCCAAGTGTGAGAGTCTAAAGTTCTGCAAAGGGTGCAGGGAGCTTGACACATATGTGCTGGGCTTACACTGTAATATGGAGGATCTTCTCTAATGATTTATCAATCAGGAGGGCAGATTGGGTGAGGAAGTAATCAAAAGCAAACACTTCTTAAAAGGCACAGGGTCAAGGGAGAAATTTGAATAAAGGGGAACAGAAATAGGATGGAGGGAAATATAGTTAGTCTTTCACAACATGACTTTTATGGAAGTGTTTTGCATAAGGATGCAAGCATGGCCTATGTTGAATTGCTTGCCTTCTCAAGGAGGGTGAGTGGGGAGAGAAGAAGGGAGAGAACTTCTAAAAACGAATGCTTAACAACAACAACAAAAAAGTTTACATGCAAATGGGAAATAAGAAATACAGGCAATGGGGTATAGAAATTTATCTTGCCCTACAAGAAATAAGGGGAAAGAGGATGGGGAGGGGGTGGGGTGACAGAAGGGAGGGCAGACTACAGAAAGGGGCAATCAGAATATATACTATGTTGGGGTGGGGGAGGGTAGAAATGGGGAGAAAATTTGTAACTCAAAATCTCATGGAAATCAATACCAAAATCTAAAAAATATTAAATAATAAAAAAGTTAAACTAAAAAAAAAGAAGAAATCAGGAGAACTAGGGAGGAAACACAGGGTTTAGGGAAACAATTGAAGATCTTATTCAGCAGCAGCTCACAGATATTTTGAGGCTGTTCACCCAAAGGATGGGAGAATCATTAATATCTTGGACGGTTAGAATAAGTGATGAAGGGACCAGAGGAACAGGGATAGATAACAGATTACTTGAAATTCATAGGTTTTAGTCAGAGCCCTTTTTTACAGCAAGCTTTTAAGGATCACCATGTGCTAGGAGGTAACAATTTATTAGCTTTAGCTGCAGATGGCTGCACCAGACAATATGCTACTGACTCTGTGTGACCTACTGGAGATAGACCCTGGTATTTGCTTAGGGACTATATGAGAAAGTTAAAGGAGGAGGCAATGAAAACTGCGATTATGACTGGAAATGCCAAGGTTTTTTATAATACCCCTTAGCAGTTTCTCAAAGAAATATAATAGTGAAGACAGCTCCTCTCAAAGAAATATAATAGCGGAGACAGCACCTCCTGCTTATAAGCATCTAATTCTGACTCTACTAATTGGGGAGATAGGACACCCTCTTTCAGAGGTGCTAGATAACATTTCACAGTGAAGTGACTTAGGGAACTGGGGCAAATATAAATGTCCTTGAAAGAGAAGAGTAAATAGCCAGCACATTCAACATCACAATAGGTTGACAAGAAAAGAACTGTTTACTGCTCTATTGAGAGCAGGGGTAGAATTTGGAAGAATAGATGGCATTCCAACTAATGAACTATATAAGATGTACCAAGAAAAGGGGCTTAATAGTAGATGGAATAGGGAAGTAAGAACTGCCCCTACAATTCCTTCTGAATCCTTGTATCCAAGTTTGTCACACCTTCAGGAGAACAGGAAATTGGCCAAGCTCTAGCTCAGTTTAAAGAAATACACAGATGGGATTACAGACCCCATATCAATTTGACCATACATTGGAAAAATGGATCAAATATTGTAACTAGGGCATTAATAGATACTGGGGCAGAGGCCTCCCTGATATATGGAAACCCTGAAGTTTAAACATGGAACTCCTATTACATTCACAGGACTGGAAGGGGCTGAAATATCAGCCAGAGAAATCAAACTGATGATGAAAATTGGACAATTACCTAAGAAAGAATATACCATGGTAATTGTACCAGTTCCTGAATACATCATTGGAATAGATAAATTGAAAGGTGTGACTCAAAATTTACCTGAGGGGAGATACCAATTTACAGTACAGAAGATAGGAATTAGTACAGTTTTAGTGGGAAAAATTAAAATTGAATCAATCACTTTACCTGAACCTTCTGAAGTAATTGCTTTAAAGCTGTATCATGTGCCAAGTGGGCAAGATGAAATTACCAATACTCTAAAGGAATACATTGAGGCAGGAGTGTTAGTCCCTACAACCACTTGATGGAATAGTGCTGTCTGGCCAGTACAAAAATCAGATGGGACATGGAGAATGACATTGGATTATAGACAATTGAATAATATTACTCTTCTCTTGTATATTCTAGATACCATTACCTTAATAGAAAGAATCCAGAAATATGATGGGACTTGGTATGAAGCTATTGATTTAGCCAATGAATTTTTTACTATCCCAATAGATTCTAAACAATGGGACCAGTTTGCTTTTACTTGGCAGGGCCGGCAATATACTTTTATCCACTTGCCACAAGGATATCTGCATAGTCCCACTATTTGTCATTGGATTGTGGCTGAACATTTGGATGAATTAGAGCTACCGGGTGTACCGCTTACCCACTACATAGATGATGTTATGATACAGGGCAAAAAATGTAAAAGAAGTGGAGAAGAGTTTGATGCTTTTAATTGCACATGAAAAGCAAAGGGTGGGTGGGAAATTAACCTTGCAAAGATTCAAGGGCCAGCCACCCTAAGATATTGTTTTATGTGCTTATTTTGTGTTATCCCTGTTATATTGCTGTAAAGTTCTGTTGATACCAGTTGCCCCATTGACCTATGTAATGGATAAGAAACATTTTGGGGCTGAATGTATTGTTAATGTATTTTTGCTTAATTTGAAGATCTTCCCATTCATTAATAGGCCCATGTGACCTGCTTAAGTCACATGGAAGCTTAAGTCACATGAAGGTGGTGGGAGGAGCTTGCTGAATGAGTGGAACAGGAAGAGTAGAATGGGAAGGGTGGGGCAGAAACAAGGAAGTTGGTTAGAGCAGTTAGAGCTGAGGGAGAGAGAGGAAGCAGGCAGGCAAACAGCTAGCTGTAAGTTTTTGTTTATGGGAAGGCCCAAGCAGGGGGAAGGCTTTGGGATGGTGGTGCTCCCTGCAGTGATTAACATCTTTGTTGCTATGATGGATTCAGTTTTCTGGTGTTTGGATTTGGCTTTCTGGTGTTTGAATAAATGTTTTGGTTCTGTCTTCTATATGGAGAGTCTGTTATATTTTGCAATTCAGAACTATGCCAGCATGTTCACAGTCACTGTCAGCACTGTGAATATTGCATTAGTCGTATATGGTGGGATAGGAGTTAGCCTATCAGGGAATAATTCATCTCTAGATAGATAGAGAGATAAAAGGATGGACAACATAATGCATATAATATATGTGAGTTAATCTACTGAGACAATTTAAGACTACACTATGGGCAGCTAGGTGGTGCAGTGGATAGTATGCCAGGCCTGAAGTCAGGAAGACCTGAGTTCAAATCTAGCCTCAAACCTTTACTAGCTTTGTGATCCTGACCAAGTCACTTAACTGTTTGCTTCACTTTGCTCATCTGTAAAAAGAGCTAGAGAAGGAAATGGTAACCCACTCCACTATCTTTGTTAAAAATAAAACAAACAAAACAAAAACAAATGAGGTTATAAAGAGTCAGATCCACCTGAACAACAGAAACATACACATATATTATAATATATAATTGAATATGTGCTATAATTATAGTACATATGCATGAGTTATTCTTTATGTAGTTATTTCAAACAGAATGTACCTATTATATGCTCCTGACTTTTATTATTTTTATATGATGATTTTTTGTAGATTTTTTTCCTACCTCTTTACCAAAGCCATGAAATGTCTCCATTTACTTCTTTGCAGTTTTTCTGAGGTTTTCTATGTAAACCATTATGTATTCTGAAAATAGGCTTAATTTTGTCTGCTCTTTGGTAATGCTTATGCCTTTAATTTCTGTCTAGAGGAAATGAGGTAGCATAGTTGATAAATTGCATGACCTGGAGTAAGGAAGAACTAAGATTAAATCTTTACTCAGACGTTTACTGTTTGACCATGGGCAAATCACTTATTTTCTCAGCCTCAGCTTCATCATCTATAAAATAGAGATGTTAATAGGACCTACCCTAGACTGTTGATGTGAGCATGAGACTTCATATGTAAAGTACTTGGCAAATCTTAAAGTGAAATATAAATACTAACCATTACTATGTCTTTCATGTTAATCCTGTCACTAACATTTACTCTAAGTAACTGCAAGCAAAATATTCCTATCATTTTTGCTTTCTTAGCACTTTGAATTTAGATGAGATTAACAGAAAGCAAAGAAATCTCTTTAGCAAAATAAAGCAAGAAATCAAGAGTTTTTATTGTTTGTTTGTTTTTGCTGGATGGAGGAGAGGGGAAAAGTTACTTTTTTGTTTGTTTTTTTGCTCAGCAAAACAAAACCCTCTTAATCAACGTAAAATTACATATTTAACTATCTTATATATGTATATATGCATATGTATACACATCCCAATGAGTAGTTTAAAAAATTGGATTATTTAGTATATATTTTAATAAATATATGTTTAGCTCTTAATGTAAAGTGCTATCAGATTTTATATAAAGGACTCATCTTTCTAGTGATCATTTTAGACTACAGAAATGTTATTGTGACCCAGTCCCTCTTGTGATTATCTTAATCAACTAAGAATCTAATCTGAAAAACCATTCTTTAAAGCTAGACCAATACACTTTTCATTATTACCTTTTTTGAAAGGCCAAATGGGATTGAAATGTGAGATCTAATAACCTGTAGTTGGTTTAAAAAATAGATTGACTGGGGTAGTTGTCTTTGCTCATTTAGCTCAGTCTATTTTTTTAAACTTTAATAAAGAATTTAATTTCCCTCTGGGGTTAATAATTTAAAATAAGAAAGTAAACTTTTATTTAAACCTTATCTAATACTTCCTATTACTAGGTATCTTCAACCTCTGAGGTTGTTCAGAATTCAAATTCAAAAGTCTGGGAAAGTGCCAGCTAACAAGCTACAACAAAGATACTCATATTAGGAGGGCCAATGCCCAGAGGCAACAAAAAAGTAAGGAGGGAGGGAACAGATTTAAGCAGCAGAAACCAGAATAAAGGACAATAATCAAGATACCATGAGGCATTTAAAAATAATAACTTTAATTAGCTCATCATAAAATGAATTGTTATATACAAAAGCCTTGTCATAGACAATTTCTCAATCATGACTGATTGCCTTTTTGCTTATTCTGGCTTCACTGTAGCTTTGAACTAGGCTTTCATTGTCCCTATTTGGCTTGTTTGAGCTCAGCCCAGCCCCATGGGATCTGGCTCAAAATATTGCATTCTCTCTTCGGATGCCCAGATTTTCTTGTGTCCTATGTGCAACCTGTAGTAAGGAGGTAGGATAGTAGACTCTTGTATTCTTAATCTGGCTTTGCTGACTTCCAGCTGTCAGTAGTAATGACCATAAAAAAATTCTTCTATTTCCACTCTGGCCCAGCCAGGATTCTAAGATTCTCTGCTACACATTGTGATTGGCTTGTTGGGTTGTGGTTAAGTTAGACCTACTGAATTATTCATTAGATCACCTCCATTTAAACTGCACTTATGGATCTAACCTATGTTTATTTTTTTTTTAATCTAAATCATTCATTCACAAGTGTGTATTGATCTACTATGTGAAAGGATCTTGTGCTAATTGTAGTAGGCATACAAAGTGGAATCATCATCATCCTCATCATCATCATAGATATCAGTTTAAGGCTTGCAAAACATTTTAGAGATAGTATCACATTTGATTCACAGAACAACCCTGTAATGTAGATTCTATTATCTCCATTTTACAAATTTAAAATTTTTGTATTTGCAATTAAATTTGCAAATTTGTAAATGTGATTTACAAATGAAGAAATTGACACTAACAGAAGTTATGTGACTTACACAGGATCAGACTAGTGTATCTGAGGCAAGATTTGAACTCAGATCTTCCTGACTCCCAAGTCTTATCTGCTATGCACTGTACAAGCTAGATTCCTATGAAAAAAGACTACTTAGTCTGCTCTGCTATACCTTACATGCTTGTAACAAAGATGAGAAGTCATACAAATAACTCTGTTGCAAGGTGGGATGTGAGAAGTACAATGATTAAAGTCCTTACCACACAAGGAGTTCTAAGAAGAGAGGGATTACTTCTGGTTTAGGAGATCAGGAAGTAGTCTCTGTGGTGAGACTTGACATATGGGGGGAATTGAAGAACTAGGGCTATGGCAATCATGAGAACCATTCGTTTTGATTATTTTGATTTTAATAACAGAACAATTAAAATCTAACAAATGTTAAAAATGATACTTACTGATGATGAAGTTGGTCTTTATGTTGTTGAGGAAGATCTGGACAGCATCCTGAAACAAAGTAATTACGAGACAAAGGAAATACATGTCTTCCACAGTCCTTCTAGAAGATTCAAGAGAATAAATCCTTTTATAATTTTCCTGTGGCAAGCTCTCTGATAGAGGTAAGAGCCAGGACTTCACCAAGGTTATAACTATCATATACATAGTGTCTCCTAGACACACTACCACTGAATGTTCCAGAGGGATTTCCTTATGTTGGAAGTCCCAGAGGCTGCCACATGGAGGGAACCCACCCTTCCCTTTGGCTTGATGGCTCGAAGGCCTAAATTTGAGAGTCGGGTAGAAGAAGGTTTTACTCCTTCCTGAATCTTTCTCTTGTTTTAGTGCCTTCTCAGTGGCAGAAGA